>NC_091251.1:18197083-18839166 GCF_042477335.2 Ovis canadensis
CCAGCTGCCCTCTCGGCTTCCTTCTATATCCATCCACATGGGATTTCATAAAACTTCTACAGACTATTAAAAGCGTTCTAAATATCTTCCTGATTCTGAATTATAGCTACAGCTTTTTCTCTGACAACTGCAACTCAGGTATCAACACTTTCCTGAAAGTTCATGGGACTTTAAATGCTCGCACACTCAGTTGAACCCTGAATACAGACTTAGAACAATTCTATATTAGAGCTGGAGAGAAACTGATACACCCACCTCTCCAAACACCATCATTTTCCACAAACCAGACACCCACAGTCCTCAGGGGAGAAAGGAGCTGCTTGAGGTCCCAGAACCTCCTTGTGGAGCCTCATTGTCCCAGATTCCCTCTCATCTTATCTGTCTCTTATATGGCAAGTCAGTCTTACTTGGCAAGTCCAAGTTCAGCACAAGAGTGGCAAAGCTTCTTTACTCACTTGCATATCCATCTCGCACGGATTACAAGGCCTGAAACATAGAAGCAGCTCAACAAACTGGGGATGGGCACAGGAAGAGAAAAGCTAGAGGCATGCAAGGAAAAATCTAGATGATGAGACAGAAGAGAGATTACAACTTTGAGATAAGTACAAACAAAATGCCATGGGGGTTCAGAAGGCAGTGGCTCATGGAGTGATTCGGTGTCCAAGCTCTGAAGTCACCTATGCTAAGCTTTTTCATTCAGGCACTCAACAAACATTCAATGAGGGTCTACCTGGTGCAGGGAACAGATAGATGAGCAAGACAAACAGAGGCCCTGACCACAAGCAGAGAATCAAACAAGGAAGTCAACAGTCCGTTTCAACTGGTGACAAATTCTCTTATGGAAAAACCAAAGCGGTAATGTAACAGAAGATAAGTGCGGGAGGAGACAATGTCAAACACGGCAACCAAGTTTAGCGTCTTTAAGGAAGTAACATTTAAGCCGAGACTACAGAGGACCCACTGTGTGACCTTAGGCAGGATACACAACCTCTCTGAGATCCAGTTTCCTTCCTCACCTGGATTAGGAGGGCAAGGCCACGTACCCCATGGGGCTGCAGGAATGCGATGCGAAAACGCATGGACCTGGATCCCCTGCGCACACTTAGCAGACATCGTGGCCACTGTCATTCTCGGAAGGCTAGAGACCCGTGAGCTCTCAGGAGCTCAGCGCCGAGATGCAAGCTCTGGGCAGGGCCAGCACTGCGTCCGTCACCTGCCTGGCGCTTCCCTACTGGCAGGCTCCTTCCAGGGCCAGGGCCCGCTCCGCGCCGGGAGCCGGGGGCGCGGGGGTCGCGCCGCCCGCCGCCCGCCCCCCGCCCCCCGCCCCGGGCCCCGCGGCAGCCATCTTGGCGCCCTCCCCGCGGCGGGTGCGGCTCGCGGCCCCGAGGACGGCGTGGCGGGGCGCGGGCGGGCGTGGGCGCAGCACCCCTCCCGTGCCGGGCACCCGCTCCGCCGGGGCGCCACCGCAGGGCGCCACCGCAGGGCCCCGCGCGCGGCTCGCGGGAGCTCAGGCTGCCGCAGGCGGGGCGCTGCGGCGGCGGGACGGCAGGCGGGCGCCCAGGTGCAGGGACGCCCCGGCCCGGGGAGCCCGGGCGGGTTTGCGATTCCCCAGCCCGGGTGCGCGGGGGTCGCCCGGCAGCCGCCCGCGGGCGCGCGCCCCAGCGCCAGCCCGCGCCCGCCCGCCCGGCTCCCGGCGCGCGTCCCTCCCGCTGCACCCAGGCCCCCGGCTCACCGCTGCCCGCGGGCTGCAGCCCGCGCGGCTCTCAGAACCTGCTCGGCGCCGCCGCCGCCGCCGCCACCGGAAGAGCCTCTGCCGCCACGGCGGCCCCGCGCGCCGCCGCCCTGAGCGCGCCCTCGGAGCGCGGCCCCGCGCGCGGCCACGAGGCCGGGAGGCCCGGACGCGCTGTCGCGGTCTCTGCGCTCTGGGCGCAGCCTCCGCCCGATCCAGGGGCGGAACCGCGGCGCCCGCGCGTTTGCATCAGGAACGCCCAAGTCCATCCTCGCGGCGGTGCGGGGCTCTGCTCGGGCCAGTGCCTCCGTTTCCATTTTGGTTTCCAGGAGACCGCCTCCTTTACTTGATCACTTCCCGGTTCCCAGCATCTTCTTGCTCATCTTCTCATTCTGTTGGTAAAGAATGCGCCTGCAATGCAGGAGACCCCGGTTGGATTCCTGGATCCGGAAGATCCTCTGGAGAAGGGATACGCTACCCACTCCAGTATTCCTGGGCTTCCATTGTGGCTCAGCCCGCAAAAAACCCACCCGCAATGCGGGAGACCTGGGTTCAGTCCCTGGGTTGGGAAGATCCCCTGGAGAAGGGAAAGGCTACCAACTCCGCCCCCTTTACTTGATCATTTCCCAGTTACCAGCATCGTCCCAGTCATTCATTTAAGCCACTGTTTCCCAAAGTGTGGAATCTGGCACGGAGGCGACAAAGCGATTTGCCGTGGTGCCAGGCCACGACCCGATTTATGTCTTCACAAAACTCACCCCGCTGCTGTGGAGGAGGTGACGTGGAGGCAGAGAGGCCGGTAGGCACGCGACTTTCGCTAATCAGGGGAGAGATGACCGTGGCTTGGACCAAGTTGGTTATGGTGAGACTTACTGGATTCTCGGTATATTTTGGAGGCAGATGAAATCTAATAAATGGTGAATTTACATTATTTAGCGGATAGGAAGATTCCATTTTTAAAGTCGTAAATTCTCCCCTAAATCAGCCTAAAAATTGAATGCACTTCCAAACAAAATTCTGACAACTCTAGTACGTATAAGGGTGTGGCGTATAACTTGACAAGGTGACTGTAAAAATGAATATGGAAAAATAAAGAGCCAGAAATAGCCAAAGCAAGTTTGAAGAAAAAGAGCAAGGTGGAGTGACTTGTCCTGTGAACACAGAAGGTTGTGTGTTTGCGCAGGCATCAACAAATAGTGCAGCCAAATAGAGGTACCAGACATGTGAGCCCTGCACATAGAGAACCTGCTGCTAGCTGCATCCCAGGTGAGGCCAGCCAGTGTCCGGGCTTCCCAGGTGGTGCAGTTGGTAAAGAATCCGCCTGCAACGCAGCAGAGCCGGGTTCAGCTCCTGGGTGGGGAAGATCCTCTGGAGAAGGGACAGGCTACCCGCTCCAGTCTCTGGCCTGGAGAATTCCATGGACTGTGTAGTCCACGGGGTCGCAGAGTCAGACACACTGAGTGATTTTAACTTTCAGGTGAAGGGGAAGGTTAAATAGCCATTAAATGATGCTGAGGCAATTGAATCCCTGCCTTAAACCATCTATGAACGTGAGCTCCACACAGTTTAAAGACCCAAATATGAAAAGCAAAACTCCCAGAATTTTAGAAGACGGTATAGGAGGGTACCTTTATGCCCCGGAAATAAAGGGGGCATGCGTAAATAAACACAAAATAGACTTGACTATTGGCTTCCCAGGTGGTGTAGTGGTAAAGAATCCACCTGCAATGCGGGAGATGCAGGTTCGATCCCTGGATCTGGGAGATCCCCTAGGGGAGGAAATGGCAAACCAACCCAGCATGCTTGCCTGGATAATCCCATGGACAGAGAAGCCAGGCAGGCTGCAGTTCATAGGGTCTCAAAGGTCAGACACGACTGAGTGACTGAGCATACAGGCATGAATGGAATATAAAGGGAAGATTAAAAAGTTAAACCTCATTAAACAATTCATGTAGTCCATAATAAAAAGGGAAGGAGTTTGTTTACAGGCTGTCAGGAAGTGTTTTCAATACATGGATCTGACAAAGAACACATATGGAAACAATATTTTTTAAAAGATTTACAAATTAAGAGGAAGAAAGAGAAGCTATCCAATAGAAATACACACAGAAAACTACGAAACATGCTACTCATGGAGAAGGAAAAACAAATGACTCTGATATCCAAGGAAAGATATTCAACCTGGCTAGCAATTTGGTCACTCATAATTCCTAGGAACATTTAACCAGTTTCTTTTCTATACCACATATTGTGCCGAGTGTTGGGCTCAAAAAGATTTTTTTAAAATTCCTCCCTAAAATAACTTAGTGTCAAGGAGATAAATATGTAAACAAGTAGTTACAATAAATGATTATAACAGTATAAACACTGTCAGTATAATATGGGCTGTGAAAGTAGGTGCTATGAGCGCATGGGAGGGATGCTTAACTCTGCCTGCAGAATGGGGATAAGAGAGAGGTCTGGTGGATACAAAGTTTATCTGTTATCTTTCGCCACCTTGATGTTGCAACAGAAACACAAAAACCTCGAGAGTATACACTCATTAACATTTATTTTTGTTCCTGCATCTGTAGGTTGGCTGGCACTTCTGCCAATCAAAGCTGGGCTCTGCAAAACTTACTCAATTGGTGGCTCTGTGGGTGTTGGCAGGGCTTTCTCACTAGTAAAAGAGGACTGACTGGGCCCTGTTCCAAGTCTCATATTTCCAGCAATTCAAGGTTGCTTTCACTTCTACTTTATCCTGTTGGTCAAAGTAAGTCACACAACCAGCCCAGATTCTTTATCTCTTAATGGGAGAAGATGCATAGTGACTATAAATAGCTATAATAGATAGACAAGTGAAAATTGGGGGACATTGTGTTTCAAAAATTCTTTCTTGTGTGTATTTTGCCTTCTCAGCATCCCAATTTCTTTTGGGAGCTCCCAACACTTGCTTCATTTGATCCCGGTCAGATCATCAATCGTGGAATTTATCTTCTCTTGCCTACCACTGTTATGGGTATGTAACACAAGCTTGGTCAACCAGAATCTTGCCCTGAATTCATATGTAGACACTGGGGAAAAGAGCAGTCGCCTCCCTCCTCTGTCCCTCCTGGGGTTGCTAAACTGGAAGAATCTGGATTAGGGGCTGCCAGGGCTGCTGTTTTCGCCCCTTGGCAGAATGGAAACTAACTTGAAAGATGCAAAAGAGACAGTGCAGATGACATCACTGCAGGCCCTGGGCTCACTCAGTAGCGAAGCTCAACCTTCTTCCTGGGCTTCTAGTTGTAGCAGTCCATGTATCAACCCACATGCACATTTTTTTTTTTTTTAAGTCGTAAGTTCTTTTGAGTTACAGTTCTGTCTCTGCTGACTGGCAGGTGCACAGAAGTGGTGACTTTGAGCCAAATGAAACCAAATTTGAAAAATCAAAGAAAAGAAAGCAGATGACAGAAGAAGAAATAAGCTAAGGTTTAAAGAATAAAAAGTAGGTGTCCACATGTGTTCCTACCATTGTTTTACATAAACATTTTTCAGAAACAGTGTCCAGAGAAGTTAAACTAGTATTTTTCAGCTTTGATGACAAGAATGTTGACAAGGGCTTGGGAATTCTTGCTGGGCTTGCATTGGCAAAGATTGCAAAACCCTGACATTTTAATATGGACTTTGAACTGTTCAGGGCATGGCAAAACAAAACAACGCTTAAGTCAGCAAAGATAGGGAGGCATTTCTGAGCATAGTGTAAGTTCCATGAGCTGAGCAAAGATCCTGCAGAATATATCACAAGATGAGGGTTTCCTCATCGTAGAACAGGGAATTCAGTGAGACTTAATATTTAAGTGAAAACCTTAAGCTCCAGACCCTCTTAGCAAAGTTATTTGTGATGATGAGAGGAAATACATAACCATGAGTTTGTAGAGGTATGCAAAAGTTCGTGTACGTACTCCCTGCTGTTCCCCAGCACTCTCCCTGAGAGAGTTTTAGTATGCTTTCTTCCAGAATTGTCTTTTCTTTTCTGACCTAATCAAACTCTTCATCCTGAGCCTCACAGAGGGAGGGACATAGGGGTAAACAGTCATGAACTATCCACTGTGAGCTGGGCCTATAGTAGTCACTTTCACAAACATCTCCTTTAGTCCTTAGCGAAACTCTGAGAGGTTAACTACTTGTGTTAGTCAGGGTTCACTGAGAGAATAGAGCCAATAGGATATGTTTCTATCTCTACAGTTAGATAGCTACCCATTCATCCATCCTCTATCCATCTATCTGTCTAGAGAGTTTTGGTAAGGAATTTTCTCAATGATTGTGGGGGCTTGCAAGCCTGAAATTTAGAGGACAGACCAGCAGGCTGAAAACTCCCATTGATGCTTCAGTCTTGAGTAGCTGAACTTCTCTGGGAAAATCATTCCTTGCTCTTAAGGCCATCAACTGCTTAGGTGAGCCCCCCGCATTATGGAGGATAGTCTTCTTTATGCAAACTCCACTGATTGCAGATGTTAACCATATCTACAAAATACCTTCACAACAGCACCCAACTTAGTGCTTAACTGAATAACTGGGTTTCTAGCCAAACCTGGCTGATGCGTAAAACTAACCATCACATTATCCTTCCCCTGACTTTATATCTCTCCTCACTGTTGCTTCTAATGATCCATCCCCTGATCTTTTGAAATGTGAGTAAGGTCAGTTCATCCTCTGCTTTAAAATCCTCAATGGCTACCAGCTACACTTACAACTAACTTTGAACATTCCATCATGACCTGTGGACTTGCATGATCTCTCCTGTCCCATTGCTGCAGTTTCATATTAATATCACCAAATTTCCTGACTTCTGAACAGGCCAACTTATTCCCACCTCAGGCCCTTTGTATCTGCTGTTCCAGCTGCCTGGAATGCTTTCAGGTCAAATATCACGTCCTCAAAGAAGCCTTCCTTGACCCTCCCACTCCCCCTGGAGTTCATCACTCTTTCATTTCTGTTACTGCACTGTTGCTATCCAAAACCCCTGTGTTTGCTTATCTGTTGAGCGGTTTCTTCTCTGTCTCTTCCACTAGAATGTTCCATCACAAGGGCAGGGATTCTGTCCACCCGCCACTGTAGTCTCAGGTCCTCGAATGATGCCTGCTGCGGCTACCCCCCAACTCAAATCACAGCACAGCAGCACCGTGGTGAGGGCCCCGCAGCCACCACCCCTGGATGTCGGGCACTACAGCTTGCACAAGAGTCGCTCCTGCTCCTGGAATTGCTCATTGCAGCCACTGCCGGAAACGATTCTCCATGGTGCTGGGCATGTCAATCTGATCGGCTGAGCTGAGGTCATGAGCCAGTGCAACATCAAGACGTCTCTGTAGAGGCACGGTCTCTGCCTCACACTCAAACAAAGATGATGCCTCGAATCACCCAGAACGCCCCTGCAGGCTGTTTCTCAGTCAACATACTCGTTGATTTCTCCAGGGGTAACATCTTGGGACTTCCCAGACGGCTAAGTGATAAAGAATCTGCCTGCAATACAGGTGATGTGGGTTCAGTTCCTGGATCGGGAAGATCCCCTGGAAGAGGAAATGGCAACCCAGTACAGTATGGCTGCCAGGATGATCCCACGGACAGAGGGGCCTCGTAGTTTACAGTACATGGGGCCGCAGACAGTCGGACACGACTGAGCGGCTACAGGAGCACGCACAAACACTGCCTTGACTTTTGTCAACCATCTTCGACGATGTCTAGCGCTAACTTCTAATTAGTTTTATCTGTTCGGGAACTTTATCTAAATGACATCATGCAATGTGTGCGTTTTGAGCGTGTGTCTGGATTCTTTCGCTTAGCCTGTTTTTGAGATGTGTCTGTGCGGTTGGATGTAGTTAGACTCTGTTTTCTCTAGTTGCGTAGAATTCTGCTTCGTATCAATAGACCACATGTGTTGTGTCCATTTCCAAACGATGAACATTTACAATGTTTCCAGTTTTTGGTTATTATGACTAAAGCCGCCACAGTATTCAAGTATAATCTTTTTGTGGATAAAAAAGCAGGGGGGATTGTTCTGTTTTGCATCTAGTTTGCAGTGTTTGGGGCATGTGTTTTCACCTAATTTCTGCCTCTAGAGTGATTTCCAAGATCTGAAATCATATCACTCCCCACCTGAAAACTGATTCTTGCCTCCAAATAAAAGTCCAAACTCTTTAATATGGCATTCAGGACTTGTTGATACTGACCTTAACTTCCAATTAACTTTATCTCTGACCTTTTACCTTGATACAAGAATATTGATCAACTCACCGTTTCCAGAAAGTTCAATTCAGTTCAGTCTCTCAGTCATGTCTGACTCTTTGCGAGCCCATGGACTGCAGCACACCAGGCCCCTGTTCATCACAAACTCCTGGAGGTTGCTCAGACTCATGTCCATCGAGTTGGTGATGCCATCTAACCATCTCATTTTCTGTTGTCCCCCTCTCCTCCCACCGTCAATCTTTCCCAGCATCAGGGTCTTTTCCAATGAGTCAGTTCTTTGAATCAGGTGGCCAAAGTATTGGAGCTTCAGCTTCAGCATCAGTCCTTCCAATGAATATTCAGGACTAATATCCTTTAGGATGGACTGGTTGGATCTCCTTGCAGTCTGAGGGACTCTCAAGAGTCTTCTCCAGCACCAAAAGCATCAATTCTTCGGCGCTCAGCTTTATACCATTCTTTATGGTCCAACTCTCACATCCATCTGTGACTTCTGGAAAAAACATGGCTTTGACTATATGGACCTTTGTCGGTAAAATAATGTCTCTGCTTTTTAATATGCTATCTAGGTTGGTCATAGCTTTCCTTCCAAGGAGCGAGCATCTTTTAATTTGAAGCCTGCAGTCACCATCTGCAGTGATTTTGGAGCCCAAGAAAATAAAGCCTGTCTCTGTTTCCATTGTTTCCCCAGCTATTTGCCATGAAGTGATGGGACCGGATGCCACGATCTTAGTTTTTTGAGCTTTAAGCCGGCTTTTTCACTCTCCTCTTTCACTTTTATCAAGAGGCTCTTTAGTTTCTCTTCAGTTTCTGCCATAACGGTGGTGTCATCTGCATATCTGAGGTTATTGATATTTCTCCCAGCAATCTTGATTCCAGCTTGTGCCTCATCCTGTCCGGCATTTCTCATGAAGTACTCTGTAACAGGTTGTTTTCTTCCTGTTTGTTCAGATTTTGGTCTGGAATGCCTTTCCCAGAGAGTCTTGATTCCTGGACAAACTGATACACATCCCTCAAAGTCCAGCTGAAAGATACCTCCTCCAGGAAGCTGTCCTTCAGTTTGCCAGGCACTTTTTTGTACTTCCATCGGGTGTATACTTTGGTATTAGTTTTGTTAGAGCGCTTACTTCTTCACATTTCTCTGATTGTGGTCTGTCCCTTCCTCTTGTCTGCGAGCTCTGAGAGGCAGAGAAGGAGGTTCTCAGCAGTGAAATGGTGTACCTAATGATCCCTCACAGCTTCTGTGACTCCAGGTCTGCCTGATTCCAGGTTAAATGCTCTTAACACCACAAGACTTGGTAGAACGCATGCTAATCACCGTGTGCAAGGTTAATGGAGACCAGAAGCTGGAGCTCCAGGAGCCTGGGGGTCCTCATCTCGGTGAGAACAGCAGACAGTATGGAACTGGGCCAAGTGGTCTGGACAAAGCCACCAGAGAGGTTGCTATGGGAACCTGAGGGGCCGCACCTTCTGATTTGTTTCAAGAGACACCAGAAATCCACAAAAGAGGCAGAATTTCTTAATTTTTGAATGTTAGTAAGTTATTGTTTTAAATACAAAGTAAGACGAGAAAGATCTGTGGGCTGGATTCAGGCCTTTTCACACTCGTTTGCTTCTTGCACCTCCACCCACTTTTGTCATGCAAAATCTGCATCCTGGTCTTTCTTACTTTGGAAAGTTAAAAATAGGAGTGATAAGTTACCGCTTGTAGCCCAGACAGAGGTTCTCCTGGAAACCAAGTCAAATGTCCAAGGTTTCTGAGGTCCCGTTTGTTTGTTAGTTTTCTCGCTGTGTTTGTTGATATCATCTGATGAAGTGCCATTGAGGGGACCTCGGCCACTGAGGTGTTAAACACGGTCCGCCTGCCAGAAAGACACTCAGGGCCCACACAGGGCCAGGTGGCCTCAGCAGCAGACACGCAGCCCAGAGGAAGGACACACGTGTCAGGGAAGTGTTCCGGGTAGAAGCAACAGATTCAAGGGACAAGTAAGAGAAAGCAAGGTGAAGAGGCAGGCAGGAAAGGACATTCTTTGCAGGGGGAACATAGAGCCCCCACCAGGTGGTGTTGCAGTGAAAAGGGAAAAAAAGGGGAATGAGTTGTTTTCTTTTTTTCGTATTTGTTGCAGTGCAAAGGTGAAAAAGAGAAATGAGTTTTTTTAATGCGGTCACAGAGTCAGACATGACTGAGTGCCTTTTGCTTTCTCAAGGACAAAGAAGATGAAGAGCAGGCCTGAGCATTCCTAGTGATTTTTTGTTTTTTACTTTAACTGCCTGTAGCTTTTAATGTCTGTAACTAAGTTTGCTTTTCTGCCCCCTAACTTCGCAGGAGCTATACTTCGTACCTATTTTCCTGACTCTTCACTAAATGGCTTCCGAGCTGGTGCTAGTGGAAAAGAACCTGCCTGCCAATGCAGGAGACATAGAAATGCAGGTCTGAGCTTGGGTCAGGAAGATCTCTTGGAGGAGGGCATGGCAGTGCACTCCAGAGTTCTTGCCTGGATAAGACTCTCATGGACAGAGGAGCCTGGAAGGTTACGGTTCATAGGGATGCAAAGTTTCGGACGTGACTGAAGCAACTTAGCACGCACACTATGCTAAGCAATCCTGTGTCTAGCTTTTACCCTTACAACACCTTCCCCTTGTAGTTACACATCAGAAAGGAGGGCGCAGTGCCACCGACCTGCCAAACTCAATTACTGGGTTACTGACGCCAGCCTATGACTGTCTTTGACAAGATCCTAACACCTTTGCTCCTCATCACCGACTCCTGACTGCTAGCCCTCACCTTGCATAAGCCCCTAGACTCCTCATGGCGGGGGAGGTGGGCACAGTTCTTGAGATGTGAGCCTGCTGTGATTCCATCTCTGCTGGCTGAGAATTCAAGCCACCTGTGCCTTCCAAACTCTGTCTCCATAATTTTTATTTGGCTTCAGTGAACAGAGAAAGCCAAGATGTTGGCCAGCAACAATGGGTGTGGGCGGGGGAGCTGCAGTCCAAGTGGGTGACGATGGGCATGGAGTGGTGGGCTTGGCCTGGAAGGTGTAGGGGTAGGTGGAGAAGAAGTACCCAGACAGGATGGGGTCCGTGGCTAGAGGGCATGTAGGAATACTTCTCAGGAGGGGTGAGGTCAAGGCTAGAAGCACTATCGCCATGGATTCATTCCTTGGAGAGGTTAGGGAGAGGGTGGGGCCAGAGTCAGGGCCAAGGAAGGGAAACCACAGGGCCAGCAAAGCAGTATGGACAAATGGGCAGCCCGGGGCGTCTCTGGAGGCAGAGTGCAGGCAGCGGTGGGACTTCATGCTATCTGCCTCAGTGACACCAAGGACCTTTGAAAATAGTGACTTGCCCTGGCTAGAGCTTGGAGTCGCCCAGGAAGCTTTAAAAACTTGCCAATTTTATCCAGTTTTCTGGGCCACAATCCAGGCAAATTACATCAGGATCCTAAAAGGCAGGACCTGGAATCTGGATTTTTAATGCTTCAGTGTGCAGCCAGGGATGGAGGTCACGGCAGTCAAGGGGTGCTCCAAACACTGCAGAACCCACAGGATCCTCCTTCAGTTGATTCATAGGGGCCCCTCCTGTTCTTGAGGTGTGGGGGGTTGACTGCAGGGATCTTTGTGGGTTAATTGCAGAGCTGATCGGCCATTTGCCCGAAATGGGGGCTGGACTGTGGGCAGAGGGCAGACAGGCCTTCGGTTTCTGTTCCTCAAATATGCAGACAATAATCCTAAAAGCATTCTTGTTTGGGGGGAGGTATGAAAGCTCAGTGTGTCTCACACACAAAGCATCTGAAAAGCACATCATGAATTGGCTCTTTGTTTAAAAACACAGCAATGCTGAATATCACTTGGAAGCCAATGATGTCTTAAATAAGTCCTGGAGGCTAAACACAATGTTGATTACTCCAGGAAAGCTGACTCACCCCATTTGGGTTTTAAGAAACTGGTTCATTAGTCAAATTAATCTTAACATTTAGGGCAAAAATAAGGAAGAAATAAAACTTCACATTTCTTTTTGCTCTGGGTAAGGATTCTCTTTGCTCTTTCTGTAACTCATCTGAGAAGACTATGGTATCCTGTTTGCTGCTTTGGTCCAATCCATTCATCCATCCAACGTACATCAACTGAGCATCTATTCCATGCCTACCCTACACGGGTACCAGTGAGTGAGACTCCCTCCTTTGTGGGAACTTATACTCTGATGGTGGGGAAGGGGGGACAGGAAATAACCCAATACATGCAGGACTTCAGGGAGTTAAAAGTGGAATGAAGAAAACTGGCTAAGAGGGTAGAGCAAGGTAAGGATGGAAAGGGGGCTGATCTTGGAGGAGATATTCAAAGAAGGCTTCTCTGTGGAGGTGACTTGGGAACAGAGACCCAAATCAAGGAGGGAAGGGCCAGGCCTGGAACAGGGAAGAGTGTTCCAGGCAGAAGGAAAAGTCAGTGAAATAGCCTCAAGTGCTCTCCCAGAAGCAGAGGCTGAGAAAACACCTTTGAGTTCATATGTAAATTTCTGATAAGAATGATGATGAGACTGAGACTCAGGGCTCCAGCTGGCACACACGATGCCTTCGTAGAAGCCACAGAAGATGAGTCTGACTGGCAGACAAATTGTCAAAGGCGCTTCTACCTGTGATTGAAGTAGCTCCAGTTTGGCCCAGTTGTAAGCAGACCCCCTGATGGATTCTAGCTCCCCTTCACTCACTCACTTGGCCAGGGGCATCTTTGTGCAGTGCACAAACTGTACAACCGTACAGCAGACTCACTGAAGTTCAGTTAAAACAGACTCACTCAGGTCACAGGAAATTGATGAGATGGATTAGACTTTACTTTTCTGGACTTTTTAAAAAATTATTTTATTCAAGTATAGTTGATTTACAGTGTTGTGTTGATTTCAGCTGTACAGCAAAGTGATTCAGTTATACATAGATATACACTCTTTTTCATATTTTTTCCACCGTGGTTTATCACAGGATATTAAATACAGTTCTCTGTGCTGCGCAGCAGGATCTTATTGTTGTTTATCCATGCTATATATACTAGTTTTTACGTGATAGTTTTATGGGTTTGAAAATGCTCTCCAAGAAGCCTGAAATGGTTGCCATGGGATAATAGTTTGATAGATTAGCTGGTTAGCTGATTAGCTTGATCACCTCCCCCAATTCCCTTTGGCCTCCTGCCTCCCCTTCAAATGACCAAGCTGTTCTGGGCCAAATTCCTCAGCCAAGGGCAGCTACAGGGCAGACAGAATGTTCCTAGGCTCCGGCCCTCAACATCTGAGTTTTTAGCGGGATGGAGAGCAGTTGAGTGGAGACGACATGTTGGAAAGAACTAGTCCCCTTTTATTTAGTCATGGAATCCCCAGTCTCCATGTCTGTTTTCCTCCCCTCCACAGGTGACAGCTCTAAGACACTGCTCCGTGTCCTTGTAGAACATGTAGCATCGTTGTGGGTATGTGGGTTTTAAATTACAGTAATGCTATTCTGCTATAGATCTCATTTGGTCTCTTTTCCCCTTCCCACTAAATTTTCTGAATCCGTTCACAAGGTTCTGTGCATATCCTTTTAAAAAAATTATTTTATTGAAGTATAATTGATTTACAGGGTTGTGTTAATTTCTGCTGCATAGCAAAGTGATTCAGTTATACATGTTGTTGTTGCTCAGTTGCTAAGCCATGCACGACTCTTTGCAACCCCACGGCTGCAGCACGCCAGCCTTCCCTGTCCTTCACCATCTCCTGAAGTTCGCTCAAATTCATGTGCATTGAGTCGGTGATGCCATCCAACCATCTCATCCTCTGTCGTCTCCTTCCCCTCTTGCCCTCAATCTCTCCCAGCATCAGGGTCTTTTCCTGAATGAGGACTGAATGACTCGGTTCTTCACATCAAGTGGCCAAAGTTGCATATACATATTTATACACACACACACCTTCTTACATATATATACATTCTTTATGTATGTTAGATACATATGCATAAATACACATTCGTATTTTTCCATTATGGTTTCTCACAGGATATTGAATATAGCTCACTGTGCTTACAGCAGGACCTTGGCATTTATCCATTCTGCATACAATAGGTTGCATCTGCTAACCCCAAACTCCCAATCCAACCCTCCCCACCCTCTTGGCAATCACAAATCTGTTCCTTATGCCTTTACAGCAGGGAGTTTATTTTTGCTTCATGGACAATTCGTGTCATACCTTAGAATCCACGCATAAATGATATTATGCGGCATTTGTCTTCTCTTTCGGATTTATTTCACTTAGTCTGATAATTTCCAGGGCTCGCCGTGTGTGCCTATCTCTTTGTTCCTTCTAACTGTGGACACAGTTGCATGGAGCAGAGCCACCGTATTTTACCATACACTCTCCGTGATGGCCACCAGGGTGCCTTCTGCTTCTCAGCGCCATCAAGAGTTCTGTGATAAATGCCTTCTCATATGTCCAGTTACGGTCCTGTTTAATAAAGACTCTGGGCCTGTACAGAGGGAGGAGATTTCTGCACATTCAAGCACACTTAATTTAGTTATGTACTGCCAGAGAACCCTCCAGAAGGGCGGCACTATCTAAACACTCACCAGCAGTGTACAAAAAAGGCTCCTGTTCCTCACATCTCACAAAAAAATCAGCATCATTCTTCTCTCTGGTCTTTGCCAGTCTGATGGGAATAAAGCTGTATATGACTGTTGTGCTTCGTAGCTCTTTGATTATCAGTGACTTTGAGGAG
The DNA here is from genome assembly GCF_042477335.2 of Ovis canadensis. Lineage (NCBI taxonomy): Eukaryota > Metazoa > Chordata > Mammalia > Artiodactyla > Bovidae > Ovis > Ovis canadensis. The sequence continues at coordinate 18,211,744 of NC_091251.1, forward strand.
CTTCTCATTTGCTTGGCACTTGCTCGATCATATTCATTGCCTGTTTTTTGTTTGTTTTTTTAAAGTCAGGTTTCCTGTCTTTGTCTCTTTGCAGTATTCCGTGTCTGTTGTAAACACTGTGGATATCTTCTCCCAACCTTCCCTCTTCTGTTAACTTGGTCTACGGTGTGTTTTGTTGAACAGAAATCTTTAAATCTGACGTAATTAAAGCCGTTTGCTTTTTACCCTATATTTTGAGCTCTTGAGTTCGGGTTTTAGCAGGTCTCCCCAGATGCTAGGTTGTAAAGATGCATTCCACTGTTTAATGCATTCGTTATGTCGTTTCAGGTTTCACATTTAAGTCTTTAGTCACTCTAGAATCGCCTTCCGTATACAGTGTGAGGTAGGGGTTCAACTTCATTTTTCTCTGAGGAATGAGCCAGATTTCACTACACTGTCTACTAAACTGTGAATAAGGGGATTTAAGGAGTGTAAAGTTCACTCCTTTCCCAGGCTGGGAATCACTCCATCAGATCAAAGGAAGAGAAGAGAAGAAGGAAAATGTTGAAAGTCCAGACATTAATGTGTTCCAAGGAGAGGGAGCCAGGCTTCCGCTTCTCTGGCAGACTTTAATCAGTCTAGGAAGAGGGGATCTTAGCTTCATAGATATTCTCATGCTCTCACATATGGAAACAGAGTTATGGAAACAGAACTGATAGATCAAAAGATTCCTGGCAGATAGAAAGGAGGGGTATGTGTATACATATATATAAATATATATATAAAGATTGACGTGTATATAAAGGTATGTGTATATGAAAATAGCAACCTCTTTAAACTAACAAAAGGTGATGGGCCCTTCTAATATGCTTTGGAACTTAGACTAAACCCCAAGAAACTGGGAAGGTAGGTGAACTTTCAATCAACTAAGATAAACTTTCAACCACCTCTGTGGAATGGGAGCTTGAGATAGGGATATAGTGGCTGAGTGAAGCTCAAATATACATCTTCGTTATTTCACTTTTTTTCTGCCATATCAATCAATATTTTATCAGAACTAAATTTGTTGCTCAGTTGCAATTATAGTTTGACTAAGAATATAGGTGTATTAGTAAAAATCAATGAATTACCTTGTATCAGTTGTCTAAGTGAAACTTGTAAAAGAATACTGTATACTTTATTATCATTTGTAAATTTTGTTCTACACATCCTTTGCCTCAGTGTATTTCTAATAAAATTGTCTTATGTATATACATTTCTCAGAGTACTGGTTGTTAAACATTTAACCTACACTTCTGGCTCAAGCCTCAATTTTCTTTAACTAAATACTCTCCCCACATGTTACCCAGGAATAAATTTTAATTACTCTAAGCTGTACTTGTTATTTCAGTTTCTTTCCTTGTTAAGGGTTGATTTCATATAGCCATGTAACCCTGTCCTGGCCAATGAAATATGAGAAGAAATATGCTGGGAGGCATATTTCATATGCCTTCATTTCCATAGTTCAAGGAAAAGTTTCCTTGAACTAAAAAGAGATTTTCTTTCACAAAGTGCTTTTTTTCTATGTCTGAATCTGTAATGACTATGTGATGTCTGGAATTATGGCAGCTATATTGTTGCCATGAGGAAAACTAGCTGAAGATAAAGCCACATTCTAAAGATGTCAGAGTGGAAAAACAGAAAGAACCTTTATCCTTGGTGCAATATTGAATAGCTGAATTATACAATCCTGGAACCATTCTTCTAGGGAACTTATACTTTGTTATCAGTTCAGTCACTCAGTTGTGTCCGACTGTTTGCGACCCCTTGAACCACAGTACGCCAGGCCTCCCTGTCCGTCACCAACTCCCAGAGTCTACCCAAACCCATGTCCATTGTGTCGGTGATGCCATCCAACCATCTCATCCTCTGTCATCCACTTCGCCTACTGCTTTCAATCTCTCCCGGCATCAGGGTCTTTTCAAATGAGTCAGCTCTCCACATCAGGTGGCCAAAGTATTGGAGTTTCAGCTTCAACATCAGTCCCTCCAATGAACACCCAGGACTGATCTCCTTTAGGATGGACTGGTTGGATCTCCTTGCAGTCCAAGAGACTCTCAAGAGTCTTCTCCAACATCACAGTTCAAAAGCATCAAGTCTTCAGAAATCAGCTTTCTTCACAGCCCAACTCTCACGTCCATACATGACCACTGGAAAAACCATAGCCTTGACAAGAAGGACCTTTGTTGGCAAAGTAATGTCTCTGCTTTTTAATATACTGCCTAGATTGGTCATAACTTTCCTTCCAAGGAGCAAGTGTCTTTTAATTTCATGGCTGCAGTCACCATCTGCAGTGATTTTGGAGCCCAGGAAAATAAAGTCTGACACTGTTTCCCCTGTTTCTTCATCTATTTGCCAAGAAGTGATGGGACTGGATGGTATGATCTTCGTTTTCTGAATGTTGAGCTTTAAGCCAACTTTTTCACTTTCCTCTTTCACTTTTATCAAGAGGCTCTTTAGTTATTCTTCACTTTCTGCCATAAGGGTGGTTCCATCTGCATATCTGAGGTTACTGATATTTCTCCCGGCCATCTTGATTCCAGCTTGTGTTTCTTCCAGTCCAGCATTTCTCATGATGTACTCTGCATATAAGTTAAATAAGCAGGGTGACAATATATAGCCTTGACGTACTGCTTTTCCTATTTGGAACCAGTCTGTTGTTCCATGTCCAGTTCTAACTGTTGCTTCCTGACCTGCATACAGATTTCTCAAGAGGCAGGTCAGGTGGTCTGGTATTCCCATCTCTTTCAGAATTTTCCACAGTTTATTGTGATCCACGCAGTCAAAGGCTTTTTTATACTTTTTTTAATACTTTGTTAAGTATAAGCTAATTAAATTAGAGTTTATCCATTGCTTGCAACAAAATATTCTCACTGATACCCTGATCATGTAAATTGTTTGTGTGCTAGTTATTAAGCAATTATCTCTCTGTATCAAGCCCAATTTTTCCATACCCTGCTTTGTCATTCTAGGACTCTGTGAACAGGGCCTTTGTTAGGGCCTGGGGAAAATGAGAGACTGAATGAGGAAAGAGGAACACATCCCTTCTTCCTTGCTTCCGATTGGCATCACCTCAGCCTGTTTCTTCATCTCAAAGGCCAAGCTTTTTCCACATGCCCAGATTCAGACTCATTGCACCTCCTCAGAGGTACTAGCGTAGACAGATGGGGTGCCCTTCCTCAGAGTTCTGGATCCAAGACCCCTCTCCTCCAAGCTCTGAGACACCAGCACCGATCAGATCAACAGCAGAGACTGGCCTGCGTGACCTCTCCTCCAGACCCCTAAGATTCATTAAACCCAGAGGCTGATTCCTACAGTGGGTACATTCTAAAGGCTTAGTGTTCCTTTCTGTCATTCCAGGGTTCTAAACCCATTCAAGCAACTCCTTAGATTAAATTCTCTCTGTTAAAATAGCTTGTGTAGTTCTTGTATTCCTGATGGAGCCCCGGGCTGATAGAATGCATTCAGTGGGCATTTGATGATTGCCTTTCAATATCTATTATCTTCTTTCTGCTGAGAGTACTCTGATTTGGAGCAGTTACTTCTACCCACTGGCGTAGCCGCCATTCGTTTCAGGTGGACTGAGCCAGGCTTCAGCTCCAGGGTGGCTGGCTCATCAGCATACCACACCCCCTTAGCTACAGCTCTTGGCTCAGGTATAGGCAGGGGTCTCCATCTGAAACACAGCAGAGCGCATCGAGGATGTTGTGATGTGAGAAAGAGGCATAAAGAAAGTGGCTGAGCTGCTGGAAGTAGGGGAGTATGTGGAGACAGATGATGAGGCTGATGAGGCAGAACATGGAGCAGAGAGAGGAAGAGAAATCCGAGCTGCGGTATGACTGCCAGCCCTCTGGGATCCAGCCTTCCCTAAGGCCAGCGCAAGCTCTGCGCTGTTCAGCTGTTCATCTAATAAACCCTCCTTTGCTTAAATAAGCTGGGCCAGATAGTCTGTTATGTGCAATCAAAAGAGTCCTCACTGACGGAATGGAAAAAACAAACCGGCACATTGAGCCCACACGCATTTGCCCTGAACTTGGTACCCTCATATAACCTGAGTTGGATAACTTTCCCTGTAATACTGTTTCTACCTCACACATGTGGAAACTGTCTCCTAGAAGCTAAGGATCACACTTGATGTCACACAGAAAGTCATTGGCAGAGCCAACTTTTTTTTTTTTTTTCCAGAAAAAGGTTCACATAGCATTTTGTGTCAAGGATAACTATTAATCAGATTTATCTGGCAACAGAACCGTCTCCACTCTCAGAGAGGTGAAAGGTTGTATATTTGAAAGGAACCAGTGTTTATAGCAAAGGGATTTTTATGTAGATTCACACAGATTCTACGTAGATGACAGTCATTGCGCTAGGAATTTTTGATGGACTTTATCGAGATATAATTGATACAAAATAAAACGTACAGTTCACTGGAAATTGTATGGCTCATAGAGTTTCAATAAATGTATAAACAATTGTGCAGTTACCACAACAATCAAAATATAGCATATTTCCATTGTCCTAAAAAATTTCTTTTGTGCTCACTGGCACTCAGACCCTCACTTTGGCAACCACTCCTCTGCTTCCTGTAACTAGATATTAGTTCAACCTCTTCTAGGATGTCGAATAAACAGAATAATATACTTGCCGTCCTTCGTGTCTGGCTTCTTGGGCTCAGCATGACTGTGGATCCGTCCACAGGGTTGCATGTTTCTGTGCTTCACCCTCCCTCCTTTTATTTTTTTGCCGAGTAGTGTTTCTTTGTATAAATATACTGCCCTTTTTAATCCAGGGAATAGGATTAAAATGCTGAGACCTGCTTCTTGGGAGGCAGGAGACACTATCTGCAGCTGTGCTGGAGTAGGGGCTTTTGCCCTTGGGAGCAGCACTGTTGCGTCCGGGGTGTCCCGAGGGTGGTGTAGTCTTACTGGTGTTTTGGGTGTGGTCCTGCTCAGATGGTTTCAGGGAGAGGTGGTCTTCTGAGCCTCCCTTTGACTCAATCCCATGGTCCTTCAGACCATCTCATCTTAGCTTCGTGCTTGTCTGCTTTTTGGTGCAGTCCTGACTTTGATACCGTGAGATGGGAGATACCTGACCTTGATACCAAGAGTGCAGAGTCAGTCTCTTCCCCTCGGTGCACGCCTTGCCCTCTCGTCACTTTACCACTGTTCCAAGCAGCATCCGTTCCAGCAGGAAGGGGGTCCTTACTGTGATGGGCTTGTAGGTCGGTTGTTGATGTTCTTGGCTGCTGCATAGTACGGGAAAATCATTTGAAGGAAATTGCCCAGGATTTGCTTGCATTGGACAGGTAGGGAGAGATGATCATACTTGTTCTCTGATTTAAATCAAATACTGAAAATGGGTGTCTTCAAACGGCCTTGAATAAAAAAATCTTTGTGAGCAGCTTTTCTGTGCTGTAGCTAAGTTCCACCTTGCAGCACTATTATTTTGCTTTTTTGAGCGATGCTAAAGTTAATTTGCTTCTAGCTGGAAAGAAATTCTGGCTCTCGCGAGGCAATTTCTAGCAGGTCTGAAAGTATCTAGACTCTCTTAACCAAAACACTGCCAGGTGTGTATTTGATTTTTAAAATATTGTTTACACACTGTGAAGGCCAAATGGTGGGTGACTCAGTTGGGAGGAATGCCCCACTAAAGTGTGCCAGAGCTTTGGGTCTAAGCTCCATTCCCCTGCTGAACGGTGCATATGCGCCCTTACAGTCTACTGTACTTAAACCAGCACCGTCCCTCTCTGAATTCTCAGCTGCAGTTGCAGAGGCCCCTCCTCCTACTTTAAACTGAAGGGCGTTTGTTGAGAGATATTAGACAGTTTGCAAACTTCCAGGGTGTTTGAAGAATCAGACTTGGGAATGCATGATCAGGAAAAAATCCCGTTGGGAGAAACAGTCAGATGAAGGATTGTCCTGGAAAACACACTGTGGTGACGGGGACTGAAAACCTCTGCCACAGGGCTCACCGCTTTGTTCTCTCATCTGCCGGGGACCCAGCTTCCCTTGCTCACGGCCACATCCGCGTCTAGGGATGCCTCCGGCAGGCTGAAGCGAGGTCACATACTTGCGTGTAGCCAGCAAAGAATTCTGGGAAATGTGGTTTTTAGCTCTTCATCTGCTACAGCCCAGACAGGCAAGCTGGGAGGGACTTTGGATGGGTGCTGGCAGTGCCTGCCGTAAGTATTAATAATCACCTGACCTTCACAGAGACCATGCCATTACCGGATGTCAGCCAGAGTCTATGTACCCTTACTCAAAATACATTGTCAAAGTATGATCTTTGAGCCTCCATTTCCTAATTTGTAAGATATGGCTAAAAATCCATCCTTAAAGGGCACGGTGCCCTGCTTGGGTCTCCCTTTAAGAAGAGTTTTGTTCCAGTGCAGGAGTGAGTACAATTAACAGCTTCTAGTTAGAGCCTTTAGATCTGACTTCATGTTCAAGCAGAGTCTGTACTCTCTTCTAGATGACAAAGCCCTGTGCAAACACGAGGGCCTGTCTACTTCGGCCCAGGGCAGGACTCCCATGATGAGAGGTCTTTGCTCTGAGGCTCCCCACCGGGTTGAGTTGGCTAAAACTTTGTCAGATTTGCATCACAGTTCTTCCTCGATCCAGTTCTGCTTTCTTCCCTTTTTATCTCCCACAGGCATTCCCTCTTTTGTATTCCTAATCTCTTCTCAGTGTCTGCTTCCCAGAGGACCCAATCGACAGGCAGGAATCTTGTGAAGAGAGCAGTAATTCATGATAGCGGTGGATGGAGTGCCTGATACACAAATTCAAAAATGAAATAGCCTCTTTCTTGGACTCCCTGATTCCTTTCCTGCTTAATAGAATGCAGGGAAATCTCTTAAACACTTGAATCTGATCACTTAGTGTCACTGCTTGGAAGCCTTCTGTGGGTTGCTATCACACATATCATGCAATCCAGCCTCCTCACTTGGCTCCCTTGTCCTTAAACTCAGCCCAGGCATCTCTCCAGCTTTCCCTTCCGTCACTTCTATCAGCTTCAGATGCGCAGACCATGCCACGTTCTTTCCCACTCTAGGGCATGTGCCCTGGCTCTCCTTTTCTGCTCTTTACCCAACAGGAACCTGCATTTGGAGCTCAGCGCAAATGTTACTTCCTCAAAGAGGTCTTCACTGACCACCCCTGGTAAGAGAGTCTAAGTCAGGATAAGGTGTCATGCTGCGCTAACAAATGAGCCCCAGGTCTCAGCAGCATCTAACAAAGGCATCCCTACAAAGGGAAGGCTGAAACTCTGATCCACCACAGCTTCTCTCTGGGACAGACTGTTCACAGTCTCTGCCTTGGACACTCCTGGACCCAGAGGAGAGAGAAGAGAGAACTGATTTTAAGGCTTCTGCTTGACAAAAACACGCATGGCTTCCAGCCACATTCTGTTGGCCAAAACAAGTCATGCGGGACACTTCTGAGTGCAACAGGGTGGGGACTCATAATGCTTCCTTAGGGAGGGCGCCATTAAGTCCCAGGGCAAGCCGAAAGTCAGTGAGCTGGGGAAGGGTAATGTTCTCCCCGGGAGCAAGTATTTGGAACAACATATTCTACCAAAAAGTTTATCCCTAATTTGCATTCTTTCTTATTTCCTCTTTTTGCTTGCTTTCATAGAAATTATTACAGCTGTAAAATGCAAATAAATCCTCATTTATCTAAAAACTGTGTGTGTGTCTAGGCAGATGTATCTGGGTATGTGTGTCTGTATGTATGTATCATGGAGGCCTGGCCCACGATAGGTTTTTGATAAATCTTTATTGAATGACTGACCACACACACGTGGGAAAATATAGAGCCCATGCTTTCCAATCACATGCAATCAGGCATGTGTGCATCCCAGCCTGCCTCTTATTAATACATGATATTACTGCACTTTCTTCATATTTAAAATAAGGCTGATGAAACTTTCACCAGACTTGGCCCATAGATGGCACTAAAAAACATGAGTTTCTTTCCCACTTTGTTACTTTACTGGCTCTCATTCTTGAAATGTGTTTTATTTTAGCACAAATGAGCATGACCATGACATTTATTATATTGCAACAGATTAAAAAAAACATTTCTATACTGGCGTTGATTCAGAAGCCTCATTCATTTGGCATGGGCTGTGTATTGTGATAATTTAACCTAAGAGGACCTTAGTGATTTCTGTCTCTTCCACTGGGTCTCATATTCTCTAATTAACCTGCTACATCTGGATTTAAAAAAACGACATCTGTTGATATCTTGACTGTTTTGTTTCACTTGATGAGTACTTCACACATTTTTTTAATGGTGATAATGAGTCCTACTCCCAAACTAACGAATGTGATTTTGGAGAATTAGCCCCAACTCTTGTTTTCGATGCAATAATTACTTCTGATATACAGACTCTCAGCCATCTTCCAGCCAACATTCAGAGATTATGATCTCTGGAGTGAAACAGGACTGGCAAGACTCTTGCGCTAACACCTTGTTCATTCGGTACCTTTGGACAACTCACTTCCCCGTCTGAGCCCCTCACTTATCTTGAGCAAAAATAGAGATGGAGCTTCCCTGGTGGCTCAGTGGTAAAGAATCTGCCTGCTAATGAAGGAGACACAGATTTAACCCCTGGGTCAGGAAGATCTCCTGGAGAAGGAAATGGCAACTCACTCCAGCATTCTTGTCTGGGAAATCCCATGTACAGAGGAGTCTGGCAGGCTACAGACCATGGGGTGTGAAAAGAGTTGGACACAACTGAGCTACTAAACAACACCAAAGTAGAGAGCATGCCTGAATAGTTTCCTCCTCCAGGCAGGGTAGGTGCTGACTGTAATGTCATGTCAAGAATTAGGACCAGAGCAAGTTGGTAACTTTTTCGGGCCCATAGACTGTGGTGCATGTCGCCTGTTGGGGATGAAGAGAAGGACGAAACCAGTACAAAACCAAGAATGCATTGTCAAAGAATTCTTCAGTTTGAAGACCCTGGACATGCAAGGTGACTGGGGATGGTGTCAGGCACAGATAAAACAGGGTGGATAAAGGATTCAGAGAATCAATTCCTAGGCAGGTTGATAAAAAGACCGGGGTCCCCAAGGAGGAGACTGCTGCTGCTAAGTCACTTCAGTCGTGTCCGACTCTGCGCAACCCCAGAGAAGGCAGCCCATCAGGCTCCCTCGTCCCTGGGATTCTCCAGGCAAGAACACTGGAGTGGGTTGCCATTTCCTCCTCCAAGGCATGAAAGTGAAAAGTGAAAGGGAAGTTGCTCAGTCGTGTCTGACTCTTTGCAACCCCAGGGACTGCAGCCTACCAGGCTCCTCTGTCCATGGGATTTTCCAGGCAAGAGTACTGGAGTGGGGTGCCATTGCCTTCTCCAGGGTCTGGAATTCTCAAGGAGGAGGAAAAGACAGACATCTTGCTTTTCTCTACATTTCTTAGTCTTGGTCACATAAAAATTTTTGTCTTTAAGTGGGAACTGATGATTACAATACAAACAACTCAGTTTAAACTCTGTACTAAGTATATAGCAACAATGTATCCTGCTTGAGGAGTTTCTCCTTCCTGAAAACCTTCTGACTAATCCTGATATCTTAGAATGTATATTAGGGGAGTGGGTCTGGTGAGTTCAGTTCAGTCACTGTCGTGTCCAACTGTTTGCGGCCCCACAGACTGCAGCATGCCAGGCCTTCCTGTCCATTACCAACTCCCAGAACTTACTCAAACTCATGTCCTTAAAGTTTGATGCCATCCAACCATATCATCCTCTGTCATCCCCTTCTCCTCCTGCCTTCAATCTTTCCCAGCATCAGGGTCTTTTCCAATGAGTCAGTTCTCAGTTCTTCACAACAGGTAGCCAAAGTATTGGAGTTTCAGCTTCAGCATCAGTCCCTCCAATGAATATTTAGGGCTGATTTCCTTTAGGATGGACTGGTTGGATCTCCTTGCAATCAAAGGGACTCTCAAGAGTCTTCTCCAACATCGCAGTTCAAAAGCATCAGTTCTTCGGCACTCAGCTTTCTTTATAGTCCAACTCTCACATCCATACATGACTACTGGAAAAACATTAGCTTTGACTAGATGGACCTTTGTTAGCAAAGTAATGTCTGCTTTTTAATACGCTGTCTAGGTTGGTCATAGCTTTTCTTCCTAGGAGCAAGCATCTTTTAATTTCATGGCTACAGTCACCATCTGCTGTGATTTTGGAGCACAAGAAAATAAAGTCTCTCACCATTTCCACTGTTTCCCCATCTATTTGCCATGAAGTGATGGGACCAGATGCCATGATCTTCGCTTTCTGAATACTGAGTTTTAAGCCAACTTTTTCACTCTCCTCTTTCACTTTCCTCATGAAGTTCTTTAGTTTTTCTTTGCTTTCTGCCGTAAGGGTGGTGTCATCTGCATATTTAAGGTTACTGATATTTCTCCTGGCAATCTTGATTCCAGCTTGTGGTTCATCCAGCCTGGCATTTCTCATGATGTACTCTGTGTATAAGTTAAATAAGCAGGGTGACAATATACACCCTCAATATACTCCTTTCCCAATTTGGAACCAGTCTGTTGTTCCATGTCCAGTTCTAACTGTTACTTCTTGACCTGCATACAGATTTCTCAGGAGGCAGGTCAGGTGGTCTGGTATTCCCATATCTTTCAGAATTTTCCAATTTGTTGTTATCCACACAGTCAAAGGCTTTGGCATAGTCAATAATGAATGATGATTAATGATGATGAAATTTGCTCAGTCGTGTCCAACTCTCTGTGACCCCATGGACTGTATAGTCCAGGGAATTCTCCAGGCCAGAATACTGGGGTGGGTAGCCTTTCCCTTCTCCAGAGGATCTTCCCAACCCAGGTCTCCTGCATTGCAGTCAGATTCTTTTTTTTTTTTTATCTTCATTTTTACTTTATTTTACTTTACAATACTGTATTGGTTTTGCCATACATTGACATGAATCCACCATGGGTGTACATGCGATCCCAAACATGAACCCCCCTCCCACCTCCCTCCCCACAACTTCCCTCTGGGTCATCCCCGTGCACCAGCCCCAAGCATGCTGTATCCTGCATTGGACATAGACTGGCGATTTGATTCTTACATGATAGTATACATGTTTCAATGCCATTCTCCCGAATCATCCCACCCTCTCCCTCTCCCTCTGAGTCCAAAAGTCCTCTATATACATCTGTGTCTTTTTTGCTGTCTTGCATACAGGGTCATCATTGCCATCTTTCTAAATTCCATATATATGTGTTAGTATACTGTATTGGTGTTTTACTTTCTGGCTTACTTCACTCTGTATAATAGGCTCCAGTTTCATCCATCTCATCAGAACTGATTCAAATGTATTCTTTTTAACGACTGAGTAATACTCCATTGTGTATATGTACCACAGCTTTCTTATCCATTCATCTGCTGATGCACATCTAGGTTGTTTCCATGACCTGGCTATTATAAACAGTGCTGCGATGAACATTGGGGTACATGTGTCTCTTTCAATTCTGGTTTCCTCGGTGTGTATGCCCAGAAGTGGGATTGCTGGGTCATATGGCAGTTCTATTTGCAATTTTTTAAGGAATCTCCACACTGTTCTCCATAGTGGCTGTACTAGTTTGCATTCCCACCAACAGTGTAGGAGGGTTCCCTTTTCTCCACACCCTCTCCAGCATTTATTGCTTGCAGATTTTTGGATCGCAGACATTCTGTGCAGTCAGATTCTTTACCAGCTGAGCCACAAGAAAAGCACAAGAATACTGGAATGGGTAGTCTATACCTTCTCCAGCGGATCTTCCTGACCCAGGAACTGAACTGGGGTTTCTCTCCTGCATTGCAGGCAGATTCTTTACCAACTGAGCTCTGAGTGAATCCGAATGAATGAAGGAGAAATATATGTTTTTCTGGAACTTTCTTGCTTTTTTGATGATCCAGCGGATGTTGGCAATTTGATCTCTGGTTCCTCTGCCTTTTCTAAATCCAGCTTGAACTTCTGGAATTTCATGGTTCACATACTGCTGAAGCCTGACTTGGAGAATTTTGAGCATTGCTTTGCTAGCATGTGAGATGAGTGCAATTGTGCAGTAGTTTGAGCATTCTTTGGCATTGCCTTTCTTTGGGATTGGAATGAAAACAGTCCTTTTCCAATCCTGTGGCCACTGCTGAGTTTTCCAAATTTGCTGGCATGTTGAGTGCAGCACCTTCACAGCATCATTTTGAGGATTTGAAGTAGCTCAACTGGAATTCCATCACCTCCATTAGCTTTGTTTGTAGTGATGCTTCCTAAGGCCCACTTGACTTTGCATTCCAGGATGTCTGGCTCTAGGTGAGTGATCACACCATCATGGTTATCTGGGTCATGAAGACTTTTTTCCTACAGTTCTGTGTATTCCTGCCACCTTTTGTTAATATCTTCTGCTTCTGTTAGGTCCACACAATTTCTGTCCTTTATTGTGCCCATCTTTGCATGAAATGTTCCCTTGGTATCTCTAATTTTCTTGAAGAGATCTCTAGTCTTTCCCATTTTATTGTTTTCCTCTATTTCTTTGCATTGATCTCTGAGGAAGGCTTGTCTCTCCTTGCTGTTCTTTGGAACTCTGCATTCAAATGGGTGTATCTTTCTTTTTCTCCTTTGCCTTTTGCATCTTTTCTTTTCTCAGCTATTTGTAAGGCCTCCTCAGACAACCATTTTGCTTTTTCACATTTCTTTTTCTTGGAGATGGTCTTGATCCCTGCCTCTTGTATCATGTCCTGAACCTCTGTCCATAGTTCATCAGGCACTCTGTCTATCAGATCTAATCCCTTGAATCTATTTCTCACTTCCACTGTATAATCATAAGGGATTTGATTTAGGTCATACCTGAATGGTCTAATGGTTTTCCCTACTTTCTTCAATTTAAGTCTGAATTTGGCGATAAGGAGTTCATGATCTGAGCCACAGTCAGCTCCCGGTCTTATTTTTGCTGACTCTATAGGGCTTCTCCATCTTTGGCTGCAAAGAATATAATCAGTCTGATTTCAGTGTTGACCATCTGGTGATGTCCATGTGTAGAGTCTTCTCTTGTGTTGTTGGAAGAGGGTGTTTGCTATGATCAGTGCATTCTCTTGGCAAAACTCTATTAGCCTTTGCCCTGCTTCATTCTGTACTCCAAGGCCAAATTTGCCTGTTACTCCAGGTATCTCCAGTCCCCTGTAATGAAAAGGATATCTCTTTTGGGTGTTAGTTCTAGAAGATCTTGAAGGTCTTCATAGAACCATTCAACTTCTTCAGTGTTACTGGTTGGTGCATTACTTGGATAACAGTGATACTGAATGGCTTGCCTTGGAAACAAACAAAGATCATTCTGTCGTTTTTGAGATTGCATCCAAGTGCTGCATTTCGGACTCTTGTTGACCATGATGGCTAATCCATTTCTTCTGAGGGATTCCTGCCCACAGTAGTAGGTATAATGGTCATCTGAGTGAAATTCACCCATTCCAGTCCATTTTAGTTCGCTGATTCCTAGAATGTCAGTGTTCACTCTTGCCATCTCCTGTTTGACACTTCCAATTTCCAGGTTCATATGCAGTATTGCTCTTTATAGCATCAGATTTTACTTCCATTATCAGTCACATCCACAGCTGGGTGTTGTTTTTGCTTTGGCTCCATCCCTTCAGTCTTTCTGGAGTTACTTCTCCACTGATCTCCAGTAGCATATTGGGCACCTACTGACCTGGGGAGTTCCCCTTTCAGTATCCTATCATTTTGCCTTTTCATACTGTTCATGGGGTTCTCAAGGCAAGAATACTGAAGTGGTTTGCCACACCCATCTCCAGTGGACCACATTCTGTCAGACCTCTCCATCATGACCTGCCTGTCTTGGGTGGCCCTATATGGCTTGGCTCACAGTTTCATTGAGCTTGGTAAGACTTTTCTGTTGTGAAGTTCTAATCCTGTTACCTTAAAATGTAAAGTATGGGAGTGGGTCTGGTAAAATTTTTACAACCTTGAGACATCCCTTTAATTTATCGTAATAACTCTCTTGCTAACACTAGTCGGGGAGGGGGCACTCTCCGCCCCCTTCTGATGTCTATGTCAGAAGCTTTGTCTGTCCCTTTTCACTGTAATAAAACTTCTGCCACACAACAGCCCTGGGTGATCAAGCCTGATCCCTGGTCCCAAAGCTAAATCTTCATCTTCAGAGATCATGAATCCGACATCGTTCAGCGTAAGCTATCAGGATGTTCATAAAATGGCGGATAGTCTTTGTCCCATAGAATAAATAGCAATGCTACCTCACAGGCAAATAGCTGCGGCTGTCTTTTGTAGAATGTCAGCATTTCAGTCAACATCCATCGGCTGAAGGAAACCTATCCCCAATACCTTTGGCCAAAAGAGATCCTGATAGGATAAAGGGAGTTCACAGGCTGGAAAAGAGGGCTGGTCCATCAGGAGGTCTAGGGACGCACCGGGGGCTTCAACAGCAGGAGCCCACAGAGCACCCTCTGGCGCTGACACCTGATGACTCAGTTCTGACCTCCTGTTCTCTTTATTGTGGTGAAATGTTCCCTGATGGCTCAGTGGTAAAGAATCTGTCTGCAGTGCAGGAGATGCAGGAGACTCGGGTTCGATCCCTGGGTCGGGAAGATCCTCTGGTGAAGGAGACGGCAACCCACTCCAGGATTCTTGCCTGAAAAATCCCATGGACAGAGGAGTCTGGCATGTAGTCCATGGGGTCGCAAAGAGTCAGACACGGCTGAGTGAGAGTACATAACATAAAATGTACCATTTCAAGGATCTTTAACTGCGCATTTCGGTGGCATTAAGCACATTCGCAGTGTTGAGCCATCATCACCACCATCCATCTCCAGAACTTCTGCCTCTTCCTCACCTGAAACTCTGTCCCCATGAAACAGTGGCTTCCCAATCACATGGTAACTCTGTTGTTAACTTTTTGAGGAACTGCCACAATATTTTCCATGCTGGCTGCACCACCATTTTTATTCCCGTCAGCAATGCAGTGCACAAATGATCCCATTTCTCTATATCCTTGCTAACCGTGGATATTTTTGATACTACTAGTATCTTATTGTGATTTTTATTTGCATTTCCCTAAATATTAGTGACGAACATGTCTTCCTTTACTTATTGGCCATTTGGAAATATTCTTCAGAGTAATGTCTAATTAAGTCTTTTTTCTATTTTAAAGTTTGAGTTGTAAGAGCTCCTTGTGGATTCTGGATATTAATTCCTTATAAACATGGTCTGTGAATAGTTTCTTCTATGCTGTGGGTTACCTTCATAATCCGTCAACAGTCCTTCAATGCACACATGTGTTTGCTTTTGATGTAGTCAAATGTATCTACTTTTTTTCTGTTGCCTGTGTCTTTGGCATCTGTTGCCAATCCAGTGTCATGAAGGTCTCACTCTATATTTTGTTCTAAGAGTTTTATAGTTTCAGCTCTTCTTTTTAGTTTTTTTTTGATTCAGGTGGAGTTAATTTTTCTATATGGTACTAGGTGAGGGTCCAACTTTATCCTTCTGCATGTAGGTATCCAGATAGCCGAACAAAATTCACTGAAAAGACAGCTCTGATCACTTTTTGTTCCTCTGCATCTCTAATTCAAACTTCAGATGCCTGAGAAGAGTCTGAACATGGTCGTATATGTCATATGTTGGTCCTGTGAGGTCAGGGGAGTTGAGTGTCATGATAGGCAGGGTAGGAAAGTGCTAAGTGAACAAAAAATAAAGGTGTCACTATACCCAGAGACAGAGTCCTAATCATAAGCATTCATTGTCCGAAGGAAAGGAGACATTCAGATTTGTCCAATTATTTACCTTCGCAACAAAGAGACAGGGAGAAGAGATAGGTTGAGGCTTCTCTTTCTGCTAAAGAAAAATGGCAGTTTATGGACCTTCCAGGAATAACAGATACCAATTTGAATAAGGTGTCTGACGATGGCAAATCACTATGAAAATCCTTGACAGATTAAAAGAACATTTAACAGGAAAGACTCCAAGTCCAGGTACCTTCAGAGAGATCTTTATGGACAGCTGAGGCCCCTTGCTGTTTTCTAAACAGAGAAATGAGCTTTATTCTTTTTAAATGTTTTTTGCCTTCAACCGTATCTAAAACTTCCACCCACCGTCAAAAGACTGTACAGTTTAAGATTTAATCTCCCAGTGAAACCACACCAGCTTCTTTGTTTGTTGTTGCTGTTCCTTTGCTTGTAATTAGGAGGGTTTCCTTTGCAAAGCTGAAAATAACAGTGCTTTCGCTAGAATCAAATTGAATGGGGTGATGCCTACAGAAATCTCAGAGCCAATATAATACATAAGGAAGTATTACATTTTAAAGAAAGGGACAGGTAACATATAATACTTGCTGCCATAGCCAGGAGTGTCAGGTGGGAACATGGGAGGAGCAATGAAAGGTTCTGCTCATCCCATTTCACAAGGTGTCTGTGAAGACTAGAGACACATAACCTATGACTTAACAACTCAGGAAGGCATATGCTGGGACGATGATTGGGAAGCGGATTGCACTAACCAAATGAGAGATATTGAGACCTGGAATAGAATAGTAGTTTTGGAAAGAAAGAAAAGGGAGTCTCCATGAATCTCGGGAGAATAAAAAGGAGGGTACGATTTTAAAGGTAGGAAGACGCGAGTAAAGACCTCAGGTAATGTGTCGAGTCCCATTGTTGCACCTGGGGGAGTCGAGATGTTTTTCACCAAGAGAAGAATCACAGGAGAGGCAGCACAGAGGAAGATGGGGACACAGTTACGATGGCCTGGTGGAGATTCTGAGTAAGCAGTGGTGACGCAGTCGTTCCGGAGAAGTAGGGGCTAGAAACTGAAGCCACACAGCTCGTGGGTGGTGCGGGGAGGAAGCCTTTCCACAAGGATCCCAGGATTCTGTCTGCAAGGGTGTTGACCATGCTCCTGCATATTCCCTATCTCTTCCAAACTGGAGCCACTGAGACATGTGGGGGCTCCTGCCTCTAGTTTCTCTCTTCCATGAACACAAGTCCTGCTGGTTATTCTTGAGATCCAACCCCAAGCCTCTAAATCAAAGCATATTGACCTTAAAATTGCATGGGTTTCCAAAGCAGGGGTGGGCCCTCTTCTTCATATTTCTTCCACTCTTCCAACTTCCTCTTTCCTCAACCCCCACCCCTTCTCCCATTGCCATCGCATCACATATACTGCGTTTTCTTTCTCAAACATACCTTTCCCTCGCTTCATCTGGATTATTTCCTTTCTTTCTTTTAAGAGCAGATCAAGTGTTGCATCCTCTGGGGAATCTCCCCTGGTCCCTCTACGTACCTTCCTGAAGCTGGAAAAGTTGCTTCGACTCTTTGGTGTGTGTGCGCTTGCTCAGTTGTGTCCAGCTCTTTGCAGCTCCATGGACTGTAGCCCACCAGACTCTTTTGTCCACGGAATTTTCCAGACAAGAATACTGGAGTGGGTTGCCATTTCATACTCGTGAATTCTTTTGTGAATTGAGGGATGCTCTCTGGGGTCCTCCAATCATGCATTGTCTCATAGGCCCAAAAGACAAATTAGCATCTTTTGAGTCTTCACAGAGCATTGATTTACAAAAGCCTGCTTCAGCCTTTTCTCTGCAAAGCCTCTCCCTTGGGCTTTGTATTTTCTGTAAATGGCCTAAAGAAGACTCTTTAAAGTGACTTAAATAGATTCTATATTTACATAGTATAAACAACTTTTCTGAATGAGCCCATCTTTTAGCTTAGCTTAGGTTATGATTTTGTCAGTAAGAGCATTCTTTCTTTCAACAAAGTAGAAACTCGGGGCAATTTGTTATAAGATGCTATGCATGATTTAGCGCAGGAATACAAATGCTCTGAGGACAGGGGTGTTTCCTTTGTATGGTGCTGTGGCCCCAGCATCTAGAAAAGCACCTGGCCGATAACAGGTACTCAACAAATATTTACAGAATGCATGATGGCATTTGTTGCCATTCCACTTCTGCTCAGAGAATTGACTCTGTCCACAACCCCAGAAGGCCAGATTGGGCCAAACCGACTACGAGTGTCTCTCAAAACTGAGGGATTTAGTTGGGGGAAGACGGAAAACGCTGGAGCCATAATATAGGTGGGCCAGGGTTAGATCTGGTGCTGTGGCAGCCCAGAGCCATGGGCCAGGAGCAGTTTGGAGGTGCAAAGAAAACCAGAAGAAAATCAGCATTGTACTCATCTTTGTTTCCAATCCCAATTTCCTTTGTTGGCTTAGATTCCTTTGCCTTTTTCAGACTTAAAATTTTAAAAGCTGAGATTTCTATTTCCAGACAGGAGTAATAGAGACTGGATAGATCCTCCTATCTGAAACAGCAATAAAATGGGCAGAATGTATGAAACAATGATTTTCAAGATATGGATACCATACAACAAAGGATGGTGATCCTTCCGAGATGGGAACCAAATGAGGTGAGACTTACAGCTGTCCCAGCTTACTGACTCAAGAGAATTTCCAGGTCATGGTGAGGGGAAGGGTAGCCAGGTGGAGTGTGGTGGACTCCAAGAACTGAGGAGACACCACTGAAAGTCCAGGGACATCAAGGCAGCTGGAGGTCACAGAATAAAGTACTGCAAAGAGAGACCTGGAGAGACAGACAGACAGACAGACAGGGACCTCCAGAGGCCTTCAGCATCCCTTAGAGTATTCGCAGGAAACTCATCAGTACAGTAAGTCCCCTACATGTGAACCATCAAGTAGCAAACTTTCGAAAATGTGAATGCGTGTTTGCATGTCCAATCATGTAAGGCATGAATGAAATTGCAGCTTGCCCTCCATCTCCTACTGCTGACAGTCCTTCAGTTTTTCTATCTCCCACCTCCCCTCCCTCCTCCAGTCAGTAGCTCTTCTTGCTTGTTCACCTGATGCCAGCCCTTGTATGCCAGCTGTTTAACCACGTTGTTGCTCAGTCATGTCTGACTCTTTGCAACCTCATGGACTACAGCACGCTGGGCCTCCCTGACCCTCACCATCTCCCAAAGTTTGCCCAAGTTCATGTCCATTGAATCAGTGATGCCATCCAGCCGTCTCATCCTCTGACACCCTTTTTTCCTTCTGCCCTCAATCTTTCCCAGCATCAGGGACTTTTCCAGTGAGCCCTCTGTACACATCAGATGACCAAAATACTGGAGCTTCAGCTTCAGCATCAGTCCTTCCAATGAGTATTCAGGGTTGATTTCCCTGAAGATTGACTGGTTTGATCTTGCTGTCCAAGGGACTCTCAGGAGTCTTTTCCAGCACTACAGTTCAAAAGCATCAATTCTTCAGTGCTCTGTTTTCTTTACACTCCAGCTCTCACAACTGTACGTGATCACTGGGAAAACCATAGCCTTGACGATACAGACCTTTGTCAGCAGAGTAATGCCTCTGCTTTTCAACACACTTTGTAGGTTTGTCATCGCTTTCCTGCCAAGAAGCAACTGTCTTCTGATTTCATGTCTGCAGCCACCATCCACAGTGATTTTAGAGCTCAAGAAGAGGGAATCTGTCACTACTTCCACCCTTCCCCCTTCTATTTGCCATGAAGTAATGGGGCCGAATGCCATGATCTTTTTTTTTTTTTTTAATATTTAGTTTTAAGCTGGCTCTTTCACTCTCCTCCTTCACCCTCATGAAGAGGCTGTTTCTGCCATCAGAGTGGTATCATCTGCATATCTAAGGTTGTTGATATTTCTCTGCCTATCTTGATTTAAGCTTGTAACTCATCCAGCTCAGCATTTCTCATGATGTGCTCAGCCTATAGGTTAAACCAACAGGGCTGCAACAGACTGCTCAATTCTTTCTCAATTTTGAACAAATCAGCTGTTCCATAAGAGTTCTAATTGTTGCTTCTTGACCCTCATACAGGTTTCTCAGGAAATAGGTCAGATGGTCCAGTATTCCCATCTTTTTAAGAGCTTTCCATAGTTTTTTTATGATCCACACAGTCAAAGGCTTTAGCACAGTCGATGAAAGAGAGGTAGATGTTTTTCTGGAATTCCCTTGCTTTCTTTATGATCCAGTGAATGTTGGCAACTTGATCTCTGGTTCCTCTTCTTTTTCTAAACCCAGCTTGGACATACTTTTCACGGTTCTGTACCATAAGATTAAAAATGTTTTCTTGTGTATTATTTTTGTGTGAAGTATTACAAACCTTTTCCAGTATGGTACTGTACCTAGGCTAAATTTGTTGGACTTACGAGCAAATTGGACTTACCAGCAAGCTCTCAAAATGGAACTTGTTTGTATGTAGAGAATTTACTGTATATGATGTGAGGATATGGGAGTGTGGAGATTATATTATAGGGAACTCACACAGGACCAGGAACAGGGCTTGTTGCCACCATAATTCATACGGCACTGGAGAGAGCACACAGAGGAATCTTGCCCCAGTTAAGGAAACAATTACTCCCAAACTAAACACTGCTCTCGTTCAACCTAAACAGACCACCACAAAAGCAATACCTGAAAGGATCACACTGTTTTTAAGAAATTTAAATGTGTTCTAAAAACAAAGTTCAAGAATATTTGTAGGAATATAGAAAGATCCAGTACCCCAAAGATAAAATTCACAGTGTATGGAATCCAGTCAAAAGTTGCTAGGCATGAAAAGAACTGGAAAAGCGAAACTCATAATAAGAAGTAAAAGCAATCAATTGAACTGATGCAGAGATTGGAATTAGTGAAGAGGAACGGTAAAACAGCTATTATAAATATATGTCATACATTCAGACTGTTAAGTAGAGACATAGGAGATGTAAAAAAGACACAAAAAGAACTTCTAGAGAAGAAAGCTGCAAATGATGAGATGGAAAATTCATTGTATGGGATTAAGAACAGATTAGACAGTGAAAAAGAAATATCTTAGTGAACTCAAGAACATAGCAACAGAAAATATTCAAAATGAAAATGCAGAGCAAAGAGAGTAAATAAAATAGAAAAAGCATCAGTGAGTCCCAGGCCAACCCCAAGCAGTCTAACACACATATAATAGAAGAACCTGAAAACAAGAGGAGACAGATAAAAATTTTGAAAAATTAATGGCCAAAATTTTCCAAAGTTGACAAAAACTATAAACCCACACATCTTTAAGTTGATCAAAATCAATAATAATGGGAAAAAAAATCTTGAAAGTAGCCAGGGGAAGAAAGATGTGTTCCGTACGGAAGGACAAAGGTGAAGCTGACGTCAGATTTCTCACTGAAAACACTGCGAGTAAACCAACAGTGGACCAACCTTTAAAGCACAAAAAGGGAAAACCTGTCAGCCCAGAATCCTCTCCCTAGCAAAACATCTTTCAGAAATGAAGGCAAAAGAAAGACTTTTCAGGGATACAGAAGTTGAAAGCATCAGTCCCAGAAGATCTGTGCAGCAAGAAAAGCTACAGTTCATCCTTCAGTCAGAAAGATGACACCAGGTGAAGCTATGGCTCTAGTTTCAGAAGGATGAAGAGTATCGGAAGAGGCACATACGTTACTATACAGCAAAGATATAATCGTTCTTTCCTATTAAAATATCTTTATAAGATGACTGACTATTTAAAATTTATTTTATTGGAGTATAGTTGATTTACAATGTTGTGTTAATTTCTGCTGTACAGCAAAGGGATTCAGTTATACGTGTGGATGTACATTCTTTTCCACTATAGTTTATCACTTCTGCTGCTGCTAAGTCACTTCAGTCGTGTCCGACTCTGTGCGACCCATAGACGGCAGCCCACCAGGCTCCCCCGTCCCTGGGATTCTCTAGGCAAGAACACTGGACTGGGTTTCCATCTCCTTCTCCAATGCATGAAAGTGAAAAGTGAAAGTGAAGTTGCTCAGTTGTGTCCAACTCTTCACGACCCCATGGACTGCAGCCCACCAGGTTCCTCCGTCCATGGGATTCTCCAGGCAAGAGTGCTGGAGTGGTAGTTTATCACAGGATACTAATATAGTTCCCAGTGCCATACAGTGAAATGTCACTGTTTACCCATTCTCTATGTAACAGTTTGTTTTTGCTAACCCTGAACTCCAGTCCCCACCTCCTAACCCTCCTGGCAACAAGTCGGTTCTCTTGTCTGTGAGTCTGTCTCTGTTGCATAGATAAGGTCGTTTGTGTCGTACTTTACATTCCACGTAAAATGATGTCATGTGATGTTTGTCTTTCTCTGACTTACTTAACTTAGTGTGATAATCTCCAGGTCCACCCATGTTGCTGCAAACGGTATTATTTTATTCTTTTTCATGACTAAGTAGTGTCCTTTGGGTATTTATATATCACATCTTCTTTATCCATTCATCTGTCAGTGGACATTTAGGTTGGTTCCATGTCTTGGATATTGTAAACAGTGCTGCAGATAACTGACTATTTAAAGAAAAATTATAATGATGTATTCTGGGATTTATATCATTATGGAAGTAAAATTTATGACAAAACAACATAAGATCAAAAGGAAAGACATAGAAAAATACTATTGTAAATTTCTTCATTATACAAAAAATGGTACATTTCACTTGAAGACAGTCTATGAAAAAGATGTATAAGACATAACATGTCTGACATAGATCTATAAAATATCATACATATGTCTGATAGAAGATGTATATAGGTGTACTGCAGTGCTACTGTGGGTCTATTTCCAGACCACCACAATTACGTGAATATCACAAATAGAATGTGTCACACAAATTTTTTGATTTCCCAGTACATACACAGTTATGTTTACACTGTACTGTAGTCTAACAAGTGTGCAATAGCATTATATCTTAAGAAGCACTGTACATACCTTAAGAAAATACTTGATTGCTAAAAAATGGTAAGCATCACCTGACCTTTCAGCAAGTTGTAGTAGTAACACCAAAGCTCACTGATCACTGTAACAAATATAAATTAATGGAAAGCTTTGACATGTTACAAGAATTACCGAAACGTGACACAAACACCCAAAGGGATCAAGCACTGTGGGAGAAAGGGCGCTGGCAGACTGGCTCAGAGTTGCCACAGACCCTCAACTTGTTAAACACACAGTATCTGTGAAATGCAGTAGAACCGGGTATGTCTGTATCTATATCTTATGCACCGTCTCGTGTATATGATGCGAACCCTGAAGCATGAAAATAGCGCGAAAATAGCAGAACAAAGGATTATAGACAGTAAGGTAGTGAAGGGGATAAAAAAAAATCATAAAAACTACTCAGGTAAACCTACAGAAGTCAGAAAACAAAGAGCAAAGGCAACCAAGCACAGACACCACAACACACACACACGTTATGCACGATAGACTACCTCTCAGCCTCTAGCCAAAGTGACATTTGTGGATTTAAAAGTTTTAATAGTGTCGATTTTTGCATCATATAAGAAGCTATAGGAGAAGAAAATTCAACATGGGATCAGGAATTTTCAGAGAAGTTATATTTATGATCTAAAACAAGCATTTATCTCTTCTCACTAACATTAGAAGCAATCACTTTGGGGTAAATTAAATTAGCTTTAATATCCTAAAGCCTCCCAAATATTTCATTTGTTATACTTGACAGATCAGTTGTTTTATTTGGTCTTGTATGAGCTTAAGCTCCCCTGTATTCATTTACTTTTACAAATGCCAAATAAAAATTTATTGAAAAGCAACATTTTAACTTCCCTCTCCCTGCAGTGCATAAATCATGGTAGAGCTTAAAAGACATGCCAATTTGGGAAACAAAGGTGCTTTTGTGCTTGGGTTTACATTCCCAGCACGATCTAATGCTAATACCTGCTTGCATTTATATTCGGTTCCTGATGTTTGTGGGGGAGATTTTTATAGAACAAAACGGAAGGTTTTGTTTCGCCTTGGCTTCCGGAGAGAAAACATGGGGAGAAAAACCCAAACCTGATCCCTGTGTTGGAAGATCCTCCCAAGAGAAGGGAATGGCTACCCACTCCAATATTCTTGCCTGGAGAATTCCATGGACAGAGGAGACGGGCGGGCTACAGTCCACGGGGTCACAAGAGTCAGACACGACTGAGCAACTAACACTTTCACTTTTTAGCCAACCTGTAAGTTCCCCTGAAATTCACACTCTCTGCAAAGGTGAAAAAACCCTGAGATTTAAGTTACACTTTACTTTTTCCTGTTCCATTAGCAATGACGTTCAAAAATCAACAACTTAAGTTTGCCAGAAAGAGACCTCAGGAGTCTGTCTTGGAATCGTAAGAAATTGTCCAACTCTTTTGCTTTTCGGGTGACAGGAAACATAATTATCCTGTTAGGTATTCACAGAATCTTCCCTCCTCTAGCTGCATTCCTGAGCGTTTTCGGTGTGTGTGTGGGGGGTATGTTATGGGTAAGGAGAAAATTGGAGGTTCAGACAGTAAGAATTTACTCATAGAAGGTATACTTCTCAAGCTGTACAATACGTTGATTTGATAACCTAGACATTTCAGGTGAATGAGTTGAGAGAAAAAGACACAGGTCAGTGTGGGATCGCTTGGAAAGAATGTAGAGAAATTTTCTAGCAAAGAAAAGAAAGCTTTTTGTGTGTGTGTGGTTGTTGTTGAGAAGCTGCTGAGCTTGAGAGAAAGAGGATATGAAGTGTGATGTGAGAGTCATTTCCCTCCAACGGAGGTTTTGGTTCATATTTAAATTTCATTTCAAATACTTTTCAGCTGTTGAACTGTTGTTTCATTCAATGCGACGCCACTAGAGATCAGACTGGTTGCCACTGGGCTCGGATCTAAAGAGCAGTGGGAAGTGCCAGGGTTATTGACTCTGGGAGGACTTGGATGCTGGAGGTGTTTCTCAGGGGAATTACTGGAAATTCACACCTCACACTGGCCTTGTCCGGACCTCCAGGCCCTGTTACTATTATCCTGTAGTGTGTTCTCATGGAGTTTCTTCCCAGATGAAAAATCCCGGGTCAACGCCTTCCTCCAGTTCAATCCGGTTCGTGCATGCTCAGTCACTACAATATGCCTTTTATTCTCCAGAAAAAGATTCCCCGCTTCCTGCCTTTAGGGTTATTGCTGAATTTTCCCTACCTATGTGTTTCTGGGTAATTGCAGCGGAAACACTCCAGGGTGGGTGGGTAGAATGTGGGGAGTTAAATGTTCAGGGTGACATGGCTATCTTGAACCAGAAGCATATCCTTTCACTTGTTAGGAAAAGGGAGAGAAAGATTCGATAAAGCCAGGAAGTTTGGGGAAAGACTACTTTAAGGAAAATGGTCTGGAAGTATTATGCTAAGCATGGCTTTAAGACTCTGCAAGCTTGTGGTTCTTTGGGCAGGTTTGTGGCAAACCTTGTGTCTGTGACGGTGACTCGAGCCCCATGGTGTCACTGTGTGGGGACAGTAAGGGTGAGGATGGGGGGACAGTAAGGGTGAGGACGGGAGAACAGCTGGGGATGGGAGCGAAGGAGGGTCTGCTGTCTGTAACACGGTTCTTTTGTTGAAAACCAAGGTGCAGCTTGTACTGGCTAATTGGATGGAATTATTATTTAGAGTCAGGGTTTTTACCAAGAAAATTGTGGCTTTCAATGTGGTGCGAGGTTCTCAAGGAAATAAGACTATAGGTTTTCTAATGAGCCCCCAGGGGTTCCTACAAGGAAAAGGGGACTGACTGGGTCCTAGGCTCCCTGCCAAGCCCTCAACAAATATCATCTCCTTGAATACTTAGAACAAACCTGTTATGCCGTCACTGTTTTATAGAGGAAGAAAGCAAGCTTGGAGAGGGGAGAGGGCACATGTGACCAGCGGTGGCAAGGTAGGGACTGGAAGCCAGGCAGTCTGACATGGAAACTACTCACTATCTTCCCTACTCTTAGGAAGGCACAGCAAGGCACTGCGATGTCGCCATTTACATAAAGGTAATTTCTACCTTTTAGTTGTGAAGTCTGTTTCCTGAGATTTTGCCCAGGACAGCAGGGGAGGGGCTCAGAGGCAGTCATCTCCAGGCTCCCTTGCTTCCATCCTGCTGCTGCTGCTGCTGCTAAGTCACCTCAGTCGTGTCTGACTCTGTGAGACCCCATAGACGGCAGCCCACCAGGCTCCCCCGTCCCTGGGATTCTCCAGGCAAGAACACTGGAGTGGGGTTGCCATTTCCTTCTCCAATGCATGAAAGTGAAAAGTAAAAGTGAAGTTGCTCAGTCATGCCCGACTCTTAGCGACCCCATGGACTGCAGCCTACCAGGCTCCTCTGTCCATGGGATTTTCCAGGCAAGAGGACTGGAGTGGGGTGCCACTGCCTTCTCCGGCTTCATCCTGCCCTTTCCTTAAATAAGCTTTGTGGGTAATTATGTAGTTCGTGGACTCCCAGACTAGACTCAGAGTTCCCAGAAGGCAGTGATGTGTAGGTGAAAATAAGGCGCAGGTGGGAGTCAGGCAGCTGGCACACCCTCAGCAACCCTGTAACTTTGGGTACATTTTTGAACCTGATTTTCCACTTGGGAAGAATGGAGATGAGGAAGTTTATGAGGAGGGATTTTTCTAAGGGGTGGGCGACATATGGCGTGTGTCTGGGACCCAGAGTCTGTTCAGCAAATGCCAGATCTCTCTGGTTGACTCTTTGGGAGAAGAGCTTGCATCTTGCTCACCCTGTTGCTCTTGGTACATGCAGTGAGCGCTCTGGAAAATATTGTACATTGGCTCAGGGAATGAAGTGCCAGCAAAAGAAAACTGTCACCCTTGTCAATTTTTAGGGATTTAAGCAGAGGACTCCACCCCCTTTCCCAGGTTCTGGCAGGCATGGTCGAGGGAGAGTGGGTCCAGGCGCGGTCCCACGCGGATGCTGGAGCCCACAGCGGCGAGGTTGGGGTCTGAGAGGGCGCAGTCGGGGCGCTGGAAGCCAAAACGGCCGGCAGAGGGCGCCCCGGGCCCGCTGAAAGCGTGGCGCGGGGCTCGCGGCGCTCGCCGGGCGCCGGGCACAGGCTGCAGTCCGGCGCTGACCACAGCCGTGGACGCGCGCGCTACCCGAGCCGGGCGCCAGGTGAGCGCCCTCGGGGCGCAGCCGAGCGCACCCGCCCAGGCGCGCTGCTGCGCGGAGCCCTCCCGGCGAGCGGTGAGTACAGGCGCTCGCGGGGCACGTTTCATCCCAGTTGAGGGGCCCTTGGAGGCAGCGCCTGTTGGGGCTGTTCTGGAGGTTGATGTGCGTGGAAGAGTGAGCCTGGCCTCAGCTTGCGTTTGGTCTTGAGAAGGGCGTGGGGTTGACCCCGAGCAGGCGCTGGATGGCGCGCGGAGCTTTGCTTCCTGGAGACTCGGGCTTGCTTGAGGTTTTCACCTTGGGGTCTTTTCTCGCGGGCCCCTGTCCGGGTGCCGTCCCGGGTTCCGGGGACCCGGGGTTTGGCGGGGTAACCCGCGACGGGCAAGCACTCAGGGGGGCTCCCCCCACCCCTTTCGCCCGCGACACCAGCCGGGCGACCCACGTGCGGCTGTCGCCTGCAACTCTTGCCTGTCAAGCGAGGCCCGCCTCCGGGGCAGGGGAGGGGACGCGGGGGCGGGGTGGGCTGAGCCCCGAGGGAACCCGGCCGGCCCGGGCGCCCTCCGGTACAAGCTCGGCTCTCTCTGCGTCGTGTGCCCACGGGCTCCCGGGAGGAAGCGGGCAGTTCTGCGGGAAGGCGCAGGGCTCATCCCCGAGGGGCCCGAGGTCGCTGGAGGGGTGCCCGGGCGCTCGGCTCCGGGAGGAAGGTAGCTGCCCAGGGGAGTAGTACTGGGGGTGGCCTCTCTCCGAGAGCCTGGAAGCCCTTTTCCGGGGTCTCGTCCGCTTTGAACCGCCTCCAGCCACTCGAGGCAGTGCAGGGCAACGCCAGCTTTCTGTGGACCTGGCCCGGGATCCTTTGCCCAAACCTGCTCCTGCGATTTTTGCGCGTCGGTCGCGGAACCCAAGCTGCGCGCGCAGGGCAGGACTCAGACGCGCCTCCTGGGTGCCCGGACGCTGCGTCGCCTCCGAAGACTGCTCTCCGAGCTCAGGAGCTCCCGGGGGGCTTAGAGAGAGAAAATCCCAAGGCAAGGTAGGTGGCTCAGAGGGAGCTGGATTGGGCTTGACAGTGAAGATGCGATCTGCTCCTGTCGGCAAACGACCTTTGCTTTCTCTTTGCTTTCTAGGGCTTTAGGGGAGCTGCTGCGGAGCCCGGGGCTTGGAGGAGCGGGGCATGTATTTTAAGCTGCGCCTCAGAGGGGAGACTTTGCTGGCACCACCAGAGAGGCCACAGACCCGGAATGTGACGACAATTGACTAGCTCGGTAGAGGCCTGAGAGTCTCTGGCTTGACAGCTTAGAATATGCTAAAAAAACAGGGCTTTCCAGGAGGCACTGAAGGGTCAACTTGTTCCCGCGACAGTGACCTGGAGCAAGGAAGACAGAAGACAGTTGTAGAGAGCAAGAGAGACCTTCCAAGGGGCTGACTCGGACTGCCAAGGGCAGGCTCCTGCCATTCGGCTGTTGCAGCCGTCTGGTGGAATGCTGGTGAGGTCCTCCACCCCGGAGAGCAAGTGGGGCTGGGCAAGGGACTGTGTGGCCCCTGAGGACTCCTGCAGGTCTGACCGATCCCCAATCGCTGCTTAGGAACTTGGGGGTGTCCGAGCCCCTCTCTGTGCTCGTCTTCAGGAAGATGAGGACTCTCAACACGTCTGCCATGGAAGGCACCGGGCTGGTGGCGGAGAGAGACTTCTCCTTCCGCATTCTCACAGCCTGTTTCCTGTCTCTGCTCATCCTGTCCACCCTCCTGGGGAACACGCTGGTCTGTGCCGCCGTGATCAGGTTCCGCCACCTGCGATCCAAGGTGACTAACTTCTTCGTCATCTCCTTGGCTGTATCGGATCTCTTGGTGGCCGTCTTGGTCATGCCCTGGAAAGCGGTGGCCGAGATCGCTGGCTTCTGGCCCTTCGGGTCCTTCTGTAACATCTGGGTGGCCTTTGACATCATGTGCTCCACCGCATCCATCCTCAATCTCTGTGTGATCAGTGTGGACAGGTATTGGGCCATCTCTAGCCCCTTCCGGTATGAGAGGAAGATGACCCCCAAGGCAGCCTTCATTCTGATCAGTGTGGCATGGACATTGTCGGTTCTTATCTCCTTCATCCCCGTGCAGCTCAGCTGGCACAAGGCAAAACCCACAGGTCCCTCCGAGGGGAATGCCACTTCCCCGGGCAAGACCATCAACAACTGTGACTCCAGCCTGAGCAGGACATATGCCATTTCATCCTCTCTAATAAGCTTTTACATCCCTGTGGCCATCATGATTGTCACCTACACCAGGATCTACAGGATCGCCCAGAAACAAATACGGCGCATCGCAGCCTTGGAGAGGGCAGCGGTCCATGCCAAGAGCTGCCAGGCCGCTACAGGTAACGGAAACCCCATGGAGTGTTCTCAACCAGAGAGCTCCTTTAAGATGTCCTTCAAAAGAGAGACTAAAGTTCTGAAGACTCTGTCGGTGATCATGGGGGTGTTTGTGTGTTGCTGGCTCCCTTTCTTCGTCTTGAACTGCATGGTGCCCTTCTGTGGGTCTGGAGAGACGAAGCCCTTCTGCATCGATTCCATCACCTTTGACGTGTTTGTGTGGTTTGGGTGGGCTAATTCCTCCTTGAACCCCATCATTTATGCCTTTAATGCTGATTTTCGGAAGGCATTTTCCACCCTCTTAGGATGCTACAGGCTTTGCCCGACGACGAATAATGCCATAGAGACGGTTAGCATCAATAACAATGGAGCTGTGGTGTTTTCCAGCCATCACGAGCCTCGGGGTTCCATCTCCAAGGACTGCAATGTGGTGTACCTGATCCCGCATGCTGTGGGCTCCTCTGAGGGCCTGAAGAAGGAAGAGGCAGGTGGAATAGCCAAGCCCTTGGAGAAGCTGTCCCCAGCCCTGTCTGTCATTTTGGACTATGACACTGATGTCTCTCTTGAGAAGATCCAGCCCATCACGCAGAATGGGCAGCACCCGACCTGAGCTCTGAGACGAATCCTAGCAGTCATGCTCGTCCCAAAAGCTACAGGAGTTTTCTCTGAGGCTTGCAGTGAGGAAACTAAGGTGTGCTGAGACTCCTGAGATGTTGGGCGAGCTCTCCTCTGCTGCTTCCCCTCAACACACAACTATCTACATTTTAATCTACGTTGCAGTGTGTTTTCTGTGTTGTTCATAGTGAATCAAGAGGGACACAGGTGAAGCGAATGTTCATAAGGGACCTGTCTTTGGCTCCAAAGTTATTTTTAGAAACTGATTCTTATCTTAGGACTTAAAAATAGGGCAAAGAATCAACAATGAACAGCTTCGCTTTAAAATTAAAGCTTTCCAGGAAGGAAATGAGAAGGGTTGAGTTTGCTGTGTACAAACAGGTGCTAACACTGGTCCAAGCAAAGTTTTCAGATTGTAAAGGTAGGTGCATGCCTTTATAAATTATTCCTAAAAAAGAAAAAATTGAGCCTTACAGTAGGAATGGGATTTTTTCCCCCAGAATTGATGCTTAGTTGATATTGGTTTTATTTATTTATTGTATTATATGGATATTTTTAATTTATTATATTAAATCTATATTTATCATATTTAA
The DNA here is from genome assembly GCF_042477335.2 of Ovis canadensis. Taxonomy (NCBI): domain Eukaryota; kingdom Metazoa; phylum Chordata; class Mammalia; order Artiodactyla; family Bovidae; genus Ovis; species Ovis canadensis. The sequence continues at coordinate 18,242,223 of NC_091251.1, forward strand.
TAGAATGAGTTATCTGAGATCTTAAAATAGCATTTTTGTTCATTTGACTAGCACTTTATAAGCCAATGAAACAAACACACAGACTCTCTGAGAGCCTAAATGCTCATTTGTAACTTTCAGAAACACAGCAAAGACAAACAGAAAATGAAGCTGTGATTATTCCTTAAAAGTTATTGGCACAGCTAAATAGGAGATGAGAATTGACAAATGCTGTGATAGCTTTATTCTCCTGAAAGGATTTTGAAAGATTTAAAAAAGCATAGCCACTCTTGTGTTCAAAATTTTTTACGTGACAAAGACTTTCCCAGCAGAATGATTTGCGGTTCTGTAAATACCTGAAATAAAAGTCAGCTGAAGAAGAATCCGACTTGAAATTTATATTAGGTGGCAATAAAAAGTATATGCCACTTTGTATTTATGTAAAATAATTGGCCCTCTTTGTCTTTCCTCATTTCCTGTGTCAGATAGCTGTTCTGAACCAGATAAATGACTGTCCTGGTTAGAGATGTGCTGTGAAGACAGAGAGTTTCCTTAACTTGCGTGTCACAACAGTCTTGCCCAGGGGCAAAGGTCAAGTCCTTCATCTCCATCTTACCAGCCAAGCTGCTCAGTGGGGCTACTTTTGGAAATGCTTTAATCCGAACTTAGAGTTGATTTCTTTTAAAAAGTCTAAATGTTAATGGTGTAAATCTAGCAGATAGTGCCTCATTATCATCCTTGAGTAAGACACTTCTGTTGGCGGCAAAAACAGGAGACCCTTTCTCCTTTCGTGTTAAGCACCCTAAAGCCATCAGCATCTCTTTGGACAAATGCTAGCCCTTTCTCCGTGCTTTGGCATCAAGTTCCTGTGTTATCACCTGGATTGTAAAAAGTATTCTGAGTCTCTGTTGCCAGATACTAATTCATGTGGGGCATTTCAAGAGAATTTTTGGAAATGTTTACAAAGTATTCTTGTGGATAAGTAATCTACTTAACATTCAGATGTAGTGGGTAACAAGAAAGATATCTACTGAAAACTATCTCCTGCATCAGGTCTGTGTTATTTATGCATTGTGAATGTTTTCTTAATTTTATTGCCTGTATGCTTTCTTACATATAATAAAATTATTTTGTGAACTCAAAGCCACCCTGAATGTTGCATTTGTGCTGCACTAGTTAAATGAGTTTTAAAAACTAGAATATTTCAGATCTACACGTAAGGAAACTTGGGCACTTTCAAGGATATGTTACTTTTCTTTTTCTTTTTAGTGGTAATCTCCTCTTACGTGTGGCCTGTGTTGCCTTTGAATACTTAAACAGAAAGTTGATTTGGGCTATAAACTTTTCCTTCTGTCTCAAAAACATTCTCCCTCTGCCCCCCACCAAAAAAAAAAAAACCTCCTTCTTTGCTCAAGGAATTACTCTCCTTTTCATTTCACAGATTTAAAAGACTTTTAAAATCTCCACTTTTACTTTCTAAGAGTCTAGAGATTTTAAATAACATAAAAATTACAGAAAAGACTGTGGCTTGTTCTGTGTGGTCGTGGACCCGTGGCTTAATGGCAACCACCGTATGAATAGTGTTTGTTTTAAGAGTAAAATATAATAAGAGTTTCTTTCTGGAGGAAATATACAGACTGTGATACTGGAAGTCTTACATAGAACTTCCATTGATCCTGCTAAACCTGCTTAGATTATGTGCTAACCTGGCTTTTTTTTTTTCCCTCTTAATCCCAGAGGAAAATGATTGAACAGCAGGTGATGTAAAAATTAAGGGTTAAGTTTATAATTTGAACATCGCACAACAGATGGTGTCTTTTTAAATTCCATATTTGCCTTTCCTGGGCTTTGGCAGATAATGAACACATCTAGAGTAAACTCGTTTAAAGCATGATGCCTTTTCATTCTGCTTCTTAACTTTCTGCACGTCTTGACTCTTTGCAGATTAATTTTGCTGTTTCGTAATTGGTAGTCCAGCAACATGAGCTGTGATGCCCAGGGTGGTTTTTGTCCAGCCGATGACACACGGCACAAAACCTTTCACTGTGTATTTCATTGGCAGAATGGAAGATAAAGACTATCAAATAATTATAAAATTTAGGACACTGTGGATGAGGCTGTACTTTGGGTTTCTGGCGTGTGGGATGAATCGAGGGCATCTTATGAAATGTTCATTTGACCGACAAAATATTTCAGATAATTTAATTTACAACCATTAAAGCAAATTTAAAATATGACATTTTATTTCATTTAACTATCCTAATGAGCCTTCATAATACTAGGTACATGTAACACACTTTAGCAAGACAGAGACAGTTTAAAGAGGTATTGTTTTTCCTTTCCATCTAAGAAGATGCCTTTCCTGTTCAGATAAATACAGAGCTTTTATTGGCGATAGAATACCAAGAAGTCTTAAGGAAGGGACACTGAGCCCTGGGCTCCAGTTGGTAGATTTGAAGTTTATGCAGGAAAGTTGTTGATTTTCTTGGGATCCAAGCAAGTCATGGTCTCTGAGCCTCAATTGTCCTGATCCATTAAATGGGAAGAACAAAACGTCTGCATTAACTTCTTCAGTGGAGGAGGTCATCCAAGTAGCAAACCCGATACGCAGTCCAATCTCAAGGACTTCTTGAACTCTGCACTCTCTGGGGGGCTCCATCATGGTTTCCCCCAGGCCTGCACCCGCCGCATTTCAGCTTGATTCTTCTACTGGCCAGGAGCCAGTCCACATGTGGGGGCCTGGAACGCAAAAAGCCCAGGCTTTGGTTTGGATAGACGTGGGTTCACAGTGCAGCTACCACTTTCAAGCTGTGAGAGTAAGCAAAGGACTGTGCCTCTCTGAGCGTACGTGAGCATTTGTGAAATGGAATTAAACACACAGATTCTTGTGAGGGTTGAAATGATGCTCATGTTTTATAAGGGTCCTGAGGTCTGAAATCTTAGGCTCACCGCATCTTTGTAGGACCTCTGCTTGGAAGGGGTTGATGACAGTATTTATTGCATTACTAATAAATGGAGCTGCTATGCATTTGAATTTTTGCATGTTTGCTAAAGCAAATGGAATACCTTTCAGAGTGCATGTGGTTTGGGATTCTCCCAAACACCATTCTCTTTTGCTGTGGTTATCTGGTATTGCTGAAGCAAGTAGCTTTTTATATCAGCATGGTTAAGACAATTGCCTTAATTTTTTTCCATTAGATATCTACTAAATAAATCTGTCCCTGGTGTTTTAGTTTATGAAATCTACTTAACCCTGCACAGTTTGCTTCAAGAATGATGACTTAATGGCTGGCCAGCTCTGGGCTGTTAAAACTGGGACGTATCTGGTTACTGTGGTCATTTGAAGGAACTAACCCCGTGGATCATAAGAGTGTAGCATTATGTAGATTAGACGCACCTCTGTGGATTTCTTTGAGATTTCCTGGATATACACATGACATAATCAACCTGTCTATTGTTCTGGAGGATTGAGGGGATGGCAAGCATTACTGTACCGAGAAATCTGCTAAGACCTTGTTACCAGGCCAATCTAGCCATGTTGCCTTCTGTCATGCTAAGTAACCACCATGTGATGCACAGAATTTAAAAAAGCAGCATTTAGACTTGAGTCTGTTACATCATTCAAGATTTGGGAGTTGTAATTTAAATAGTATTAGAAGCTCAAAGAGTAATCTCTGGTTTAAAAGGGTTTAACTTTTTAATCACTAGGAGAAAATGGACAGAACCAGTTAAAATTTTTCTCATGCTCATAGAATATATATTCTACCAGCTCTCAAACCAGGTGAATGTTTTCAGTCATTGAGGAGGATCTTCCCTGAGCTATGTCCATAGAAATGAGGCCGTCTAGCAGCTATGCCAGCAAAGTGGCAGGGGCTAGTGAGAGCTAGAAGGACTGAATTGTAGGGCAGAGTTTTTAATTTCGCTAAGTAATTTTTAAAAGATTAGTAGTTTGGATAAACTACCTTATAACCCTTGAAAGTAAGTTTTCTCATCTCTACAATATGTGGGTTGGTGATTTCTAAGATTTTTTTCTGGCTTGACGATATCAGATCTGTTACCGGTAAAATAGGAATATGATAGATTTTCCAAGTCTGTTCTCTGTGCTGCTAGAAAGTTAACAAAGTGATAATTTCAAAATGCCAATATTAGCTCATGCCCTTCTTAACATTCTTCAGTGACTCCCAGTTACTTTCAGGGAAAACAGACACACCCTGGCGGTCTCTGCCACTACCCCACGAGTACTATCTCTACGGATGTTCGGAACTTCTTACAGCTTGTGGAGTGTACAAAGTCCTTTCTTGTCTTTACACTTTCCACCCGGTGCCCTCTGCCTGGAACACCCGTCCCTGTTTCCTTTCTTTGCCTGCTCCTACTTATCTTTTAAGATTCAATAGGGCATAATTCGGAGAAGGCAATGGCACCCCACTCCAGTACTCTTGCCTGGAAAGTCCCACGGACGGAGGAGCCTGGTGGGCTGCAGTCCATGGGGTCGCACAGAGTCGGGCACGACTGAAGCGACTTAGCAGCAGCAGCAGGGCATAATTAAGGCTTCCTTGGTGGCCCAGAGGTAAAGAATCTGCCTGCTAATGCAGGAGATGTGGGCTTTATTCTTGGGTTGAGAAGATCCCCTGGAGAAGGAAATGGCAACCCCACTCCAGTGTTCTTGCCTGGGAAATTCCATGGACAGAGGAGCCTGGTGGGCTACAGTCCATGGGGTCGCAAAGGAGACACGACTTAGCGACTAAACAACAGGACTTAATTGCAGAAGGCCTTCTTTCTTCCTTCGTCTATTCTCCCTTTTATTTCTTTTGAAGAGTTTACCATATTGTAATGAAATAATCTCCTTACTTCTCTCTTCCTCTAGGTTATGTGTCTCTTGAGAGCAAAACCCGCCTTCTTTTGTTTCCCTTTCTCCATATATTCCTATGAAGAAGGAAATGGCAACCCACTCTAGTATTCTTGCCTGGAGAATCCCATGGACAGAGAAGCCTGGTGGGCTATAGTTCATAGGGTCACAAAGAGTCGGACACGACTGAAGCGACTTAGCATGCATGTATTCTTTCGTCCAGCACAGTGCTTGTCTGATAGGAATTGCTCGTTAACCTCTGTTGAATAAATGAAAGCATGAGCAAGTCAAAACAGGGGATGCTGGAACCGCAGTTTCAGTTACGTTTATTTCTGCAGTGCTTGGTGTATGTGTGCAGGTCTGCAAGGCTTGCTCTAGCATGTTTGGGTAGAACCCCCGTGAGATCTCAGAGGCCTACAGTTCCCTGAGGTCTGACTGGTTGTATAGAGGTCATTGCATACACTGTCCACTGTCCCTCCATTTCTTTCTTTTTTTTTTTTTTCTTTCTAATTTGGCTGTGATGGGTCTTAGTTGCAGCATAAGGGATCAAATTCCCTGACCAGGGATCGAACCTGGGCCCCCTGCATTGGGAGCATGGAGTCTTAACCACTGGGCCACCAGGAAAGACCCCTCATTCTTATGTGTGCTAATGTATATAATCAGTGACGTTTACAATCAATAAAGTTTGTGAGCACTTTCTGTGATTCAAGCCATGTGTTTGCTGCTGCTACTGCTGCTAAGTCGCTTCAGTCCTGTCCAACTCTGTGCAACCCCGTAGACAGCAGCCCACCAGGCTCCCCTGTCCCTGGGATTCTCCAGGCAAGAACACTGGAGTGGGTTGCCATGTCCTTTTCCAATGCATAAAAGTGAAAAGTGAAAGTGAAGTCGCTCATTCCTGTCCAACTCTTAGCCACCCCATAGACTGCAGCCTACTAGGCTCCTCCATCCATGGGATTTTCCAGGCAAGAGTACTGAAGTGGGATGCCATTGCCGTTTCTGGTGTTTGATGCTGGAAATAATCAGATAGCATCCCAGTGTTTGAGGAGCTTGAAGTAGAGATACGTATGTAAATAACCCATCACCAAAGAATGTTTTAAAAATAAGATATAAGAAGAAGGAAAATGATGATGCCAATAGCAGGCGATGCCAGGTGAATGCCAGTAGGACCATTCTACTGAGCCCCCCTGGCATCGTACCATGTGCATCGTTTTATTATCTGATTCCACCTTCACACTTATCCTACGGATGAAAGTAATGAAGTTTCAGAAAGGACCTGTGCTGTGTCCTGGGTCATAGAGCTAGTAAATGATGTGGCTAGTAAATGAGGTTTAAATCTAGAGCTGTCAGACTTTAAAGCTTATTCTTTTGATCAGGAACCCATTCTGTTTACCAGGAACCAGGCCTAACCAAACGAGTTACTTGTTAAGTGGGCTTCCACACCACCTCACATACTGGTGGATTAAAAAATACTTTTTATTATCATTCACATTTTCAATCATGTACAAAAAATAGAGAGGATTGTATATAAACGCTGAGTACCCATCTTCTTACCCAGATTAGAACATGAGCAAGACTAAGGTTGGTGGTCTGAAGCCAGTAGCAAGGGGTCTCTGTCTTTAGATAAAGCACAAGGCTGAAGTCAAGAGGACCTTTCAATTTTAACACCATCACCCTGTGACGTTCAAAGATAACAGAATGAGGAGATGGCCTATTCAAAGGTCAAAGTGCTCCGCATTTGGCCGTCAGTTGGATCAGGGCACCCTTATGTAGTTTGGTTCAGCAAACATTCATCTATGCCTGGCTGGTCCTTGGCGCTGCTTTGGGAGGGAAGTGGCGGCAGGGGCATGAGAGAACAGGGCGGGGTGGGAAAAATGCTCGGCGAGGGAGGCAGCGCTGCTGGGAGGGCATTGGGACGGGGCAGATTTGGAAAGGACGTGGCATTGGAGCTGGGCTAGAGGGATGGACGGGGCTTGGGCAGCAACAGGCAGGGAGTGAGAACGGCTGAGGCTGGAACTCCAGGACCTGCAAAACGTAGGTCTGAGACGTTAGCACTGTGTGGTCCTCTAGATACAGGACTTGGAGTAGAGATGAATTGAAACTCACTAGAAAATTTGATCCAAATGAGGTCCCTTAGGCTGCCAAAGTAGTTGCTTTGGGACTCTCTCCATGTTCTGAGGGGACTTTCAGCACATCTGAGTGAGTAGCCAGATCGTCAGGTGAAAGTGGCTTGTCCCTCCCCACCTCATACCCTCCCTGCAGCCTTGCTCACTTATTGTGTGTTAGTCATGCAATTGTGTCCAACTTTGAGACCCCACAGACTGTAGCTCACCAGGCTCCTCTGTGCATGGGATTCTCCAGGCAAAAGTACTGGAGTGGGTTGTCATTCCCTTCTCCAGGGGATCTTCCCAACCCAGGGATCGAACCCTGGTCTCCCACACTGCCGGCAGATTCTTTACCGTCTGAGCCATCTGCTCTTAAATAGACTCTGCTGACACCACTTTTCTCTCTTCCTACCTGGGAGTCCCTTCCTCCTGTCTTCATCTGTTTGAGCCTCATCTCGGGTGTCAGCCTCCTCGGAGCCTCTTTGTGGCCCTTCCTCCCCTAGGCTGGCAGCCCGCTGCAGGGATTGCCTCCTGTAGGTGCTGTCTGTGTCCCCTGTCTCTCAGGGGAACTCCTGGAGGCACAGAATGGATCCTTTTCTACACTCTCTTTCCAGTGCCCAGCATAGCCTGGCACACAGACGTACCCAAGTGGGTATATTTTTAAATGAATGGTTCAGTTCAGTTCAGTTGCTCAGTCGTGTAGGACTCTTTGCGACCCCATGGACTGCAGCACTCCAGGCTTCCCTGTCTATCACCAGCTCCCGGAGTTTACTCAAACTCATGTCCATTGAGTCGGTGATGCTATCCAACCATCTCACCCTCTGTCGTCCCCTTCTCCTCCCACCTTCAGTCTTTCCCAGCTTCAGAGTCTTTTCCAATGAATCAGTTCTTCGCATCAGGTGGCCAAAGTATTGGAGTTTCAGCTTCAGCATCAGTCCTTCCAATGAATATTCAGGACTGATTTCCTTTAGGGTGGACTGGTTGGATCTCCTTGCTGTCCAAGGGTGAATTAATCATTTTATGAAAATGAATGGCTGCTTACACACATACCTTAATTTTCACCGTGGGGTTGACTCTGCTGAGGTTGCAAAGGCTGATCTCTGCTAAGTTCAGTTTCTCCAGTAATGATACAATCACAGGAAAGTAATTGGAAGGGGATTTAAATGGCAAACTAGGGCTGTCTCTCCTATCGCTGGTGAGTGATCAACCCCTTCACACGGGAGAGAGAGGAAATGTCAACCAAATGTCACCAGTCCATTTTGAGATTATCTAGCCGCATGCATGCTATTTTGAGGCCGAGTTTTTAGGTCAGATGTATTTAGCATTATAAACATGTTGACTGTAATTAAGATAATGTCCAACCCCATTTGTAAGATGCTGGTTTAACACACTCTGCTGTTGGCTGCTAAACTGGGGGGAAAGGAGGGCTCTCTATTCTAATTCTGCCCAAAGAGCTGCTGGTTTTTCCTTGTTTGATGGTGGGGTTGCCATAAAACAGCGTGTTCCTGACTGTTTTAAGGGAGGATTAAAGGTGGTCCACTCTGAGAGGGAATTCAGGGCAAGAAGGCAACAGTCTGTTTAAATAGCCTTGTCGTAATACTTCAAGGCAAAAATAAGTTGTCATGCCATTTTTAGACAGCATCCACGGCACCTGTGTTGAAATTAAAGCTTATTTGCTTCTTATGGGATCATGTAACTTAGAACGTCATGCTTGGATGTGGCGAGGTCAAAGAATAGCCGCAGAACCTCTAGGTTAGGGAAGGGAAATAGCCACTCTCCTTCCCTGCCCACAGGAATGTAACTGACATGACATTGAAGGGAAATTTGATGGTAACAGCCAGCTTTAAATGGTGCATACAGTTTGACCCAGCAATTCCACTTCTAGGAATCTGGCTTGGGTACATCCTCATCTCTGTTTTCAGAGATGCCTGTGTAAAGGCTGCAGCCTTGCTTTAAAAGCCAGCTAAGTGAAACAAGTAACTCAAGTGTAGGAGGTCCATGGGAGGTGGTAGTGAAAAACAAAGGTGGAACCATGTGCATTATTATGAAAAGATATTCATGAAGTGAAAAGGCAAGTTAAAAAATCAATATGGACCATATGATCCCTTTTGTTTAAAACAGTTTAAGGAGTATATATTTACATTAAAAAAAAAAAGATGTAGAAAAATGCCTACCTACCTGGAAACAGCAGTGTCTCTGGGGAGAGCAAGGGGGAGGAGGCTTTCACTCTTTCCTTTTTTATGTTTCGTGGTTTTTACAAGAAGCTTGGGCTTATGTATATCACATATATAAGTAAAATATTTTTTTTAAAATGCATGTTGAACCAGGGGTGGGGAAAGTAGAATTTTAGCTGCAGCCGCTGGGCCTGTCCTTGGAAGAAGGAGCCGCCACTGACTACTGTCTGTGCTCACGTCCCGCTGATGGTCAGTCGAAGCCTGGTCTGGCTGAGGCCGGCAGGTCAGTGGGTCTGCCTTCCACAGAGCCCCTCTCCTTCCCTCAGGGCAGGCCCTTCCTCCACCCTATAGGGGTCTTAGTTTCCCACAACAAGGGTCCTTCCAGAGTCCATGCTTGAAATACTTTTGTTGACCAAAAGCATGCCATTTAGAGAATCATAGCCTGTGTGGCCTTTTGATGTCTCAAGCACTTTCTCTGTTCAGCTTTTGAGAAATGATAAAAAGTACTCATGGTAGGGTCCTTGGGGACCTCAGGGTTGGGGGGTCACTGGTGAGTGCCTCTCTGAAGTTCTCTTTTCAAGAAACAACTCCCTCTCGGGGATCTGGACTATTTTAAGATCTTTATGAATCCTACATACTCTTACTTGCTACCAAGGGAACTCTTTCAGATATGTATGTCCCAATGCACATCATATCAAACATATTAGAATGCTCTCACATCCTCCTTAAATATAGTTTTATTGCTACAAAAATAGATTTTTAAAAGCCTTGAGATTGCCTGTAGTTTCAATTTTGCAGTTATTTGGTCATAATTTGGAACTCATGCACTATCCCCCTCTGGCCTCAAACATTTTGGGGTGTTTTTGAAAAGCTGAGCCCTAGGGACTTCTACTCTGTCCACTCTGAACAAGCTGCAATCAGAATTTTCAAGTTTTGAGAGCAGAAATGCTATGTCTATTCGGCACAACAAGAGAGGAGGCTGCCGTTTGCTCTGTTGAGATCTCTCTTGTTCTCTAGCTGGGTGGTTACTGCTTAAATGTTTAAGGGCCTCTGCTACGACAGTGATACCAAGCACTTGGGATTATTTCGAAACTGAAAAACACCCTAGCATTTATTCTTAGGTTTAACCTTTTGGGAAGTTTTCAAATTCTATTTTTTCTCATCATTGACATAGATATTAAATGTTTTAGTGATATCTTTATGTTAAATGATCCCACAGGCTCATGTTAGATGTTCCCAGAGAATAGATCTGAAGGTTTCAGGTGGTAAATGCACAGTGTGAGGATAAAAGCCTTGAGAGCTGGACTGAAGGAAAAGACAGGCTTCCATATTTGATCTTCCCTTCTAAAAGGAAGAAGAAATTTGAGTGAAAAGGCTCGGATCCTACAACCTGTAGGAAATTAGAACCTAGAGTCGAGGCAGAAGCAATGCTGATGCCCTATACTGGTCAGGGAGAGTGGCTGAAGTTCCCATGAAGCTTGAGGTTGTTAAATTAGGACATTAAGTTAATTCGGACACGACTTGGATAGGAAAGGGTCTTTGGGGATCGATCAAGGATCAGTTTGTGTGAATGGGTGATTGCTCTGGGAGGGATGAAAGTCATATGACATGACTTCCACTCAGCTTCCCTCTGGCTTCACAGTAAAGAGTAATGAGGAGAAGGTAGTTAGCATTATTTCTCTGGGTTTTCACCTTGACAGTTGTTAAACTACAGATGTGTATTTGACAGGGATTCCACATTTAATAGAGGAGAGAGGGGTGAAGGAGGGAGGGGAGATGGAGGAGGAGGGGAGAGCTGGAAGTTCATCCAGAAATTAAGTGTTGGTATCTCACTGTTTTAAAACAAAAGTTTCACTTTAGAAGAGTTTTAGATGTATAGAGAAATTATAAAGATAGAACAGAGTTCTTATATCCCTGCACCCAGTTCCCTCTACCTATTACATTGATATGGTCACAATGAGCTATGGTTGCTGCTGCTAAGTCGCTTCAGTCGTGTCTGACTCTGTGTGACCCCATAGACGGCAGCCCACCAGGCTCCCCCATCCCTGGGATTCTCCAGGCAAGAACACTGGAGTGGGTTGCCATTTCCTTCTCCAATGCATGAAAGTGAAAAGTGAAAGTGAAGTCGCTCAGTCCTGTCCGACTCTTAGCGACCCCATGGACTGCAGCCCACAGGCTCCTCCATCCATGGGATTTTCCAGGCAAGAGTACTGGAGTGGGGTGCCATTGCCTTCTCCGAATGAACTGTGGTTAATGAATGCATACTGGTGTAGTCTTACTTACTAGGAAAGTGATAAAAACCTAGACAGTGCACTGAAAGCAGAGACATTACTCTGCCGACAAAGGTCTGTATTATCAAGGCTGTGGTCTTCCCAGTGGTCACGTGTGGATGTGAGAGCTGGACTGTAAAGACGGCAGAACACAAAAGAATTGAAGCTTTTGAACTGTGGTGTTGGAGAAGACTCTTGAGAGTTCCTTGGACTGCAAGGAGATCCCACCAGTTCATCCTAAAGGAGATCAGTCCTGGGTGTTCATTGGAAGGACTGATGCTGAAGCTGAAACTCCAATACTTTGTTCACCTCATATAAAGAGCTGACTCATTGGAAAAGACCCTGATGCTGGGAGGGATTGGGGGCAGGAGGAGAAGGGGACGACCGAAGATGAGATGGCTGGATGGCATCACTGACTGATGGATGTGAGTTTGAGTGAACTCCAGGAGTTGGTGATGGACAGGGAGGCCTGGGGTGTTGCAATTCATGGGGTCACAAAGAGTCGGACATGACTGAGCGACTGAACTGAACTGAACTATGGGACTTTGGGTGGAAGACTGCAGAGGGAAAGTGCCATTTTTTTCACAACATATCAAGGGTATATACCACCAACGTGACTTTACCACGCTGAACACCTGGCTGAAGCAGGGGTGTTGGTGCTCTCTACTTCCAAGTTCACCTTTCCCCTCTCTCACTCTGCACTCTGTGAGGAATGTCATCAGGTGCAAACTGCACCTGAGGAGGGGAGACATCTACATTGCTTGTTGCAGTTCTTCTGTACGGGAAACATGTCCATTCCCCCATGCTTGTTTGTTCATTTGTTTGTTTATCTCAGTATGGCTCAGTTCAGTTCAGTTCAGTTGCTCAGTCCTATCCAACTCTTTGCAACCCCATGGACTGCAGCACACCGGCCTCCCTGTCCATCACCAACTCCTGGAGCTTGCTCAAACTCATGTCCATCCAACCATCTCATCCTCTGTCATCCCCTTCTCCTCCTGCCTTCAATCTTTCCCAGCATCAGGGTCTTTTCTAATGAGTCAGTTCTTCCATTCAGGTGGCCAAAGTACTGGAGCTTTAGCTTCAGCATCAGTCCTTCCAATGAGTATTCAGGATTGATTTCCTTTAGGATAGACTGGTTGGCTTTCCTTGCAGTCCAATGGACTCTCAAGAGTCTTCTTCAACACTACAGTTCAAAAGCATCAGTTCTTCAGCGCTCAGCTTTCTTTATGGTCTAACTCTCACATCCATACATGACTACTGGAAAAACCATAGCTTTGACTAAGACCTTTGTTGGCAGAGTAGTGTCTCTGCTTTTTAACATGCTGTCTAGGTTTGTCAGAGCTTTTCTTCCAAGGAGCAAGTGTCTTTTAATTTCATGACTGCATTCACCATCTGCAGTGATTTTGGAGCCCAAGAAAATAAAATCTGTCACTGTTTCCATTGTTACCCCATCTATTTGCCATGAAATGTTGGGAATGGATGTCATGATCTTAGTTTTTTGAATGTTGAGTTTTAAACCAGCTTTTTTGCTCTCCTCTTTCACTTTTATCAAGAGGCTCTTTAGTTCATCTTCACTTTCTGCCGTAAGGCTGGTGTCATCTGCATATCTGAGGTTATTGATATTTCTCCCAGCAATCTTGATTCCAGCTTGTGCTTCTTCCAGCCCAGCATTTATCATGATGTACTCTGCATATAAATTAAATAAGCAGGGTGACATTATACAGCCTTGATGTACTCCTTTCCCAACTTGGAACCAATCTGTTGTTTTAACTGTTGCTTCTTGACCTACATACAGATTTCTCAGGAGGCAGGTAAGGTGTCTGGCAAATATGATGTTAGCTGGAGGATTTTTGAAAATATTCATTATCAAGTGGAGAAAGTTCATCTCTATTCCTAGTTTGTTAAGTGTTTTTTTTCCTCTTTCTTTTTTTAAAAAAATTAATTTATTTTAATTGGAGCATAATTACTTTACAATATTGTGATGGTTTTTGCTATACATCAACATGGATTGACCACAGGTATATATGTGTCCCCCCTCATCCTGAACCTTCCTTCCATCTCCCTCCCCACCCCATCCCTCTGGGTTGTCCCAGAGCACTGACTTTGGGTGCCCTGCTTCATGCATCAAACTTGCACTGGTCATCTATTTTACATATGGTCATATATGTTTCAATGCTGTTCCCTCAAAGCATGCCCCCCTTGCCTTCTTCCACTGAGTCCAAAAGTCTGTTCTACATCTGTGTCTCCTCTGCTGCCCTGCATGTAGAACTGTCAGCACCGTCTTTCTAAATTCCATATATATGTGCGTTAATATACAGTGGTGGCTCAGAGGTTAAAGCGTCTGCCCGCAATGCAGGAGACCTGGGTTCGATCCATGGGTCAGGAAGATCCCCTGGAGAAGGAAATGGCAACCCACTCCACTATTCTTGCCTGGAGAATCCCATGGACGGAGGAGCCGGGTGGGCTACAGTCCACGGGGTCGCAAAGAGCTGGACACGACTTCACTTTCACTTTTCATACACACAATATAAAAGTCATTCACTTTCAAGCTTTAAAGCCATGAAAGGCATCTAGATGTTATTAACTGTTTTTTTTTTTACTGTGTTAACTGAAGTGATTTTTCTTCTTTAGCCTGTTAATGTGGGAGATTACACTGATTTTTTAATATTGAACCAGGGTTTCCCTGGTGGACAGTAAAGAATCCACCTGCAATGCAGGAGACATGGGTTTGATCCCTGAGTTGGGAAGATCCTCTAGAAGAAGGCATGGCATCCCACTCTAGTATTTTTGCCTGGAGAATCCCTGTGGACAGAGGAGCCTGGCAGGCTACAGTCCATGGGGGTCACAAAGAGTGAAACACGACTGAGTGACTAAGCACGTACATCCTGGAATGAATCCCACATGGCCAGAGTGTATAATTATTTCTGTGTAAAGTATTGGATTTGATTTGCTGATACTTGTTGAGCATTTTCATTCTTATGTCCATGAGAGATGTTGGTCTCAAGTTTTCCTTTACTTGCTGTTGTTCAGTCACTCAGTTGTATCTGAATCTTTGCAACATCATGGACTGCTGTACACTAGGCTTCCTGTCCTTCACCATCTCCTGAAGCTTGTTCAAACTCATGTCCATTGAGCCAGTGATGCCATCCAACCATCTTGTCCTCTGTCGACCCCTTCTCCTCCTGCCTTCTATCTTTCCCAGCATCAGGGTCTTTTCCAGTGAGTCATCTCTTCACATCAGGTGGCCAAAGTATTGGAGCTTCAGCTTCAGCATCAGTCTTTCCAATGAATATTCAGGGTTGATTTCCTTTAGGATTGACTGGTTTATTCCAGGGGACTCTCAAGAGTCTTCTCCAACACCATAGTTTAAAAGCATCAATTCTTTGGCACTCAGCCTTCTTTATGGTCCAACTCTCACACCTATATGTGACTACTGGAAAACGCATAGCTTTGACTAGATGGACTTTTGTTGGCATAATAATGTCTCTGCTTTTTTATATGCTGTCTAAGTTTGTGATAGCTTTTCTTCCAAGGAGCAAGTGCCTTTTAATTTCATGGCTGAAGTCACCATCTGCAGTGAAAAGGCCTCTCATGTATTTTGATAATTGTATTTTCATTTTCATTTAGCTCAAAATATTTTTAACTGTGCCTTTCATCTTTGACCATTGCGTTGTTTAGAAATGTGCTATTTAAATACAAATATTCGGAAGTTCTCTTTCTGTGATTGATTTCTAGTTTAATTCCATTGTGGCCTGAGAACATGTTTTGTATGTTTCTATGCTTTAACATTTAAAAAAGTTGTGTGCTGTGGCTCAGAATGTAGCCTATATTGGTGAATGTTCCATGTGAGCTTGCAAATGTGAATTCTGCTCTTGTCTGATGAAGTAATCTGTGCACTCTATACAGAAAAACTGGCTCAGTGGCAAAGACCAGAACCAAGTGCGTCTGCTTAGATGCAGTAAGTTCATGTTCTATTGCCCCTTGGAGATTCCTCTTAGGTTATTTGCAAATGTCTCAATAAGCTTATGAATTAAGGTATCAGAGATGAGCAAACTGAAGCTTACAAGCGTAAAATCACTTGGCTCTTTCTGCTCTTAAACCTTATGTCTCAGTCTGACAGCAACATTACTGCTCTTTCTACCAAATATCAAGGCACTAAGTTGCTCTGGTTCTAGGATGATTGATTAATTAGTGTTTTATGGAGGAGGAGCTAGACCTCGTTTTCAATCTAGCTGAAGTAATCAGTGTAGGAGGTAGCAAGACTTAGGTGAAAAGAAAAGTCATCTTTAACATGAACAAAAGAAATGTAGGAGGAACTAGGCAAGAATGGATTAGTAATAGGGTATGGGCCAAAGAACGTGACATTTGAAGTCAAGGGCAATTAGAAGATAAGTTTTAGTTTCAAAGAAAATTAAGTAGTTTGAGGAAGAGGGCAGAGAGCTCAGGTTGATTGGTGCTTCTCAGTTAGGCACTTCTGCGTCCATGTCCTCACTGAATACACAGAACAAATCTATGAAATGTCTCCACAGCTAGTAGAATCCCCTCCTCCCTGACCCGCTCTGGCCCACTGCATAATGGTGCTTCCTAGGAAAGAAGAGAAGGAGCCCAGAAAATAAGGTGGTGGAAATTTGGAAAGGAATATAGGGTGATGTCTGGGTATCCCAGATGGAGGGGGACGTTCTGACTGCCGATCATTTGGGGGCAGGAAGTGGGTGGGTCCTGGAACTGGGGGCAGGAGGGGCTTCCTCTCAACTAGGCAGGAGTGTGTGTGGAGGCCAGGCCAGGGTTCTGGTGGCAGGAACCAGAATCCTAACCCTGAGCCCAACCTTTGGCCTTGTTGAGGTACCATTGCGGTCTCTGCTCTGACCCACCTATCTCTTTGTATAAACCTTCCAAGGATTTATGGGAGGACTAGTTCTAGGCAGAGCTGAATTCTTCCTAACAGAGACTCCCTGGGTCATGGCTAATTCAAAGAAGTATGCAAATACGTGATGTGTATTGAGAGAAAGGAGTTGTCAAGGAGCTTCACTCTGGAAGGCAGAGGTTTGATGCAGCAGCCATAGCTGAGTGAAATGCTTGTGATCGGGGGATTTTTTTTATCCCCCAAAGCCCCTTGACCTCCTTATTCAACCTCTGGAAAAATAGTACAGTACCAGCAGCAGGGATGCGCTTCCCAGGTAGAGATGGCTTTGATGTTATGAACCCTCAGAGATACATTAGTGGGGCCCCATCAGTCACAAGAGCTAGAGAGCCCAAGTCACCTTGGCCAGCTGTTGAGCCAAACAGGGATATTTGTGTTCTGACCTTTTGATGCTGTTTAAACAGACCTGCCTCCTGAGATTGAATCCACACCGTGCAGGTCCAAGGATCACCCTGGGAGAGAAGAAAGACATTCCCTGATAGGTAGAAAAGCAGGTTAGGGTTGTTTCACTTGAATATTAAGAAAAATATATATCTCAAGCTAGAGAGGTTGGATGTATCAGCTATACAAATAACTAGTCAATTTGCTTTGTGTGTGGATCACAAGATGTCTTGTTGAGGGGTTGGGGTAAGCATAGAGGGTAAAGAGAAAATGTATTTTGGATACCAAAGATGAAGAATGTGTATTTGTGTTAAGATCTGTCAGAGAACCCTTTTATGTCCCTCTGGCACCTGGTACTGCATTCAGTCTGCGATCTACTGCGGTACTATTCTGAAGGTTTTGGCAGCTTCACCAGGAAGAGGCAAAGAGAATGATCTCTGTAAATATTTGCCAATGGGTGAGTGAATGGGTGAATAAACGGCTACAGGGGTGGGTGGGTGGAAATGTGGGTAAGTGGATAGATGGGTGGGGGGGTGAGTGGATAGCGAAAGAGTGAGTGGCTAGAATGACGGATGGAGCAGCGTCACTGGGATTTCTGAGACTCAGTGTCAGTCGCGTAATGGATCGTGACTGGGCGATCGTGACTGGGCTATCGTGTGTCTGGTGGCCAGCAGGTTGTCGATACTGTCCTATGTTAATGGGCATGTCTGAGCTTCTAATGTGGGGCATTAATGTGGGGTGTTGTTCAACCACACTGTGAGTCTTGAAGACAACTGTGGGCGCAGAGCCCGCCAGCCGGAAGTGAATGTGGCCGGGCTATATTCGCCTTTTCCTGCACATTCCCAGCCACTCTGAGTTGTCGCTTCTTTACCTTCCAGAAGAGGATGAGAGCGTCAATCTCACAGGATGGGTGTGAGGATTCAACAAGACCATACTAATATTCCTGGGTGATTGATGCTTATAAAAAGACCTCTTACTGCGTGCCAGGAACTGCTTTTAGTCCTCAGCATATACCAACTCACAGCAATCCAATGAGGTAGGGACTATTACAGCTCTCACGTTAAAGAGGAGAGACTGAGGCAGAGAGGCTGAGAGATGTGAACAAGGCCTTCAGCTAATAAGGCAGATCTGGACTTCAAATCTGGACAGGCTGGTTTTAGGGCACGTGCGTTAGCCCTTTGCTCTGCATCCTTCTGAACGCATAGCGTGCTGAGCAGAGCCCTTGGGTGGTGGGTCCGTAAAGGGGTAATTCCTTCCCTCTTGGTTCACTAGTTGCTCTGAGATGGTGATGGTGGCCTGTTCCCTGTGGCCAGAGCTGACAGCTAGGAAGACAGCTAGTGAGCTCGGTCTTGGCCGGGCATGCAAGGCCTCTTTTGTTTTTATGCTTTTAGCCTGATTCTTAAAATGTGAAAGACATAGATGTCAGGATCCTTAAGAATAAAATCAATATTCCTTACCTCAGTCCAGGCCTTGTTAAGGAAAAGAAACACTTCTCTTTTCAAATGCATTTGAAGACAGTTTTGTGAACTGCTTTGCAATTTTGGTGCTCAGGCACTTTAGAACAAAGTAATAAGAAAATTGCTCTTTTAAAAGCATTCCTCGGGCAATGTTCACCGTTATGATTATTATGACTATTGTTATTTTCTGTGTGTGTATGGGAGAGACACACAGGGTGGTGATCAACTTTAGATTCTTTTCCACTATAATTTAAGCTGATATGTTATCATGAGAAGATCAGTGTAACCTACACACAGTCTCCCTGGTGGCTCAGTTGGTAGGAGGCTGCCTGCAGTGCAGAAGACCTGGGTTCGATCCCTGGGTTGGGAAGATCCCCTGGAGAAGGGAATGGCAACCTACTCCAGTATTCTTGCCTGGAGAATCTCATGGACAGAGAAGCCTGGCAGGCTACAGTCCATGGGGTCACAAGAGTTGGAGACGACTGAGAGGCTAAACCGCATGAGAAGATTGCTCAGTCAATGAGAATCAGAAAATAGGAAATGTATGTTAATATATGCAGTGTGTTTCGTTAGGACTATTGTATGGGGAGGCTGGGTGCAAATCTTAACTTCCACTCCTTGTCGTGTGACCCTAGGTTAGTCATTGTTTCTCTACAAGCCTCAGCCAAAAATTGAAATGGTTTTGTGGAGAGTTGCTGTGATGATCGAGTAAGAGAATGTTAGGAATTATGTTCCTGTAAATCTGAAAGACTAGATAAATGTAAGGCAGAACACTCATTTGTGGAAGGCATGGTGTCCAGAAAGCAAGCAGAGCTGGTGTAAGTCTCTTCTCATACGCTTTGTTACTAATCCTTGGTTATCTCATCTTTAAAAGTGGGGTAGTAATACTCACATAACATGATTTTCTTTTTAGAATTCAATAAGATTAATGTACATAAAATGTTTGGCATAGTATCTGGTACACGGTAACTGCTCAACAGTGTTAGCAATTATAATTGATTATGACCCGTGGCTTCAGAAGTGATGCCACAAAGGACAGGACATGAAAAAGGAAGAAATGATTCAAACCAGTGATTGCTCAATTGAGCGTTCTTTATATCTCCTGTATGTGTGTGTTTACATTTGTTTGGGTACTTTAGCATGTTTAATGATGCATTTCCATGGTAAGAATCGGATGAATCACAGAATTAACTTAGTCTTTGAAAGCAGCATAAATGTTTCGCCCTCTGGAGGCCATGCCCTGGTCTCAGCTCGCTCTGGCCGGATTCTCTGCTGTCCAGTTACTCTGAGTGTCTGCTGGGTAGCTCAGCATGTCTCCTAGAGCGTGGCGGTCCCTCTTGGTCAGAGGAACATGACTCCCGTGTGATGGGGAACTTTCCTAACTTGGATGTGCTGCCAACACCTACAGTTTTCATGGGCTGTACATCCCGTGCAGAATGCGGGGCTCACAGGGGGATCTAGGAGGAGCACCTTGCCCTCCTCTTGCTAGTCCTCAAGGGGCAGTCCCATGACTGCTCCTCCGGCTCTCTCCAGGAGGCCTGCACACCTTTCTCCTAGCCTGCTTAACTCCAGTCTCGTTGTGGTTTGTCATCCTCCCATCCCTGTCCCATCCACGGTTTGCACACCCCTAGCTGATAACATTGTTTCCCTGATGAAAACCTTTTACTAGCAGAGTGGAGACTAGGCTGCTTTGCACAATGGACAGACTTTTCCTGAGCTGGCCTTGACTTGACTCTTTAGCTCCTGCTTCCGTCTGCCCCGCTGGGCACACATTTATTTATATAGCCTACTAGACCATGTGCAACTCATGAGCAAAACCTGTCTAATCCTCTGTACCTCTTGTAACTGGCATATAGATGGTGCCCAATAAATTTTTTTTTTTCTTTTAACAGACAGTTTAAATGTTTAAAAATTTGACTCTGGATCAGGGAGCTCTGCCTTTGACTCTTGGACTCTCCATTTTATTGATCTGAAATGCACGTCAAGTAGATAAGATAGCTAAGTCTTAGTTTCACCCTCCATATGCTAGAGGCAGTGGTGCTTACCAATAGGGTTATTTTGAGGATGGCAAAAGGCCTGGTGTACAGTAAGAACTTACAAGATGATAGCTTTTGTTATTATTAAATCTTTGTTGAACACAAACCATAGCATGGTTTATGGAAAAGAAGACTCATGAAAGGGACGCTAATAGTCTTTTGATTCCAGAAACCAGCAGGGACACATGCCGGAAGACGGTTTCATCTGAGAGTTTATGCTGACGATGGTGATGGCGATTGTTGGGGACCTTTGACATCTGAGAGTGTGGTAGGGGGTCTTCAGTTGCAAGGAACTGAAAACCTAACCCAACTGGGCTTAGCTAGTATTTTTTCTTTTTAAATTAACTTTTTAAAGTTAAATCGTAGTTACTTTGCAATGTTTTGTAACTTTCTACTGTACAGCAAAATGCATCCTCCCTTTTGGACTTCTTCCCATCAGGTCCCCACCGTGCATTAAGTCAGGGTTCCTGTGCTACACAGTAGGTTCTCACTAGTCATTTTACCCAGAGTATCAGTATGTATAGGTGTCAATCCCAATCTCCCAATTCTACCCCCCGCCAGTGTTCATAGCAGCACTGTTTACACCAGCCAGGACATAGAAGTAACCTAAATGTCTGATAACTTTTTGAAAACGTTAATTGCTTATATTACTAGAAAGCAACAAGGTGGGGTGAGCTTCAGTGTTGATTTGATTGAACTGCTCAATGATGTATCAAAGGTCCAGGGTCTGTTTATCTATGTCATACCAGCCGTATCCTAAGGCCATCTTCTTTGTTGGTATATCTTGTTTGTCAGAACCTTCTGGAACATGATGACAATATTCAGAGAGAGGAAGAGGGTTGCTTCTGGAAACTCTCTTAGATGGTGGAAACCTTGCTTTCCTGAAATGATTACGCTCTTCTTGGCCCTGAATGAACCGCATATCCGTCAGTGAACCACTGGATGGTGTTCAGGCAGTGAGGCTGTGCTGACTGCTTCGCCTTGAGTCACCTGCTCCATCCTCAGAACCAAGGCACATGCTTTGTAGTGACGGGGTAAGGAAATCTGAGTATTGAGAAAGGGGACAGGGTGCTAGGAAAGAAACTGTTTTCTGAGCTTCTGAAAGAATCAGCAGCTCTCATGGCAGACATACCAGTTTCAGAGAATGGGAGGCATATCTCCATATCTTTATTGCCTCATGTCAGCACCTAAGAGGTGTTTTCAAAAGTGCTTTTCTGTATCCTTCTTTTGACAACCACTAATAATACAGCCCCCCTCCCTGCAAAATACATGAAAGACATTTCTCATTTTTTGTTGTGTCTTCTATTTGCACTACTGTCTTTTAATTTTGAGTCTTGGTTCTCTTATGATGTTTATTATCCAAATAACTCTCTGAGGTGTTACTAGGTTGTCTCTATAAATAAGAAAACAAACTGAGCTCAGGGAGGTTGATGTAAGTTTTTCAAATTCACAAACAAAATTAACAGCAGAGCCAGGATTTGACCCAGATCTGTCTGGTTGCAAAGTTCATGTTCTTTCCAAGACTCCATGCTACCTTTTTACTCTAGAAACAAGGCAGAGACTTCCATTTGAAAATAAATTTGCCAACTTGATATTCTTTGCATCTCCTCCTGAGCACCATCCAAAGCGATAAGGAGGATAGAAAACAAAATCCCAACTCTTTTTTCAGTGAAAATAGGAGACAGACTGAAAAATATTATGTAGGAGCTGTCAAGAGCACACAGTAGTTGTGAGAGAAGTCAACAAAAGCAGAGACTAGAACTCAGTAATGTATTTGACCCCCCCCCCAAAAAAAAGACAAAAACAAACCTTGATTCTGGGAGAACTATTCTAGAGGAGAATAGTCCTTTGATTGAAAATGAGGATGAGGACATAGGATAACCCGAGAGGCAGATATCCCCAAACTTGGTTAGATTTAGAGAAATGAGGGGCTGAAAGCATCAGTCACTTTCGGAAAGGTCAAACCATTCTTAACGACAACATTTGAAAGAGTATAGGGCTAATAAATACTACAAAAATACAAGAAAGGACATAGAAAATAGAAACGAGAAGAGTAAGCAAAGTGAAATGTAAGTTTAAAAATTAGCTACAGAGAACTTGTTCAGTTGCTAATTCGTGTCTGACTCTCTGTGACCCCGTGGACTGCAGTACGTCAGGCTTCCCTGTCCTTCACTATTCCCTGGACTTTGCTCAAACTCATATCCATTGAGTCGGATGGTGATGCCATCCAACCACCTCATCCTCTGTTGCCTCCTTCTCCTCCTGCCCTCAGTCTTTCCCAGCATCAGGGTCTCTTTCAGTGAGTTGGCTCTTCATGCCAAGTGACCAAAGTACTGGAGCTTCAGCATTAGTCCTTCCAATGAATATTCAGGACTGGTTTCCTTTAGGATTGACTGGTTTGGTCTCCTTGCATTCCAAGAGACTCTCAAGAATCTTCTCCAACACCGCAGTTTAAAAGAATCAATTCTTTAGTGCTCA
This sequence comes from Ovis canadensis, assembly GCF_042477335.2. Classification (NCBI taxonomy): domain Eukaryota; kingdom Metazoa; phylum Chordata; class Mammalia; order Artiodactyla; family Bovidae; genus Ovis; species Ovis canadensis. The sequence continues at coordinate 18,264,867 of NC_091251.1, forward strand.
ACCTTCTTTTTGGTCCAACTCTTACATCTGTACATGACTCCTGGAAAAACCATAGCTTTGACTAGATGGACCTTTGTTGGCAAAGTGATGCCTCTACTTTTTAATATGCTGTCTAGGATTGTCATCGCTTTTCTTCCGAGGAGCAAGCATCTTTTCCTAGAGGACACTAAGGCTCCTGCCAATGCAGGAGACATGAGTTTGATCCCCGGTCCAGGAAGATCCCACATACTTTGGAGCAACTAAGACCATGCGCCACAACTATTGAGCTTATGCTCTAGAGCTTGGGAACTGCAACTATTGACCCATGAACTGCAGCTACCACAACCTGTGCTCTGGAACCTGCGCTCCACAACAAAAGAGGCCACCACAAGGAGAAACCCGCGCACTGCAGTGAAGACCCAGCACAGCCATAAATAAATAAATAAATAAATTAAAGTCAAAAAGAGTACAAATATGGAAAAGGATATTAATGAAAACTTGATGATAGGGAGCTAATAGATAAATAAAAAATTAATGGCTAAGAGTATCACGTACAATTAAAAGTTTAAAGGGAGTCACTAGAATAAAGTACAGACCCTTCTAAATATTAAAAGAACTAAATGAAGCAAAGAAAACTGGTCACAAAGCACAGAAAGCACAATAATATGGTAGAACTTGGACCAGAGTATTAGTCATATGGTCAGATGTAAAAGGGCTAATCTCACTGTGGTAGGAAGAACACTGCTCCTCCTCCAGGCCCCCAGAGATGTTTGCATCTTAGTCCCTGGAACCTGTGATCAAGTTATATTACATGGCAAGGGTTGTGGACGGACTTAAGGTTGCTGATCGGTTAACTTTAAGATTATTTTAATTAATCTGAATTGTCTGGGTGTGCCTGATACAGTCACAGGTGTTCTTTAAAGAGGGAGCGGGAAACCTGACTATAATGAGAAGTGGTGGAATTTGAAGAGGACTCAGTCTCCCAGTTTGGTTTAGAGTATGGGGAAGGTGCCATAAACCAAGGGGTGTGCATTAGTTTCTCATTGCCACTGTAACAAATTATCGCAAGTTTGGCAGCCCAAAACAACACAAATTTATTGTCTTATAATTCTCGGGATCAGAAGTCGAAAATGGGTCCCACTGGACTAAAAGCAAGGTGCTGACCTGGCTGCATTTCTCCTGGGAGTTCCAGGAGAGAATTCTTTCCTTGCTTCCTCCAGGTTCCAGAGGGGGCCTGCACTCCTGGTCTCAAAGAGTCGGACATGACTGAGCGACCAAGCAAGCAAGGGGAAGGGCTGATGGGAGAAACTGGGAGACAGAGATCGACACGTATACACTACAGATACTGTGTACAAAATAGGCAACTAATGGAACGTACTGACTAGCACAGGGAACCCTCCTTAATGCGCTGTGCTGGCCTGAATGGAAAAGACGTCCGAAGGGGAGAGGAGATGTATATGTATATATGCATGGCGAGTCATTCTGTTGTGCAGTAGAAACTAACAACATTGTAGAGCCACTCTTCTCCAGTAAAAATTAATTTAAAAAACAAATAAAACCAAAAGCAAATTCTTGGAAATACATACGTATATATATACATATACATACATACACACATATGTAAATATATATTTATTTATAATATATTATATATTTAAATGTATATTTTATATTATATTATTACACATAGTTATAATTATAACTATAATTATACATATATAATATATTTATATATAAAATATATATTATATATAATAAATTATATATATATAATGAAGGAGTGCAGCCCACCTCTGGAATGAAAGAATTCTCTCCTGGAACTCCCAGAAGAAATGCGGCAAGGTCAGCACTTTGCTTTTAGTCCAGTGGGACCCATTTTAGACTTCTGATCTCAAGAATTATAAGACAACAAATTTGTGTATGTATGTATGTATATTATTTTTATATATTGTATGTATATATAATATAATATATTATATTATACTGTATATTAGATATATATAACTATATATAAATATAATATATAAAATTATATATATAATATAATATAATAATACAATATATAATAAATAATAAAATATATAATATAATATAGTATATTATATAATTATATAATATAATTTATAGAATATAATATAGTATATAAAAACTATATATTATTATAACTAATTATAAATATTATATATTATATTATTATATAATCTTATATTGTAATTATATAATATTATATATAAAATATATTATAATATACAATATATACAGTATATTATAATATTATATAGTACACTGTTATATAACATTATATATATATAAATATACATACATTTATATATATATATAAACACTAGCCATTTAACCAAGCAAAATAAAAAGAAACTTCAAATATGCAAAGTTAGAAATGGCAAGGGGGAAACACTGTCAAATGGAAATCTAAAAAATGAGATGACTTCCTACAACTCCCTGAAAATAAACTTTAAAATCTAGATGAAATAAGTAAGACAGCTTTCTAGGAAAATGTAATTTATCAAGCCTGACCTTAGAGGAGATTAAAGTTTAAACATATCAATTATAAAGAAAGTCTTGAAAGAGCTATCATCTCCTCCATGAAAAAAAAATGCTATATAGTTTCTAGGGGAATTTTAACCAAACTATTAAAATGCAGCTATTCCTTACAGCAGAGAGTCTGGCAGCTACACACTAAGCAAATGGTCAAAGTGAACATCATTTGTAGCAGGACAAACATATGTGTGTCTCCTGATACAATGCACTAAGAAAAATATGACCTCATTTTTTGTGTTATTTCTGACAAAAGAATCATAACTTGAATGTAATCATGAAGAAATACCAGAAAGCTCAAGTTGAGGGACATGGCACCAAATAAATAACCCATACTCTTTGAAAATATGAAGATTTTTAAAGACAGAGACTAAAGATTAAAGGAGGCTGGAGAGATGTGAGAAACTCCATGCGATGCCCGACTAGGCTACTAGAAAGACAAAAATATGAGAAACGTTTTTGGGAAAATTGATAAAATTTAATAAAGGCCTATAGATTAGATGATGATGGTATTATATCAATGTTAATTTACTGATTTTGACAGTTGTCTTGTGGTTATACAAGAATACGTCTTTGTGTTCAGAAAATACACAACAAGTTTTTAGGGTTAAAGGGATATAACTTATTCTTAACTGGCTCAGAAAAAATTATATATAAATTTAGGGACCCTGAGGTTTGGTAAATTTGCCCATTTAAAAACATATCTTTTCTGTAAATCTGTAATTCTTCAAAACAAAATGTTAAATAACTGATAATTTCATGATATTTAAACTAACCTAGAACAAAGGAAAAGAAACATGATATTCTTCTTTTTTAAAATAGTGGCATTAATACTGTTAAAGCCTGATAAAGATTGAGAAGAAAAGAAAATTGGAAGACCACAGTTACTTGTGAATATCAGGACAAAATTCTAAATAACCCATGAGAGACTAGTGCAGTGTGAAAAGCAAAACACTCAGACTCTCACACATTAGAAGGCCAAGTATTATTTCAGGAAATTAATGATGATTTTACATTGGGAAACTGGTTAACAATGTAAAGAGAAAAATCACCAGATTACCTCTATGACTGTTGAAAAAGCATTTATACAACTCAGTGCTTATTAATAAAATAGAAACCAATTGATTCTTCATTAACATGACGAAGTATATTTCTCTCAGCTCCAGAGCCAGTGTTATGCCCAGTGGGGAAACACTCCTAGCATTCCAACTAAAGTGAAAGACGGTTACTCATTCCTTGTAGGTTGTTACACACTAGATGATTTCCATGTAAGGTTTCATTTAAGTCTCCATCTTGTTTAACTTCTCTGTAATTTCCTTTATTCTACTTCATTTGAGCTTAATTTTATCCTCTTTTTCCAACTTCTTGTGATGAATTCTTAGATTATTCATTTTCAAAATTTCTTATCTCTAAATGTAAATCCCTTATGATTATACAGTGGAAGTGAGAAATAGATTTAAGGGTCTAGATCTGATAGATAGAGTGCCTGTTGAACTATGGAATGAGATTCGTGACATTGTACAGGAAACAGGGATCAAGACCATCCTCATGGAAAAGAAATGCAAAAAAGCAAAACGGCAGTCTGGGGAGGCCTTACAAATAGCTGTGAAAAGAAGAGAAGTGAAAAGCAAAGGAGAAAAGGAAAGATATAAGCATCTGAATGCAGAGATCCAAAGAATAGCAAGAAGAGATAAGAAAGCCTTCTTCAGCGATCAATGTAAAGAAATAGAGGAAAACAACAGAATGGGAAAGACTAGAGATCTCTTCAAGAAAATTAGAGGTACCGAGGGAACATTTCATGCAAAGATGGGCTCAACAAAGGACAGAAATGGTATGGACCTAACAGAAGCAGAAGATATTAAGAAGAGGTGGCAAGAATACACAGAAGAACTGTACAAAAGAGATCTTCACGACCCAGATAATCATCATGATGTGATCACTAATCTAGAGCCAGACATCTTGGAATGTGAAGTCAAGTGGGCCTTAGAAAGCATCACTACAAACAAAGCTAGTGGAGGTGATGGAATTCCAGTTGAGCTGTTTCAAATCCTGAAAGATGATGCTGTGAAAGTGCTGCACTCAATATGCCAGCAAATTTGGAAAACTCAGCAGTGGCCACAGGATTGGAAAAGGTCAGTTTTCATTCTAATCCCAAAGAAAGGCAATGCCAAAGAATGCTCAAACTACCGCACAATTGCACTCATCTCACACGCTAGTAAAGTAATGCTCAAAATTCTCCAAGCCAGGCTTCAGCAATACGTGAACCATGAACTCCCTGATGTTCAGGCTGGTTTTAGAAAAGGCAGAGGAACCAGAAATCAAATTGCCAACATCCGCTGGATCATGGAAAAAGCAAGAGAGTTCCAAAAAAACATCTATTTCTGCTTTATTGACTATGCCAAAGCCTTTGACTGTGTGGCTCACAATAAACTGTGGAATATTCTGAGAGAGATGGGAATACCAGACCACCTGACCAGCCTCTTGAGAAATCTGTATGCAGGTCAGGAAGCAACAGTTAGAACTGGACATGGAACAACAGACTGGTTCCAAATAGGAAAAGGAGTACGTCAAGGCTGTATATTGTCACCCTGCTTATTTAACTTATATGCAGAGTCCATCATGAGAAACGCTGGACGGGAAGAAACACAAGCTGGAATCAAGATTGCTGGGAGAAATATCAATCACCTCAGATATGCAGATGACACCACCCTTATGGCAGGAAGTGAAGAGGAGCTAAAAAGCCTCTTGATGAAAGTGAAAGAGGAGAGTGAAAAAGTTGGCTTAAAGTTCAACATTCAGAAAACGAAGATCATGGCATCTGGTCCCATCACTTCATGGGAAATAGATGGGGAAACAGTAGAAACAGTGTCAGACTTTATTTTTTTGGGCTCCAAAATCACTGCAGATGGTGATTGCTGCCATGAAATTAAAAGACACTTACTCCTTGGAAGAAAAGTTATGACCAACCTAGATAGTATATTCAAAAGCAGAGACATTACTTTGCTGGCTAAGATCTGTCTAGTCAAGGCTATGGTTTTTTCTGTGGTCATGTATGGATGTGAGAGTTGGACTGTGAAGAAGGCTGAGCGCCGAAGAATTGATGCTTTTGAACTGTGGTGTTGGAGAAGACTCTTGAGAGTCCCTTGGACTGCAAGGAGATCCAACCAGTCCATTCTGAAGGAGATCAGCCCTGGGATTTCTTTGGAAGGAATGATGCTAAAGCTGAAGCTCCAGTACTTTGGCCACCTCATGCGAAGAGTTGACTCCTTGGAAAAGATCCTGATGCTGGGAGGGATTGGGGGCAGGAGGAGAGGGGCATGACCCAGGATGAGATGGCTGGATGGCATCACGGACTCGATGGACGTGAGTCTGAGTGAACTCCGGGAGATGGTGATGGACAGGGAGGCCTGGCGTGATGCAATTCATGGGGTCGCAAAGAGTCAAACACGACTGAGCGACTGAACCAAACTGAACGGATAGTGTATATATATATTTCCTTCTAGGCACAGTTTTAGCTGTGGCCCACAACCATGTAATATTTTCCTTAATGTTTAGCTCAAGGTGTTTTATTATTTCTGTGTTTTATTTCTTCATTGACCAATGGTTGTTAAGAAACATGTTGCTTAAACTCCAAATGTTTTATGGTTAAAAATATTTTGGTAATTGGTAACCAAATTAATCCCTTCATAGTCAGGGGACATATCAGTATAATTTCAGTCCTTGGAGTTTGTGGGCATTTGCTTCATGACCCAGCAACATGGCTAGTTTTTTTAAATCCATATGCACTTAAAATGTATTTTTCGATGGGTGGATGCAGTGTTCTATATATGTAATTGGATTGGCTTTGTTAATTTTTGGTTGTTGCTTGTTCTATCAGTTACTGAGAGAGAGGTGTTTGGTAATTTAAACAGGTAATCGGTCGTTTAAAACAAGATTATACAAACATATCTTAAGCATTTTATTTTTCTTTATAGAATGCCAGTCTACGTGTAGTTGTTAATCTTTATAGATGTGGAGCAAAGGTCTTTCCTTCAAAGTTTTGTGCCATCTTGTCTTTGGCAAGATGCTTAAGCCCAGGTACTTTCATAGGCCCATTTGTTCCATGAGGAATTCACTCACCCCAGCCTTGCAAAGTGGCGAGATTACAGGCTCTCCACCCAACTGACTCTCTCCAGTTAGACTCTCTCGTGCTCAGGTTCCGTTCAGTTCAGTCACTCAGTTGTGTCTGACTCTTTGTGACCCCATGAATTGCAGCATGCAAGGCCTCCCTGTCCATCACCATCTCCTGGAGTTCACTCAGACTCACGTCCATCACGTCAGTGATGCCATCCAGCCATCTCATCTTCGGTCGTCCCCTTCTCCTCCTGCCCACAGTCCCTCCCAGCATCAGAGTCTTCTCCAATGAGTCAACTCTTCGCATGAGGTGGCCAAATTACTGGAGTTTCAGCTTTAGCATCAGTCTTTCCAAAGAAATCCCAGGGTTGATCTCCTTCAGAATGGACTGGTTGGATCTCCTTGCAGTCCAAGGGACTCTCAAGAGTCTTCTCCAACACCACAGTTCAAAAGCATCAATTCTTCGGCGCTCAACCTTCTTCACAGTCCAACTCTCACATCCATACATGACCACAGAAAAAACCATAGCCTTGACTAGACAGATCTTAGCCAGCAAAGTAATGTCTCTGCTTTTGAATATACTATCTAGGTTGGTCATAACTTTTCTTCCAAGGAGTAAGCATCTTTTAATTTCATGGCTGCAGTCACCATCTGCAGTGATTTTGGAGCCCCAAAAAATAAAGTCTGACACTGGTTCCACTGTTTCCCCATCTATTTTCCATGAAGTGATGGGACCGGATGCTATGATCTTCGTTTTCTGAATGTTGAGCTTTAAGCCAACTTTTTCACTCTCCTCTTTCACTTTCATCAAGAGGCTTTTTAGCTTCTCTTCACTTTCTGCCATAAGGGTGGTGTAATCTGCATATCTGAGGTTATTGATGTTTCTCTCGGCAATCTTGATTCCAGCTTGTGTTTCTTCCAGCCCAGCGTTTCTCATGATGGACTCTGCATATAAGTTAAATAAGCAGGGTGATATACAGCCTTGACGTACTCCTTTTCCTATTTGGAACCTGTCTGTTGCTCCAAGTCCAGTTCTTTTTTTTTTTTTTTTTAGTTTTTTATTTTTTTAATTTTAAAATCTTTAATTCTTACATGCATTCCCAAACATGAACTCCCCTCCCACCTCCCTCCCCATAACATCTCTCTGGGTCATCCCCATGCACCAGCCCCAAGCATGCTGTATCCTGCGTCAGACATAGACTGGCGATTCAATTCTTACATGATAGTATACATGTTAGATTGCCATTCTCCCAAATCATCCCACCCTCTCCCTCTGAGTCCAAAAGTCTGCTATACACATCTGTGTCTTTTTTCCTGTCTTGCATACAGGGTCGTCATTGCCATCTTTCTAAATTCCATGTATATGTGTTAGTATACTGTATTGGTGTTTTTCTTTCTGGCTTACTTCACTCTGTATAATCGGCTCCAGTTTCATCCATCTCATCAGAACTGATTCAAATGAATTCTTTTTAACGGCTGAGTAATACTCCATGTGTATATGTACCACAGCTTTCTTATCCATTCATCTGCTGATGGACATCTAGGTTGTTTCCATGTCCTGGCTATTATAAACAGTGCTGCGATGAACATTGGGGTACATGTGTCTCTTTCAATTCTGGTTTCCTCGGTGTGTATGCCCAGCAGTGGGATTGCTGGGTCATACGGTAGTTCTATTTGCAATTTTTTAAGGAATCTCCACACTGTTCTCCATAGTGGCTGTACTAGTTTGCATTCCCACCAACAGTGTAGGAGGGTTCCCTTTTCTCCACACCCTCTCCAGCATTTATTGCTTGCAGATTTTTGGATCACAGCCATTCTGACTGGTGTGAAGTGGTACCTCATTGTGGTTTTGATTTGCATTTCTCTAATAATGAGTGATGTTGAGCATCTTTTCATGTGTTTGTTAGCCATCTGTATGTCTTCTTTGGAGAAATGTCTATTTAGTTCTTTGGCCCATTTTTTGATTGGGTCGTTTATTTTTCTGGAATTGAGCTGCATAAGTTGCTTGTATACTTTTGAGATTAGTTGTTTGTCAGTTGCTTCATTTGCTATTATTTTCTCCCATTCAGAAGGCTGTCTTTTTACCTTGCTTATATTTTCCTTTGTTGTACAGAAGCTTTTAATTTTAATTAGATCCCATTTGTTTATTTTTTCTTTTATTTCCAGAATTCTGGGAGGTGGATCAGAGAGGATCCTGCTGTGATTTATGTCTGAGAGTGTTTTGCCTATGTTCTCCTCTAGGAGTTTTATAGTTTCTGGTCTTACATTTAGATCTTTAATCCATTTTGAGTTTATTTTTGTGTGCGGTGTTAGAAAGTGATCTAGTTTCATTCTTTTACAAGTGGTTGACCAGTTTTCCCAGCACCACTTGTTAAAGAGATTGTCTTTACTCCATTGTATATTCTTGCCTCCTTTGTCAAAGATAAGGTGTCCATATGTGTGTGGATTTATCTCTGGGCTTTCTATTTTGTTCCATTGATCTATATGTCTGTCTTTGTGCCAGTACCATACTGTCTTGATGACTGTGGCTTTGTAGTAGAGCCTGAAGTCAGGTAAGTTGATTCCTCCAGTTCTATTCTTATTTCTCAAGATTGCTTTGGCAATTCGAGGTTTTTTGTATTTCCATACAAATCTTGAAATTATTTGTTCTAGTTCTGTGAAAAATATGGCTGGTAGCTTGATAGGGATTGCATTGAATTTGTAAATTGCTTTGGGTAGTATACTCATTTTCACTATATTGATTCTTCCGATCCATGAACATGGTATATTTCTCCATCTATTAGTGTCCTCTTTGATTTCTTTCATCAGTGTTTTATAGTTTTCTATATATAGGTCTTTAGTTTCTTTCTTTTTTCTTTTCTTTTCTTTTTTTTCTTTAGTTTCTTTAGGTAGATATATTCCTAAGTATTTTATTCTTTTCGTTGCAATGGTGAATGTAATTGTTTCCTTAATTTCTTTTTTTTTTTTAATTTTAGTTTTTTATTTTTTAAATTTTAAAATCTTTAATTCTTACATGCATTCCCAAACATGAACCCCCCTCCCACCTCCCTCCCCATAACATCTTTCTGGGTCATCCCCATGCACCAGCCCCAAGCATGCTGCATCCTGCGTCAGACATAGACTGGCGATTCAATTCACATGATAGTATACATGTTAGAATGTCATTCTCCCAAATCATCCCACCCTCTCCCTCTCCCTCTGAGTCCAAAAGTCCGTTATACACATCTGTGTCTCTTTCCCTGTCTTGCATACAGGGTCGTCATTGCCATTTTCCTAAATTCCATATATATGTGTTAGTATACTGTATTGGTGTTTTTCTTTCTGGCTTACTTCACTCTGTATAATCAGCTCCAGTTTCATCCATCTCATCAGAACTGATTCAAATGAATTCTTTTTAACGGCTGAGTAATACTCCATTGTGTATATGTACCACAGCTTTCTTATCCATTCATCTGCTGATGGACATCTAGGTTGTTTCCATGTCCTGGCTATTATAAACAGTGCTGCGATGAACATTGGGGTACATGTGTCTCTTTCAATTCTGGTTTCCTCGGTGTGTATGCCCAGAAGTGGGATTGCTGGGTCATAAGGTAGTTCTATTTGCAATTTTTTAAGGAATCTCCACACTGTTCTCCATAGTGGCTGTACTAGTTTGCATTCCCACCAACAGTGTAGGAGGGTTCCCTTTTCTCCACACCCTCTCCAGCATTTATTGCTTGCAGATTTTTGGATCACAGCCATTCTGACTGGTGTGAAGTGGTACCTCATTGTGGTTTTGATTTGCATTTCTCTAATAATGAGTGATGTTGAGCATCTTTTCATGTGTTTGTTAGCCATCCGTATGTCTTCTTTGGAGAAATGTCTATTTAGTTCTTTGGCCCATTTTTTGATTGGGTCGTTTATTTTTCTGGAATTGAGCTGCATAAGTTGCTTGTATATTTTTGAGATTAGTTGTTTGTCAGTTGCTTCATTTGCTATTATTTTCTCCCATTCAGAAGGCTGTCTTTTCACCTTGCTTATATTTTCCTTTGTTGTGCAGAAGCTTTTAATTTTAATTAGATCCCATTTGTTTATTTTTGCTTTTATTTCCAGAATTCTGGGAGGTGGATCAGAGAGGATCCTGCTGTGATTTATGTCTGAGAGTGTTTTGCCTATGTTCTCCTCTAGGAGTTTTATAGTTTCTGGTCTTACATTTAGATCTTTAATCCATTTTGAGTTTATTTTTGTGTGCGGTGTTAGAAAGTGATCTAGTTTCATTCTTTTACAAGTGGTTGACCAGTTTTCCCAGCACCACTTGTTAAAGAGATTGTCTTTACTCCATTGTATATTCTTGCCTCCTTTGTCAAAGATAAGGTGTCCATATGTGTGTGGATTTATCTCTGGGCTTTCTATTTTGTTCCATTGATCTATATGTCTGTCTTTGTGCCAGTACCATACTGTCTTGATGACTGTGGCTTTGTAGTAGAGCCTGAAGTCAGGCAAGTTGATTCCTCCAGTTCCATTCTTCTTTCTCAAGATTGCTTTGGCTATTCGAGGCTTTTTGTATTTCCATACAAATCTTGAAATTATTTGTTCTAGTTCTGTGAAAAATGTGGCTGGTAGCTTGATAGGGATTGCATTGAATTTGTAAATTGCTTTGGGTAGTATACTCATTTTCACTATATTGATTCTTCCAATCCATGAACATGGTATATTTCTCCATCTATTAGTGTCCTCTTTGATTTCTTTCATCAGTGTTTTATAGTTTTCTATATATAGGTCTTTAGTTTCTTTAGGTAGATATATTCCTAAGTATTTTATTCTTTTCGTTGCAATGGTGAATGGAATTGTTTCCTTAATTTCTTTTTCTACTTTCTCATTATTCGTGTATAGGAATGCAAGGGATTTCTGTGTGTTGATTTTATATCCTGCAACTTTACTATATTCATTGATTAGCTCTAGTAATTTTCTGGTGGAGTCTTTAGGGTTTTCTATGTAGAGGATCATGTCATCTGCAAACAGTGAGAGTTTTACTTCTTCTTTTCCAATTTGGATTCCTTTTATTTCTTTTTCTGCTCTGATTGCTGTGGCCAAAACTTCCAGAACTATGTTGAATAGTAGCGGTGAAAGTGGACACCCTTGTCTTGTTCCTGACTTTAGGGGAAATGCTTTCAGTTTTTCACCATTGAGGATAATGTTTGCTGTGGGTTTACATGCTGCTATTCATGGGTCATGAAGAGTTGGACACGACTGACTGACAGAACTGAACTGACATATATAGCTTTTATTATGTTGAGGTATGTTCCTTCCATTCCTGCTTTCTGGAGAGTTTTTATCATAAATGGATGTTGAATTTTGTCAAAGGCTTTCTCTGCATCTATTGAGATAATCATATGGCTTTTATTTTTCAATTTGTTAATGTGGTGAATTACATTGATTGATTTGAGGATATTGAAGAATCCTTGCATCCCTGGGATAAAGCCCACTTGGTCATGGTGTATGATCTTTTTAATGTGTTGTTGGATTCTGATTGCTAGAATTTTGTTGAGGATTTTTGCATCTATGTTCATCAGTGATATTGGCCTGTAGTTTTCTTTTTTTGTGACATCTTTGTCAGGTTTTGGTATTAGGGTGATGGTGGCCTCATAGAATGAGTTTGGAAGTTTACCTTCCTCTGCAATTTTCTGGAAGAGTTTGAGTAGGATAGGTGTCAGCTCTTCTCGACATTTTTGGTAGAATTCAGCTGTGAAGCCGTCTGGACCTGGGCTTTTGTTTGCTGGAAGATTTCTGATTACAGTTTCAATTTCCGTGCTTGTGATGGGTCTGTTAAGATTTTCTATTTCTTCCTGGTTCAGTTTTGGAAAATTGTACTTTTCTAAGAATTTGTCCATTTCTTCCACGTTGTCCATTTTATTGGCATACAACTGCTGATAGTAGTCTCTTATGATCCTTTATATTTCTGTGTTGTCTGTTGTGATCTCTCCATTTTCATTTCTAATTTTATTGATTTGATTTTTCTCTCGTTGCTTCTTGATGAGTCTGGCTAATGGTTTGTCGATTTTATTTATCCTTTCAAAGAACCAGCTTTTGGCTTTGTTGATTTTTGCTATGGTCTCTTTTGTTTCTTTTGCATTTATTTCTGCCCTAATTTTTAAGATTTCTTTCCTGCTACTAACTCTGGGGTTCTCCAATTCTTCCTTTTCTAGTTGCTTTAGTTGTAGAGTTAGGTTATTTATTTGACTTTTTTTCTTGTTTCTTGAGGTATGCCTGTATTGCTATGAACTTTCCTCTTAGCACTGCTTTTATAGTGTCCCACAGGTTTTGGGTTGTTGTGTTTTCATTTTCATTAGTTTCTATGCATATTTTGATTTCTTTTTTGATTTCTTCTGTGATTTGTTGGTTATTCAGAAGTGTGTTGTTCAACCTCCATATGTTGGCATTTTTAATAGTTTTTCTCCTGTAATTGAGATCTAATCTTAATGCATTATGGTCAGAAAAGATGCTTGGAATGATTTCGATATTTTTGAATTTATCAAGTTTAGATTTATGGCCCAGGATCTATCCTGGAGAAGATTCCATGAGCACTTGAAAAAAAGGTGAAATTCATTGTTTTGGGGTGAAATGTCCTATAGATATCAACTAGGTCTAACTGATCTAATGCATCATTTAAAGTTTGCGTTTCTTTGTTAATTTTCTGTTTAGTTGATCTGTCCATAGGTGTGAGTGGGGTATTAAAGTCTCCCACTATTATTGTGTTATTGTTGATTTCCCCTTTCATACTTGTTAGCATTTGTCTTACATATTGCGGTGCTCCTATATTGGGTGCATATATATTTATAATTGTTATATCTTCTTCTTGGATTGATCCTTTGATCATTATGTAGTGGCCTTCTTTGTCTCTTTTCACAGCCCTTGTTTTAAAGTCTATTTTATCGGATATGAGTATTGCCACTCCTGCTTTCTTTTGGTCTCTATTTGCATGGTATATCTTTTTCCAGCCCTTCACTTTCAGTCTGTATGTGTCCGTTGTTTTGAGGTGGGTCTCTTGTAAGCAGCATATAGAGGGGGCTTGTTTTTGTATCCATTCGGCCAGTCTTTGTTGTTTGGTTGGGGCGTTCAACCCATTTACGTTTAAGGTAATTATTGATAAGTATGATCCCGTTACCATTTACTTTATTGTTTTGGGTTCAGGTTTATACACCCTTTTCGTGTTTCCTGTCTAGAGAATATCCTTTAGAATTTGTTGGAGAGCTGGTTTGGTGGTGCTGAATTCTCTCAGCTTTTGCTTGTCTGTAAAGCTTTTGATTTCTCCTTCATATTTGAATGAGATCCTTGCTGTGTACAGTAATCTGGGCTGTAGGTTATTTTCTTTCATCACTTTAAGTATGTCTTGCCATTCCCTCCTGGCCTGAAGAGTTTCTATTGAAAGATCAGCTGTTATCCTTATGGGAATCCCCTTGTGTGTTATTTGTTTTTGCCTTGCTGCTTTTAATATTTGTTCTTTGTGTTTGGTCTTTGTTAATTTGATTAATATGTGTCTTGGTGTGTTTTGCCTTGGGTTTATCCTATTTGGAACTCTGTGTTTCTTGGACTTGGGTGATTATTTCCTTCCCCATTTTAGGGAAGTTTTCAACTATTATCTCTTCAAGGATTTTCTCATGATCTTTCTTTCTGTCTTCTTCTTCTGGGAATCCTATAATTCGAATGTTGGAGCATTTCATATTGTCCTGGAGGTCTCTGAGATTGTCCTCATTTCTTTTAATTCGTTTTTCTTGTTTCCTCTCTGATTCATTTATTTCTACCATTCTATCTTCTATTTCACTAATCCTATCTTCTGCTTCCGTTATTCTACTATTTGTTGGCTCCAGAGTGTTTCTGATCTCATTTATTGTGTTATTCATTATATTTTGACTCTTTTTTATTTCTTCTAGGTCCTTGTTAAACCTTTCTTGCATCTTCTCAATCCTTGTCTCTAGGCTATTTATCTGTGATTCCATTTTGATTTCAAGATTTTGGATCATTTTTACTATCAATATTCGGAATTCCTTCTCAGGTAGATTCCCTACTTCTTCCTCTTTTGTTTGGTTTGGTGGGCAACTCTCCTGTTCCTTTACCTGCTGAGTATTCCTCTGTCTCTTCATCTTGGTTATATTGCTGCGTTTGGGGTGGCCTTTTTATATTCTGGTAATTTGTGGAGTTCTCTTTATTATGGAGCTTCCTCACTGTGGGTGGGGTTCTATCAGTGGCTTGTCAAGGTTTCCTGGTTAGGGAGGCTTGTGTTGGAGTTCTGGTGGGTGGAGCTTGGTTTCTTCTCTCTGGAGTGCAGTGGAGTGACCAGTAATGGGTTATGAGACATCAAAGGTTTTGGAATAATTTTGAGCTGCCTGTATATTGAAGCTCAGGGGAGTGTTCCTGTGTTGCTGGAGAATTTGAGTGGTATGTCTTGTTTTGGAACTTGTTGGCCCTTGGGTGGAGCTTGGTTTCGGTGTAGGTATGAAGGCATTTGATGAGCTCCTATTGCTTGATGTTCCCTGAATTCAAGTGTTCTCTAATGTTTTCAGGCTTTGGATTTAAGCCTCCTGCTTCTGGTTTTCAGTTTTATTTTTACAGTAGCCTCTAGACTTCTCCATCTATACAGCACCAATGATAAAACATCTAGGTTAAAGATGAAAAGTTTCTCCACATTGAGGGACACTCAGAGAGGTTCACTGAGTTACAAGGAGAAGAGAAGATGGAGGGGGTAATTAGAGGTAACTGGAATGAGATGTGGTGAGATCAAAAGAGGAGAGAGCAAGCTAGCCAGTAGTCACTTCCTTATGTGCGCTCTATCGTCTGGACCGCTCAGAGGTATTTATGGAGTTATACAGGGAAGAGGAGAGGGAGGAAGTAGACAGAGGTGATCAGGAGGATAAGAGAGAGGAATGAGAAGGAGAGAGACAAATCCTGCCAGTAACCAGTTCCTTAGGTGTTCTCCACCGTCTGGAACACACAGAGATTCACAGAGTTGGATAGAGAAGAGATGGGGGAGAAAAGAGACAGAGGCCACCTGGTGGAGAAAAAGGAGAGTCCAGAGGAGGAGAGAGTGGTCAAGCCAGTAATCTCGCTCTCAGGTAAACTTGGGTAGTGAAGTTTGGGTTTTTAAATGTACAAAATTGACAACAAAAACCTAAGAGCAAAGATTAAAAATCTAGAGTAGAGGTTGGATTTTCAAAGATACAGTATTAAAGAAAAGCAGAAGGAGAAAGGAAGAAAAAAAAACACAAGAATTATTAAAAAACAAACAAACAAAAAACCAAAAAAAAACAAAAAAACAAAAAACCACCAACAACCATCCAAAGACTATATATGGTGTTTGCCTTAAAAAAAAAAAAAAGTCTTTTTTTTTAAAAATAGTAATAGTAAGTTATAGAAATAAAAATTAGAGGAGAAATAGAGGACTTAACAATTAAAAAAAAGTTAGAAAAAAAGAAAAAAGAAAAAAACAAAAACAAACAAACAAACAAAAGGAATGATTTTAAAAATAGTAAAAATATACCTGGCCCTTCTCTGATGTTGTGGGCCGTGTGGGATCACTTCCAAGGTGGTTCCCTCTGTTTAACTTCTTCTGTTTGCTGGTTTTTTAGGCTCACTAGTTCAGTCGCGCTGTGGGGAGGGGGGATGCTGCAAACAAATAGCACTGTCGTGTGCACACAGTGTCTCTGCCCCGCTTGACATGTCCCTTCTTGCGGTGCACAAACCGCTCCGGCTCTACAATGCTCAGCCGGGAACCGTCTGGGGCCGGCCCTAGGCTGCGTGCACTTCCATGGTCCAAGCCGCTCAGGTTCGGCGCTCAGGCAGCCCTCAGAGGCACAAATGCGGCTGGGACTGCGCTTTGTGCCCTTCCCAGGTACGAGTAGCTCAGGAGTTTGGGAGCGCAATGGCCGCGGCTTGTCACCTTTTCTGCCGCTGCTGCTCAGCTTTCTGGGTGGACCACTGGTGCCCCCCGTGAGGCAGATTGTGACTGTCCAGCACCCCCAGAAGTCTTAGCAAAGAAGCCTGCTTGCAGTTAGGTAAGTAAAGTCTCCCCAGGTCTGCAATTGCCCCTTTCCAGCCCTTACGGCTCTGGCTGCCTGTCCCCGGCGGGGGATGGTCTGCAGCCAGCTTTTTCAGTTCCGTCCTTTGTTCTGTGCTCGGTCCTGGAGGTGTCTTATGTTCGAGCTTTTCGCGTGGTAGCTATCCCACAGTCTGGTTTGCTAGCCCAAGTTAGATCGTTCTGGTTGCGCGTGGGGCGTTCCTGCCCGATTCTTACAAAGCTCTGCAGCCCGCGCCTCCCACGCGTCCCTGCCCTGCCCCCACTTCGCAATGGCGGATGCAGGCGTCTGTGCTGCTTTTCCGCTGGGGGAGTTACTGTTGGGCTTGCAATCTCTTGGTTTTAATTATTTATTTATTTTTCCTTCCTGCTATGCTGCCCTCTGTGTTTCCAAGGCTCGCCACAGACTTGGCAGGGAGAGTCTTTCCTGGTGTTTGGAAACCTCTCTTCTTAAAATTCCCTTCCCGGGACGGGCTTCCCTTCCCAGGACGGAGCTCCCTCCCCACCTCCTTTGTCTCCTTTTTCGTCTTTTATATTTTTTCCTACCTATTTTTGAAGACAATGGTCTGCTTTTCTGGTTGCCTGATGTCCTCTGCCAGCCTATAGAAGTTGTTTTGTGGAGTTTGCTCGGCGTTGAAATGTTCTTTTGAGGAATTTCTGAGGGAGAAAGTGGTCTTCCCGTCCTATTCCTCCACCATCTTTACCTTCCTTCCCATGTCCAGTTCTAACTGTTGCTTCCTGACCTGCATACAGATTTCTCAAGAGGCAGGTCAGGTGGTCTGGTATTCCCATCTCTCTCAGAATTTTCCACAGTTTATTGTGAGCCACACAGTCAAAGGCTTTGGCATAGTCAATAAAGCAGAAATAGATTTTTTTTTTGGAACTCTCTTGCTTTTTCCATGATCCAGCGGATGTTGGCAATTTGATCTCTGGTTCCTCTGCCTTTTCTAAAACCAGCTTGAACATCAGGCAGTTCACAGTTCATGTATTGCTGAAGCCTGGCTTGGAGAATTTTGAGCATTACTTTACTAGCATGTGAGATGAGTGCAATTGTGCGGTAGTTTGAGCATTCTTTGGCATTGCCTTTCTTTGGGATTGGAATGAAAACTGACCTTTTCAGGTCCTGTGGCCACTGCTGAGTTTTCCAAATTTGCTGGCATATTGAGTGCAGCACTTTCACAGCATCATCTTTCAGGATTTGAAACAGCTCAACTGGAATTCCATCACCTCCACTAGCTTTGTTTGTAGTGATGCTTTCTAAGGCCCACTTGACTTCACATTCCAGGATGCTCAGGTAGCCACCTGCAAAACAGGCAAATCCACAGGGATGTGTGTTTATTAGTTTAAAGCAGGTGGTTAGTTCCTAAACTGCAGGGTGCATCTGAATCAGCTGGAGGGCTCCATAAACCACAGACTGCTGCATCCCACCCCCAGAGTTTCTGGTTCAGTTGGCCTGGGCTGGGGTTGGTCACTTGCATTTCTAACCAGCTCCCAGTTAATGCTGATGTTGCCAATCTAGGGGCTGCACTCTGAGAATCACTGGTTTGGCCGATCATGTTAACTCCATTCTTCTTGTCTGGGCTGCTGTGGACAAGGATCTATGATAAATCCATTCTGAGAAATGTGTTCAGGACTGGAGGTTCGGGTCTGGGGAAGTTTTCTTCACTCTTGAAAACTTTTGCACAACAGCCACTCACCACTCATAGTTCTTTGGCCTCTAGACTGTGGCTGTAACTGTGGTACCTGGGGACCCTGGAAGGGAGGCATGGTCCACATGACAAGGACAGCAGAAGAATAATGGAAGATGCCTTGGTGATGATGTTAGGACTGGATGAACCAATGCTAAGATGTCTTCCCTTTGAACCTTTTATTCCTGAGATAATACTTCCCGATTGCTTAGCTTTTTGCTGTCTTATGTGGCTTGCCTGCTTATGGGAGCTGATACAGAAAGCAATACTTGGCCATCTTCCTGGGCTTGGAAATTTGAGTGGGATCATTTCATGCTCCCAGATATGTTGCCTTGGAAACGAGCCACCTCCAGAGCTTTTCTGTTCCTGGTCTCACCTGCTTGGGGTCTGCCTGCCACTCCCTCATGCATTCACCTTCCTTTGCCTTCCTCTATGGTGCAAAGCTCACCCTCTTCAATTCTTCCCACAAGAAATGTCCTCATGTGGGATAGCTTGGATATACTTGTTGAATTCTTTGATGTTTGCAGGTTAAGGGGAAGGGTCAATGTGTTCCAGCTTGGCAATCCCATCCCGATGGGTTCTCCCTAGCTTCTCTTTCCACCCCATATTTTTATCCAGAAAGTAAATACTGTCTCCATCCCTCTCCAGTAATACCAACACCAAGGGTCTCATTCTATTCAAAGCACTTTGTTAGGTCTTTTGGTGGTAGTGGTCCCAAGTGACTTTAGTCACTAAGTCAGGTCTGACGCTTTGCAACCCCATGAACTGTAGCCTGCCAGGCTCCTCTGTCCATGGGAATTCCCCAGGCAAGAATACTGGAGTGGGTAGCCATTCCCTTCTCTAGGGGATCTTCCTGACCCAGGGACTGAATCTGCATCTTCTGCACTGCAGGCAGATTCTTTACTGGCTGGGCCACTAGGGAAGCCCTCAGGTGTTTTTCCCACACCCAATTCAAATCCCTTTCCTAAGTAGAGTTCTGGTACCCACTGTGAATATCCTTTTTTTTTTTTTTTTCAATCACTTTGTGACTTGCAGGTCGAAAGAAAGAAAGAAAGTTTAGTCACTCAGGTGTGTCCAACTCTTTGTGACCCCATGGACTGTAGCCTACCAGGCTCCTCCGTCCATGAGATTTTCCAGGCAAGAGTACTGGAGTGGGTTGCCGTTTCCTTCTCCAGAAGTCTCTCCAGAAGATGAAGAAGTCCTTCTCCCGGGTCTCCCACATTGTAGGCAGATGCTTTACCATCTGAGCCACCAGGGAAGTGGGTTGAAAGCTGTGTGAAAATCTGGGGCAAAGTAATCCCAGAAGGTTCAGAAGGTATAGAAGTCCAGGGATGGGGCACCACCCTGCTGTGTTCCACCATGGTTTCCTCTCGATGTTCTGGCCATCCCAAGAGGCCTTCTGTTCTATCCTAGGAGGCCTTGGCTAGATAGGAAATGGAGTCACCCCTCCTCGATCCATGCATTCTTACCAGGGACAAACTAGCTCCCAAGGAAATGAAAATTGGTTCTTGAGGGGCAAGGGAAAGCCTCTTGCTCTTTTTATGTATAAAGCAAGATATATAGCAGTGCACAAATATATATAGTACTCTGGTGGTATTAGAATTTATGGGGTGGGTGGTTAAGAAAATAATGTCTAAAGTCTCCAGTTGAGGAGTGATAATTTTTTTTAAAAAATTGCAAGACACTGATTGGATGACTCTTCCCTTGGCGCAGCCTCAGTAAGTGGCAGCACCTGACATCCACTCCAGAAATCTAGACGTCATCCTTGATGACTTTTCTCCCATAAGTCTTAAAGTTTCTCAAATATTTAATCATCTCTCCTAGTTTCATACCCAAACGCCAGTCCAAGCCACTCTCTGCTCTTGCCTTGGGATGATTAAAGGACTTGTATTTATTTGCCTGTTGCTTGCTCTGCCTCTAGAGCAGAGGTGGGCAGACCCGGGCTGCTTGTCAAGGGTTATTGGCACATAGTCCCACTTGTTAATTTCCTTCGTGTCTCTAGGTACTTTCATGCTACAGTGAATGGCATGAGTAGTTGCAACTGAAACCATGGGACCTGCAAAGTCTAAACAGTTTGCTCTCTGGCCTCTTATTGAAACAGTTCATGGATGCCTGTTTTGGATGGTGAGCTACTTAGGGTAAATGTTGGGTCTCATTTAACACTGTTCCTGGTGTCCAGCTGCAAGCCTGGTGAAAGGTAGTCAGTGAGTGTTGGGAGATGGATAAGTGGATGGGTGACTAAAGGGAAGCAGCACGGCTCATTTGGTCAAGGGTGGGCGCGCCCCTACCCCCAGCCCCACCCAGTGTGAAAACCAGCAGGTTGCACTTTTCTCCCTGAGTGCAGGCCGTGGCTCAAGTTCAAACCCAGCAAAACTCCCTTCCCCTCCTGTTCCTGCCGTCATTTCTGCTATTCCATCTTTTGATAAGAAGGAAGCTTTTCTTGTGCAGTACAGATGATTCAAGATGAATTATCTAAGTACTGCTCACCTCTGGGAATGCTGAGCAGAATCTAACGGTGGTGTGCGCAAAAAAAAAAAAAAAAAGAAATCCCTGGGTTAATATCGATCTTCGGAAAGTGAAAGCGTTTGCTCCATAATGAAAAATTCCACAGGCATTGGACACATCTGGGGCCTGATCCACCGGCTTCAGTTATGAGCTCATTATGAGGAACTCATGGCTGGGCTCTTTCAGTCGTGTCTGACTCTTTGCAACCCCATGGACTGTAGCCTACCAGACTTCTCCGTCTATGGGATTTTCCAGGCAAGAATACTGGAGTGGGTTACCATTTCATTCTCCAAGGGATCTTCCCGACCCAGGGATCAAACCCGGGTCTCCCGCATTGGAGGCAGACGCTTTAACCTCTGAGCCACCAGGGAAGCCCCCAAACTTCACAGCACCATGAGTCGCAGAGATACCAGCTCACCGGAGTTGAGCACTTGCTGTACTTTGGAACTTGATGAGTGAGTTATTTCTAGTTATGAGATAGTTTTGATTGGCCCCACTTTACAGCTCTGGAAACTGGGACTTCGAGAGGGAAGTAACTTGTTCAAGTTCATACAGTTGCCAAGTGGCAAAGCAGGGATGGTACTAGTTTGACTGCTAATCCCATGATCTTTGCCTTCAAATCAGGAGATGAAGAATGCTAATAATAATAAAATCAACTTGTATGTTAGAAATCATATTCCAAAGACCTGGCTCCTTATATTACTGACGTATAGGGCTTCCCAGGTGGTGCAGTGGTAAAGAATCCACCTAACAATGCAAGAGACATAGGTTCAATCCCTGGGTGGGGACGATCCCTGGAGTAGGAAATGGCAACCCACTCCAGTATTCTTGCCTGGAGAACCCATGGACAGAGGAGCCTAGTAGGCTATAATCAATAGGACTGCAAAGAGTCAGATATGGCTGAGCACATATGTATATAGTTGAGTTACAGTGTTGTAATTTAGTTTTTGTTGCAGCAAAGTATATATATACACACACACACACTCTTTTTCACTTTCTTTCCCATTATGGCTGATCACTGGATACTGAATCTGGTTCCCTGTGCTCTCCAGTAGGACCTTGTTGTTCATCCAGTCTCCGTATAATAGCTTGCCTCTGCTAACCCCAAATTCCCACTCCATCCTTCCCCCATCCTCCTCCCTTTGACAGCCACACATCTGTTCTCTCTGTCTGAGTCTGGCTCATAGATAAGTTCATTTGCGTTGTATCTTACATTCCATATGTAAATGATATCCTATGGCGTTTGGCTTTCGCTTTCTGACCTACTTCACTTAGTATGATAACCTCCAGGTCCAACCATGTTGCTGCCGATGGCAATATTTCATGCTTTTTATGGCTGAGTCCCTGGGTCGGGAAGATCCCCTGGAGAAGGAAATGGCAACCCACTCCAGTATTCTTGCCTGGAGAATCCCATGGATTGAGGAGCCTGGTGGGCTACAGTCCACAGGG
Source organism: Ovis canadensis (assembly GCF_042477335.2). Lineage (NCBI taxonomy): Eukaryota > Metazoa > Chordata > Mammalia > Artiodactyla > Bovidae > Ovis > Ovis canadensis. The sequence goes on from NC_091251.1 coordinate 18,287,205, forward strand.
TCGCAAAGAGTCGGACACGGCTGAGCGACTTCACTACGACTTCACTATGGCTGAGTAGTATTCCACTGCATATATGCACCACGTCTTCTCTGTCCATTCATCTGCTGATGGACATTTAGCTTGCTTCCATGTCTCGAGGTTTCCTTCTTTGGCTCCTACTCTTCCTCCATTGGGTGTCCACCATGTGCCAAGCTCTGTGTCAGGTAGACTTAGCCAGAGAAGTGGGGACAATTCTATCCACAAGGAGCCCTCTCTCCAGTGTAATACAGAACATAAAATCAGCAGGTACTCTGCAGCAGAGTGTAATAGGTGCTGTGGTGGAGAACGGCAGAGGACAGGAGTCTGAAGCAAACTGGAGTGATGACAGAGGAAAGGAATGGACAGCTGCCTAGAGGAGATTTTGTTTTAAGGATGAGGAAGAGAAATCTGGTTCGTGGAAACAGCATGTACTAAGGCAAGGCACAAGTGGGCAGGTTCCTCTATGTGACCTGAGCCACCACCTCAGTTACAGTTACCACGTGCCCCTTCCTCTGCTAATACTACTCCCAGACCTGCTACATGGGCTGCAAAAAGACCAGTGGATTTTCTTGAACAGTTTACTATTATCAAAATGATGTTCTTCTTACCACATTGGATTCTAAAAACGTCTGCCTCCAACAGCATAACTTCACCAAAACACGGCCTATGAATCTATGCCTGACACACGGATGCTTCACAAATATGTTGAGTGATGAAAAGTTATGAATATGTTCAGAAAACTGTTCTAAACTTCAGTAAAATTCATACTGTGTAGCTAATAACTCCTTTACAGGATTCCCATATTTCTTTTAACCCAAAATGTACACATCTATGAGATTTTAAAGGGATAGTGAATAGTTTTTCAGGCCTTAAAAGTCCCCCTGTGAATATCTTACTGTTACAGCAGATGAAGAATATTGGATAAAATAAGAAGGAAAAGAAAGAAATCTTAACCTTATGGGGCATTTCTGGGAGTCAATCTAGGGACATGATTTTATTTAATTCGCATGACAGTCCTGGATGTCGGGATTTCTCTTGAGTTTATAGATTGAGAAATGAAGGGGACTCAGGGTCACAGCTGGAAAGGGGCAGGGTTTGTGTTTAAACTCTGACTCAATTGACTCCAAAGCTCTTTCCCCTCAACCCTTGGGAATTAAACTCTCACCTCAAACTCTTCAAATAGGCATTTACAGATTTGACTCAGATTTGATCAGCATTTTGACTCTGATCAGCTTTTCTCAGCATTTTTCTGTTTTTATTCACTCCCTGAAGTTGATGTGTCTTGGGATACAAACTTTAGTTTTCTCAGATGCCCTCCTCTGCTTCTTTCTTTCTCTCCTGTTGATACCTCACCCTTGTCACCACTCCACTTGTGTACATGGATGTGACATCATAAAGAAGGGTGTGGGACCTTGGGACCCAGCTTCCTGAGCAGCCGCCAAGGAGCCAGATGGTGCATCAGGAAGTGTGTGTTTAAAGGTTATCTCTTTATGGAGTCAGTCTTGGACAGTGGAAAGTGGGAGAAGGGATGAGTCAGACAGATGGTTATCTCCTTCCATTTTCCAGTACTACTTTGAGGCAGTCTCTCTTCTTGACCCATCTGGGTATTGGGTGAGCAAGCTTTCTGAGAGATGTGCTGGATTTCTTAGCTGGAGAAATGAGAAGCGAGAACTTGCAGGGTAATACACTGCCCCACAGACCATCATGTTTTCCCTTTCCTCGCTTCCCATTGTCCTTCATCATGAGAGCCCTGGGCTTGCCCTTCCATGTAAGTTGTAAGCATCTAAAGTCTGCCCCAGCCTCTGCTTTCTAGAAAGCCTGGGGAGAGAAGGAGAGAAGGAAAGAAAGAATCTCGAACTCATGTATGACTATAATGTTGGGAAATCACTTTGCCTTCCTCTAGTCCAGGAGTGCTGGGCAGAGGCATATTTATCCCATAATGTGCTAAATTCTTGAATATAAGGTAAATCTTTTACCCTATTGTGGTCAATTTTACATGTCAACTTAGATAGGCCATGTTGCCCAGTTGTTGGATAAAACTCCAGTTTCAGTTCAGTTCAGTCTCTCAATCATGTCCGACTCTTTGTGACGCCATGAATCGCAGCACGCCAGGCCTCCCTGTCCATCACCAACTCCTGGAGTTCACTCAGAGTCGCGTCCACCGAGTCAGTGATGCCATCCAGCCATCTCATCCTTTGTCGTCTCCTTCTCCTCCTGCCCCTAATCCCTCCCAGCATCAAAGTCTTCTCCAATGAGGCAACTCTTCGCATGAGGTGGCCAAAGTACTGGAGTTTCAACTTTAGCATCATTGCTTCCAAAGAAATCCCTGGGTTGATCTCATTTAGAATGGACTAGTTGGATTTCCTTACAGTCCAAGTGACTCTCAAGAGTCTTCTCCAACACCACAGTTCAAAAGCATCAATTCTTTGGCGCTCAGCCTTCTTCACAGTCCAACTCTCACATCCATACATGACCACAGGAAAAACCATAGCCTTGACTAAATGGACCTTAGTCGGCAAAGTAATGTCTCTGCTTTTGAGTATGCCATCTAGGTTGGTCATAACTTTTCTTCCAAGGAGTAAGCGTCTTTTTTTTGGAGCCCTCCAAAATAAAGTCTGACACTGTTTCCACTATTTCCCCATCTATTTCCCATGGAGTGATGGGACCAGATGCTATGATCTTCGTTTCTGAATGTTGAGCTTTAAGCCAACTTTTTCACTCTCCTCTTTTACTTTCATTAAGAGGCTTTTTAGCTCCTCTTCACTTTCTGCCATAAGGGTGGTGTCATCTGCATATCTGAGGTTATTGATATTTCTCCCGGCAATCTTGATTCCAGCTTATGTTTCTTCCAACCCAGCGTTTCTCATGATGTACTCTGCATAGAAGTTAAATAAGCAGGGTGACAATATACAGCCTTGACGTACTCCTTTTCCTATTTGGAATCAGTCTGTTGTTCCATGTCCAGTTCTAAGTGTTGCTTCCTGACCTGCATACAGATTTCTCAAGAGGCAGGTCAGGTGGTCTGGTATTCCTATCTCTTTCAGAATTTTCCACAGTGTATTGTGATCCACACAGTCAATGGCTTTGGCATAGTCAATAAAGCAGAAATAGATGTTTTTCTGGAACTCTCTTGCTTTTTCCATGATCCAGTGGATGTTGGCAATTTGATCTCTGGTTCCTCTGCCTTTTCTAAAACCAGCTTGAACATCAGGGAGTTCACGGTTCACGTATTGCTGACGCCTGGCTTGGAGAATTTTGAGCATTGCTTTACTAGCGTGTGAGATGAGTGCAATTGTGCGGTAGTTTGAGCATTCTTTGGCATTGCCTTTCTTTGGGATTGGAATGAAAACTGACCTTTTCCAGTCCTGTGGCCACTGCTGAGTTTTCCAAATTTGCTGGCATATTGAGTGCAGCACTTTCACAGCATCATCTTTCAGGATTTGAAATAGCTCAACTGGAATTCCATCACCTCCACTAGCTTAGATACTGGTATAAATGCATTTTTTTTTTAAAGATGAGATGAACATTTACTAAGACTTCCCTGGTGGCTCAGAAGATAAAGAGTCCACCTGCAATGCAGGAGACCCAGGTTGTATTCCTGGTTTGGGAAGACTGTTAATAAATCAGTAGAGCAGATTATTTTCCACAATTTGGGTAAAACTGAACCAATCAGTTCAAAGTCTTAAGAGGACAAAAGACTGAGAACCTCTGAAGAAGAGGGATTGCTCCTTAAGACAACAAAGAATTCCAGACTGCTGCCTTATGAAATCTGGACTTAATATCATCAACTATTCCCCAGGTCTCCATAATGCCTTGTGGACTTTGGACTTGCCAGCTGCCTTCAAATGAGCTGATTGCTTAAAAATCTATCTGTCTACCTATCTTTCTACTTGATTTTGTTTCTCTTATATGCCCTCTAGAAACATCAGAGAAAACTTAATACAAAATATCTAATGTAGAGTGCTCCAAAAATTATTTTAAACAAAAACAAAATACTATCTGGAAAATGAATGCCCTGAAATAACCTCAGTCAGTGCTATTTTGGATGCCTAAAGATGTCATTGCCAGACTTTATTAAAAAAGAAACCAGATAAATTATTTCCCAATGTTCTGCAAGGTGTGAGAGATTCAGATAAGTTAATGAAGGTATCAGATGGAAATATGATGGTCTTCCTTGCTCATCCACCATTTCCTTGGATAGTGTGATCAGTCGTTGTTCAGTCCCTCAGTTTTGTCGACTGTTTGCGATCTCCTGGACTGCAGCATGCCAGGCTTCCCTGTACTTCACTCTATCCTGAAGCTTGCTCAAGCTCATGTCCATTGAGTCGGTGATGCCATCCAGTCATCTCATCCTCTGTCGTTCCCTTCTCCTCCCACCTTCAATCTTTCCCAGCATCAGGGTCTTTTCCAATGAGTTGGCTCTTCACATCAGGTGGCCAAAGTATTGGAGTTTCAGCTTCAGCATCAGTCCTTCCAATGAATATTCACAGTTGATTTCCTTTAGGATGGACTGGTTTAATCTCCAACTGTTAATCAGCAGTTAATCTGCTGTCCAAGGGACTCTCAAATCTTCTCCAGCACCACAGTTCAAAAGCATCTGTTCTTTGGTGCTCAGCCTTCTTTCTGGTCCACCTGTCCTGTCCATACATGACTGCTGGAAAAACCATAGCTTTGACTAGATGGACTTTTGTTGGCAAAGTGATGTCTCTGCTTTTTACTATGCTGTCTAGGTTTGTCATAGCTTTCCTTCCAAGGAGCAATCATCTTTTAATTTCAAGGCTGTAAGTCACCACCCGCAGTGATTTTGGAGCCCAAGAAAATAAAATCTGTCCCTGTTTCCATTGTTTCCCCATCTGTTTGCCATGAAGTGATAGGACTGGATGCCATGATCTTGATTTTTTGACTGCTGAATTGTTTTTATTTGTTAATTATTTATTTTAATTTGAGGCTAATTACTTTACAATATTGTGCTGGTTTTTGCCATACATTGACATGAATCAGCCATGGGTGTACATGCGTCCCCCATCCTGAACCTCCCCTCTCACCTCCCTCCCCATCCCATCCCTCTGGGTCATCCCAGTGCACCGGCTTGGAGTGCCCTGTTTCATGCATCAAACAGACTGGTCATCTGTTTCACATATGGTAATATACATGTTTCAATGCTGCTATTTTCTCAAATCGTCCCACCCTTGCCTTCTCCCACAGAGTCCAAAAGTCTGTTCTTTACATCTGTGTCTCTTTTGCTGTCTCGCATATAGGGGCATCTTTACCATCTTTCTAAATTCCATATATATGTGTTAACATACTGTATTGGTATTTTTCTTTCTGACTTCACTCTGTATAATAGGCTCCAGTTTCATCCACCGCATTAGAACTGATTCAAATGCATTCTTTTTAATAGCTGAGTAAAATTCCATTGTGTATTTGTACCACAGCTTTCTTGTCTGCTAATGGTCATCTAGGTTGCCTCCATTTGACTGCTGAGTTTTAAGCCAGGGTTTTCACCATCTGCTTTTATCTTCATCAAGAGGCTCTTTAGTTCCTCTTCACTTTCTACCATTAGGGTGGTATCATCTGCATATCTGAGGTTATTGATATTTCTCCCAGTGTGATCAGTGGAGAGGGCATTTGATAAGCTCTTACTATGTGCCAAGTGTTGTATTTTAAATTGAGAATATTATGGAGACAAACTGTAGGCCCTGTCCTAGAGCAGAGTCCTAGTCAGCCAGATGTCCATAAATAAAACCAATGTGTCCAACCAGTATGTTGAACAAGGGCAGCTCATGACTTAAAAAATTCTTTTGCCCCCTTGAGTGTTTTCTTCAGTGGAAATTATTTCCCTTGTTTCTGTATGGGAATGCTGGCAGGTGCCGTGACTTTTCTGCTCATTCCTAGTACAAGACAATGTTACTCAACCAAACTTAGATCTGCTCGCCCACACACAATAAAATCAATCTACTGACAAGGGATTCTGGTGAAGGAAAGCACAGGATTTATTGCAGGACACCAAGCAAGGAGAATGGGCAGCTCATGCTCAAAAGATGCAAATTCCCTGATAGCTTCAGGGAAGGGAAGGATTTAAAGACGGTATGAAGGAGGGGGCTGAGGACAGGGTGAGTGATCAACTTTTGCACAATTCTTGGATTGGTTGACATCAAGGTGAAGTTCCAAGCATCATCGACCTTCTGGTTTCAACCAGTCTAGGGTTTATGTTCTTGTGGTCAGGAGTTTTCATCTGGTTGGGGTCTGCTTCCTATACAAACAACTTAGGCCTTTATTTGTATCTTTCAAGTAACCATGAGTTTGGTAATTCTGCTATTTGGCAGATTTTATAGTCTAACTGATTACCCAGTTCTCCAGCCCAACAGCTGTTCTGTGTTTCTATATCTTCACATTTCCCAGTTAATAACTCTTGAGTCAGCCTTTTACTTCAAAAAACTTACAAATGGTAAATGCTGGAGAGGTGTGGGAAAAAACAGGGAGCACTCTTACTTTGTTGATGGGCATGTAAATTGATTCTGCCATTATAGAGAAAAGTATGGAGGTTCCTTAAGAAACTAAAAATAGAACTACCATATGACCCAGCAATCACACTATGGGGCATATACTCTGAGAAAGTCGTACCTGAAAAAGACACATGCACCCCAATGTTCATTGTAGGCTCTTTGCAGTAGTTGGGACATGGAAGCAATTTAAGTCTCCGTGAACAGAGGCATGGATAAAGAAGAAGTGGTACATATATAAAATGGAATATTACTCAGCCGCTAAAAGGAACAGAGTTGGATCACTCATAGAGACATGGATGGACCTAGAGTCTATTACAAACAGTGAAGTCAGAAAGAGAAAAATAAATATAGGTCAACACATATGTGGGGAATCTGAAAAACTGGTACAGAAGAACCTATTTGCAGCAGGAATAGAGATGCAGACATGGCAACAAACATATGGACACAAAGGGTGGGATGAATTAGGAGACTGCCACGTGTGAAACAGGTGGCTAATGGAAACCCACTGCAGAGCTCAACTCACTGCTCTGTGTGACCTAGAAGGGCGTGATGGGAGTAGGGTGGAAGGGAAGTTCAAGAGGGCGGGGATACAGGTATACATATAGCCGATTCACTGTACAGCAGAAACGAACATAAAAGAACTTTACCCCAATTAAAAAAAGGGGGGGACGCAGGGGCTTGTACACAGTTTAACAGTTTGACAGTCACTATTAGTTGAAAAATGTGTTCCTAATGGAGTAATCGCAGTAATATATAGAGGATGAGATGGTTAGATAGCGTCACTGATTTAACGGACATGAATTTGAGCAAACTCAAGAGACAGTGAAGGACAGGGAAGCCTGGCGTGCTGCAGTCCACAGAGTCCCAGAGAATCGGACACGACTTCGCAACTGAACAACAAAGCAGTGATTGGAAAGCTCATTTCAAGATACAACCTGGAGCTGGATTTGGCTGTAAATCTTCCTTCTTTGATGCCAACAGGGAGCATGCTGTGGGAGATGGGCTTCACTGGAGACCTCTGTCTCCTTTACTTTGCTCTTCTCTTGCTCCTGCCCCCCCACCCCCAGCTGCCCCATGTCTAACCCCTCCAGGGTCCCGTGGGGAGAAGGACGCTAAGGGAGCCGAGAGATGCTGTCTTGTGTGTGGCACGTGGATTCCCTAGGTCGGGTGGCTACTTATAGCTGTCTGTTTTACTTATGGCTCTTCCTTTCGTGTACTTTTCGCAAGTTTCCTACTGGGCTCTCCTTCCCCTGAAGCCCTTGCTGACTCCCTTGTAAGTCTCCTTGGGTGGTGCCTTTTGACTCTTCTGCAGTCGCTAGGAGTTCCATCCAGCTACTTGCTGCTGGGTGCCTTGCACCTTATTTTGTCTCGAGGAAGCAGTCAGCATCCTTGGCCCAGACAGCCCCGGAAGTGCACTGGCCAGCCCATCTCCCCTTGTGTTGATTTCCTGGCAGGAAATGGACCCCCGTCCCTCAGCTGAGCTCCCACACGTAGGGGTCACATCTGAGTAGCTCTATGAAAGAAACGCTCTAACTTGGTGGGAGAGGAAACGGAACTTCCAGCACAGCTCTCTCCCAAATGAACCCACTCACAGGATTCTCCTACCTCTAGTTTTTCTACCCTTTTATGTCATCTAAGTGGGTGAGGGGTCTGGGAAATGGTTCTCAAGAATTTACGCTGAAAGTCTACAGTCATTCCTCACTTGGAAATATCTTACCTATTGAACATTAGTGTCTGGATGAAAATTCTGTTTCAACACCTTGTTTCATATACAAGTAAAATTGTGCTATAGGACACATGTGATACATGGTACTAATCGAATTATGTCTCTGCCACTTACCATGGAGACTTCAGCTGCTACAATCTCTCAGCTTCCATTTGTTTTCCTGAAAACTGGGAGCAATATTATTGACCTCATAGGACTGTTCTAAGGATTAGAGATGATGTAAAGCTCCAGTTTGGTGCCCAGATAATCCTAAGTACTCAAGAATCTGAGGAGCGATATCCATTAATATGGCAAAAGACAGTTAAGTAATGAGCCAATGGGAGCACTCAAGCCCCATTGTAAAGACAGACAGTGACAACAATAAAGGGACAAAGTGTTTGCATCTGTTTCTTTTCCTATTTAAAAAGCCCAACGAACATAAACCTTAGCTTTTCTATTTTTTTAAAAGAAGACAGGTCAATTAGTAACATGTAAAAATTTGAAAAAAAAAAACCCCAAACATAATCCCAACCATATTATTATTTTGAAGTTCTTCTGTGACTATTTTACATAGTTGTAATTATACTACATGTAAGATTTTGCCCCCTGACTTTTTTTACACACGGATATTGTATCATAGACATCACTATTGTATGATATATCCTAGTAACTGACATTCTTACTGCAGCATAATATTTCCTTGAGTGGATAAATGGTATATTTATTTATTTATGATATATATGATTTATTTATATATTTCAATAATATATATTATTTCTTAAATTATTATATTATTTTAAATATATATTATTTATATTATATATATGAGAGATATATATTTATTTCCAATTTAGATCATTTAGATGGTTCTTGTATTTTTCTACTTTATAAAGCAAGTCTGTTAGGGCTCTTTGTTGGCAACACAACCAATTCTGGATAACTTAGGCACAAAAGGAATCTCTTTGAAGGGTATAGATGAGCTCAGAAAGTTCACAAGGAGGTTGAAGAAACATGTGAACAAAAAAGCTGAGAGCTGGGGAAATTCTGGTGATCAGGATGGTGGGAACTAATTGATGATCTGGTTACAATTTTGCTGTTAGAGTGAATGTATGTTATCTGTAGTTTCCTCTGAGCTACTCCGCTAGAGAGAGAGAGAGAGAATGTGAGTGGCCAAGCCTGGGCCACGGGCACAGACCTAGGGGAAATGAAGCCTGAATTCCTCGACTCAAAGCAGCAAAACTGTGCACGTTGCAGATGGGGCATAAACTCCTCGAAGAAAATAAGGGCAGTGGAATGAGGCCACTCATAAGCCAAGTTTTTACTACAGTAATATTCCTTCTCTGCACATAGCTCTTTGTCTAGATTTTTGAATTATTTTCTTAGAAAAAATTTCCACAAAGTGGGACAAGTGGATGAGAGAGTAGACTTCTGGGGTGATTCTTGATTGTCAAATATGTGTATGGCAGTACAAGAGGAACCTTATTAGAAGTAACAGGAAGTAGTAGAGAAATGGAGAGTCAAGGATTATACAAACACACCGGAGGCATTTTACTTTGCCTATCAGTTCAGTTCAGTTCAGTCGCTCAGTCGTGTCTGACTCTTTGTGACCCCATGAATCGCAGCACGCCAGGCCTCCCTGTCCATCACCAACTTCCGGAGTTCACTCAGACTCGCGTTGCCATCCAGCCATCTCATCCTCTGTCATCCCCTTCTCCTGCCCCCAATCCCTCCCAGCATCAGAGTATTTTCGCATGAGGTGGCCAAAGTACTGGAGTTCCAGCTTTAGCGTCATTCCATCCAAAGAAATCCCAGGGCTGATCTCCTTCAGAATGGACTGGTTGGATCTCCTTGCAGTTCTAGGGACTCTCAAGAGTCTTCTCCAACACCACAGTTCAAACGCATCAGTTCTTTGGCGCTCAGCTTTCTTCACAGTCCAACTCTCACATCCATACATGACTACTGGAAAAACCATAGCCTTGACTAGACGGACCTTTGTTGGCAAAGTAATGTCTCTGGTTTTCAATATGCTATCTAGGTTGGTCATAACTTTTCTTCCAAGGATTAAGTGTCTCTTAATTTCATGGCTGCAGTCAACATCTGCAGTGATTTTGGAGCCCCAAAAATAAAGTCTGACACTGTTTCCACTGTTTCCCTATCTATTTCCCACGAAGTGATGGGACCAGATGCCATGATCTTCGTTTTCTGAATGTTGAACTTTAAGCCAACTTTTTCACTCTCCTCTTTCACTTTCATCAAGAGGCTTTTTAGTTCCTCTTCACTTTCTGCCATAAGGGTGGTGTCATCTGCATATCTGAGGTTATTGGTATTTCTCCCAGCAATCTTGATTCCAGCTTGTGCTTCTTCCAGCCCAGCATTTCTCATGATGTACTCTGCATATAAGTTAAATAAGCGGGGTGACAATATACAGCCTTGACGTACTCCTTTTCCTATTTGGAACTTTACCTATATCTATATCCAATTTCTTTGGGCTCCAAAATCACTGCAGATGGTGACTGCAGCCATGAAATCAAGAGACGCTTGTTCCTTGGAAGAAAAACTATGACCAAACTAGACAGCATATTAAAAAGCAGAGACATTACTTTACCAACAAAGGTCCGAATAGCTAGCTAGATGGTTTTTCCAGTAGCCATGTATGGATGTGAGAGTTGGACTATAAGGAAAGCTGAGTGCCAAAGAATTGATGATTTTAAACTGTGGTGTTGGAGAAGACTCTTGAGAAACCCTCCGACTGCAAGGAGATCCAACCAGTCAATCCTAAAGGAAATCAGTCCTGAATATTCATTGGGAAGACTGATGCTGAAGCTGAAACTCCAGAACTTTGGCCATCTGATGCAAAGAACTGACTCACTGGAAAAGACCCTGATGCTGGGAAAATTTGAAGGCAGGAGGAGAAGGGGATGACAGAGGATGAGATGGTTGGATGGCATCACCAACATGATGGACATGGGTTTGACTAAGCTCTGGGAGTTGGTTATAGACAGGGAGGCCTGGTGTGCTGGGATTCATGGGCTCACAAAGAGTCGGACATGACGACTGAGCAACTGAACTGAACTGGTATCCAAATCTATAACATTTCTTACCTTTTGATGTAGAGCCAAGATTATGGTGTATGTGTCCCCTGTTTGGACGTTTGTGTTGTCTTTCCTACATAAGCAGTGCTCTCAAGGCATCATCTGAAATTTCCCCTGTAGGATCCTATAAAAGAGAGCAGACTAGAGATCTTCGTGAGGCCACCCAAATGCAGCATCCTTCTGAATTTTTAAGATTCTTACCCCTCTGAATCTTATACAGTTGGCTCACCCACGCCTAATTCAGCATCCATAATTTGGCTCTTTTTTGAGTCTTTCCAAAGCCTTCAATTTTGTTTTCACTGAAACAGCCACTCTCTTACTTATCCCACTCATATTCAATCGGTTTTTATTATGTTTAGTTTAATTAAGTAATTAGAAAAAAACAGTTCAAGTGGTCCCAACAGGCTTGAGAACAAATACAACTCACTCTCATTAAACAGACAGCTCAGTTGGTGGGAGCATTAGCACTCAGAGTTCTGGAGAGCAGGCTACGGTGGGGAGCGACAATTTCTCAGCGGGCATCAGTCTGCTTGCTTATAGGAGGAATGCCGAATTGGCCAGGTGGAGTTGTTTAGAAGAAATTCTGCTGTGCCAGTTGAAATGAACCCTCTCCGTATCTTACATAACAACAATACAATATCAGCATGCTTTTGACACTGGCACAGTGTGTGTATCGTTATATGTCATGTGTATTTATAGAACCATGCTTGAAGTCAAATTCAGAGCTATTCCATCACAAGCCGTGTCTCTAATGCTGTCCCTTTACAGTCACAACCACATCCTTCCTCTCTACGATTGCTGAACCATGGTAACCATCCGTCCACGGCATATACTTTTGTCATTTGGGAATGTTATTTCAATGGAATTATACAGCATTTGCCCTTTTGAAATTGAGCTTTTTCACTCAGCATAATGCCTTTTAGAACCATCCAAGTTGTTGCATGTAGCGTTTCTTTTATTGCTGTATAGCATTGCCTGGTATGGATAAACCACAGTTTAACCACTTACCTATTAAGGGACATTTTAGTTGTTAGTTTGGGTTTTTGCAAATAAAGCTTCTATAAACAATCATGTGCATGGTTTTATGTGGACATAGCTTCACTTCTCTGGGATAAATGTCTAAGACCGTCATTTCTTGGGTCATTAGGTATGTGTGTGCCACACTGCTTTCCACAGTGGTTGTACATTTCACATTTTTACCAGTAATAATAAGAGATCCAGCTTCTCTGCATTCTCACCAGCATTTAAGATTGTTATTATTTTAAATTTCAACTATTCTAATAGGTATATAGAGATATTTCATTGTAGTCTTAATTTGCATTCCCTAAAGTTTAAGGCTTCCCTCGTGGTTCAGATAGCAAAGAATCTGCCTGCAATACAGGAGACCCAGGTTTGGTCCCTGGGTCGGGAAGATCCCCTGGAGAAGGGAATGGCTACCCACTTCAGTATTCTTGCCTGGAGAATCCCATGGACAGAGTCTGGTGGGCTACAGTCCTTGGGTTCGCACAGAGAGTCACACAGGACTGAGCGACTAACGCTTTTACTTTCACCTTCAAAGTCTAGTGCTGCAGAACACCTTTCCATGTGTTTATTGGTGTCTGGAGTTTGGGGGCATTTGGACAGGTCAGGGAAAAAGACAGGGCCAGAAGATCTAGTAACACACGACAGACTTTACTGGGTGGTGCTTGGACAGGGTTGCCAAGGGAAGGCCAACCTGCCCTCGGACAGGGAAGGCCTCTCCTAGTAGGAGTCTGCTCAGAAGCCATGGCTTGAGGGCTTCTTCAGATTGGGGAGGTCAAGGGAAAGGGGGATCAGAAAGGAAGTTTATCTACTTAGGTAATGTCATTTAGCAGTGCAGCAGGGGTCTCTAGGTCACAGCCCTCCTAAGGGCCATACTAACTTGGGGTTTTATAACAATAAAGCTCTAGCTTATCAATAGTCAGCAGATATTTTTTTCAGAGAATGTAAAGCAGACAAGCCCTAAATGTCAAAAATCTGCTTAGTTGGGCTATCTTTAAAACAGCTAGATGTGTAAAAATTTGCTTTTGGTGCCAGCAGGCTTTTAGGTTAATGCATTTCAGCCTGCAGTGGAGAAGTAAGCGACCTAGGGGCCAAAACACAAAGGCCGTTTTTGGCTCATTTATATAACAATTTGCCATCTGTTTATTCTCTTCTATGTAACGTCTCCTCATGTCTTGCCCATTTTCTAATTGAATTGATTTATAACAAATCTTGAATTGGGGAGTTCTTTATATATTCTAGGTATGAGTCCTTGTCAGATAAGTGGTTTGCAAATATTTTCTCCAAGTTTGGAGCTTACCTTCTCATTGTCTTAACAGGGTCTTTCACAAAAAAATGGTTTTAATTTTGATAATGTCTGATTTATTGAGTTAATTTTTTTTTTAATGAATCATGTTTTTGGTGTTAGATCTAAGAATCTAAGATCTAATCATCAATTCCCAGGTCCCAAAGGTTTTTCTCCTATGTGTGTATGTGTGTGTGTGTGCTTTCTGAAAGCGTTATCGTTTTATATTAAACATTTCAGTCTATAGCCAATTTTGAGTTAGTTTTTGTGTAAGAAGTGACACTTGGATTGAGGTTTATTTTTGTTACGCATATCTAGTTGTTTGGATATGATTTTTTGAAAAACTACTTTCTCCATTGAGCTGCTTCTCGCCTTCATCAAAATCAGTCGTCTTTACTTGTGTCAGGCGATTTCTCAGTTGCCCACTCTGTTCCACTGACCTATGTCTCCTTCGTCAACACCGCCAGTCTTGAGTCCTGTGACTACATTGTAAGTCTGGAAATCAGGTAGAATTGAGGCAGGAGGCAGATGGGCCCCTTCAGGGTAAAGCGATGGGAGATTTGTTCCCTGTGGACCGAAACGCTGAGAGAGAATAGTGGGACAGCTATGGGAGGAGGCTGGGCCCTTCCCAGATCACATATTTCTTGTTCTAGAAGTCAGGAGGGGCTTCCTAGGTGGCGCTACTGGTGAAGAACCTGCCTGCAAGTACAGGAGACATGAGACGTGGATTCGATCCCTGGGTAGGGGAGATTTCCCTGGAGAAGGGCATGGCAACCCATTCTAGCATTCTTGCCTGGAGAGTCCCATGGACAGAGAAGCCTGGTGGGCTACAGTCCACACGGTTGTAAAGAGTCTGACACGACTGAAGCAACTTAGCATGCACGCAGGAGTCAGGAGACTTCCTCGACCACACAAGTGCAGAAAGGCTCCTTGGAGTTCAAAGGGAAGTGATGCTAACTAATGCTAGGCTACCCAGACTCTTCGGTAAAATCCATCTTGGCTAAGAGGTTCATGCATACACGTGGGAGGATCCTGAGATCAAATATGGACTGTGAACAAGGCAAATCGAAATGATTGGCCAAAGGAAACGTGGAAGAAATGCCCCATAAAAGTAATTCAAACCACTATGAGGATGAAGCTCAGAAACTTTCCCTCTGAGTCTGCCCATCTGCCTATCCACACGGACTGTACTCTTTTTCCTCCTAATAAATACTTTTCTTGCTTCACTGCTTTCCTTCTTTGTGGAAATTCTCTTCTGCAAAGTCCAAGGGCCAGCGCCCTTGTCACTGACCACTGGTCTAGTGGCTAGGACCTGGTGCTTTCACCACCACCACACAACCTCAGTCCCTGGCTGGGAACCCAAACCCCACTCCAGGCCATTACAGGCTGACGTCCCCCCAGATCAGAATTCCCCCTTCTTTATTCTTTCTCAGAATCATTTTAGTTATTTAGTCCTTTAAAAATTTTAGAATAATCCTGAATAGAATAAAGCATAAATACAATAAAAAATAAAATAATCCTTTATTTACAAAATCTTCATAAGAATTGCATTAAATTTATATATTAATTTAAGAAGAATTTATATCTTTACCATGTTGAGTTTTAAATCCATAAACAAAGCATGCCTTTGCATTTATTTAGATATTTGTCTTTTTCTCATCATTGTTTCGTAGTTTTTCAAAATAGAAGTCTTGCACATGTTCCGGAAGATTCATGTGCTATGTGCTAAGTCACTCAGTCATGTCTGACTCTTTGTGACCCTATGGACTGTAGCCCGCCAGGCTCCTCTATCCGTGGGACTCTCCAGGCGAGAACACTGGAGTGGGTTGCCATTTCCTTGGAAAATTCATACCTAGTTATTATTATTTTAAACGACTATATATGGTATTGTGTTTTAAAATTTTACTGTCTACGTGTTCACTGGTAGTATGTGTAAGATGTAATTGATTTTTGTATGTTTAACTTGTTTCCTGTTCATTGGTGTTATGTATATCATTTGCAAAGAGTAATAGTTTTATTCTGCTTACGTGCCTTTTCTTTTCTTTTCCTGTGTTATTGTGCTGGCTAAAACTTCCAGTACTATGTTGAATAACCATGGTGGAAGTGGACATCTTTGCTTTGTTTTTAGTCTTATGGGAGAAACATTCAGTCTTTTATTATTAAATATGATGTTAGCTATAGCTCTTATTTTTTGTTTTTATAGATAGTCTTTATCAAGTTGAGAAAAAGGATATATAGATAGAATAGATAGATGAAGATCTATCCCTAATTTTCTGGAAGATTTTAATAAATAACAAATCTGTATTGGATTTTGTCAAAAGTTTTTTCTTTCTGTCTTTGATATGGTTGTGTGATTTTTCTTCTTTAGTTTGTTAATATGGTGTATTACACTGATTGATTTCCAGATACTGAACTAGACTTGCATCGCTGCAATAAACCCCACATGATCTAGATGTATAATTATTTAATGTATTGATTAATTCTCTTTGCTAATATTTTGTTAATTTTTGCATCCATTTTCTTGGGGTATATTGGTCGATAGCTTTGTTTTCTTTCTTTGTATTGTCTTAGTCTGATTTTGGAATTCTTGGTTTGATAGAATAAGTCAGGAAATATTCCTTCTCTTCTATTTTCTGGAAAAAAAAGTAAACAGAATTTGTATTAATTCTTCTTAAACACTTAATCGAGGCCTGGATATTTCTTTTTTGGGGAAAGATTTTTAACTTCTTCAATAGTTGTGGGTCTGGTTCAGATCAGATTGGATAAGTTGGAACAGTTTGTGCTTGTTGAGAATTGGTTCATTTCATCTAAGTTGTCTAATTTACATATATAAAACTGTTTATAGTATATTTTATTATCTTCTTTCATGTCTGCAAGGTCTGCAGTGATATCTCTTGCTTTATTTCTGATATTAGTGATTTAGTCTTACCCGAGATTTGAGATTTTAATTGATCTATTCAAAGAACCAGCTCTTTATCTCATTGATGTTTCTCTACTCTTTTCTGCTCTTACCTGACTTCTGTTGGCCTCTGTTCTTACCTGTATTATTTCCTTCCCTCTGCTGGCTTTGGATGTATTTGCTCTCCTTTTTCTCATTCTTTGAGTGGCTCTTACAGAATTAATTTGAGACTTTTAATCTTTACTAATGTAGGAATTTAGTGCTATAAATTTCTCTCTCGATGCTGCTTTAGCTCTGTCATAAAAACATTGACATCTCATTTTTATTCAGTTCAATGTGTTTAAACACTTTTCTGAGACTTCCTTTTGGACCCATGGATTGTTTGGAAGTGCGTTGTGTAGTTTTCAGTGTTTAGAGATTTCTTTTTCCTTTTTTTTTTAGTTATTGATTTCAAGTTTGATTCCACTGTGGTCAGAGAACACACAGTACATGGTTTAATTACTTTAAATCCGCTGAACCTTTTTATGACCTGGATAATTGTCTCTCTTTATGTGTGTTCCATAGGTGCTTGAAAAAAAGGTGCATTCTATTACTGTTGGCTGGAATGTTGTCTAAGTGTTGATTAGATTTTCATGGTTGGTGGCGGCGTTGAGTTTTCCTATATCCTTGTTGATTTTTTGTCTAATTGTTTCATCAGTTGTTGAGAGAGAAATGTTGGAGTCTGCAATTGTATTTTTATCGCCAATATATTTTTTTTAATTTTTATTTTTACTTAATTTTACTTTACAATACTGTATTGGTTTTGCCATACATTGACATGAATCCACCACGGGTGTACATGCATTCCCAAACATGAACCCCCCTCCCACCACCCTCCCCACAACATCCCTCTGGGTCATCCCCGTGCACCAGCCCCAAGCATGCTGTATCCTGCATCGGACAAAGACTGGCTATCGCCAATATTTTTGTTTGTCACTAACTTCATAGGTGAAAATAGAACAACACTGTTGTAGGAATTTGCATTTGAGGCTTCTGTTTATCAATTTTAGCTCCTCTTTTGTGAATTAGCTGTCACATCTTTTACCCATTTATGTGTTGGCATCTTATGTGTATTTTTTTTTAAAATTTCTGCTTCACCTATTAGTTCTAGTTCTGTGTATAATAAATATATTAATTCATTAATTTTCAAGGGGTGAGATTATGAGATGTTTTAATTTTCTTATTTATTCTGACAATAAGGCAATTGATTTTCTGAAAAAAATCAATAAAGTAATGCACAAAAATTAGCTAGGTCTTATTTTCTCGGAAGTAGTCTTGTCACTGGGGAAAACACATGTTTCCTTCTACTTAGTAGTAGGACTTTGTGTCTTTGAGACCTGGGCTTTTTTTTTTCTTCCAGAGAGTGAACAGGTCTTTGTTCATGAAATCTTGGCCTGTGGAAGAGATTAGGCTCCACTGTCAGAGAAGATGGGGTTGCGGATGTGTGACTTAGTGGAGTAGATGAAGGTGTGGAGTGGTCCAGCTGTAAAGGAGCCTTCTTAAATGCTGAGAAAGGGCAGCAGGTTTCTTGGCATGGTAGGAATTAGGATTTCACTAGGAGTGTTCTCAGAAGCTGCAAAACCATGCTATGGTTACTTTTCTGTGTTCCTGTTTTAGCATTGAATAGCAGTAAACAACCAAGCAACCAATAAGGGATTTGGGAACAGTTAAGAGTCGGGGTCGAGCAGCAGCAAGAATTCATGGGGTCGCAGAGTCAGACGCGACTGAGCGACTGAACTGAACCGAACTGAGGAAGGTTGAACGCTTGAATGAAAAATGATTGATTATTCTTCTTGCTGAAGGCTTATAAAACCATGAGATGTAGACTCCTGACTCTAAATTATATCTCCAGCTCCAACTCTGTCTTCCTGGACAGTGCAGCTGAACGTCGTCCTCAGTGTGTTACTTGGGCTCTGTTTCCAAAAATCAGTAAACCATATATGTGTGGGTCTGTTTCTAGACTCTATTATATTCCATTGACATGTATATCTATCCTTACATCAGTTCCACACTGTTTTGTCAGATAGCCAATTATAGTCTCTAAGTTTAATCCAGCCCATATTGTGTTTCGTACAGCCTATGGGCTAAAAATGGCTTTTATATCTTGAAAGAGTTGTATATGGTGCACAAAGCCTTAAATATTTACTCTCTGGCCTTTTACAGAGAAAGTTGCTATTTTTGTGGCAAGTCTTGAAATAAGCTGCATAATGTTGTTCTTCCATATCAGATTTCCTCTGGATATTTTGGGTATATTACATTCATATACATTTTAAAATCATATTAGTTTCTAAAGAAAAAAATGCTGAGATTTTGAATGGAATTACATTGACTTTCTGGTCAGTTTGGGGATGATTGACATTTCAAAAATATTGAATCTTCGTCTGTAAACATGAATTATCTATTTACTTAGGAATTCTTTAATTACTCTCAAAAGTGTTTTATAGTTCTCTGTATCCTGGTCTTACACATATTTTGTTAAATTTATCCCTAAGTATTTTGTGTTGTTGATATTATCACATATGGCATTTAAAATTTTTATTTATAAACTGCTTGTATTATTAAATATAATTGCAGTTGGGTTTTACTTATTACAGTTTTTCCTAAATTTGCTAATTCTGGAAAAGTTTTTGAGTATTTGTTATGATTTTCTATGTATGTAATAATATCATCTGAGAATAAAAACAGTTTTACTTCTTCCTTTTCAGTCTGTATTTCTCTTATCATCTTGTTGTATTTACCAGAATCTTCAATAGACTATTAAAGAGAATTGATGAGATTATCCCAGTCTTGAGAAAAGCACTCAGTCTCATATCACTGAATAGGGAACTAATTGAAAGGTTTTGTGTGTTCATTTATTTGTTGCAAATTACCCTGACATGTTAAAGATGTTCCCTTTAATTTCTAGTGTTCTGAGAGATAGATGTTACATTTTCTCAAATACTTTCTCTAGCTCAAAAAAATACTTGCATTGTTTTTTAATTTTTTTCTGTGTCTATACTGTGAATTATATTGCCTGATCTTCTAGTGAATAAACCAATCTTACATTTCTGAGATAAACCCCGTTTTTTTTTTTAAACTATATTTTCCAAGAGTCAATTCATTCAGGTTTATTGCTTTTATTTAAAATTTCTACTGTTTTATCATTCTCTGTCTCATTGATTTCCATTCTCATTTTTATTATTTCCTTTCTACTCATTACTTTGGGTTTAATTTGCTCTTTCCCCTCCCCCCCCATTGTTCTTAAGGTGAAATCTTAGATAATTGATTTTAAGCTCTTCTCTTTTTAAAAACTGTGAGAATATACAGGCATACATTTCTCTCTAAGCATTGATTCAGCTGCATCCCACAAATTTTCTTCTGTTTTACTTTTATCTCATTCCATTAAATTTTTCTAATTTCTTTTATGATTTATTCTTTGACTCTTGGAATATTTACATGTTTGTTGCTTAATCAACAAATATTCGGTTTTCCAGATATCTTTTCGTTACTGATTTATCCTTTAGTTCCATTACGTCAGAGGATATATCCATGTGATTGCTGTCCTTTTAAATTTATTTAGTCTTGTTATAGCCCAGCATATCATCTACGAGTGTTTCCATGTGCACTTGACAAGAATATATATTCTGCAATTACTGGGTATTGTCTAGGGTCTCTACTGAAGGTCATCAGCTTTCAACATGTTCTCTCCACTCTGGCTGGTAGAAACTCAAATGCCTCCCAGCTATGTGTGAACTATGGGAATTATTTCGTTTAGAGCTCTCCAGCTGCTGTTCTTTGCACAGTCTTATAGAATTTAACTCTGTGCATACACAAATTAGTGTTCATCCAAAGACAGAAAGGGGAACCTTATACAGATTTGGGGAGGATTTTCTCTGCTTAGCTCTCTCCTTTCTGGTATTCTTCCCCACAAATTCCAGTTACCTCTGTCTTCTAGTGTTCTTATCCTAGTCTCTTCAACTTAGCAAGATTTTAGTTTTAGTTTGGGCTTTTTCTGCCTCTTCCAAGTTCTAGAAATTAACCCCAAACAGCCAACGCATTCATAAAGCTCATATAATTTTATTCAAACTCAGCAGAAAGCCAGTGCCTTCATAAAGCTCATCCTTATTATTTCCTACTTTCAGTAACTTTTCTGCTTATTGTCCAATGTCTAAAATAAGTTTGTCTTGCTTTTTAGGTGTTTATGGTATAGACGTGGGATAGTTCTTTTCTGTGTGCTTTGGACAAAAACTCTAGTGTAATGAACAAGCAAGCCATGTAGATACCTACCTATAGGAAAAAGCATTCTTGAAAGAAGGAAGGGTGGGTTAAAATCTCTGAGGCTGACCCGTGTGTGACTTAGGTTCTACTATTCCTACTTCATAGTTAGGAGCCCAAGAATCAAAGAGGTTAGCCGTTTATCTAATCCCTTTTACGGGTAGAAAATGGCAACTTCAGCCCACATTTGAAAACAGTATCTGAACTCCTTCTCTTGGGTCTTATTGCCTTCCCCAAAGGCTGTCGTGTTAGTGAAGGGGAGATTTATGGAGTATGACTAACAGGTGGAACTTGTCATCCCAGTAGGTTTTATGAGCTGAAAAAAATAAATTGCTTTAAAATGTGCTTAGACGAACTCAGGGTTGGTAGATTTGTAATGGCTTATGGGCACCAAGGGACTTCCCAGGGAGTGTCTGTTAGTTCTGGTAATGGCACTATGTCAATACATTTTTCCTCCGCAGTGCTTCCAGTTTGCTCTCCTGGGTGGAGGCAGAGCACTTCTCCGACTCGGTGTAGATGGGAGTCGTGAATGAGGTCTGTGCGGTAACAAGAGCTCCAGAACTTGAAAGTCCAGTGTGTTCCAGGTGCTTTACATATCTTATCTTGAGTCTGCCAACAACTCTGTGCAGTAGGCATTATTACACCAGTTTGTAGAGCACAAAGGAGAGCTCTGAGGGATAACTTGTCAAGCCCATTCAGTTTGCAAGTGGTAGAATCAGGGCTTAATTTTGCTTACCCTGTTTTTGCTACATTTTGTTCTAGTGTTTACTAAACACTAGACAGAAGGATATTGGGACAGAGGAATACAGTGGAATTATATTTTGAATCACTTTATCAGGTATGAGACTCTACTTTATTTCTCTTATTTTTTTCTGTGATTTCTGTGAGAAGGTTAATAAAGAGAAAAATAAATGGAAAATTCAAGGAAAGTTGAAGAGAGGTGTTTTTCCCCTCTGCTAAGACTGTGGATTTTTATTGTTGTTGTTTATTTTGTGGGGAGAGATTGCAGGTTTAGGATTATGAATCAGGAGGAGCACAGAGTCTAGGTTATATCGTGTGGGAGAAGGGTTAGTGTAGACTCTCAGATGGGTGAGGTGGTGTCGGTGCCACGATGCAGGAAAAGAGAGAGGCCAGATCCCTGCCAGCTGTGTGTTCACCCACTGCAGAGAGCTTGGGGGACAGAAAAAACCCACTACAGGACTTCTTCTGCCCCCGGCAGAGAGGAGACGGACTGTGTGGGTGACTCTCAGCATCCGCAGACAATTTAATCACTGGGAAGTCTTTCCCTGTTTCTTCTGAAGCATAGTATTAGGACTGCTTTCAATGCTTGGGTACAGATTGAATAAGGAAGAGGACACTGCTTGTTCAGGCTACTAGACATTTCTAGGTATACCGTATGTGCAAGCAATGTGAGACATCTCTAGAAGTAATAATACTTTTACAAACCAAAAGAAGACATCAAGGTCACTTTTTTTTTTTTCTTTTCCCACTTAGCATTTATGAGAGTAAGGAACTTTCTCTCATTTTGTGGCATTTCCTCTCTCCTTTCCTTCCTCCCTCCCTCCACCCCTCCCTCCCTTCCTACCTTTCTTTCTCCTCCTTCCCTCCTCCCTTCCATAATATTTATTGAATTACCTGTGATGTGCCAGGCCATGTCCAAACCATAACTACCTTTCAGTGTTCATAGATGTATATTGCAATCTTGACTACATTACAGTACCACCACTGAGTTCAACATCCCTTTCATCATGGTAACAGTCCACAGGCTGTGCTGAGTACCTGGGAAGTAACTGAAAAAGATGAGAAGAGGAAACTCACAAGACCAGTTGAGGCAATTCTTTAGCTAGTCTATGGGCTATGAGCAGTTTGCAGATGGATCTGGGATCTTGGCCATTTTGGCAAAGGAGGGCTGCCACAGTCCTCCATCATTAATAGATAAGATCAACAGCAAAATAACAAAAACCTTACACATCAACCAGGGGAAAGGTGGGACAAGTTCTTTGACAATGGGATATTGGTGCAGGCTTATGACTTAATGGCTTTTTTTTTTTTTTCAATGTAAGAAAATGCGAAAACTGAGAGGAGAGAACACGCTGCCATCACCTGGTCAATTGGCCAAAGATGACTTAACTCTAGGCTACTGTCATTTAAAGCATGGATTTTGATTGCATCTTCTCAACATTATCACTTATTAAAAAAAGATACAAAGTAATTTACAGTAAAATCAAATTAAAAATACAGTAAAATACAACAGGGTAAAGAACCTAGTGAAAAGTGTCCTCAAAAAATACGAAAAAAAGGTCTCTATAAAGTCTGTAGCATTTGCATGCAAAACTTAGTTTTGAGCTTCCTGACAACTTTGGAAAAGAAGGAAACAGTAAGGCTGACATAGCTCTGACAGTCTGGTGGAAGGATGGCTGCAAATTATTCAGAATCACAGCCCTGAGCTGTGGGAGAATTTTTTACATGACCCTCTATATTGGGGCATCGAACTCTATGATCTTGTGGAAAGATTTATTTGCAAAGATACTCCATGCAACTAGTGATCTCAATACTGGTATGAAATGAAGATGCTGGGATTTCTGTATCCATTTCATTTACTACCAAGCCATATTTTATTTTTATTTGAATTAGCTAATTAATTTAATTATTAATATAATGATTGAAATTCAGCTGAAGTAAAAATGAATAAATGCATTACATAGACATTTACTATAATTCACATAAAATTTATTCATGTTTCAAAGCATGACGTCAAAACATCTATAAAAATGCTACATCCATTATAAGCTTCCCAGGTGGCACTAGTGATAAAGAACCTGCCTGCCAATGCAGGAGATATAACAGATACGGGTTCAATCTCCAGATTGGAAAGATCTCCTGGAGAAGGGAATGGCAGCCCACTCCAGTATTCTTTCTTGGAGAATCCCATGAACAGAGGAGCCTGGCAGGCTACAGTCCTTAGTGTCACAAAGAGTCAGACATGGCTGAAGCGACTTAGCATGCAGGCACGTAGTGAGTATCAAGCATAGGAGAAGGGATGAAGGAGAGAAGAATTATAGACAGAACAAATGGTGAACAGAATTCAAACATGTGACCCAGAAATATTTCATTGCCCTTAAAAATGTCATTGTTCAGTAGAGTCAAAAATATTCAAATTTGCATTGCAATCACTAATGGCACAATTATCTTTAAAGAGAAATAGTTTATAATCTTGCTTAGATTAGTATGTGTCCAGATGATGAAATATCCAATGACCATTGGCATATAATGTCAAACAATTTTTTATGGCCTGAAAAATGTTCACAATACAAGTTTAAGTTAAAAAAAGTCAGAGTTGAAAATTCTATATTCATTATGATCAAACTAAGAGGACCCTGGAAAAGACTGGGAAAAGTAAGCCAAATGTTACCATGGAAAGCAAAACGGGGAAAATTGAGCTAACGAATTTGAGCTAAAAAAAAAATTGAGCTGAAAAAGAATCTAAGCCCAAGAATTGCCATCAGGGGCTAGGCTAGGACCTTGCCCACGACCCAGAACCGTACCTGGGACAAAACATGTTGGCCAAGTTTCTATGGCCTGGAGCAAGAAGCCAAGGCAGTGTGGGTTTCTGCTTCTCCATTCCTAAGAAGACAAAAAGGAGACTACATCCCCATTATCTTGACACCACTCTAACGGGTGTCAAGCACCATTTGCTTACCATCTCAGGGGGAACGCAACTTCTTTCGCTGTCATTTAAACCATGGATTTTGATTGCATCTTCTCAACATTACCATTTATTTTAAACAAAAGATACGAGGTAATTTACAGTAAAATCAAATTAAAAATAAGGTAAAATACAATAAAAGGATAAAGAACCTAGTGAAACTTGACTTGCGTGGGTTGAGTCTGAAGGTGGAAAACTTACAATGCGTTTCTGTCCCTGACTTTCTCTGCTAAGAATGTAGCGCCCTGGACAAATGAAATCATCCAAACAAAAACATGTTCAGTTAAGTGCTGATCATTTAACATGACTAGGTAGGCAGTGTCATATCCTTGACTCCTACTCAGACAAGCATTACGTACACCTGGTCCCAGAAACACCCCCAAGATTTGTTTTATCATCGCAGCTCTGGTTAAGACTTGTTTTTCTGACTTTGGTTACTAGAAAAATTCAATCCTGTGGGACATGGTTGAGGATTTAAAACAAGTTCTTAGCTTTTAAGATCATAAGGTCTACATTGTATTCTTCTCTTTTAGCATAAGTGCCCCCCATGGTTCTTGGCACCTATCAGATGTTCAGTGGAATCGGTTATTTCTATAGTTACCATGAGGGCTCGACAGAGTTCGTATGCCATTGCCTGCTCAATTGCTCAACCTAGCTTGTTCAAAACAGAACTTCCACCCCAATGACTTCTTCCTCAAAGTTTCCCTACTTCCGTTCAACCAGCGGCTCAAACCTGATCCTAAGAGTCACCCTTGACCTTGACTCTTTGCTCCTTCATGGCCAGCTTACCAGCAAATTTCGTTGGCTCTGCTTCCAATAGATCCTAAATCTTACCACTTTTCTTTGCAACTTCATCGTCACTCAAATAGACCATGAACTCCTTGTATTAGTTTGCTGGGCTGCCATAACAAAATACCAGAAATTGGGTGTCTATTGGGTAGCAATAGAAATTTATTTTCTCATAATTTTGGAGGGAGGAGCCTGCTGGGCTATAGTCCATGGGGTCGCTAAGAGTCAGACACAACTGAGTGACTTCACTTTCACTTTTCACTTTCATGCATTGGAGAATGAGATGGCAACCCACTCCAGTGTTCTTGCCTGGAGAATCCCAGGGATGGGGGAGCATGTGGGCTGCTGTCTATGGGGTCGCACAGAGTCGGACATGACTGACGCAACTTAGCAGCAGCAGCACAGCAGCATGGAGGTAGGAAGTCCAAGATCAAATTTTTGATAAGGTTCCTTTCTCCCGAATCCTCTCTCCTCAGCTTATAGACAGTTATCTTCTCCCTGTGTTTTCACATAATGTTCCCTGTGTGTCTGTGTCCTAATCTCTTTGTAGTTAGTTAGTATTCATCACTTAGTCCTGGCCGACTCTTTGCGACTCCATGGACTGTAGTCCACCACACTCCTCTGTCCATGGAATTATCCAGGCAAGAATACTAGAGTGGGTGGCCTTTCCCTTCTCCATGGGAATCTTCCTGACCCTGGATCGAATCCGGGTCTTCTGCATTGCAGGCAGATTCTTTACCATCTGAGCCACCAGGGAAGCCCAATCTCTTCTTATATGGACACCAATCTCATGGAAATAGGTGCCATCCCTAATGACCCCTTTTAACTTATTACCTTTGTAAAGATCCTACTTTCAAATACATTCTGAGCTACTGAGGGTTAGGGTTTCAAGATGTGAATTTTGGGAGGATACAATTCTGCCTATTACACAGGTATCCTTGCTTTGATTCTTGTCTCCTAAAGTCTGGTTCCCACAGTGAATTAGAGTATCTTGGCATTCCTCCATTCTGAAAATTCTTTGGTGGTTTTCTATTGCATCTGTATTTACACCAGGGATTCCCTGGTGGCTCAGATGGTAAAGAATCCACTTGCAATGCGGGAAACCTGGGTTTGATCCCTGGGTCAGGAAGATCCCCTGGAAAAGGAAATAGCACCCCACTCCAGTACTCTTGCCTGGAAAATCCCATGGACGGAGGAGCCTGGCAGGCTACAGTCCATGGGCTCACAAAAAGTTGGACATGACTGAATGATTTCACTTTCTTTACATTTAAGATTTCTTCCTCGGCTTGTGAGGCCAACCCTAGCCTCTGCAGCCTCATCTGTTGTGACTTTTGTTTGCTCAGCCCTTCTGGCTTTGTTCCCCTCCCCCATGCATGCCTAAATCATTCTCACCTCAGTGACTTTGCACCTGCTGTTCTTGTTGGGTAAATGCTTCTCCCAGCTGTCCCCCAAGGCTGGCATCTTCTCATCACTCTGGTTCACCCCAGAGTTGCTATCACTTTCCTGGGTGCTCCCCTCTCCTTCCTGCCCAGCCAGTATTGGCTTCAGCATGCAGACCCTACTGAGACCCTCATCCTGTTTGATTTTGTTCACAGAATAATCACTTTCTGAAGTTTTCCAATGTTTAAATTTTTCTTTTAAATTGTCTACCTCCCCCACATTAATGTAAATTCATAGTTCAGTAAGTAATATTTATTTAATTATCAAAGGGAACCTTCAAAATGTGGACACAGCATACTTCAATGCAATACTTCTTTTGCCAGTAAACCAGTATTTCTTTACTGATGCGCTTCACAAATGACATTTTTCATTAATTCATTCGACAAGTATTGATCAGATGCAGGATGGTGGAGCAGGGAGAGCAATGGATTCTGCAGTGAGCAGATGGGGAGTTTAAATGCTATTTCCATCACTTTGCTGTGTTGCCTTTTGCAAAATGTTTAACCTCTCTAAAACTTTGTGAATCTGTAAAATAAAGACTGAAAATATATTTGTCCTTACTCTAAGATGCACCAAAAATAAGGTGGATTGGCAGATACATAGAAGGATGAACAGATGGAGAGTGTGTGATAAAGCAAGCAAGCAACCCCATGGATAGTCCATGGAATTCTCCAGGCCAGAATACTGGAGTGGGTAGCCATTCCCTTCTCCAGGGGATCCTCCCAACCCAGAGATCGAACCCAGGTCTCTTACATTGAAGGTGGCTTCTTTACCAACTGAGCCACAGGGAAGTCCAGAAGCAAGTATCACAAAATGTTCATTGTAGAATCTGGGTAGTGAGTCTATGGGTATTCATGATAAAATTTTCTCAACTTTTGTGCATGTTTGGAATTTTTCATAATAGTATATGGGGGCAGGGAAGCAAATCAAACAGCAGCCTTGCAGGTTTGTGTTCAGAATTAAAAGATATGGTGTTTATAAGGTACATAGGGGTGGTTGGAGTGCAATAGGATTCAGTAAATGCAAACTGCTGTTGTCCTTTTCCTCAAATATGCTAAGTAATATTGGAGGATCCAAGAGGAATAAGACCCCATTTCCTCTCCTACTGGGGGAAGCAGATGCAAATACTCCCAGCCAGGGAGTGAAAACCACCAGCCTGCTAAAAGGGAGTAAAAACCTTTAGCCTGCTAAAACCACTGCTGCTGCTGCTGCTGCTGCTAAGTCGCTTCAGTCGTGCCTGACTCTGTGCGACCCCATAGACGGCAGCCCACCAGGCTCCACCATCCCTGGGATTCTCCAGGCAAGAACATTGCATGGGCTAAAGGCTGAGGAATCACAGGAGAGGGAAGGACTGAGCTTGGGAGGAGGAAAGGTACAAAGAGACTTTGAGGCATGCCTTGAAGGATGAGGAGCTATCCACAAGGGGCAATAAAGGCCCTGGGCTTTGTTTGGTGGTCAAGCTAAATGATATCCCTTCCCAGCCTGCAGTAGACTAGAACTCTCCTTTCCACAAACATTTCTTTGAGTTTTTAGCCACATCTTTCCAACGTGGATGTCAGATATTCCATTTCATCTCCTGCTATAGGTAAACTTGGAGCCCTGTCTTGGGATGCAATGAAATTTAAACTTGCAGAGTGGAAACTTGAGTGATTAGAGGACTTGTCTCTACTTCTGAGTTGTGTCTTGGGAAAAAGCTTGTATTTTAAAACATTTTTTTATTTTTTACTCTGCTGGGTCTTCATTGCTGTGACAGGCTTTCTCTAGTTGCTATGTATAGGCTTCTCGTAGACGGAGGCTTCTCTTGTCCCAGAGCACAAGCTCTGGGGTGTGCAGGCTCCCTATCTGTGGTGCATTAGTTGCCTGGTGTCATGTGGAATCTTCCCAGACCAAGGATCGAACCTGAGTCCCCTGACAGGTGGATTCTTAGCCATTGGACCACCAGGGAAGTACAAAGACTTGCATTTATTAGGATTAGGTCCTTTAGCATACAGTCACCTAGGAAGATTTCATGATGGTCAAACTTTCTGGAAGACCAATGTGGCAAGCAACAGGGAGGAGAATGGGCTTTTAGAGGGCATACGCCTTTGCCCCCTAAATAAGGATGATCTGATGTGATCAAATCAACAGAATCGATCATGGATGAGTGTTTTCCTCCAAGGTACTTGCAAATAAATTGAATATATTCATTCCTTACAACTGATGTTATTTCTTCCTGGAAAATCCAGGCCAAAGAAATGTCTAAATGCAGTGTACAATTCAAGGCGGCCAACTGTCAGGCAGAGAAGACGTGAACAAAGTCTTTCCAGGTCACATAGCTGTAGCTACATTCCAGGCATTCCCTCGTTCCCTCAGCAAACTTGCACAATGTTCTGTCCTGAGTCAGGCCTTGTGCCAGAACTTGGGAATGTGAAGGTGACTTTGTGGGGGTTCAGAAAAGGCCTCCCCAAGATGTGCCGCCTTGACATGTGGCCATTGAGACCCTTTGGACTCAAGAGAAGCTACTTCCCCTCCCTTAACTACCTAGAAGAATTTAAATTGGAGATTTTCCCCAGAAAAAGAGTTCTTTTCAGAGATAAATTTGATCTAAGTTACTGTCTGTGGGGCAGGGCAAACGCTTAATTACCAAACATCTGCTCTTCTTCTTGCTGCCCTGTGACTGACCCTCCTGTCCTTGAGAGCCCCAAGTCCCTATCCCATTCCTGAGCTCAGGATAGCATTTTTACCTGGTTTTACTTTTCTCTGAACCTCTCACACATGTGAGATTCTCGTATCCAATTCAATTCAATTCAATTCAATTCAATTCAAATTTCTCCTGTTAATCTGTCTCATGTCAATGTAATTCTTAGACCAGCCAGAAGACCCTACAAGGGTGAAAACACTTATTTTCCATCCTAACAATTTAGACATGTGCCAGTTCCCCAGGAGCCCACAGGCTAGTGGGGTGGACCAATCCATGTAGGCAGATATTAACTATGTTATGAGGGCCAGCAGAGGTGGATGAACAGAGGTTTGGGATGCCAAAACATACAAAGGGGTGGGACAGAATGAAATTGTGTTGGATATATATATAAAAGCTATAAACTCATCCTTATGAGTAAAAACCAGAATATCTTTGCTTTGTTCTTTCCCTTTCAAAATCATCAACAGGAAAGGCTTTGTGCCTGTTTTCAAGCAGACCAGGTCAAACATGCCAAACAGAGGTTTAAGACCTAAGCGACTGTAAGAGAGACTTCACCAAGGTTGTGCTGATAAAAGAAAGGAAGGGAGAACCAATGACTATGGGGCATTCAGCCTGGGCCAGCTCTTAACAGAAAGCATTTCATATAATCCTCACGACAACAGTGGGACACATCACAGGAGGAAATGATGTTCAGGGAGCTTGGGTGCTCCTCTCAAGCACATGGATCAGAGCTGGGATGCTAACACTAATCTTCCAGTCCCCAAAGCCCCTGTTCCTTCTGCCAGACCCTCACCTCCAATTTTAGAGAGAATTCCTTTTTTTTTTTTTTTAAGGGAAAGGCGTTCTCATCTTTCCAGAGGCAAAGCTATGTCTTGTGAGTTGCTTTGGACGTCAGGATAAAGGTCATTGCCCTTGACCATGGGCCACAGTAACCTCTGGAAACTGAGGGGAAGAGGTACAGGGAGAATTGAATGGTTGTATCTTTAGGTAAAGGCTCCTCCAAGCTAGGGTTTCCCAGGTGGTGCTAGTGGTAAAGAACCCCCTTGTCAATGCAGGATACATAAGAGACACAGGTTCAACCCCTGGGTCGGGAAGATCCCCTAGTGGAGGGCATGGCAACCCACCCCAGTATTCCTGCCTGGAGAATCCCATGGATAGAAGGGCCTAGTGGGTTGCAGTCCATGGAGTTGCGAAGAGTCAGACATGACTCCAGCAACTCAGCAAACGTGCCTCCAAACAAGGCTGGGATTTAGAGCTCTGCTGCATCATTTCATAGTCTCTTTGGTATGTCTCTTTGGGCTTCCCCTGTGGCTCAGACAGTAAAGAATCTGCCTGCAATGTGGGAGACCTGGGTTCGATCCCTGGGTTGGGAAGATCTCCTGGAGAAGGGACCAGCTACCCACTCCAGTATTCTGGTCGGGAGAATCCCATGGACCATATAGCCCATGGGGTCACAAAGAGTCAGACCCAACTGAATGACTTTCACTTCACTTCACTTAGTATTTCTCTGAAGAGGTTCAGGGAAGTAGACAACTAAAGAATCCCTGGATCAGCTGGGCTGTAGTCGTTGTTAATTGGGGTGCTTAGGCATGAAGGGATGGTAATGTTGATATGGGAAGGTACTAGGGACAAGAACCGAAGCAGGAGGGCTCAAAGCCTGTTCTGTCAGTCACCCTCCACCCTGGAAAAGTACCTAAGGAAGCTTTACACTGAGCGTAAGAGAAAGGCTAGAATTAAACCACCACTTTGTTAACATCTGACCAAGTATGTGAACAGCTTTCTGGGAAAGCTTTCTCCAAACCAGCTCCTCTTCTTCAGATCTAACTGAGGGACCACAATGTCCATGTGGGCTTGCTAGGAAAGAGAGAGTTACCCAGACCCATGGGAGATCCACTTCTCTGAGTGAGAGAGAAGAGGTTGACCTTCCCTGAAGAGCTAGACCCATTAGGAGATGTGAGAGCATGAGGAGGAAACATTTAAGATATAGCTATGATTTTCCAGTAGTCATGAATGGTTGTGAGGGTTGGACTATAAAGAAAGCTGAATGCTGAAGAATTGAGTCTTTTGAACTGTGGTGTTGGAGAAGACTCTTGAGAGTCCCTTGGACTGCAAAGAGATCCAACCAGTCCATCCTAAAGGAAGTCAGTCCTGAATATTCATTGGAAGGACTGATGCTGAAGCTGAAACTCCAGTACTTTGGCCACCTGATGTGAAGAACTGACTCATTGGAAAAGACCCTGATACTGGGAAAGATTGAAGGCAGGAGGAGAAGGGGACAGCAGAGAATGAGATGGTTAGATGGCATCACTGACTCAATGAACATGAGTTTGAGTAAACTCTGGGAGTTGGTGATGGACAGGGAGGCCTGGTGTGCTGCAGTCCATGGGGTTGCAAAGAGTTGGACATGACTGAGCGACTGAACTGACTGAACTGACCCATGTGTAAAATGAGGCCAGATTTCATCTCACACTCTGCCCAAGAGCTGGCCGATCATCCTCCCCTGCCAGGGAGCTATGAAGGTGAGTGTAGAGGCCTCCCTGCCATGGTGAGAGGGTGAGAAAGACTGGCCTTCATCTACACAAGTTTCTCCTTTCTGGGCAGCTCACCCCCATCCATAACGTCACAGGGCTTTGCTGGGCAGCTACCGGTCTGATATGAACCTGTAACTCTGGCCACGGTGACTTGTAAGCACCAGCCAGAGTTCTTGTCTTACAAACATGCAGTTCATGTTGGTGGAGAGTCATCCTTGCTGCATGGCTAGGCTTATAGTAGGTGAACTCTGGGATTCTAGGTGGCATCTTCTAAATACCCCAAGGACCAACTTGCAAAGAGAATACATACATATATATATATATATATATATATATATATATTTTTTTTTTTTTTTTTCCCCAGAAGAGAGAAATGAAACAAATGCAGACAGAAGGAGGCACAAGGATTCAGGGAGTGTCCTGGTGGCTTTTTCTCCCCTCTTCTAGATCTGTCTGAGACTCCTGCTGTACCTCCATCCTGGGGCTCATGAGACACATCTGTTTCCTGCTAACACACTTGTTTTTGCTTAAGCTAAAGGCTTCTGTTCCTTGAAACTAAAAAATTATGTTCTAATACAGTTAGTAAATAGGTTTAAAGAAAAAGATAATTTCATGCCATGCAAATGTATGGTGCTTCTTCTCTAATACTATTTTATGTACTCTGGGGAAGCCTTGTGCTCTTTAAAACTGGTCCCCCCAACGTGACAGTACTGCCTTCAGCAGCAGTCTCACTCCTAGGTATTGATCCTGAAAGTGAACGCAAAAGTCGCTCAGTTGTGTCTGACAACCCCATGGACTATACAGTCGTTGGAATTCTCTAGATCAGAATACCGGAGTGGGTAGCCTTTCTCTTCTCCAGGGGATCTTCCCAACCCAGGGACCAAACCCAGGTCTCCCGCCTTGCAGGTGGATTCTTTACCTGCTGAGCCACCAGGGAAGCCCTGTTGCTTATCCTAGAGAAATGAAATTTTATCCTTACGCAAGAACCTGTGCACAATTGTGTTCATAACTGCCAAACACTGGAAGCAACACAAATGTCTTTCAGTGGGTGAATGGACAAACAAACTGTGGCCCATCCATAGAAGGAAGGGCTGCTCAGCGATAAAAAGAAAAGGTTATTGATACGTGAACCACCTGGGATGCTTCTCAACAGTATGACATGGCAGGACGGAATTCATCCTCAAAAGGTCACACTCTGTCTGGCTTCATTTAGGTGACCTTCTCAAAAAAGTCATAGACCTCAGTGACGGAGGACAGCTCAGTGGTCTGGGGAGCAGGAGTGGGGAGAAGGTGTGGCAATGAAGGAGCACAGCTGGGGTGTCCCTGGCTGATGGGTGGACTGTTCTGTATTGATGGTGGCGGTGGCTGCACAAATGTATGCATGTGTTAACAGTCGCAGAGATGCACACGAAAGCTGACTTTGCAGCGTGATCATTGAAAAATAAAATTTAGAAACGTAACAGGGCTGCAATCAGCTCTGTTGGTGCACTGTTAGTTTCCTCCTTTGCTGCTTTGACTTGGTGACGTCAGTTACCAACATGGTGAGAAAACTCAGGTGTTAAATTAGGAGGCTTTTGCTTTGTCCCCTCTTTTACCAAGGGCAGAGGCACCAATTGAAGATGCTGGAACATGTCTTGTGACAGAACAGATGCAGCTGATGAGATGGGGTGTGAGAGTTGCTGTGGAGTGGGGCCCCGGTCCTCAGTGTGGACAGAAACTCAGACTCTCCCCAGCCAGTGCCTTTACACTCTTGGAAGAAGCTCTTCAACACCTCCATGGGGTCACACTGCTTCCCTCCATCTTGGCCTCTAACCCTCCCTCCCTTTCCCCCTGAGAAAGATCTGGTGTCATCTCCCATTATGGCAGTGGCTTTCAATCTCCACTGTGCACTGGAATCACCTGGGAGGCCTGATAAACTCCTGGTGCCCAGACCAGACTCTGGACCCATGAACTTGAACTCTCTGGGGAAGAGGTCAGGCAACAGTAATCTAAAATCTCCCTGGTGGATTGCAATGGGCAGCCAAGACTGAGAGGCATTCACTGCACTGTTTATTCGTTTACCTACACCAGACGGTAGGGGAGAGCAGGCTCCTGATGGTGCTGTGTATCTGATTGGCTCTGGAGGATTCCCTTCCTTTGGGGGCTTCTGGCTCTCCCTCGCTTCCTTTGTTGCCAACCTGTGAACACTCACCATCCTTCTCCCTCTCTGCTCAGCCCCTTGGGATGGATCACAGGAGGGACAGTTGAAAGGTTGTTGTTGAATCACGACGCCGGGATTCTTGGCCCCCGGAGGAGAAGAATTCATTCCGGGGCCAGAGATGAGGCTTGATCACTCAGAGCTTTTGTGTAATAAAGTTTTATTAAAGTATAAAAGAGATATAGAAAGCTTCTGACATAGGCATCAGGAGGGGGAAGAAAGAGTACCCCCTTGCGAGTGTTAGCAATGGAGTTATATACTCTCCAGTGAATCCGAAGACTGTCTGGAGGTTGTAAAGACCTCACCAGACCTACTCCCATAATTTACATTTTAAGATAACAGAATTAGCCAGAAGGTTTAATCCAGAGACTGTCCTCAGGCAGAATACATTGTTGTTATATAACCCTAAGGAATGTAGAGAAGGAAAAAAGTTTGTGCTTTCTTCCTCCTTGAGAATTCCAGACCCCTCTCTCCTTGGGGACCCCTAGACTTCTTATCAACCTGCCTAGGAAATGACTCTCTCACAGTCGACCCAGCTTTTAGACTCACAAGGAGGCGGGCTGGGGCTCTGGCAGGGAGGGCATGAGGTTTGGAGGAGCTGGGACCTATCTCAGCCGCAGCATGAGTCTGGAGCACCGATCCCTGCTTGTGGACAGGGTGTGCTCAGTCTGATCGCCCACAGTTCGGTGTTCACCCTCCGGTCACAGCACTGACCACACCCCCTGCTGCCTGCCTGTGTCTGCCCCACATGTGTGTGGGGGGCATCACTCCAAGCCTTGGCTGGTGATTGGTCCTGTTCCCTCACGTGTAGCACATTTAGAAACAAAATCTCGGCACTGGGCCTAATCCTCACCAGCCTCTGTCCAGGGCCCAGGACCCTGCTTCCCATGCCCCTGGCTCCCAGCTCGCGTGGGACCAGTGGCCACAGGCTGATCCTGGGCATCCTGACAGCTTCAGCTCCTCCTCGTCCTTGAGTTCTGCCTATCAGGCTAAGGTCACTCATTCCTTCCTTGGTGGTCTTGCTCTCCATTGCCTTCTCCCCTCCTCCTTCTCTTCTTCCTGTTCCCTGTACTCCAGACCCTGGGGACCCAGAAAGACTGGCAGCTGAATTAACCTCTCAGGCGTGATTTAGCTCACTGTAAGAACCGGGTCCTTCCCTCCCTTCTCTCCACATCTCCTGCCCACCATATCCAGAGCTCACTGTCTGGTGCAGGTAAATGAATAAATTCCAATGCAGCATGAGGAGTGTCCTAAAAGATGGCTGTAGAAAAAGCCTTAGGAGATAGCAGAAGGCACATTTGCCTCCATAGATGTGTGTATGGGAAGGACCTCGCGTAGGATGTATTCAAGCAGGGTTTTGAAGGATGAAGAGGAGTTCATCAGCAGACAAGGAGGAAAGGGCATGCCAGGAACACATCACAGATTAGGCAGCAGCATGCCCACAGAGGCAGCACAGTTTGTCCCTGTATGTTTTCTTTGTGGACTCTCATTCAACCCCTCTCTGCCCTCAGACTTTGTGGGGGAAAAACTACTTTACTGAGATAAATGATTTAAAATGAAATTTT
This sequence comes from Ovis canadensis, assembly GCF_042477335.2. Classification (NCBI taxonomy): domain Eukaryota; kingdom Metazoa; phylum Chordata; class Mammalia; order Artiodactyla; family Bovidae; genus Ovis; species Ovis canadensis. The sequence continues at coordinate 18,322,931 of NC_091251.1, forward strand.
TTTTTTTACTTCTCTTCTGAGGAGTCAGTGGCCAAACAATTGCAATGTAGGCAGAAGGCTTTGCTTAAACCAGCATCTGATGAACTTTCAGTAAGGAATATTTGAGGCAAGTATAATTCACAGATTTTCCAAGTTAACCTTTTCTTTGTCATTTTTAATTCAAAGACATTCTTTGTCCTAAAAAGAAACCCTCATTGGCCTTGGAATTGGCTTTCACAGTCCTGTGGATGTTGAGGTGTGCAGCAACAGCAGCAGCCTCAACCACAAGGGCAGAACCAAGAAATGAGAATCCACATTTTCCCCAGAGACAAAGGATGAACGTGGGGCTTGGGGTCGAATGGACAGAACTTAGTGGAATAATGGAAAAGGTGACCTTCAGGCTTGTACGATGGGATTTGGCAGGGTGTGCAGCCAGTTGCTGGATTGGAGAACCCCTTCTCTAGACCACGCTTATGGGAAGCTGGAGAGGGGGGCTGGGAGGCAGGCTGAACCCAAGGATTTCTAAACAGTAAGCAGCAGGAGCAGTGATGGTTTCTTGTAGCAAGAATCTTCTGAGTTGGGAGCTGCTGTTGGGAGATAAGTTGGCTGCAAATAGTAGCGACAGTTATATAGCTACATTGGAAAGATAACAAATTTTGACATGAGATGCCAAGGATTCACTGAGGAAGGGAAATGATGCTGAAGCTGAAGTTCCAATATTTTGGGCACCTGATGCAAGGTGCCAGCTCATTGGAAAAGACCCTGATGCTGGTTGAGGGCAGGAGGACAAGGAGGTTACAGAGGATGGGATGGTTGGATGGCATCACCTACTCAATGGACATGAGTTTGAGCAGACGCCAGGAGATAGTGAAGGACAGGGAAGCTACAGTGCATGGAGCTGCAGGGGGTCGGACACAGCTTAGCAACTGAACAACAGCAACCAAGGATTAGCTCATTGACTTACACCAAATCAATGTAAGTCACCAAAGGCTTACACCCAAGGGACTGTATGGGAAAGCTCCGGGTGAGTTCCGTGTTCCCAGCCTGTGTTCTCTTCATACCTGGTCCATCCCATGCCACAAGGGGCACAATCCCATGTGGACACACCAACTTTGTGTCTAAGGTGTGTTCACACTTCTCCCACGTGGCCATTTGTAGACACTCACAGAGTCAGAGGTATGGATACACAGTGCGGATTGCTCTTGGAAGCATGGCACCAAGGAAGAGATCCAGGCAGCCAGAAGCACACGGGGCTGTTTGGGCAGGAATTCCAGATCATGGTTTCAGAGCTCAAGGTGGGGAGGAGGGGTGGGCTAGGGGGACTGTGGACTCATTGACCCACGCGGAGTGCTGAAGAAGAGAGCCATATTGGGCCACAGTAGGGGCCCACATTGTCTGGGCTTAAGATAATAAGACTTAGAATTACGCTAACCAATATGGTAATGTGGACCACAAGTGGTTGTGTATGTTTAAATTAATTAAAATTAAATATCATTTATATTTAGTTCCTCAGTTGCATTGGCCACATTTCAAGAACTCCATATGGCTCCTGGCTATCACACTGAACATCACAGATACGGGTCCTTTCCTTTATCACAGGAAGTTCTACTGGACAGCGCTGGTCTGGGGGCTGAGAGAAGCAGGGTGATTTGTCCAGAGTGATGGAATAGATAGATCTGGGGCTGAAATTTGGAAGAAAGGCTGTCTGATTCTGAATGCTCTGTTCACTTTCCTTTCCTGACCTTGAAAAAACTAACTTTAACTCTCCCAGCCTGTTCTTTTGTCTGTAAAACAAAAATAAATCCCTCAAATGGTGGGGGTGAGGATTAAATGAATGCCCACAACAGAGTAGATAGTTGGTTCTCAGTAAATTTGATTTCCTTCTCTAGTCTCAGCAGGGGCTGGAGAAAGAAGCAGTGGAAGGATTAAGAAGCTCTTTCTACTTCAGATTCTCAAGATGAGAGAAAAATGGTTTGAAAACGGATGAAAGACGCTCCCTGATAAACACTTCAATGATTACACACCTACATTGGAAAGACACCTAATTTTGCTGTGAGATACCAAGGATTAGCTAATTAAGCTCCAAAGTCAGAATAAGTCAGAATCTTTGTTTGAAAGATAAAAATAATTTCCCATGCAACTGGGCCTTTTTTTTTTTTTCAAAGGTGTGGGAAACATATTCATTCTCTGATTATTAATAACTGCGAGTCAGGGAAGAATCCATTAGATGTTAAAACTCCACATTTAATAGCTTCTGAGAATGTATTATCTTGGAGTGCAAAGTTATGTACCTTTGACTCTCTGTAAGGATGTTAGTCAGACCCTTTGCCCTCCTACTCTGTGACCTTGAGGTCCCCTCCTCTCTCTGGGCTCATGGTTCCCTCTGGAAAGAGAAGAATGGATGAAGGGATTTTAAACCCTTTCACCTCTGATGATGCAGAATTCTTTCATAAAGAACAATCTTAAAAAACAATTATTTTAAAAATTAGAAGTGGCTGGCTTTGTTGTTCATACATCTCCAGAGACTAGATATGTTTAAGAAGGGGAAGACTTTGCTGCCATTTACTTGTAAAAGTGGGGGCTGGAAGCTTATTCCTTTTTGGCTACATCACTGATGGAGGCAAACAAATCAGCCATGCAACAGAATTTGTTCTTCTAGATGAAAAGGAGTGTACGAGTCCTTCCCTGAAGAAAGTTTTCTAATACCCACAGTGCTGCAGATATCATTCATTCATTCACCCACAAATCCCAAAAATATTTGTGTTTAGCTCTGATAATGTGGACCAGGCAGTGTTCTAGGCACTGGGGAGGCAACAATGAGCAAAGTAGACAGAGGTCTTTCTCACAGAGCTTACGTTCTAGTTGGGAGACAGATCAACAACAAGAAAAGAATTAAAGGTGTGTCAAGTGTGCAATTGAAGAAGGCAATGGCAGCCCACTCCAGTACTCTTGGCTGGAAAATCCATGGATGGAGGAGCCTGGTAGGCTGCAGTCCATGCGGTCACTAAGAGTTGGACACGACTGAGTGACTTCACTTTCACTCTTCACTTTCATTCATTGGAGAAGGACATGGCAACCCACTCCAGTGTTCTTGCCTGGAGAATCCCAGGGATGGGGGAGCCTGGTGGGCTGCTGTCTGTGGGGTCGCACAGAGTCGGGCACGACTGAAGCGGCTTAGCAGCAGCAGCAAGTGTGCAATGTGTCAGGTGATGATAAAACACCCTAACAAAGCAGAGATCAGTTCAGTTCAGTTCAGTCGCTCAGTCATGTCCGACTCTTTTCGACGCCATGAATTGCAGCACGCCAGGCCTCCCTGTCCAACACTAACTCCCGGAGTTTACCCAAATTCATGTCCATCGAGTCGGTGATGCCATCAAGCCATCTCATCCTCTGTTGTCCCCTTCTCCTCCTGCCCCCAGTCCCTCCCAGCATCAGGGTCTTTTCCAATGAGTCAACTTTTTGCATGAGGTGGCCAAAGGATTGGAGTTTCAGCTTCAGTATCAGTTCTTCCAATGAATATTCAGGACTGATCTCCTTTAGGATGGACTGGTTGGATCTCCTTGCAGTCCAACAGACTCTTAAAAGTCTTCTCCAACATCACAGTTCAAAAGCATCAATTCTTTGGCTCTCAGCTTTCTTCACAGTCCAACTCTCACATCCATACATGACTACTGGAAAAACCACAGCCTTGACTAGACGGATCGTTTGTTGGCAACATAATGTCTCTGCTTTTTAATATGCTGTCTAGATTGGTCATAACTTTCCTTCCAAGGAGTAAGCGTCTTTTAATTCATGGCTGCAATCACCATCTGCAGTGATTTTGGAGCCCCCAAAAAGAAAGTCTGACACTGTTTCCCCATCTATTTGCCATGAAGTGATGGGACCAGATGCCATGATCTTAGTTTTCTGAATGTTGAGCTTTAAGCCAACGTTTTCACTCTCCTCTTTGACTTTCCTCAAGAGGCTTTTTAGTTCCTCTTCACTTTCTGCCATAAGGCTGGTGTCATCTGCATATCTGAGGTTATTGATATTTCTCCCAGCAATCTTGATTCTAGCTTGTGCTTTTGTGTGCAAATAAAGTATGCTATGGCCAGGAAAGGCTGGTATCTTGGATGGGGGTCCAGAGGAGACTTCCTTAAGGAGGTGACTTGAGTAGATTCTTGCATGAAATAAGGACATGAGTCTGGTGCAAGAATGTTCCAGACAAGGGGGAACAGCAAAAGCAAAATCTTGAGATGGAAGAAGCCTTCACAGTTCTGAAGAACAGAAAGGCTGATGTGGCACGAGCTGGGGGTGCAGCTGAGGAGGTAGAGCAGGAAGAGTTGGAGGCAGGAGAGGCCAGAGTGATGATGGGGGGCTGGCTCTGAGATCAGTCAGCTAACTCTAGCCCGTGAGCCAAATCCAGCCTGATGGCCAAGTTTTTAAATAAAGTTTTATTGACACACAGCCACCCCTGTTCATTTATTCTTGTCTGTGGCAGCACTCGCACTGCAGTGGAATGTAAGTAGCTGTCACAGAGACTGTATGACTTGCAAAGCCTAGAATATTTGCTATCAAGCCCTTCACAAGAGAACATTTTCTGTCTCCAGGTTTAGATAATCATTTCACCTTATTTTCAGCCTTACTGTATCAAGATAACACCTCATAAAACATAATATAGCTGGTTCTTTTTTCTTATATGATGTCTTCTATCTCTCTGTATTTTAAATGACCTATATTTGAATCTATTTCTATCACATTTTGCTTTCCATTTGATCTATCCTCCTCTCTCTCTGCTTATCTTTTCCTCTGGATTACTTTGTTCCTTTGTATAGAGGCATTTTTCCTCATTTGCAGTTTGTGGATTTATTTGTAAAAAGAGTGTGCAAATAAAATCACACTGCTGAGAAATGTCTCGATTAGGTGCTGGGTTACAAATTTTATATTCCACTAAGACAAAGCATATTCAAAAGCAGAGACATTTCTTTGCCAACAAAGGTCCATCTAGTCAAGGTTATGGTTTTTCCAGTGGTCATGTATGGGTATGAGAGTTGGACTGTGAAGAAAGCTGAACACCGAAGAACTGATGCTTTTGAACTGTGGTGTTGGAGAAGACTCTTGAGAGTCCCTTGGACTGCAAGAAGATCCAACCAGTCCATTCTAAAGGAGATCAGTCCTGGGTGTTCATTGGAATGACTGATGCTAAAGCTGAAACTCCAATACTTCGGCCACCTGATGCAAAGAGCTGACTCATTGGAAAAGACCCTGATGCCGGGAGGGATAGGGGGCAGGAAGAAAAGGGGATGACAGAGGATGAGCTGGCTGGATGGCATCACCGACCCGATGGACGTGAGTTTGAGTGAACTCCAGGAGTTGATGATGGACAGGGAGGCCTGGCGTGCTGCGATTCATGGGGTCGCAAAGAGTCAGACATGACTGAGTGACTGAACGGAACTGAACTGAACTGAAGACAAAGTAAGACAATTGATTGAATGGTTTAAGATAAGCAGCATCATTGAACTCCAGTCTGAGAACTTGCTTTGCAAGCTAAAGAGTGCACAGAAAGCCAACAAATGCAGAACAAAACACAACTAAGTAATCAGTAATTACTGAAAGCTTGGTTATCTACTGAAATATCTAAAAATGGTATCAGAAATGATAGCCTCCATACTTTTTCCAAATTTTTTTTGGGTTAGAGACACAAACATGCAATTCACCATCTTCATCATTTTTAAGTGGGCAGCTCAGCAGCATGAAATGCATTTACAATGTGTCACAGTCACCATCATCCCTCCCGTAACTCTTCATCTTGTAAAACTGCAACTCTGTCCACGTTAAACAAACAACCCCCCAGCCCCTGGCAACCCCATTGTACTTTCTGAGTACTGACATTTTTAAGATTTCTTTTTCCTTTTCAAATCAAATGTAAATAAGATCTGAGTATTGTAGTGAATTGACTTTGCAATTTTTTTTCTAGTTGAGTCATGTAATATACTTCAGTAAAAAAAGTTTTTCCCTTGACATGCTGTTGTTTCGTGGATTTGTTTTTCTAGACAAGTCTCACCACTTCAAGCCTGAACTAAGTGTCGTCACAAGACGTTTGCTTGCACTGGGTTGCTGTAGATCCATCTCTGGGAAAGTCTGGCCTCTTCCGTTCTGGACAGTGTCCGCTGTGCCTTGCCCACCGCTTGCCCCTACATCTCCCTTCTCCACCTCCCTGAGGACTTTGTCCTGGTCCTTCTGTTTCCTGCACCCTGCCTTCCCCTGTCTTGGTTTGTCATATCCTTTTTTTTTTTTTTTTGGAAACAGCATGCTCTCAAGCTGCTTCCTGAGAACAGGTGCACGGGTGTGCTGAAACCTTGCATTTCTGAAAATATTCTTCATCTCTATTCATACTCAATTAGCAATGTAGCTGGCTCTAGAATTCTCCACCAGAATTTATTTTTCTTCAGAATTCTGAAGGTATTCATGATTGTTTTCCAGTTTGCACTTGAACAATCCAGAGCAGGTCTTATACCTGATCTCTTAGATGTGACAGTTTTCTTGCTGGAAGCTTGAGAGAATTTTTTTTCCCACTGAAGTTCTGAAATTTCACAATTATGTACTCTGGCATTGTTCTATTTTTATCCACTATGCGGGGCCCTGGGTGGCCAGTTCTCTCTACCCGCACTCTCCTCTCTGCTTAGGGAAGTTTCTTGAATTACCCTGATGAACCTTTTCTCCTTTCTATTCTCCCTCTCTCTTTCTTTCCTTTTTTCCTTCTGAAGAAATTGTTTGAACATTGGGCTTCCTGGACCCCTTTTTAAAAAATCTCCCCTCCTTTGTTCTCTTACTTATTTTGAAGGGGGAGGGGTGCAGACTTTCTCAACTCTTCCAACCGTGCTATTGGGTTTTTAATTTCGACTCTTCCCAAGATTTTTTTGTTCTTTGTTTCTTTTTATAGTATCTGATTTCCATATCTTTTTGTGTGTTTCTGAGGATATTAATGATAGCAAACGGCGCAGACATCTTCATCAACAAGGTCATCTAGATGCTTGGAAAGCAGAATAACTGTTGTGGGGGGTGGGTAAAGAGGAGGGCCAGTGAGGAGGGAGCCCGCTGGGAGGGAGGGGCGAGAAAGAAAAAGGGAGAAAGATGCAATTGACAGAGTGATAGATTATGGAGATAGATTATGGTGAGTAAAGAGTTTTAAAGGAAACCTTGTGTGGTTTTGTGCCATGCAATTTCCCCTTTGCATGCTGCCTGAGAGATCTTAGAATACAGACCTGCCTTCTTTTTTCAAGGCTTTCGTAACTGTACTTGTATTTCCTTTGGCAGTGACCCAAAGCCAAGGGTACCTTTACGCTAACCCATTTTAATTTGGATTACTATGGATTTCTTAGGGGATCTGAATTCACCAGGGACCTCAGCTGGAAAGTTACTCTTCTCCAGGGAGGGTGTGGATTATAACCATCCTTGTCTGGCTCCCAGGAAGTTTTCCAAACCGGACAGAGAACTCCATGTCTAGGCAACTCCATTTCTAGACTATCACTAAATAGCAAAGGGCATTTTGCAGAGAGCCTTGGAGGAAGCAGATCTCCCTAAGGACGGACTCAACGTGGTTGTACTTAGAGGAGTTCTGAGCATGGACAATAGCGGGGGAAACTGAGGAACAAAGAAAGCAGAGCCTCAGAATATACGGGTCATTTATATGCAGACGCAGCTTTGCAGCAAAACCAGCAATCTCAGAAGAAAACAAGACGCACATTGGACTGCAGCAGATCTGAGCAGAAAGCGTCTCCTTGCCTCATCTGCCTAGATTTCACCAACCGCTTAGTAAGAAGAAAATGGAAATTAATACTAGGACTCTGTTGTGAAGGATTAGTAGTTACTATTTATGATAGATGGGAATCCAAGCATGACCTCTTTCTTAGAAAGCTTGCACAGATGGCTGGCCGCTGGTCAAGAAAGAAATCAGAAATTCTGGAGCCTGGGTCACTTGCTTATGTTGGCTACATGCTGATACTGTTTCCACTCAGTGCAGAGCCTGCTTTTCACTAGTCCTGTTGCCTTATGAGATCTCCTGCTACAGAGCTCCCAGACAAAATGTATGTATAGTATGGTCCTATTTTTGAAAATTTGTTTTCTATATACACCCAAGTAATTTGGATAGAAAACAGATAAGATGGTGCAGTGTAAAAATATGCACAGTATTATTTTGATCAGCAAGGCTACCCACAGTTTAAAATTTTTCTTTGTGTGTGTGTGGTGAAAGTGTAGTTGTTTACCGCAGTCACTTAACCAGGGTGACTAATGCTCAGAAGACATGAACTTCCCAATGGGTTTCAGTTAAAATTTTTCTTTTAGCATGTCTATATTTAAAAATCTTTTAATGTGAAGTCGATTACTTATATAATACGATTTAAAGTTAGTATTTCGATAATTACAATGATTGGGTCACATCAGCTGACATTTGTGGCTGCTCCCCCAGCGCCAAGCACCTTGCTGGGAACCTCCTAGGTGCTATCCCACTTCCTTCTCAGGGCATCCAGTGAAGTAGCAGCTCTCCTTAGGCCCTTCTCACAGGGAAGGAGACCCCAGGTGGGAAGTCACGTGCCTCAGCTCACGCAGCTAGTGAGAGGCAGAACTGGGTTTTCTGACTTCAAACTCACGTTTTGTTAATTTTTTATCGTTTATTTTTGTCCCCTTGAAATGTTTCCTAAGGAAACGCTATGCAATGGAAGATGTGTAATGCAACATTTTTCCCCCAAAGATGTTGCCTCTCCTAAAATGACAACTTTATAAGCAGTATGTCTGCCCCTGGCTCAGCGTGGAAGGAATTTACATGTGTAAAATGATCCTTTTAGGCTGGACAGATTATAAAGCCTACATTTTATTTCCTTTTGATTTCCCCTGTATTCTTTGAGGTGACAGATGTCTTAGACCTCGAGTAAGAAATGCAATTAAAAACAAACAAACAAAAAACACCACGTTTCTGAAAAGCCAGTGTTTTCTCAGCATATCGGTAAGGTGCAAAACCCCTAGCATTTTAAAATGAAATATGACAGACACTATTCTGGCAGCCTTGGGAGCTCAAAGCCATAATCTCTGGTTTTTTGAAAAGTAAGCCAGGAAAATGCTATTCGGACCTTCGGCTCTCTGATGCGGTTATCTTTCCCGCATCCCCAGGACTGCGGATGTTGTTATCACGGCTGTCCAAGCCTCCAAGGTCGTGCCTTCCCTGTGTCTGCAGCAGGCCAAGCCCAGCTTTGTCACCGAATTTCCACAGTGTCTTCATTTCTGCCTGAACCATGATCACTTCTGAGCCTCAGGTGTAGAATTTAGAATAGTTTTGGAACCATTTTCTCAGACCATTTAAGTTATTTCTTGGGTGGGGGGGTGGTTATTTAGAGCTTTCTGACAAGGCCATATTTCAGCCAAGAAAGTGATGCACATGAACTTCAGAAGAATACTTCTGTTAAACCATTCGGAGACCTGAGAAGTTGTATCACACCTCCCCACTCTTAATATCCTCATAGCTTACCCATTCCCTTTATCAATCCATTCTTTACATGCCCCAGGGTAAATTTTCTAGGAAATAAAATCCCCAATCAGGTTGATCTCCTATTTTACATCATTCAAGGGCTTCTAGTTCTTCAGGGATGAAGTCCAGCCCTGTCAGAATGGCATTCAAGGCTCTTCTCTGCTGGAAGTTTTTGCCAGCCTTACCTGGAGCAAACACCCCTCCCCACCCACCTGCATTCCATCTACTGAAAATGACTTGCTTTCTCTTACTTATGCCACATACTCGAATGCTCACCTGACCCCTTGTCCATCCCAGAAACTCACCAGGGCACCAGGATTCTATGAAATTGACATCAAAAGCAACTACCTCTGGAAAGGTTTTTCCTCCGACTCACTCTTTCCCTCCACTGCTGCATTCTACCTCTCCCACTGAATGATTCCTCTTGTCCTCTACGCCCTGCTGTACCGTGTGCAACCCTCTGATACAGCACTTGTTATGCTGTTTTGTGATTACGCCACAACAGTGATTAAGATGATAAGATTAACATGGATTTTGAGGTCAGCTGTGCAAGTTTGTGTAGGTTATTACAGCACCTCTCTCAGAATTAGTTCCCTCTCTGTGAATGGGGGTATAACAGAACCTCCTTGCAAGGCTGTAGAGATTAAATGAGGCCATGCAAGCAAGGTCACCTGGCATGGCACCTGGATTCAGAAGCTCTCAGCTAGTGGTAGCCGTGTCCTTTCTGTTGGTGATTGCCTCTGTGTTTGTGATCTTGTGATCCTGAGGAGTGGAATCATGGTTGGCTCATGGCTGTAACATAAACGCTGGGCACAGGGCCTGGCCCAGAAAATAGTTCAGATTGTACAGTGCAAAGCCCTGTGGAGGGCAGCCATCCTTGTCTGAATAATGGAAATGAATATTCCATTAACAATGTGCATTGGTACTCAAGCTTAGCACCATGCTGAGTTCCAAGCTTGGCCTCAGATCCCACCTGGAGTCTATATTTGCACGGCTGACTCCACTTCCCCACCAATCCTATACGCTCTTTGCAAATTTTATGCTTTGAAGATTAGAGAGTAATACTCGTATCTGAGCCCAAATTCACATTCTACTTGCAAATGCTCCTTGACTCATCTAGTTGCTTAAGGTGATCCTTATCCTTGCAGAATTCCCTCAGATTCAAGAAACTGGGCAGAAGCCGAAACACGGGGAGTAAAGGTAAAATCCGTTTCCTGGTTTAGTGACACCTTCTGTAAAGAGAAAGGTTTGGGGGCCTTTGGAGAGAACCTCTTCTTGGAGTCACAGAGCCTGGGCAAGAAGGCTGGCTCTGGGTGACCCAACTCCGCCTCACTGCCTACAAAGTCCTGGTTTAGGCACCTGTAGCTTCTTAAGGCTGATTCTGTGAAGTGTGTGCCGAACTGCATCTTCCCAGGGCCCAGACAGAGCAATTAGTGAAAAATGACTGAAGGTCATTCCAAAGCAGGAAATGCAAGAGATGCAGGTTCGATCCCTGGGTCGGGAAGATCCCCTGGAGGAGGGAATGGCAACCCACTCCAGGATTGCCTGGAGAATCCCCCTGGACAGAGGAGCCTGGTGGGCTACAGTCCATGGCATCACAAAGAACCAGACACACCGAAGTGACTTATCACGCATGCAGTGTTTGATAGGATTACCCCAATGGGAGCTCAGTTGTCCCTGTGCCAGCTTGGGTGAGTTGATGGGACCTGCTTGATTATGTGTCAGGGGGCTGACAGAGGACTGATCCTACGGGAGGAGGGTACCATGGGTGGCCGAAGTGGTCGCCTAATAACCAAGTCTTAGTCGTTAGGGGGAATTGAGGCTCTTAAGTAGACTGTGCAGCAAGATATGCCCTACTCCACATGCCCTTGGACCAGCTGCCTGGGTATGTGTGAAAACGCTTGCACTCTAGTGAATCAAGGAGCGGGAGGGTTCACAGTTGTCAAGGTAATATCCTGGGGTCCTGGCAGCTCTAGGAGGGGTCCTTTTCTCATCCAAAGAGAGAGAGCCATTCTTCTGTCCCACTTGGCCGTGCATTCCTGTGGCCTTTGACCCGGAGTGAGTTTCAGGTGTCTCTATTGGGCAGCAGACTGATCTGGCCAGGGAGGAACAGCCCTGTCCCCTGGAGCAGAGCTGCAGTGACAGAGCCAGCAGCCGGCCTGGGCCTGAGGCAGAGTCCGCAGCTCCTGCCGCAGTCACCCTGGAGAGTTACTTCCCACAGCGGCAGCAGGAGACGGGAAGATGGACCCAGAGGGCAAGCAAAGAGACGGAGCAGCCCCAGCGGGAGCCTCTGGTCCAACGCGCAGTCCACATGGCTGCTGCGCGCTGGCAAACAGGGAAGACCGCAGGGCAGGCTGCAGGGGAGGGCGGATTTCTGTGTTCGTCAGAGCACTGCAGAGACTGGCGGTGGTGCCTGTGCAGACGTGAACTTGAGATATTTCCGCGGTGCGAACTGGGGTGCCTGGTGGAAAAACAGACTGCAGAGCTGACGGGAACAGAGGTGGAATATGAGCGTGCAGGAGGATCGGCTGGAAGGCCGAGGGGTGGGGGCTTTGCTGGGGGCTGGTGCTCACTTGCCAGCCGTGGTGCGGATAAGCCAGGGCAGTTGGAACCATCACTGTTCTTACTGACCTCCACTACACTCGCAGATAAGAAGAACTAAAGAAAACTTGAGTGACAGATTTGGGAACTTGCAAGCATAAGGTATTGTTGGCAAAACTACTAGTACTAATACTAAGAAAAACAAGGAAATTTCCCCTACATGATTCCTTGCGTGTCCTCTTGCATTTAAACATGCGGAATCTCAGTAGAGCTTACCTCAGAGTATCAGTAGGGTTTCATATTCAAAAACATCTTCAGTCTCCCTCATAATTAATTATGATTATAATTGTTTTCTCCTTGTTGTCATGCTCTACCAACTATGAGATGATGAGATTAGATTACAGTTTACATGTATTACACTTGAAATAAAACTTGCTTGCATTGTTAGCCTTCCTGGTAGGTTTCGCAATAGCAGTTCCCTCCTCCCTAGATCCCTCCGGAGCCAGCTGGGTGGGTAAGCATGGGGTGGAGGCAGGACAAGAGTCATAGGTGAGGTGTCTTAAGCTGGGTTTCGGAAATCTGATGTTCAAGAGGAGACATGGGAAGAAGCTTTGGACAGAAGAATCAGCATGGGCAAGGCGTGGAGGCTTGTGGGATGGCTCAAGCTTGCAGAATGGTGTCTAGGGGTGCTCTAGGAGAGAGCTGCACTGGCTGGGGATGAAGAGAGAAGGCTGACAGCCCAGGAGATGAGAGCTGCGAGGTGGACCAGGACCCGCTCTTGAAGGCCCTGGGACAACGTGCACCCACTTCCGCCCGCTCCGCGTGCACGCTGTCTGCTCCAGTGCACTGTGTAACTCGGCCTCTCCTCGGATCCTCTCTCATTGCTGCTGTGAGCTCAGGGCACCTGACGCCCGAGCCTCCAGTGTTAGGTCTGCTCCTGTTCTTGTCTTCCCTCTAAACTTGACCTGCATGTTTCCTAGCAGGCAGTTAGGGGAGCAATTTGACTATCTGGTGAAGTCAGTCCTGGAGGATGAGGGGGGACAGGAGAGGCAGGGCTGTGGTTGCATCAGTCACAGCGTGTGAGTTGGAGACTGGATGCCTGTTCTGGGGTTAGGTAGGTCTTTCAGCCTCTCAGAGCCCCATTTGCCCACCTGTAAAGTGGGGCTGGTAATGTCCACTCACAAGGCTCCCTGCAGGTGATGGGCATCCTTCGCATCCAGTCAATGCCTCTGGACCACAAACTGGGTAGATGGGAGAACCAGCCATGCAGCGTTTGCTGAAACTAGCTCGTCCAACAGAAAACCACCATGCAGCGGGGGCTAACCAACAAAACAGTAGGGACTCTTCCACCAGCTGCTGTATTTGTATCGGCGGCTGGAGAGGTTGGGGTGTGATTGGCTCGAATCAGAGCTGTTTGTTGGGAAGATGTCTCATGGGCTTCCGCAGTGTACAGGTGAGACCCGGCTACTCTGGAGATGAAGAAGCAATTGTGGGTTGTTAGCCAGCTATGGGAGAAGTGTTGAGGCTCGGGGCTATGAGAAGGGGAGAATCTGAGAGAGGTCTAGGTTCTGGGTGGGAGTAGGACTCTGCACAGTGGCAGCAAGCTGGACCACAGAGAGACATAGCTGTGCACTTGAACTTTTCAACTCCAGAGCCCTGGTTTATAATATTAAATATCAATCTTCATTTTCTGGAAAAAATATCCTTGTAAAACCACAGATTATCTGGGAAGATACATAAGGAACTAAAAGCCGTGGTTCCTTTGAGGGTGGGAAACAGGAGTATGAGAAAGCGTCACTTTTTAACTACATGCCCTTTTGTGTATGTGTGTTAATAATTTCAAATATCAGTACTCTTGTTTTGCATTGAAATTTGCCTGTAATAGCCTTAGTATTAGTCACTCAGTTGTGTCCGTCTCTTTTACGACCCCATGGACTGTAGCCCACCAGGTTCTTCTGTCCATGGAATTCTCCAGGTAAGAATACTGGAGTGGGTTGCCATGCCCTTCTCCAGAATCTTTGCGACCCAGGGGTTGAACCTAGGTCTTCCAGATGGCAGGCAGATTCTTTACCATCTGAGCCACCAGGAAAGCCCAGTCTTGAGAAAACACCAAAGGGGGGCTTCCCAGGTGGCACTAGTGGTAAAGAACCTGCCTGCCAATGTAGGAGATGCAAGAGAGGCAGGTTCGATCCCTGGGTCGGGAAGATCCCCTGGAGAAGAAAATGGCAATGCACTCCAGTATTCTTGCCTGGAGAATCCCATGGACAGAGGAGCCTGGCAGGCTACAGCCCACAGGGTCACAAAGAGTTGGACACGACTGAGGCGACTTAGCGTGCATGTGTGCAAACACCAAAGGGCCCAGAAGCCCTGTCTTGATGCTGCCTCTGGCACCTGATCAGAGAGCCTGGTTTCTCCACACCTGGGAGAAGGGGCCACCCAATCTGGGGAAAAGGGGAGATAGGGAAGGTACGCTGGTGAGTGCAAATAAGTGACAATCGTGGTCAGAGAACCCTCAGAAGTTTTTAGAAGGAGGCTGACTTTCCTGCGGTCCAAGCGGACAGGAACTTGGGTTACTTTGCCTAGCAGTTATGTTGTGAAAAGTGTGACCCTTGAAGGCTGGGAGGGCATGGGGCTCTCAGAGTAAAGCGGAGTGCTATGTGAGAGAAGGACGGAGAAGAAAAGCTGAGCACACTGCCTTTGAGCTATGTCTTCTTTTATTTAATCTCAGATTATCCTCACGTTTGCCCTATGGAGTGACTATTCCTATTCGTACTTTATTGATTAGGAAGCTGAAGCTTAGAAGTAAAGCAATGTGCTAACTCCAAAGCCCGCCATAGGAGAGCAAGGGAGGAAAGGAAAGATCAGATGGAGATCCAGAGGGGAAAATAGATGTGACTGGAACAGACCATTGAGAAACTGGCTCATTATCCTGATGGGCTTGAATAATTCATGGACACCTCCAAATTCCCTGATGCAACTTCCAAATTAGAGTCTCTCACCTTTGGAAAAAAACCAGCATGCTTCAAAATGCAGCAGGGAGTCTGTTTCGAAATGTACCCTGGCAGAGAAGGCCACCTGGCATGTGGCGGGTAAGCGGACGACCATGAGACTAAGTCATTCAGGGACTGCTCATCCATCAGTCGGATATGAATATGGTGGCCACAGCTGTTTTCTGTAATAGCCCCAGTTGGCTCACTCCTTGCTGTCCTGGTTTGAACTATTCATGTGGCCAAGGCAGGAAATCCAAACTAAACTGGCTTAGAAGCTGTACTGAGTTGTTTCAGTGAACAGTCCAGGGCCACGTAGTTTCATGAGGTAGCAAGACCTGGGGCCTGGCGGGTGGTTGAGATGCCCCATCTCTTAGCTCCTTGGAGACTGTCTGGTCTCAGGCAGCCTTCTTCTCAGTCATGGTCCCATGATGGTGACCAGGAGCTTCTGGGGCTACATCTCTCTTCATTAATGTCCAGCAGGAAAAAGAGAGGGCTTCTCCTTGGTTCTCTTGGATGAAGAGAAAACTTCATCCCATTGAATCTTTGGATCAAATTGGTAACTTGCCAGCAGGGTCTCCTTGGAAAGCTTGGTTTAGGTCAGTCTTATCCACATTAAATGATCAAGGGGGAGGAAGAGTGAATTACTCTGTGGCTTACAATGTTCTTCATGATGCTTTTGCTTGATGCTTGAGGGGGTAGAAGGAACAGATATGCTTTTCTTATGGACAGGCCAGCCATGACTAGGCCTACGGTTCTTGTCGATGGGGTGTGAAAACAAAGCTCTGAATTGGAGTTCCAGACTGAGCCAGCCGCCTAACCAGAGGCTTGGTTTCTTGGAAAGGGCTCTGGTGAATGTTTTGGGGTCTCCTGGTGTTGGCAGATGATCCATGATATATACCTGAATATTTCTCTACCCCCAAATCTTTATTGTGAAAAATTTCAAATACTACAATGATCCCCTGAATAGTTAACAAAAATTTAAAAATGAAAAAAAAAAAAAAACAGTTTTCATGTTTCTTTTATATATATGAACTCCTCTAAACTCAGCTGTAGACATCAGGATGCTTTAAAAAAGAACTGTTTATTTTGTATGAGAGTACAGCCAATTAACAATGTTGTAACAGTTTCAGGAGAACAGGAGAGGGACTCAGCCATACATACACATGTATACACTCTCCCCCTAACTCCCCTCCCATCCAGGCTGCCATATAACCTTAAGCAGAGTTCCATGTGCTATACAGTAGGTCCTTGTTGGTTTATCCATTTAAAATACAGCAGTGTGTACATGTCCATCCAAACTCCACAGCTATCCTTTCCCTCCATCCTTCCCCCTCTGTGAGTCAATTTTTGTTTTGTAAGTTTATTTGTATCATTTCTTTTTGGAGTCCATGTATAAGGGATGTCATATAATACTCTCCTTCACTCAGTGTGACAATGTCTGGTTCCATCCATGTTGCTGCAAATGGCATTATTTTGTGGCTGTTTTTTGGCTGAGTGATATTCCATTGCACATCTTTATCTGTTTCTCTGATGATGGACATTTAGGTAGCTTCCGTGTTTTAGCTATTGTAAACAGTGCTGCAATGAACATTGGGGTGCATATATCCTTTTGGATCATGTTTTTCTCTGGGTGTATGCCCAGGAGTGGGATTGAAGGATCACACTGTAGCTCTATTTTTAGCTTTTTAAGGAACCTCCATATGGTTCTCCATAGTGGCTGTATCAATTTACATTCCCACCAACAGTGTAGGTGGGTTCCCTTGTGGATTTTTTTTTGGTGATAGCTCTTTTGACTGGTATGAGGTAATATCTCGTTGTAGTTTTGGTTTGCATTTCTCTAATAATTAGTGATGTTGAGTATCTCTTCACATGCCTATTGGCCATCTGTGGGCTTCCCAGGTGGCCCTAGTGGTAAAGAACCCACCTTCCAATCCAAGAGATGGAAGAGACAGTTTTGAAGATTGGGTTGGGAAGATCCTGGAGGAGGGCATGGCAACCCACTCCAGTATTCTTGCCTGGAGAATCCCCATGGACAGAGGAGCCTGACGGGCTGCAGTCCGTGGGGTCACAGACATGACTGAAGTGACGGCACAGCATATTGGCCACCTGTGTGTCTTCTTTGGAGAAATGTCTACTTAGGTCTTCTGTGCACTTTTTGACTGGGTTGTTTGTTTTGATGCTATTAAATGTCATGAGCTGTTTGTGGGTTTTGGAGACTGATGGCTGTTGGTTTCATTAGGAAATATTTTCTCTCAACCTGTGGGCTGTTGTTTTATTGTCTGCTTTGCTGTGCAAACACTTTTGAGTTTAAGTAGATGCCATTTGTTTATTTTTGTTTTCATTTCCATTGTTCTGGGAGACGGATGGAAACAGTTGTTGCTGCTATGTATGTCAGAGAGTCTCATGCCTCTGTTTCCTCTAGGAGTTTTATAGTATCCCATCTTACATTTAGGTCTTTAATCCATTTTGAGCTTATTTTTGTGTCTAGCATTAGAGAGTGATCTAACTTTATTTTTTTTACACATAGCTGCCCAGTTTTCCCAGCAACATTTATTTCCATAACTGTTTCCTTTATGTATGTCCTAAAAATAAAGACATTATCCTTCTTAATCATGACTTCCTTACATTTAAAAAATTAACTCAGATTCTAAAATCATCTAATATTCAGCCTTAATTGTCCTCCAAATCCTTTCAGCTGTGTTTTCTTTGAATCAAGGTCCATTCAAGTTTCATGCCTTTATTCTCGAATCTCTGTTGTTTCAGAACATGACCCCCACTTTTTAAAAAAAAGACACAGATTTTTAGGAGATTATCTGATTGTTTCGTCATTCCATTCTTTTTGTTTTTCTTATAAATTTGAGGTTAAGGATTTTGGCTTAACAGTTATATTTAGGCTAAACCCTTTTGGCAAGAATATTTCATAGATGATGCTATCATGTCATCTGTCCCATCTGTTACGTTGTTAATTTGATTAAGGTGATGGTTGTCAGAGCCCTTCATTGCAAACGTAGTTTTACTTTTAATCAAAGTATCGCTCTATCCCCTCAAAACCTTCCACCTGATAGTTCTCATGTTTAATGATGAAACTCGCCTGAAGCAGTTATTTCATTAGAAATTGCTGATGATTTTTTTCTAATTCAGTTACCCTGGATTCTTTTAAGTGAGACCAACTCTACTCCCAGGGGAAGAACAGGATGGACTAGGAAAGTCTGGCTGCCCTCCATTAGGCACTCTCCACCTGCTTGGCTCTGAGTCCTCCTTCTGGTATTGGCTTGGACACCACTCACTAGAGAGGCCTTCTCTGACCACCTCAGTCTCCATCAAGCATCACTGTAGTCTCTTTCACGGTATTGATCACAGCTAATAAGGACAGTCAATTTGTGCCTCCCCCATGGCTCAGTGGTAAAGAGTCCACCTGCGGGAGACACGGGAGATGCAGGTTTGATCCCCCAGTTGGAAAGATGCCCTGGATGAGGAAATGGGAACCCACTCCAGTATTCTTACCTTAAAAAAAAATCCCATGGACAGAGGAGCCTGGCTGGCTGTAGTCCATAGAGTCGCAGAGTCAGACATGGCTGAGTGACTAAGCTCACACTCTTGTTTGTAGGGTAAGAGCTTAATCTCACTTCTGTGCTTGATGCGCCAGGGAGCACTGGCTGTGGCTATTTTATTGCCACTGTTTATCTAGCATAACAGAGAAGTTGCTCAGTCATGTCCGACTCTTTGCAACCCCATGGACTGTAACCCATCAGGCTCCTTCATCCATGGAACTTTCCAGGCAAGAATACTGGAGTGGGTTGCTATTTCCTTCTCCAGAAGATCTTCCCAGCCCAGGGATCAAACCCGGGTCACCTGCATTGCAGAGCCTGGCACATAGTAGATGTTGAGCAAATATTAATATATGTTGATTGGATACAGCTGGTGCCATAAGAAAACTGAGTTCGAATCCTGGCTTGTCTAGTCTTGATTTCAGCCATTTTACGTCTCTGTGCCTCAGGAGGGTGATCAGCCTGTTGGAGGATCAGATGAAATAATGCAAAAAAAGGGATTCTCTATAGTGGAGAGGTTTCTGTCTTTCCATCCTCAGCTACCAAACCCCATGGTTTTAGTCATGTCCTTTGCAATCTTGCTCCAAGGTGTCTTTCTAGCTTTCTCCCTTATGGCCACCTCCTACCCTCCTGCCTTACATTCCAACTGTGTAAGACTATGCAGGAAAGGAGTCTTGCCCAGAGATAAGTCTGGGCTTTGCCTTTGGCTCCTGGAGGAGACCTCAAGGTCTTTGGAAGGTCCTGCCTGACAAGAGTGTCTTTGTTTACCTTGCAGGGGGTGGGGCTTGGAGCACACTGGATGGTCTGTGCTAATAATGTGACTTCGGATGAAGGCTTTGGGTCTTCAGCTCTCCCCTCTCTTTGGGCTGGAGATGATGGTCAGTCATGTCTGTGACTGAGACCCAGTAAAACTCTGGACACCAAGGCTCCATTAAGCTTCCCTGGTTGGAAGTCCTTTGTGTGTGCTGACACACATTCCTGGGAGAGGTAAGCACCAT
Source organism: Ovis canadensis (assembly GCF_042477335.2). NCBI lineage: Eukaryota > Metazoa > Chordata > Mammalia > Artiodactyla > Bovidae > Ovis > Ovis canadensis. The sequence continues at coordinate 18,342,489 of NC_091251.1, forward strand.
CTGGACGACTCTGCCGGGAGAGGACACTGGCCTCGAGCCCTTGGAAGCCTCCCAGAGCCTGCCCTGCATGCCCCTTCCCTTGGCTGATTTTCATCTGTATCCTTGCACTCTGACGGACACAGCTGTGAGTGTAACTGCTTTCAGTGAGTTCTGTGAGTCTTACTACCAAATTATCAAAGAGGAGGATGGTCTTGGGGAGCCCATCACTTGTAGTTGGTGTCCAAAATGAGAGTGTTCTTTGGGACCCCTAATCCTTCCAAACCCCCAACCATCCAGCTTGCTTGTCCATGCCATTCCCTCTTCTTTGAACAGCCTCACCCTCTTGTCCACCCATCAGAACTACTCAGTCATCATTCCCCATCTTTTGCAGGCCTTCCTTGACCCTCTACACACAGGGCAGAGTGGCTCTCGGCTATTCCTACGCTGCTGCATTTAGAGATGTAGAGACAGGTGATTTCTTCATGAGTTTGCCGTTCTCCTTTTGTAGTCTAGATACTCTTCCCGAGTAGGGAATCTTCCCAACCCACGGGCTGAACCCAGGTTTCCTACATTGTAGGCAGATTCTTTACTGGCTGAGCCACCAGGGAAACCCAGGAACACTGGGGTGGGTAGCCTATCCCTCCTCCAAGGGATCCTTCCAACCCAGGAATTGAACCAGGGTCTCCCGCATTGCAGGTGGATTCTTTACCAGCTGAGCTCCCAAGGAGGGCCTGAGTGGGGCCCTGGCATACTTCTTTTCCCTCTCTTCCTTTCTCCTTCAAGCGTGAATGTATTCAGAGCCTCTGCTCTCCCCTACGGTATTGTTGGAAGGTTAGGAGAAAGCAGTGCTCACGGTTCCCATAGCCTGGCTTGGTCGTTGGCTTGGAGCCTGTATCCCAGTCCTCACTTTCTCCCTCAGCTGGGAGCCCTGTGCAGTGTGCACTGCGCATAGGAGACACAGCTGCCCTGTGTGCACTTGTGTGCTCTTTCATTTTCCTCCATGTGTTTGCGTATGCCTGCATTCAACAAGTCCTATAACCACATACATGGAATATCCACTCTGAAGGCAAAGTGATGCATAAGCTATATCTCTCATCTATGCATCCCAGAGGCTGGCACAGTCTTCACTTAATATATGAATTAATGAATGATTAAACAGATGATCCACAGTAGGGGGACTATGGCAAACACTGTATGTTCACCAAGAACATAAATTTATACTTTTCTCCAAAAGCAGTGATGCTGAACCTGATCTGAGTCATTCTCTTTGGAAGCCTATAAATCTGTAGTCAGCCTCCCACTTCAGTCAGGATAGGGGAGGATCTTCTGAGGTAACATATACTTTCAAATTCTTATAACCTTGGACTTTCCTGGTGGTTCAGATGGTAAAGAATCTGCCTGCAATGTAGGAGACACGGGTTTGATCCCTGGGTTGGGATCAAAGAAGGAAATGGGCTATCCACTCCAGTATTCTTGCCTGGAGAATCCCATGGACAGAGGAGCCTGGCGGGCTACAGTCCATGGGGTCGCAAAGAGTCAAGCATGAGCACAATATATTAAAAAAAAAAATACTAGTTTTATTAAAACAGAGACATACTGCTGACCCAATGAGAAGCCCACTTATAGGCTAGATGTGGCCCAGGGCCCCCGGGGTTTTGACCTCTGCTGGAGAGGGAGCCTTTCTTTTCACCTTCAGCCCTAGTGCTTTGTTCATACAAACCCCTTTACACCCCCACTCTTTCCTGTGGTCTACCCCATATGTCATAGTGGGGCAGACCCATCCTATTCAGTTGGTGCTAAATAGATGCATGCTGGTTATTTATCCCCAGAGCACTAGGAATTAAACTCTGTTTAGAGTCTGCAGGGAAGTCCTTTTGGCCCTAAGCTCATCAGATCTGCACAGCAGTCACTGGGCTGTGAAGAAAGCTTGACTTTATTAGTTCCCTCCAGGAAATACTCTCAAAGGAACCCCTCCTCTCTCTTATTGTGTCTCCCTCCAGCCTGTTGATCAGCCAAGGTTGATGTCTGTAGGGCAAATGGGAAGCATAACTTACAGCTCAAATGGGAAGATCAAGCCTTTTACAAAGCTTTGCCGAGAGTAAACACTGGTGATTCTCTGCCTGTCCCAGTTTCCTAATTTGGGCATGTCTTCTGGGGGCGGGCTTGGCAGTGATGGTGGCGGTTCTCCTTCCTGCTAGACGCAAGGCACATATCATGCTCACTGCATTCTCTTCATTTGTTTACCGCCTTATACAGCCTTCTGGCTGCTCTTACAGAAAGCATCTCATTGAATTCTCACAGCCAGTGAAGCAACTGTTAACATCCCTTTTCCCGATGAGGTAACAGATGTTCAAAAAGGCAGCCACGTTACTCGCTCCAGCTTCTAGGATGTCACATGCCCAAGTGAAGCCTCTCCTCATGAGTGTTTCCCCAACTAGAGGATCTTGTATAACGTCTCTGTTTAAGGCTATTTCCATGAGTTGCAGAAATAATTTTCCTTATGTAGGTTTTGATTTTTACTTTATTGTTGTTGCTGTTCAGTCACTAAGTTCGGTCTGACTCTTTGTAACCCCGTGGATTATAGCACGCCAGGCTCCTCTGCCCTCCACTATCTCTTGGAGTTTGCTCAAATTCATGTCCATTGAGTCAATGATGCTATCTAACCATCTCATCCTCTGCTTCCCCTTTCTCCTTTTGCCTTCAATCTTTCCCAGCATCAGGGTCTTTCCCAATGAGTCGGCTCTTTGCATCAGGTGGCCAAAATATTGGAGCTTTAGTTTCAGCATCAGTCCTTCCAATGAATGAATATTCAGGGTTGACGTCCTTTAGGTTTGATCGCTTTATCTCCTTGCTGTCCTAGGGACTCTCAAGAGTCTTCTCTGGCACCACAGTTCAAAAGCATCAATTCTTTGGCACTCAGTTTTCTTTATGGTCCAGCTCTCACATCTGTACACGACTACTGGAAAAACCATAGCTTTGACTGTATTCTGGTGGCGAAGTGATAGCTCTGCCTTTTGAAATGCTGTCTAGGTTTGCCATAATTTTACTTTCAGGGAGCAAGCATCTTTTAATTTCATGGCCACAGTCACTGTCTGCAGAGATTTTTGGAGCCCAAGAAAATGAAATTTTTATTTAGCCTTGCACTATGTAATAATGTCTGTAGAACCACGGATTGATGTGCTTGTACAAGCTTTTGTAATTTGCATTAAGATAACTAGAAAAAGAGCTCTTTTATCCTGTGTCCCTGAGTCTCATAGTTGAATCGGTAATAGAGTAGATTCAAGTTAAATCAAGGTATTAAAAATGATACATACATATCCTAAGTAGTTTATCCTAACTTCAAATGCATATATTGTTTCATGTAAACAATGGGCTTCTCTTTGAGTGTGCCCTTGTGTTAGTCTCCTAGAGCTGTCCTAACTGAGTACCACAGAGAGAGCAGCTTAAACAAAAGAAAGGCCGTCTGAGAGTCTGGAGGCTGGGAGTCCAAGATGAAGGTGTCAACGGAATTGGTTCTTCCTGACCAGACCTTTTAGAACTAACACCCAAAAAAGATGTCCTTTTCATTATAGGGGACTGGAATGCAAAAGTAGGAAGTCAAGAAACACCTGGAGTCACAGGCAAATTTGGCCTTGGAATGCGGAATGAAGCAGGGCAAAGACTAATAGAGTTTTGCCAAGAAAATGCACTGCTCATAGCAAACACCCTCTTCCAACAACACAAGAGAAGACTCTACACATGGACATCACCAGATGGTCAACACTGAAATCAGATTGATTATATTTTTTGCAGCCAAAGATGGAAGAGCTCTATACAGTCAACAAAAACAAGACCAGGAGCTGACTGTGGCTCAGATCATGAACTCCTTATTGCCAAATTCAGACTTAAATTGAAGAAAGTAGGGAAAACCGCTAGACCATTCAGGTATGACCTAAATCAAATCCCTTATGATTATACAGTGGAAGTGAGAAATAGATTTAAGGGCCTAGGTCTGACAGATAGAGTGCCTGATGAACAATGGACTAAGGTTTGTGACATTGTACAGGAGACAGGGATCAAGACCATCCCCATGGAAAAGAAATGCAAAAAAGCAAAATGACTGTCTGGGGAAGGCTTACAAACAGCTGTGAAAAGAAGAGAGCCTAAAAGCAAAGGAGAAAAGGGAAGATATAAGCATCTGAATGCAGAGTTCCAAAGAATAGCAAGGAGAGATAAGAATGCCTTCTTCAGCAATCAATGCAAAGAAATAGAGGAAAACACAGAATGGGAAAGACTAGAGATCTCTTCAAGAAAATCAGAGATACCAAGGGAACATTTCATGCAAAGATGGGCTCGATAAAGGACAGAAATGGTCTGGACCTAACAGAAGCAGAAGATATTAAGAAGAGGTGGCAAGAATACACAGAAGAACTGTACAAAAAAGATCTTCACGACCCAGATAATCATGATGGTGTGATCACTAATCTAGAGCCAGACATCTTGGAGTGTGAAGTCAAGTGGGCCTTAGAAAGCATCGCTACGAACAAAGCTAGTGGAGGTGATGGAATTCCAGTTTAGCTATTTCAAATCCTGAGAGATGATGCTGTGAAAGTGCTACACTCAATATGCCAGCAAATTTGGAAAACTCAGCAGTGGCCAAAGGACTGGAAAAGGTCAGTTTTCATTCCAGTCCCAAAGAAAGGCAATGCCAAAGAATGCTCAAACTACCGCACAATTGCACTCATCTCACACACTAGTAAAGTAATGCTCAAAATTCTCCAAGCCAGGCTTCAGCAATACGTGAACCATGAACTCCCTGATGTTCAAGCTGGTTTTAGAAAAGGCAGAGGAACCAGAGATCAAATTGCCAACATCCACTGGATCATGGAAAAAGCAAGAGAGTTCCAGAAAAACATCTATTTCTGCTTTATTGACTATGCCAAAGCCATTGACTGTGTGGATCACAATACACTGTGGAAAATTCTGAAAGAGATGGGAATACCAGACCACCTGACCAGCCTCTTGAGAAATCTGTATGCAGGTCAGGAAGCAACAGTTAGAACTGGACATGGAACAACAGACTGGTTCCAAGTAGGAAAAGGAGTACGTCAAGGCTGTATATTGTCACCCTGCTTATTTAACTTCTATGCAGAGTCCATCATGAGAAACGCTGGGTTGGAAGAAACACAAGCTGGAATCAAGATTGCTGGGAGAAATATCAATAACCTCAGATCTGCAGATGACACCACCCTTATGGCAGAAAGTGAAGAGGAGCTAAAAAGCCTCTTGATGAAAGTGAAAGTAGAAAGTGAAAAAGTTGGCTTAAAGCTCAACATTCAGAAAACGAAGATCGTGGCATCTGGTCCCATCACTTCATGGGAAATAGATGGGGAAACAGTGGAACCAGTGTCAGACTTAATTTTTTGGGCTCCAAAATCACTGCAGATGGTGACTGCAGCCATGAAATTAAAAGACACTTACTCCTTGGAAGAAAAGTTATGACCAACCTAGATAGTATATTCAAAAGCAGAGACATTACTTTGCCGACTAAGGTCCGTCTAGTCAAGGCTATGGTTTTTCCTGTGGTCATGTATGGATGTGAGAGTTGGACTGTGAAGAAGGCTGAGTGCCGAAGAATTGATGCTTTTGAACTGTGGTGTTGGAGAAGACTCTTGAGAGTCCCTTGGACTGCAAGGAGATCCAACCAGTCCATTCTGAAGGAGATCAACCCTGGAATTTCTTTTGAAGGAATGATGCTAAAGCTGAAGCTTCAGTACTTTGGACTCCTCATGCGAAGAGTTGACTCATTGGAAAAGATCCTGATGCTGGGACAGTTTGGGGGCAGGAGGAGAAGGGGATGACCGAGGATGAGATGGCTGGATGGAATCATGGACTCGATGGATGTGAGTCTGAGTGAACTCCGAGAGATGGTGATGGACAGGGAGGCCTGGCGTGGTGCAATTCATGGGGTCGCAAAGAGTCGGACATGACTGAGTGACTGAACTGAACTGAACTGAACTGAACTGAGGGCTGTGAGTGAGAATCTGGTCATGCTTTCTCTGAGCTTCTGATGGTTGCGGACACTCTTGGGTAACCTTGTCTCGCCCATGCATCATCCCAGTCTCTCCTTTCATCTCTCCTGTATGAATTCCCGTGTCTAGATTCCCCCATCATAAGGACACCAGTCATACCGGATTAGGAGCCCATCTTACTCCAGTATGACCTCATCTTAGTTTAACTAATATGTCTGGAATGACCCTATTTCCAAATAAGGTCCCATTCTGAGAAAGTAGAGGTTAGGATTTCAGCATATTTTTTGGGGGGGGGGCAGTAAAGTTCTCCACAGCACAGATACATTAACCAGGATTTTATGGTATCTAGCATAAACTGCATCCAAAGAGCATTGCCCACAATTTCCGAATTTCAGATTCTTTAAAATGGGATGAGAATTCAGACCCTTGGATATAAATTCGAGTGTGAAACCTTCTAGGATTTTATTCCTTTTCCCTACTGGTTTTACAGCTGTTTTCCTGCCCACCAAACTCAACAACAAAATTTATGATATCATTTTTGAGCAATTTACCTTTGCCATCTTTCTTTAAGGCCCATTCAACTTGATTTTCATATAACTTGGACTTTTTTTTTTCTTTTCCTACTGATATTTCACTGATTTACATGATATTTACTCGAGTCACATATGTCCAAATTGGCACAGCCTGGTTTGGGAACAAGATCAGAGTTCTCTTGGTGAGCATGCCAAGACCCTGGTGGCAATGGAAGCCTGTGGGTGGGTGAGTGAGTATTCCTGGGATGCAAATGTCAGTCAGCAAAACTGATGGAGAAGGGCATGGTGTCTGCTCGTGGGTCTCTGAGACCCACAAATCGAGAGCCTCTGTGCTCTGGCGGCTGTGCCCAGTGGCCTGGCTGCCCTCACCATGCCGCAGAATGAATATATGAATGTATCGAGTCACACCGGAAGCACTATGGATATCACTTCTCGAGTCACACCGGAAGCACTATGGATATCACTTCTCGAGTCACACCGGAAGCACTATGGATATCACTTCGATTACCATGAGAACAAGAAGAGAGAAGGAAGGTCAAGAGGCTCATGAATGTTCAAAGGAGGCGAAAAAGATGATTGATCTGAAAGCTAAGCTCTACCATAGACAGCTCCATGCTGAGAAAATACACATGAAAAAGATGCATGAGAAGAGAAACAACCAAACCGAAGCACGATGAGAAGATTCCGCAGAGAACAGTGCCTGCATAACCACTGGGCAGAGAGGGACAGTCTCGAGCTAATGTACTTCCCAACATGATTAGACAAAACTGAAAAGAGACAATGGGGAAAAGGCAGCCTCTCTGCCCAAAGTTCTCTCCTAGGGAGAAACAGAAGTATGAAAAGTTATTTGAATGGAAAGACAAAGAAGAAAGCCTAGAAGAGGGTGGTTACAAACACTACTTTGTTGGGCAAGGCTTTACTCTAAAGCTACCTAAATATGAAAGATTCATTAGGCCAATAGGATTACGTGACACATCCTAGACGGAAAACCACCTTTTGCCTGCCAGTCCTTGGTGTAAAGAAGAATCCCTCATCCCCACCGTATACACCTTTGGGTGTTGTTACCAAAAAAGTCAAGTATTAGGCACTCAAACGTGTCCGGCTTTTTGTGACCCCATGGACTGTAGCCCACCAGGCTCCTCTGTCCATGGGATTCTCTATACAAGAATACTGGAGTGAGTTGCCATTTCCTCCTCCAGGGGCCTTCCCAACTGTACATACAGGAGACTTCATTAACATGCACTAGAGGATGCCCCAGAGAAGGAAATGGCAACCCACTCCAGTGTTCTTGCCTGGTGGGCTGCCGTCTATGGGGTTGCACAGAGTCGGACACGACTTAGCAGCAGCAGCAGCAGCAGCAGAGGATACCCCAGGTTAACCTGTTAAAGAAAACTGTTTCTTGAGTCTCTAAATTCTATACCAATTCTAGACCCCTGGTTGATGAAATGTTTGTTTCTTTATTTAGGTTTTAAGGTGAATGACCTGGGGCTATTTGTTTCCGTCAACCTGATTGCAAATCGAAAGGCACAGTTGAAATGTCTATTTTTCTTGCCATCCTCAGAAGAGATTGCTGCAAATCTACTCTATGACTCTCATTCTTTTCAGCTTACAATACAAATAGCTTATTATTTTTTGCCGTCTGTGTCTTATAATAAAGCAGTGCTGAAAAATTAAATAGAAGAAAGTTCAGTTCCCATACAGGCTATGAAAATGATTTGCTGGTGGTGACTTTTAAGCTTGATTCTAAATAGATTTACGAAGAAGGGCACTTGGAAGACTTGTCCAAATTTTGCTATTTAAGGTATCTTGAAATTATAGGCTCACTCTCCCTAAAATTTCAAAAACGTAGAGCTTAGGCTCTTAAGGGTATAGCAGTGATAAAAGCTTTCATAGTCACTTCTATAAAGCAACACTTCATAGTTATCAAAGGTGCTGTTGTTGAGGCGAATGTGAATGAACTGGGCCTTGTGACGCAAGGAGGCAAAGTCATTTGGGAAAAGTATGCCCAGGTTACCAGCGATCCTGAAGATGATGGATTCACAAATGCAGTGTTACTGGTTTAACAGCACTTACATACAAATGCTATGCTCTGCTCTGTTAAGTCGCTTCAGTCTTGTCCGACTCTGTGCAACCCCAGAGACGGCAGCCCACTAGGCTCCGCCGTCCCTGGGATTCTCCAGGCAAGAACACTGGAGTGGGTTGCCATTTCCTTCTCCAATGTATGAAAGTGAAAAGTGAAAGTAAAGTCGCTCAGTTGTGCCTGACTCTTAGCAACTCCATGGACTGCAGCCCACCAGGCTCCTCCGTCCATGGGATTCTCCAGGCAAGAGTGCTGGAGTGGGGTGCCATTGCCTTAAGTTCCTTGTGATTATTGAAGACTGCACACCAATCAGGATACCGTTATTCATATTTCTGAATTGTACCAACCAGCCTTACATGTCTACAGTCATCAAGAAAACTATTTATTCCACTGTTGAAAAGGAAAAAAAAAAAACAACCAACATTAAAATAGCTCAATTAAAAAAAAAAACTGAGAAAATCGAGAGTTCAGTGAAATGCATATTGGGTAAAGGAATATCTACTGTGTATAACTGTTCAAAAAGTGTGTAACCCCCCTAAACCATCTCATCACCAATGGGATATGCACCATACTTTGTAAAAGATTATCATTTAGGCATTGATTTACACATTTTTGAAGTTTATAAGTATTTATATAGAACCAGGTCTGTGCTGAGTGCTGGAGGCCAAGACTAAAGATTAAAGCTTAGTCTTGTACCCTCTGTGAAGTGGAGGAGAAAGTACCGGTGGGTGGAAATTTCTTTCAATGCATTTCCCAGAGCCACGGAAGGTTTTTGGAAATAGATTTAGAAAGAATGTAATGGTATTAGTCAGACTTTCCCAAAGAAACAGAACCAAGAAGATAGAAGACGTGTCATGGATACAAATGTATATTTCTTTATTTTAATTAACTAATTTCAAGAAATGGGTTCATGTAATGACAGAGACTAGCATGTCCAGAAGCTGCCCAGTGAGCTGGTAAGCTGGGAAGAATGAATGTTGCTGATCAAGTCCAAGGCTGTTGGCTGGAGGGTTCTCTCTTGCTCAGGGGGAAAAAGAAAGTGAAAGGGTTAGTCGCTTAGTCACGTCCATGGACTGTAGCCCACCAGGCTTCTCTGTCTGGGATTCCCCAGGCAAGAATGCTGGAGTGGGTTGCCATTCCTTTTTCCAGGGGATCTTCCCCACCCAGGGATAGAGCCCGGATCTCCTGCACTGCAGGCAGACTTGTTACCCTCCGAGACATCAGGGAAGCCCAGGGTAGGTCTGTCTTAATTCTAATAAGGCCTTCAACTGATGGGACAAGGCCCACCCACATAAGGCAATCTGCTTCAGTCTACTGGTTTGAATGTTAATCTCATTTTAAAAACACAGTCATGGAAATGTGCAGGATAATGTTTGACCAAATACCTGGGCACCCTGGCCCAATCAAGTTTACACATAAAATCAGCCAATAATAACATGACAGGCACCCACTGATCTTACTCCCTCAAATTCCTCTCCTTTGCATCTGCTGTCCTCTAACCTGGTCTCAGAGAGATCTTTCTCAAACAATCTTCTGCTTCTCAGAAGTCACGCATGACTCTGTTGCCTACAGATGAAATCCAAGTAACCTCACAAGACATGGGGCTCTTTTCAAGGTAGCCCAATTCTGTTTCCAGGCTCAGCTCTCCTACTCTTGGCCACGCCTCTGTAGGGCAGCCTCCTAGGACTTCTGACCTTGTCTGGAGCCACTACCTTCTGTGATCTGGCCCTTGGATGCTGTTCTCCATGCCTGGAATGCCTTCCTCCTCTCTGATGGATAGCTTTTAAGGTTTAGCGTCATAGCGTCTCCCTTGGGAAATCTCCGCAATGCCGTGAAGCCTGAGTCTCTCCTCCCCTTAGGGCTCCACGGCACACTGTGTGCCCCCCGTCACTGCACGTGTCCTGCTGGGTCATGACTGACATGGATGCTGTCTGTCTCCCCTGCTAGAAGGGGAGCTCTGGCAGGGTGGAAGTCACATCATCTCATCCTTACGCTCTGGGCCGCCCCCACCCCCAGCCTGAAACACAGCAGTGGCTCCGGAAATAGTGGTGAATGGATGGCTTGTAGAGTTTACTCAGGGGTAAAGACTGAAAGAAGGAGTAAGATTATTTCACATGTTCCATGTTCTGGCCAAGTAGACCGGCAGAATCAAATACAGCCTTCCTGGATAGATACGTGTTTACTAGAATCTTTTGGATAAATAAGAAAAAACCTTAGTGATAGAAGGACATCCCCTTGGAGAGTAAGGGGAATTTTGGAGGGTGCCTGGGATTTGGGGTAAAGTATCTCCATGCTAGCCCTTCCTAAGTCACTTCTCAGGGAATTGTCTGAACCTGATCTCTGCCTCCAGCAAGGATATACTTTATTTATCAGCTACCTGATAAATATCTGCTGAAGACCTCTATCTGCTGAAAAGGGCCCAGAGTGAGGGTGACTGTGGCGGAACTGGAAGCCAAGGTATGTCCAGGCTCTGAATGTCAAGAGGCAGCTGACATCTCCTTATCCTTACATGGTTCCCCAAAGGGACATTGTATGCGTGGATCTGCACAGTAGGGTCTGACTCTTTGTGACCCCATGGACAGTAGCACGCCAGGCTCCTCTGTCCGTGGGATTTTCCAGGCAAGAAAACTGGAGTGGGTTGTCCTCCTCCAGGGGATCTTCCCAACCAAGGGATTGAACCAACGTCGCCTGCATTGGCAGGTGTTTCTTTACCACTGAGCCACCTGAAAAGCCCAGTAGGGACGTGAGAGTCAGACAAAACGATTCTCTCGTGCCTGAGATGGTCATTGTTTATCATCAAGATGAATAATCTGTGCGAAGCTGTGGGCAGTAAGAAGTCCTGTTCCAGGGAACTCACATACATCATGAAATAGTTTCCAGTTTCAGAGTACTGTAGTTAGTCACTCATCAGGAAGCACATTCTGGTACAGCTGCCGAATAAAATGGGAATGGACTGTGGAGTCATAGGTTTGTATAATGGGCAAGGAATAGACATAGCAAGCCCACCTGTGAAGGACTGTAAGGAAGCGAAATTAACACATTCCCCTGCCTGAGGGGACATTTTAAAGGATTGAATAGTTTTTTCAGTGTGTTTCCCCCTCCCCTCCCCGCCATCTCTGACCCATAAAAGAATCTGGCAACCACACTGTGATAAGATGGTTATTTTGAGGCACTACACTGCCATCTGCAAGATCACTGCAGATGGTGACTGAAGCCATGAAATTAAAAGACGCTTACTCCTCGGAAGAAAAGTCATGACCAACCTAGACAGCATATTAAAAAGGAGAGACTTTACTTTGCCAGCAGAAGTCTGTCTAGTCAAGGCTATGGTTTTTCCAGTAGTCATGTATGGATGTGAGAGTTGGACCATAAAGAAAGCTGAGCGCTGAAGAATTGATGCTTTTGAACTGTGGTGTTGGAGAAGACTCTTGAGAGTCCCTTGGACTGCAAGGAGATCAAACCAGTCTATCCTAAAGGAGATCAGTCCTGGGTGTTCATTGGAAGGACTGGAGCTGAAGCTGAAGCATCAATACTTTGGTCACCTGATGTGAAGAACTGACTCATTAGAAAAGACCCTGATGCTAGGAAAGATTGAAGACAGGAGGAGAAGGGGACAACAGAGGATGATGAGATGGTTGGATGGCATCACAGACTCAGTGGACAAGAGTTTGAGCAAACTCTGGGAGATGGTGAAGGACAGGGAAGCCTGGCGTGCTGCAGTCCATGGAGTCGCAAAGAGTCAGACCAGACTGAGCAACTGAACTGAACTGACAGTGCCATCTTCTCTGTCAGCCTGCTCCTGAATAAAGTCCCTTTCTGATCCCAACACCTGTCTCAGATTCATTGACTGTCTTGCGGCAAGCAGAATGAGCTTGGACTTGGTAACATCAATAACAGAAGGAAACATAAGGGAAATTAAATAGTATTCTTCTTTAGGCTTCAGAGACAAAGCAGAGCAGGCCTCTGACCTTGCATCTAACCTGCCTGGATGCCGCCCTGACTGTGAGTTCCCTGACTGCCTGCTGTGAGTTCAAGCCTTGTGACACAATAGGGGTCAAATAGGGGATAAATCTGGAGATTGTTAAGCCCCTGGAGGGGGTCTGGCCAACCAAGCCCCAGCATGAACAACAGTCTAAGTTTTACAAGACAAAGCAAACATCTTTAACATGAACCCAGAGCTGCTGTTTGCTTTGAGACTGATGATGAAGTCAGTTCAGTTGCTCAGTCACATCGAACTCTTTGTGACCTATGGACTGCAGCACTCCAGGCTTCCCTGTCCATCACCAACTCCTGGAGCTTGCTCAGACTTGCATTCATCGAGTCGGTGATGCCATCCAACCATCTCATCCTCTGTTGTCCCCTGCTCCTCCTGCCTTCAATCCTTCCCAGCATCAGGGTCTTTTCCAATGAGTCAGTTCTTCACATCAGGTGGCCGAAGTATTGGAGTTTCAGCTCAACATCAGTCCTTCCAATGAATATTCAGGACTGATTTCCTTTAGGGTAGACCGGTTGGATCTCCTTGCAGTCCAAGGGAGTCTCAAGAATCTTCACCAACACCACAGTTCAAAAGCATCAGTTCTTCGGTGCTCAGCCTTCTTTATAGTCCAACTCTCACATCCACAAATGACTACTGGAAAAACCATAGCCTTGACTAGATGGACCTTTGTTGGCAAAGTAATGTCTCTCCTTTTTAACATGCTGTCTATGTTGGTCATAACTTTTCTTCCAAGGAGTAAGTATCTTTTAATTTCATGGCTGCAGTCACCATCTGCAGTGATTTTGAAGCCCCCCAAAATAGTCTCTCACTGTTTCCATTGTTGCTCCATCTATTTGCCATGAAATGGTGGGGCCAGATGCCATGATCTTAGTTTTCTGAATGTTGAATTTTAAGCCAACTTTTTCACTCTCCTCTTTTACTTTCCTCAAGAGGTTCTTTAGTTCTCCTTTGCTTTCTGCCATAAGGGTGATGTCATCTGCGTATCTGAGGTTATTGATATTTCTCCCAGCAAACTTGATTCCAGCTTGTGCTTCATCCAACCTGGCATTTCTCATGATGTACTCTGCTTATAAGTTAAATAAGCAGGGTGACAATATATAGCCTTGACCTACTTTTTTCCTGATTTAGAACCAGTCTTTTATTCCATGTCCAGTTCTAATTCTTGATCTGCATACAGGTTTCTCAGGAGGCAGGTAAGGTGGTCTGGTATTCCTATCTCCGTCTCTTTCAGAATTTTCCACAGTTTGCTGTGATCCATACAGTCAAAGGCTTTGGCATAGTCAATAAAGCAGAAGTAGATGTTTTTCTGGAACCCTCTTGCTTTTTCGGTGATCCAATGGATGTTGGCAATTTGATCTCTGGTTCCTCTGCCTTTTCTAAAACCAGCTTGAACATCTGGAAGTTCACAGTTCTCATATTCTTGAAGCCTGGCTTGGAGAATTTTGAGCATTGCTTTGCTAGCATGTGGGATGAGTTTAATTGTGCAGTAGTTTGAACATTCTTTGACATTGCCATTCTTTGGGATTGGAAAACTGACCTTTTCCAGTTCTGTGGCCACTGCTGAGTTTTCCAAATTTGCTGGCATATTGAGTGTAGCACTTTCACAGCATCATCTTTTAGGATTTGAAACAGCTCAACTGGAATTCCATCACCTCCACTAGCTTTGTTTGTAGCAATGCTTCCTAAGGCCCACTTGACTTCACATTCCAGGATGTATGGCTCTAGGTGGGTGATCACACCATCGTGATTATCTGGGCCATTAAGCTCCTTTTTGATAGTTCTGTGTATTCTTGCCACCTCTTGTTAATATCTTCTGCTTTTGTTAGGTCCATACCATTCCTGTCCTTTATTGAGCTCATCTTTGCATGAAATTTTCCCTTGGTATCTCTAATTTTCTTGAAGAGATCTCTAGTCTTTCCCATTCTATTGTTTTCCTCCATTTCTTTGCATTGATCACCGAGGAAGGCTTCCTTATCTCTCCTTGCTCTTCTTTGGAACTCTGCATTCAAATGGGTATATCTTTCCTTTTCTCTTTTCCTTTCAATGCAGATGCTGAAGACTGAAGATGATTTCAGTTTGCAGCCTGGAATTAAAAGTGGGAACCTCGAACTGCAATTTTTGAAGTCCACCGAACAGACCTTTTCCCTGGTACCTTTTCCCACTTGGGACTCCAAATCTGCTTTGTCCTGGGACCTCCCAACACCGTTTAAGTCTGTGTGCTAAGTCACTCAGTTGTGTCCAACTCTTTGTGCCCGTATGGACTGTAGTCCACCAGGCTCTTCTGTCCATGGGATTTTCCAGGCAAGAATACTTGTGTAGGTTTTCTTCCTCCAGGGGATCTTCCTGACCCAGGGATTGAACCCACGTCTCTTATATCTCCTGCATTGACAGGTGGATTCTTTACCAGTAGCGCCACCTGAATATTGGTTAAAACCCAATTTGGTGATGTATCCTCTGCTCTTTCTATTTCTCTTTTTCTTTTAATGTTAGTATACCAAAAGTAAGCTAGATAATTCTCTAATAAATATTGGTATTATTTATTGGTATAGAAGAGTGACTTTTTTTGTTAACAAATACTTTGAACCTGAGATGAAAGTGAAAACTTTCTGCAAAACAGGGTGATCCTTCTGCTTGGTGATCTCACCTGGGGCTTTGGCTCCTTTTTTGCTGTTGGTTTGTCATCCCTAGGCTATTAGTTTCCCTTGAAGGCATGTCCAAGATGGCTCACCATCACATCCATGTTCTAGTTACTGGGATGGGGAAAAGGAAAATGAAGGCAACACCTTTTTTTGTTAAGTAAACCTGGAAATTGTATACATTCTTAAGTGTAAATGGAGAAGGAGATGGCAACCCATTCCAGTACTCTTGCCTGGAAAATTCCATGGATAGAGGAGCCTTGTGGGTTACAGTCCATGGGAACTGCAAAAAGCTAGCTGCAGGGAGCCTTGGATATTCCAGCTAATACTTCTGACCACCAATTTCAATGTGTGTGTGTTTTCCCCACATCACCAAGAAATTCTGCTACACCAGCTAGGTGTAGTGCAATTCAACTCAATTCTATCCATTACCACTCCCTTTCTGCAGTTGGAACAGTGGGTAGCTCTCTCTTTTGCCTTCAGCAGGTGTTGCTATTTTTCAGTCGCTCAGTCTGGTCTGACTTTTTGTGACTCCATGGACTGCAGCATGCCAGGCTTCCCTGTCCCTCACCATCTCCCAGAGTTTGCTCAAACTCTTGTCCATTGAGTCAGTGATGCCATCCAACCATCTTGTCATCATCTGTAGTCCCCTTCTCCTCCTGTCTACAATCTTTCCCAGCATCAGGGTATTTTCTAATGAGTCAGTTCTTCACATCAGGTGACCAAAATATTGATGCTTCAGCTTCAGCACCAGTCCTTCCAATGAACACCCAGGACTGATTTCCTTTAGGATAGGCTGGTTTGATCTCCTTGCAGTCCAAGGGACTCTCAAGAGTCTTCTCCAATGCCACAGTTCAAAAGCATCAATTCTTTGATGCTCAGCCTTTTTTATGGTCCAACTCTCACATCCATACATGATTACTGGAAAAACCACAGCTTTGACTAGATGGACCTTTGTCAGCAAAGTAATGTCTCTGGTTTTAATACACTGTCAGGTTGGTCATAGCTTTTCTTCCAAGGAGCAAGTGTCTTTTAATTTTATGGCTGCAGTCACCATCCGTAGTGATTTTAGAGCCCAGGAAAATAAAATCTGTCATTGTTTCCATTGTTTCCCCATCTATTTGCCTTGAAGTGATGGGGCCAGATGCCATGAGATCTTACTTTTCTAAATGTTGAGTTTTAAGCCAGCTTTTTTACTCTCCTCTTTCACCTTCATCCAGAGGTTCTTTAGTTCTTCTTCTCTTTCTGCCATTAGAGTGGTGTCATCTGCATGTCTGAGGCTATTGATATTTCTCCCCACAATCTTGATTCCAGCTTGTGCTTCATCCAGCCCAGCATTTCTCATGATGTACTCTACATATAAGTTAAATAAGCAGGGTGACAAGATACAGCCTTGATGTGCTCCTTTCCCAGTTTGGAACCAGTCTGTTGTTCCATGTCTGGTTCTAGCTGTTGCTTCTTGACCTGCATACAGGTTTCTCAGGAGGCAGGTAAGGTGGTCTGGTATTCCCATCTCTTGAAGAAGAAGAAGTAAATAAGCCCACACATCATTATGTGGATCAAGAATTGTCATGATCTACACAATCAAAGACTTTAATGTAGTCAATGAAACAGAAGTAGATGTTTTTTGGAACTCTCTTGCTTTTTCTATGATCCAACAGATGTTGGCAATTTGATCTCTGGTTCCTCTGCCTTTTCTAAATCCAGCTTTTACATCTGGAAGTTCTCAGTTCACCTATTGTTGAAGCCTAGCTTAGAGGATTTTGAGCATTATCTTGCTAGTATGTGAGATGAGTGCAATTGTGCAGTAGTTTGAACATTCTTTGGCATTGCCCTTCTCTGCGATTGGAATGAAAACTGACCTTTTCTGGTCCTGTGAGTCTGATACAAGTCCAGTCCTTAATGAGTTTGTTGTGATTTTTATTCCCATTTTTAAGAGATGAGAACACTGAGATGCAGGGGTGAAGTCACAGTCGCACCAACAGTAGGTGATGGAGCTGGGATACATTATTGGAGCTGGGGCGCATTGTTGGAGCTGGGGCACATTAGTGGAGCTGGGGCACATTATTGCATCTGTCTGTCCATACTCTGTCCCCCTCCCCTCCACATTTCCATCTTAATACCTCAGACTGTAATTGTCAAGTATGTTGAAGGATGAGCAGGGTCAGAATTATGATAAAAGATTCCCTCTTCACAGGGCATGTGCTACAGCTCAAATTACATCAAAACTTTCCTCAAATCTTAGGGAAAAGAAAGCGGGCATTCTGTGAGCATCTTGTGTGTGATCAGTTCGTGTGGGAGCCCAGAGAAGATGCTTATTCGTTCATTCATTAGACAAATATTTTTGAGGACCTACTATGTGCCAGATCCCGAGGTGTTGGGGAAAGAGCAGTGAACAAGATAGACAGTCTCTGGTCTCATGGAAATAGCATTCTAGTGGCAAGAGAACAAATAAAATTCACGTGATGTAATGGAGAAAAACGAAGCTGCTTAAGGAGAACTTACTCTCCGAGGTCCTCTAAGTGTCAGACCCTGGGTGGAATGCTGTCATCAACTTAAGGAACCTGGTGTCTGTGCCCAAGGAGCTCCTGGTCTTGGGAAGACAGACTCCAGAGGAGTAAATAAGCCTGCACATCATTATGTAACTGGATTGTGCTAAGTGCAACGGAGGAAAATGACACAGCACTTCTAGAAAGGAGGAAGAGGGGTTTAATATAGCTGGTGTCTCAGTCAGCTCTGACTGCTAGAACAGAATACCATCAAGTCAGGGCTTCAGCCATGGACCTTATTATTCACAGCTCTGGAGGCTGAAAGTTCAAGATCAGGATATCAGCACAGCTGGGTTCTAGTGGGAGCCCTCTTGCTGGTTTGCCTTCTTGCTGTATCTTCACCAGGCTGGGGATGGGATGGGCAGAGAGGCAGAGGCAGAGAGAGCTAGAGAGAAAGGGGAAAACTCCCTCTCTTGTTTCTTCTTATGATGGTTAATCCCTTCCTGAAGCCACCACGGTCATAACCTAATCACCACCCAGAGGCTCCACCTCTTAATACCATCACATTGGAAGAGAAAGGTTAGGTCTTCAACACGTGAACACTTTCAACACATGAATTTGGTGGGGGTGGGGGGCGGGCTCAAGCATGCAGTTCACAATAGCTGGGATGGTCAAGAGGAGCCCTCTCAAGCTGGCATTGGTGCTGAAACGTGAAGGACAAGAATTTCCTAGATAGACGAGGGAAGAAATAAGGGACAGGTCAGGAGAGGTTGAAAGAGGTGGCCTCGGATTGAGTGCTGAAGGGAAAGAGGCCCACATATGGAGGAGCAGGAGGGAAGGCAGTCCTAGCAAAGAGGACAGTGAGAGGAGAGGTGGGAAATTCTGGCTGGGAGTGGGGGTCGGGAAGCAGGAAGTGATGGGAGGGGAAGACCGAGGCCAGAGATGACCTGGGACACGCTCAGCTACATGCCTAAGAGCCGAAAGGACTTTGTGGGTTCATCTTGGGGCTTCATGAAGCCGTTGCTCTTGATTTTAATGGAAATGGGCATAAATTATTCACAGGTTACAGCTGAGATTTGTTCAGTGCTACATAAGAAATAAGAAAAATAATGTTCACTGAGCACTGACCACAGGCTGAGAAGTGCAGACAAGTTGCTTACTCTTTGGGGGAAAGCTTTGCGGCCACTGGGGCTGCAGGAATGATGCTGACAGGTCCTGGGACCTTCTGGCACCTTCCTGCCTCATGATGTAGACACTTGCGGTCTCCCTGGCCAGGAAACTCTTGGTCATCACCTCCTATGTTTGACTTCTGTTTACTCGCAGGCCTGGGGGCACTGCTGCTTCTCTAGAAGTTTCCCTGAGGCCCTAGTCTAAATCAGCTGCTACCTCTGCCACCCTGGTTTTCTCTCATATCACCCTATTAAAAAAAAATCTTCTTTGTGCTTCTCTTATTTTCAGATGTTTTGATACATGTGTGTGTTTCATGCTCACTCTCCCACTAAACAGCACATTTCATGAAGAGAGGACATTTGTCCTGTTCATCCCCTGATCCCCAGTCTGACTGAGCGCCTGGCATACAGCAGGTACCAAGTGAGTATTTCTTGAAATGAAATGAAATGAGCTAGGGACCGGGATCCTGGAGAGAAGTTCTACAAATTATTGGTCATTTACTCTTCACAGTGACCTAAAGAGAGAGTATTATTGCTAACTGTGGAAACTGATGCCCAAGGTCACACAGTCTGTAGAGGTGGAGCGAAGTTAAGTTCAAGATTCTTCCTTTGATTAACTTAACAGGCTTTCAGACAGCACCATGCACCTCTAACAGGCTGTGTGTACATGCCAAAAAAGAACACACACACCCACATGTGCGCATACTCTATCTTTTTTCAAAGCTAGCTCCTTTGTTCCAAAGACTCAATTCAGTCTTGCCCTCCCTTGTTTTAACCAAGGTTTCTACATGCACGTAGTGTTCATAAGCTATGAATCTCAGAGTTTTACAGGCATTGCTGCCATAATCCTCCTCTGAGATGAAAAGTACTTTGTTCAATGTAGGAAGATGCTCAGATAATTCAGAGCTGCATGAACATGAAATATCAATAATTACATTGTGCCCATCTCAGAAAGTATTACGTGTTACTGCCAAAAACCCATACCAAGATTCACATATCAAGTGATTTTTTTATGGGAGTTGCAGGGCAGAACTTGTGGATTAGTCAGTTTCCCCTACAATATAAATCACTGGCAAAGCAGCTGAAACCCCAGAACCCTCAGGAAGGGCCAGGAAAGTCCATAGCTATTTTCGGTATCTTTGAAGATGATAGAAATTGTACATTTCCCTGCAATCTGGCTGCCAGTCCTGGTGGTTCTCAGCTCTGGGCTGGCATGATGAAATTCTCTATGGCACCTTTTCTAACTCCTCCTCTCTTTGCAACCATGCTTTTGGGAAAAAAATTTGCTTTACTAAATTAACTAGTGTTAAAAAAATGCATTTGTTTTTCTGGGTTTCTGTTCATTATGAACACAGAAAAGAGCTTGTTAGAACTTCGGATCGGAGGAATAATGAGATAACGACAGTCCTGGGCCACAGTCCTTTCCAGGAAATTCCCTGATCCCCGGGGAAGAGAGAGCAGTTGTGTAACATAATAAGCCAGGGGTCAGTGACCTCGAGGGCTGATTCCCCAGTGGCTCAGCAGTCAAGAATCCACCTACAGTGCAGGAGATGCAGGAGACACTGGTTTGTTCCCACGGTTGGGAAGATCCCCTGGCAACCCACTCCAGTATTCTTTCCTGGAAGAATTGGGAAGATCCCCTGGCAACCCACTCCAGTATTCTTTCCTGGAAGAATTGGGAAGATCCCCTGGCAACCCACTCCAGTATTCTTTCCTGGAAGAATTGGGAAGATCCCCTGGCAACCCACTCCAGTATTCTCACCTGGAGAATTCCATGGACAGAGGAGCCTGGCGGGTTACAGCCTTTGGGGTTGCAAAGAGTTGGACACGACTGAAGCAACTGAGCACACACTCACGCAGTAGCCTCAATTATTTGTGCTAAAGATCCTGTGGCCTCAAAGCGCATGGAATAGTCCCTATCTGGCCCTTTGTAGAGGGCCTACTTTAAGTGGCAATACCTGAGGCAACTTTAGTCCACCGGATGGGATATTCACGTCTTTCTGCAGACATGTTAGTGTGTTCAATTTTGGAAGGCGGTCCAGAACCCCCTTCACTGTTCCTCAGTGTTTGGCATGCAGACACGTTACTGTGTTAACACCCAGCAGCCTGGCACATGCCTGGCAGGGTTTCGGATGGAGGGACATGCCTGCGCAGCTGGCCTTCTCTGTGCTCTCAAGCAGCAGCCCCTAAACCTTTTGGCACCAGGAGCCAGTTTCATGGAAGACGATTTTTCCATGGACCAGGGCAATGGTTTTGGGATGACCCAAGCACATTTCCTGTGCACTTTATTTCCATCCTTATTACATCTGCTCCACCTCAGATCATCAGGTATTAGATCCTGGAAGTTGGGGATCCCTGCTCTGAGACAGTTAGTCTTATCCTCAGGCAATTCTCCCAGGTAAATCATATAACAAGCCCTCTTTGAACATGAGAACCCTGAAGTAAGGGAAGTTAGCATGCCCAGGGAGCAGATAGCAGGATGAGACTCTACCCCACACTCTGCCTCCACAGCCTGTGCTCCTGTCTCCCCACTGATGGCTTCTCCCAAATGGCCATTTCTGATCTAGCCAGGGATGTGCTGGGGCTTAAGGAGAGGAAATGTAAGCTTTGAGGTCAGCCGCACCTGGCCTTACCTCTTGCCTGCCGGGAGCCAGCACGGGCCATCCCACCCATGACAAGGTCATGCAGAAGAGACCCGATAAGCATGGCTTCAGGACTCGACGGACCCCCTGGACCTGCCCGAGCATCTACCCCCAAAACCAGAATTTGTCTCTCTTACTCTTTGCTGTCTTTCACCAACTCTTCTGACATTAACAGGGGGCTATCCCCGACCACCCTTCTCTGGAAAAATCTACTTAGGGCTCTAGCTAATAAGTCTCCTGGACATGATAGGAGTATTTCAATTCAAACCCCTCTGATGGCTTTCTAGCTTGCCTGACAGGTTTATCCAGACTCTTGCAGCTACACATATGATTATTCACAGCCTCCCAACTGTGAGAGGCACAGGATGCCTAAAAATATAGAGCCTTTCAAAGAGTTAAAAACTATTAGAGTAGTGCTGGTATAAGATTTCACTGTTGAGCCAATGCTTGCTGCCAAGTTCCCATATCCCTTATCCACTGTGGACCTGGGAGTGCATTAGTTAAAATAGTTGGAATGTAAGAAAAACAAGTGTAGCCTTGAAATTAACCACATCAGACCTTTGAGCTAATTGGTTCTTTCTTGTAACTCACTGCACCTTTGCTCAGTGAGAAATGTAATTCTGTTTAGCATTTTCTGAGGCTGACATAGATTAGAAATATAAAGAAACACTTTGAGGGAAAATAAATTTTCTGGTTGAGCAGCCTTTATCAAAAAAGGGTCATAAAATGTCTACAGGCCTCCAAGGCCAGAAGATAATGTACACAACATTGTTTATGGGAAAGGTTTGCAGAAAAGAATCCTGGTTTCAATAAGGGCAAAACTGCTGGAATGTTTGGGCTAACTCTATGACCTTGCATCTTTCATTTCCCTCTATGTACAAGTCAAGGTATAAAAGTCCCTTTTTGAAAATAAAGTTATGGGCCTTGCTCACTGAAGAAGCTTGGTCACCCTGTGTCTTCTTTTTTTCTTTCTCTCTCTTACTCTCTTTTTCAGGCTGATCCCTTGGAGCATAGAGGCTCTCTGCATTCACTTATCTGCCTGGGCTTCTAAGACCTGAATAGGAAGACACTCTGTGTCTTCACTCCCCCGGGAGACTGGGAGGGCGCCTATGGCCTCCGTAAACAGAGCAAATCCCTTGTCTTGGGGCTTTATTAGCTTTCTGTGTAAACCAAGGAATATCAGCTTCTATTCTTTCCTCTCTCATTCATTCATTCATTAATTCACTCGCCAACGCTGTTTCTCCTGAGGGCTCCCCTGGATCCTGCAGGGGCTGGACCCCAGCACTTGCCTGGTGTGTGACCTTAGGCAAACATATCACCTCTCCAGCCTCCTTCTCTGCAGCATGGAAGCAATAAGAAGTCACCTTATGGGCTGTTCTAGGGCTGGCTGATATTGATAGTCATGGTAGCTCACACTGACATGGAATTACCGTATGTCCAGCACTGTTCAAAGCCACTCATATACTTTTGCTCAGTCATCGTAACAACCTAGGAGCGGGGTACAGCTAATCCCAATCCTAATCCCATTTACAGATGAGAAGCCTGACACACTGACCTGTCCACGGTCACTCCTTCATAAGTAGTGAAGCCACGATGTGAAACCCAGGCGTATGCTCTAGGCTCCATGCCCATAGCATGCCCATAGCAACCGTTCTCTGGTCACAAACAGACCACTGTTACAAACCTGAGCCTCCATCAGCCCTTTCCTAGAATGGCGACTGTTGCTATGCCTTCTGGGATTACATGTGATACTCCATGTAAAAGGGCATGGTGCATAGAAATTCAGCACAATTAGTCAGTTCAGTTCAGTTGCTTAGTTGAAAATTTAGGACTGATTTCCTTTAGGATGGACTGGTTGGATCTCCAAGGGACTCTCAAGAGTCTTTTCCAACACCACAGTTCAAAAACATCAATTCTTCAGCGCTCAGCTTTCTTTATAGTCCAACTCTCACATCCATACACAACTATTGGAAAAATCATAGATTTGACTAGATGGACCTTTGTTGGTAAAGTAATGTCTCTGCTTTTCAATATACTATCTGGGTTGGTCATAACTTTTCTTTCAAGGAGTTTTTTTAATTTCATAGCTGCAGTCACCATCTGCAGTGATTTTGGAGCCCAGAAAAATAAAGTCTGTCACTGTTTCCATTGTTTCCCCATTTATTTGCCATGAAGTGATAGAACCAGATGCCATGATTTTAGTTTTTTGAATGTTGAATTTTAAGCCAACTTTTTCCACTCTCCTTTTTCACTTTCCTCAAGAGGTTCTTTAGTTCTTCTTTGCTTTCTGCCATAAGGGTGGTGTCATCTGCATATCTGAGGTTATTGATATTTCTCCTGGCAATCTTGATACCAGCTTGTGCTTCATCCAGCCCATCATTTCTCATGATGTACTCTGCATATAAGTTAAATAAGCAGGTGACAATATACAGCCTTGACGTACTCCTTTCCTGATTTGGAACCAGTCTGTTGTTCTATGTCTAGTTCTAACTGTTGCTTCCTGACCTGCATACAGATTTCTCAAGAGGCAGGTCAGGTGGTCTGGTATTTCCATCTCTTGAAGAATTTCCCATAGTTTGTTGTGATCCACACAGTCAAAGGCTTTGGCATAGTCAATAAAGCAAGAGTAGATATTTTTCTGGAACTTTCTTGCTTTTTTTGATGATCCAGTGGATGTTGGCAATAGACAAATGTCCTGAGGCGATATCTTATTTTTTCCTGAAAACTTAGAGATGATTGCAATGAACCCACTTTCCCCAGCATTCATCATCAAAGCAGAGTCTGGGCTTGTGCACAGGTAAGAACTAGAAGGTGTCTCCTTTGTCCCAGCCTCTGCTTCATCCACCTTGTGGTCTAAGTAGGTGAAGCCGAGGACTCTTGGGCTCCTTCTCTTCCTCCACATGTGTCACGCCCTTTCCCGCTCGTCCACCACAGAAACTCCACTCTGCCCCTGCCTGGTTAGTGCCTGTCCCTGGCAAGGCTTAGTGGAAGCATCACATCCTCCTGGAGGCCTTCTCTGACTCTGGCCTGGGTCAGGCCCTGGGGACGTAATTCTCACAGCTGCTTTGCTACGATACATCCCTGCCAGTATGGGACTTGCTCCCTGGTCGACTACCAGCATTGGATCTTGAACTCTGGGAGGACAGGGCTGTGTGCGATTATCTGGGAGAGGACTTCTTCAGCTTTAGTGCCCACAAAACCCATCTGGGGAGCTTTTACAGCTATGCAATCACTGAGCCCACCTCCAGAATGTCCTGCTCAATAGTGCTAAGCTGTGCCCTAGAAATGGACAATTAAAAAAATTTTTTAATTATTTTATTATATATTGTTGTTGTTAGTTGCTCAGTCATGTCTGACTCTTTGTGACCCTGTGGACTGTAGCCCACCAGGCTCCTCTGTCCATGGGATTCTCCAGACAAGAATCCTGGAGTGGGTTGCCCTTTCCTCCTCCAGGTGATTATACATTGTTTATTATTTACACTGAGTGAAGGGTTCCTTAAGTTCTATAGTGCTGTATCATTTTCAAAAGCTCCACAAGATGCTTTCATGTGGTCCCATGTCAGCCCCCTTTCCTACAGTCTCTGCGCCTGCACTGTCTGGCTCCCACATGCCTGCCCACTGGTGGCCACTACTCGTTGGATCCGTGAGTCTGCTTTTTTGCTTTCTCACTAGTTTTCTGTATTTTTTTAAAGATTCCACACACAAGTGATATGCAAAGTATTTGTCTTTCTCTGTCTGACTTATTTCACATAGCGCAATACCCTCCCAATCTGTCCATGTGGCTGCAAATGGCAATATTTTGTTCTTTTTTATGGCCGAGTAGTATTCCATCAAATATAAATACCATATCAGCTTTATCCATTTACCTGTTGATGGACACAGGTTGCTTTCACATATTGGCAATTGTAAATATTGCTGCTGTGGACATTGGGGTATGTATTTTTTTTTGAATTAGTGTTTTTGGTAGTTTTGGATGTATACCCAGGAATGGACTTGCTGGGTCATAATGGTAGTTCTCTTTTAGGTTTTTTGAGAAATATCCATGCTGTTTTCCGTAGTGGCTGCAGCAATTTACATTCCCACCAACAGTGTACAAGGTTTCCCTTTTCTCTACATTCTTGACAACACTTGTTGTGTTCTTTTTGATGATAATCCTTCTGACAGGTGTGAAGCGGTATCTCTTTGTGGTTTTAATTCAAATTTGCCTGATGCAGAAATCAGCATTTTTAACTGCTAACTCCCTTCCTCCCATCATTGGTAGGAGCTGAAAATCCTTGAGGGCAGGACTGGGTCTGCCTGGTCCTCACTTGGTCACCTGTCCTTAGCTCAGTGTGTGTGTGTGTGTGTGTGTGTGTGTGTGTGTGTGTGTGAGGCAGACAACGCATACATATTTGCTGGATGACTGGGAAGAAAAGCTGCTACCTTTTACCTTGAATAGTTTCTCAAGGAATCCACAGACCACCTGCATGAAAAGTACCTTGGTGGTGTCCTTAAAAGTACCTTGTTAAAAATTCAGAGTCCTGGGCCCCAGCCCTATCGAGTCAGACTCTCTAGGGATGTAGCCTTTGTTTTTCTTTTAAGCCAGCTCTCTGGCTACTATTTGTGTGCTCGAAGTTGTTGTTGATCATTGCTGTTGGCAGGGAGTAGATACATTACGTACCTGGATTGGCAGTTTCTCAAGGATAGTACCTGTGTTGAATCTTTCCGCTAAATCTTTCCTAGTGCTGCGCAGAAGGCATGAATGAGTTACTTGCATCCTCACTGAGTTACCAGGACAGAAGGGTCTGTCTCCAGCAGACGCTCAGGGTCTGTTTGTTGTGGCTGAGATGTAATATGTTTGGTGCCTCATAGTCATTTCCAGCTTTCCAGGTGGCGCTAGTGGTAAAGAATCCACCTGCCAGTGCATGAGACACGAGAGATGAGGGTTTGATGCCTGAGTCGGGAAGATCCCCTAGAGTAGGCAGTGGCAACTCCAGTTAGCAACACTCCAGTATTCTTGCCTGAGAAATCTCATGGACAGAGGAGCCTGACAAGCTACAGTCCATGGGGTTGCAAAGCTCAGTTCAGTTCAGTTACTCAGTCATGTCTGACTCTTTGCAACCCCATGGACTGCAGCACGCCAGGCTTCCCTGTCTCCATCAACAATTCCCGGAGCTTGCTCAGACTCATGTCCATCGAGTTGGTGATGCCATCCAACCCTCTCATGCTCTGTCATCCCTTTCTCCTCCTGCCTTCAATCTTTCCCAGCATCAGGGTCTTCTCCAATGAGTCAGTTCTTTGCATCTTATGGCCAAAGTATTGAAGCTTCAGCTTTAGCATCAGTCCTTCCAATGAATATTCAGGACTGATTTCCTTTATGATTGACAGGTTTGATCTCCTTGCTGTCCAAGGGACTCTCTAGAGTCTTCTCCAACACCATCATTGCAAAGAGTCAGACACAACTGAAGTGACATGCACACAAAGTCATTTTCACAAAAGTTATTTCATTTGAAGAGGCAATAAAGGGAGCTAGCATCTATCACTCCTGTGTGAGCCTGGCAGAGCACAAGACACTTTATCTGTATTGTGTCACTTCATCTGCCTCACAGTGATGGAGTGAAGATAACTCCCCCATTTTACAGATGTAAAAAGAGAGGTTCAGACCTGCTCAAAGCCTCACAGTGAACAGATTATGAGCTGGAATCTGAACCCAAGACCACCTCCCTCCCAAGTTTCTGCCCTTGTTTTCTCTTTGTTTTGGCCACACCATCTTTCCTCTTGAGATCCCTGTGCCGTAAATACTTTGTATCTACTTCAGAGGTGAGGAAACAGATGAGAGAGCTTCAGAGTCGCTCAAGGGTGCTGGAGCCAGGATTCTTAATCCTACATGTTACATCCTCACTTAGAGGAGATGGTAATGGCGTCAGCCCCTCTGGGTTTCTGTTGTCTGAGTATGGGGCAGAAATTCTCCTCTAGGACAAGTTCTCCCAGATGACTGTGGTAGATGCAAACACATATGTCTTTAGGTTTCTAGATGGCAGCAAGAAGGATTCAGAGCAAGATGTCATGTGGGAGGCACCAGGGTTCTTGCTACAGAAACTGTAAGAATCCAAAAGGATCTGGAAAGGGCTTTAGGCAAGGGAACTAGCCCTTACAAACACAGACCATTCTGCTGGCATAACTTGGGCTAATATAAGCCCAGGTAACATGGCTGCCCCTGGAGAAGGGAATGGCAAGCCGCTCCAGTATTCTTGCCTGGAGAATTCCATGGACAGAGGAGCCTGGAGAGCTGCAGTTCATGGGGTCACAGAGAGTCAGACAGGAATGAGTGATTAACACACCCACACACAAACATGACTGATCGTAGTGGGACTTTCTTCATCACCATAGTTATTCAGATTCAAGTAATCCTTTAAAAATACTGAGCTGTTGAGACCCAGATAAAACAGAGATAAAAATAATATGCACTAGGGAAATTATTCATACGGTGGTCAAAGAAGTGCAAAGTTAAACAAAGGGTGCTGTTTTATACCTATGAAATAAGTAAAATAAATGGGAAAATCACAACTCCCAGTGCTGGTCAGGATGTGGTAAAAACTTGTGCACTTGGTTTTCTGAGGAGAGTGGTGTGAATGGACATAGCACATTTTAAAAAGTAGTAGAAAGTTCTATAAAAATTCAAACAGTGTTTCTTCCTTTGATCTAAATTTTTACTCTCCAAGGAAGTAACTTAGTGGAAACAAAAAAGTTATACACTCTAAGAGGTTTGCGGCAACAGTATCTAAAAGAGCAAAAGAAAACAAGAAAAAAGAAGGCTATGAAGGCCCTCCTAAGGGGCTATGTCTGTGGACAAGAGCAGGGGCCGGCAGGAAGACCCCGGTGTGTGGAAGGAGCTGGTGGTGGCAAGAGCCAGCACTGGCAGCCAGAGGGGCAGCAGCCGTGGTGATGGGAAGGGATGAGGATGGACAGGTGGAGCCTGCACTGTCTGCCCCAAACAACCCTGCTAACCAAGTGTCGCAGAGACGCCTCCACCTGGTTAGTAAGACCACCTCCTGATGAGCAGGACTCATGACTGCGACTGACGCTGCCTCTCAGGAGACCTCACATCTGCCTCTTGCACAAACATGCCAGCTGTGCAAGTGCTGCACAAGCTTTTGTGGACGCCTTTACTCTCCACGAGACCCCACGTGCTAGGTTAGTACTTCCTAGTAGGCCCCTGGAGAGCCGATTTGGGAGGAACATTAGATATCTTCTGGCTAAGAAGAGGAGTATGTGATCTAGTAACAAATAATTATTAATAATAATATTAATTAGTATTTCTGAAAGAGATGGACATATCAGACCACCTAACCTGCCTCTTGAGAAATCTATATGCAGGTCAGGAAGCAACAGTTAGAACTGGACATGGAACAACAGACTGGTTCCAAATAGGAAAAGGAGTACGTCAAGGCTGTATATTGTCACCCTGCTTATTTAACTTCTATGCAGAGTCTATCATGAGAAACGCTGGGCTGGAAGAAACACAAGCTGGAATTAAGATTGCCGGGAGAAATATCAATAACCTCAGATATGCAGATGACACCACCCTTATGGCAGAAAGTGAAGAGGAACTAAAAAGCCTCTTGATGAAAGTAAAAGAGGAGAGTGAAAAAGTTGGCTTAAAGCTCAACATTCAGAAAACGAAGATCATGGCATCTGGTCCCATCACTTTGTGGGAAATAGATGGGGAAACAGTGGAAACAGTGTCAGACTTTATTTTTGGGGACTCCAACATCACTGCAGATGGTGACTGCAGCCATGAAATTAAAAGACGCTTACTCCTTAGAAGGAAAGTTATGACCAACCTTTATAGCATATTCAAAAGCAGAGACATTACTTTGCCAACCAAGGTCCATCTAGACAAGGCTATGGTTTTTCCAGTAGTCATGTATGGATGTGAGAGCTGGACTGTGAAGAAGGCTGAGTGCCGATGAATTGAGGCTTTTGAACTGTGGTGTTGGAGAAGACTCTTGAGGGTCCCTTGGACTGCAAGGAGAGCCAACCAGTCCATTCTGAAGGAGATCAGCCCTGGGATTTCTTTGGAAGGAATGATACTAAAGCTGAAACTCCAGTACTTTGGCCACCTCATGCGAAGGGTTGACTCACTGGAAAAGACTCTGATGCTGGGAGGGATTGGGGGCAGGAGGAGAAGGGGACGACCGAGGATGAGATGGCTGGATAGCATCACTGACTCTATGGATGTGAGTCTGAGTGAACTCCGGAAGTTGGTGATGGACAGGGAGGCCTGGTGTGCTGCGATTCATGGGGCCGCAAAGAGTTGGACACGACTGAGCGACTGAACTGAACTGATGTCTAATGGTTATCACAGCGTAACTAAGCAGTGTGGTCTACATGCCAGACATCATCTCACTTTACCGTCCCAAGCCGCCCCCCCACCCCCACCCCCGTCCAGGTCACTTCATTTTTGTTAGGTGTAATTACCTTCCTCATTTTGCAGATGAGGGGAATTCTTGCTTGGAAGTTTGAAGCAGTTTTCCAAGACCACACAGCTAATTAAAATCAAGCTGAGGCTCCCAGCAGCTTTGTCTGCCCAGAGGCCATAAACTGATCACCTTCCCACGTCTGTGGAACAAGACATTGAATTCCCAGTTGGGCACAAAGATGCCTAGGTTGGTCCAGGTAGGCGGCTCTGGGAGCCTCCCAGCCAAGCCCTGGAGGCCAAAATTGCCGGTTGACAGGGTAACGTAGCAGGCTTAGCCAGGTGAGCTGAGCCATGCTGGCCCCTCTGTCTTGCTTTCTCATTGGCTGTTCCCCTCCCAGGACCAGTGCAGGTGGCAGGGATTTATTGCCAACACTGCTTCTGTTAAGTTTGCAAAATGAAGATGAGAAGCAAAATGCCTGGGGTTACGGTGCTGGATTTGGAACGGAGGCAACGTAACTTTCTGGAGCTTGTAGCTAGCTTGTCGCCACCCACACTCGTCTGGCAGGTTGAAGCTGATGTGTGTGAGCCAAGAGGCGCCAGCGATATTTCTGCCCACTGGCAGGCACAAAGACTCAGGCTGATGCAGAGGACAGGCAGCTGGCTGTAGTAGCTTCTGTCTGGTCTCACCAACCTGCTTGGGGTCCACCCATGTGAGGGTGAAACAGATGACTGATGCTGCTTTGGGGGTTCTCATCTTGTGTTCCACAGAGGAGGTGTAGCACGGAGTTGGAAGTGAGTGAGACTTCTGAATCTCAGCTGTGCCTTGGATGACCTTGGACCACCACTTCACCTCTGGGCTTTGTTTTCCTCATCTGTAAAATGGGGATGCTAGGAATTCCTACCTAGCGAGGGTTAAATTAGACAGTGCAGGTAATGTGGGTCATCCCTGAGTACACAGTACTTCTTACCTATTATTTGTTCTTTTTTTTACCAAAGGTAATTAGTTTGCCTGGATCCTTCTCTATAACTCATGATATGTTTGGTTACATAATATTTCCAGAAGGAGTAAAGAGGGAACCTGTATTGATTGGCCCACCTCTAACCCAGGGCTCTTATTCAGCATTGAGTTATTCCATTTATTGTTATAGACATTCAGTTCCTGGGAAAGTAAAGGAAAATACATTTATTTTTCAATAAAAGAAAACCTCCAGTGCTACAAGGTTGCCTCTGGATGCAAGAGCCCTCAGCAGGGAGAATCAGGAGCACAAAGGACTTGACCACTGGTGTCTCTGGCTCTGACCCCCCTGGCCCCCTTTAATGCTGTGGCCTCCACCCGTGCAGACCTCCACCCAGTGTCCACTGAGCTTGCAGAGATAGTCCAGGCACATTGATAAACATCCAGGAAAATCAACCTGGAGAACCCAGGCAGTGTGATCAGAGGGACAGCTTTCCCTATTTCATTCTGAAGATCCTTCTTACTCCCTAGGTTAATGGATGGCAAGAATGAGATGCAGTCTCTCCTTTCGGGTGACAGGTTGGTTCTGTGCAGAGAACTGCTCTATTTTCTGTTGAGTAGACCCTCTACATGGCCAAAGCTTCACAAACTCAGAGCATTCATCCCATGGATAGATGTAGATTGTGATAAGAGGGGCTTTCATTTGTAGAGGATGGGCTGGAGCCATTTTCCGTCAGAACTCTGCTTCTCCATTCCCTCTCACCATCACATGATAATTCAGGGATAGAGGGAAGCAAGCACCCCCACCCCATGAAAACTCTGGGGTCCCCTCTAGCTTGGAAATGAAGGAGGTGAATGGCTACAAGGCTGTGGACTTTCCCCTGCTCCATGGCCTCATAACTATAGCACCTTCTTTTATCCATCCAGAATTTCTGGGAGCCTATAAAGGGAAAATAATTGTTCAAACAATAAACTCCTCAAATTTACAATGTTAAAGTAACAGGTCCTTCTCTGGGCCTCAGTCTCCCAATTTATACATGAAATGGTTGACACAGATGAGCTCTTAGTTGCTTTGAATCTCTGGTGGAGTTCTGTGAGTTTTCTGTTTCCCCAGCACTTGAAAGCCTCTGGGGACAGGTGGAAATTAACCAGGAAATGGTCCTCTCCAAGGCCACGGGCACTGTGGGCACTTGACAGCTCTTGGCATGGTCCCAGCCCAGTCACCTTGGGTCTGCTAATGAGGCTGCAAGAGACAGAAACACATGCGTGGTCAGGATGAGAGGTAACGACTGGTTGATTAAATTGATTAAATTACATTTCTAGTTTAGGAGGCTAGGGTGGGAAGTGGAGTTAAAATTTTGCCAAGGGCTTTTTGAAAGAGAAAAGGAAAATGCACCAACATGTTTTAAATTCTCTTTCTGTGCTGAGAACGGCACATACATTGTGTCTTCCTAGGTGGACAGGGAGGCCTGGCATGCTGCAGTCCACGGGTCGCAAACAGTCGAACACGACTGAGCAACTGAACAACAACAAGCTGTACTTTTAGGTTGAATTATCACCTTTCTTTTCCATGCCAAGCAAACAGAGGCTCAGAGAAGTTAAGTGAGTCGTCAGAGGTCCCATGGGGAATTCACGGAGGAAGTCAGGCTTAGGGTTCCCTTCATGTTCCATGCTTCCGTTTTTCCATCTGTAAACCTCATAAAATTGCAAGGATTAAATGAGCAAATGCCACAGAAAGCAGGAAAGCAAGTGTCTCCCCCATAGTAAGTGTTCATAAGTATTAATCTCTTGGACTATGAGTGATTCCTAACACCCATATTTCACTCTCAGGGAAGACCAAAGCTCCTCCAAATTTCCCAAGCTCACGTGAGAAACCCCATTTCAAGATCACCTACTTTCAGAGGAACCCAGTTCAAGCAAACCTACAAGAGTCGTTCCAACTGCAGCTCATGTGGCATTCAGGTAGCTTCGTCTGCAGGGAATTCCGTCTTTGGAGGATACTTTCCTGTTTTGTCGAATGGCAACTCACACAAGGGTACAAGGCAAAGAGAAGATCCCACACGTGTGCATGGACGCCAGGGGTCCTCTGGGAAATGCGACATTTCTGCTTTCATGGTAGCAGCCTCTGCTAATGACCTGGCCTTACTTTTGTGAGCATAGATGCACACACAGGTGCATGCACCAACAGGAGTTTTAAAGGCCCTCTTAAAAAGCTTCACGGTGATCATCTTAGGATGGCGGGCTGTGGTTGGTGTTTTTCTTTCTGTATTTCTCAGCACTATCTAATTTTTCTTCAAAGAACACATTGCTTAATAAAATAAAATAGAATATACTAAAATGGGCCTTCTTTGTCAAGCTGTGTGTGGGTATGTGTATACGCATACATGCTGGCCATGATACAGCCTGATTTTTCTGTATGTTAGCTCTTTTTTCTTTAGTTACAAAATTTAATTGTAAAGGTCAATCAGTGGTTATTGGTCAAACCAATCCATGTTAATAGCTTCGAAGTGTGTACAGATGTGAGAGTTGGACTGTGAAGAAAGCTGAGCGCCAAAGAATTGATGCCTTTAAACTGCAGTGTTGAAGAAGACTCTTGGGAGTCCCTTGGACTGCAAGGAGATCCAACCAGTCCATCCTAAAGGAGATCAGTCCTGGGTGTTCATTGGAAGCACTAATGCTAAAGCTGAAACTCCAGTACTTTGGCCACCTCATGCGAAGGGTTGACTCATTGGAAAAGACTCTGATGCTGGGCGGGATTGGGGGGGCAGGAGGAGAAGGGGACGACCGAGGATGAGATGGCTGGATGGCATCACGGACTCGATGGACGTGAGTGTGTGTGAACTCCGGGAGTTGGTGATGGACAGGGAGGCCTGGCGTGCTGCGATTCATGGGGTCGCAGAGAGTCGGACACGACTGAGCGACTGAACTGAACTGAACTGAGTTCTGCAGAGGCTAGTTTTTAAATAAAGGTGACAAACACCAGCCAGCTTCTCAGCAGCTTCAGGGTCTAATTAAGTGGGATTCTGAAAGTTAAATACAAAGGCCAGGAGAAGGACAGTGCCATCATCAACAAGTAAAGCAAAGTCATAATTTCCCGAATCCCTTTTGCATGCTGAGTCGCTTCAGTTGTGTCTGATTCTTCGGGACTCTATGGACTGTAGCCCTTCTCCAGGGAATCTCCCTGACCCAGGGATCGAGTCTGGATCTCCTACACTGCAGGCAGATCCTTTGTCATCTGAGCCATCACGGAAGCCCCAAATCATTTTTAGTTGAACAGAAAAGTTCTAGTTTTAAAACAGTTTAAAGCAATCTAACTATTTTCTACCTGATATCAAAACAGGTTTCTTTTTCCTATCTAAACATTATTCTTGGCATTGAGGTAAATCAGAATTCATACAATATACTTTGTCAAACTTTTCCAAAGATATTGTCTTGCTGTAGAGAGAAATTTTTGTGTTATACATATATTTACGTATTTTTTCTTCAAAGACTACTGACAAATTTATGAGATTAATAGGCCTTTAATGAGACCAGGATGATATTGATAATATGAATGTAAAAGGCCATTCATTTATACCATGTGTTTATGTATTGTGCAATATGAAACAAGATCATAGAATCTATATATATGGATGAACTCTTGGTAATTCATCTATGTACATATATGGTAGCTGTTGAAAATTCTGCAGCTGTCCTGCAAGAAAGTGACTATTATTTCCATGCTTTTAAGGAGGAAACTGAGTTGCAAAAGCTAGAGAATTAAGGCCACTTGTTACCTCTCCCCAAAGCTGCCGCCAGATCTTTTCCAAATTGGGCACCCTTTAATGGTTCCTTCTTAGTCTTTCATCACAGGTCCCGCCAATAAATGTGGGCCCTCTCTCTTTCTTGCTAGACAACCAGTGCAGTGAAAAGCCCCCTCTCTCCCTCAGGACTTGGCTAAGAGTTTCTTACGTGATCAGGGGTTCAGCCACTCTGTGCTCAGTTATGAGCAGAATAGAGAAGCCCTGCAGGGCTCAGAGGCTGTGGCTTGATTGAAACTGTCTCAGAGGAAGAAGCTGAGGCATGAACGGTCTGCAGTCTGGAGGCTGAATTTCCAAAGAGGATGCCTGAGGGTGGGCAGGTGGGAGGGCTGAGCGGACTGTCCTTGTCCCATGAAGCTCTAGATGTGGAAAGAAAGGTCAGATGGGGATGGGAGTTGGCAGCTTTGTCTGGGTTCCAATTGGTATCACAAAAATTTTTTTAAGGCAAACCATTTAATATATGGGAATCCAAGTCTATGCCCCAACCAGTAACGCTGAAGAAGCTGAAGTTGAATGATTCTATGAAGACCTACAAGACCTTCTAGAATTAACACCCAAAAAAGATGTCCTTTGCAATATAGGGGACTGGAATGCAAAAGTAGGAAGTCAAGAAACACCTGGAGTAACAGGCAAATTTGATCTTGGAGTACAGAATGAGGCAGGGCAAAGGCTAATAGAGTTTTGCCAAGAGAACGCACTGGTCATAGCAAACACCCTCTTCCAACAACACAAGAGAAGACTTACACATGGACCTCACCAGATGGCCAACACCAAAATCAGACTGATTATATTCTCTGCAGCCAAAGATGGAGAAGTTCTTTACAGTCAACAAAAATAAGACCGGGAGCTGACTGTGGCTCAGATCATGAACTCCTTATTACCAAATTCAGACTCAAATTGAAGAAAGTAGGGAAAACCGCTAGACCATTCAGGTATGACCTAAATCAAATCCCTTATGATTATACAGTGGAAGTGAGAAATAGATTTAAGGGACTAGATCTGACAGACAGAGTGCCTGATGAACTATGGATGGAGGTTCGTGACCTTGTACGGTAGACAGGTATCAAGACCATCCCCAAGAAAAAGAAATGCAAAAAGGCAAAATGGCTGTCTGAGGAGGACTTACAAATAGCTGTGAAAAGAAGAGAAGTGAAAGGCAAAGTAGAAAAGGAAAAATATAACCATTTGAATGCAGAGTTCCAAAGAATAGCATGGAGAGATAAGAAAGCCTTCCTCAGTGATGAGTGCAAAAAAAATAGAGTAAAACAATAGATTGGGAAAGACTAGAGTTCTCTTCAAGAAAATCAGAGATACCAAGGGAACATTTCATGCAAAGATGGGCTCAATAAAGGACAGAAATGGTATGGACCTAACAGGAGCAGAAGATATTAAGAAGAGGTGGCAAGAATACACAGAAGAACTGTACAAAAAAGATCTTCATGACCCAGATAATCACGATGGGGTGATCACTCACCTAGAGCCAGACATCCTGGAATGTGAACTCAAGTGGGCCTTAGGAAGCATCACAATGAACAAAGCTAGTGGAGGTGGTAGAATTCCAGTGGAGCTATTTCAAGTCCTAAAAGATGATGCTGTGAAAGTGCTGCACTCAATATGCCAGCAAATTTGGAAAACTCAGCAGTGGCCACAGGACCGGAAAACGTCAGCTTTCATTCTACTCCCTAAGAAAGGCAATGCCAAAGAATGCTCAAACTACCACACTATTGCACTCATCTCACACACTAGCAAAGTAATGCTTAAAATTCTCCAAGCCAGCCTTCAACAGTATATGAACTGTGAACTTCCAGATGTTCAAGCTGGTTTTACAAAAGGCAGAGGAACCAGAGATCAATTGCCACCATTCATTGGATCATCAAAAAAACAAGAAAGTTCCAGAAAAACATCTATTTCTGCTTTATTGACTTTGCTAAAACCTTTGACTGTGTGGATCACAATAAACTGTGGAAAATTCTCAAAGAGATGGGAATACCAGACCACCTGATCTGCCTCTTGAGAAATCTGTATGCAGGTCAGGAAGCAACAGTTAGAGCTGGACATGGAACAACAGACTGGTTCCAAATAGGAAAAGGAGTACGTCAAGGCTGTATATTGTCACTCTGCTTATTTAACTTATATGCAGAATACATCATGAGAAACGCTGGACTGGAAGAAGCACAAGCTGGAATCAAGATTGCCGGGAGAAATATCAATAACCTCAGATATGCAGATGACACCACCCTTATGGCAGAAAGTGAAGAGGAACTAAAAAGCCTCTTGATGAAAGTGAAAGTGGAGAGCGAAAAAGTTGCCTTAAAGCTCAACATTCAGAAAACGAAGATCATGGCATCTGGTCCCATCACTTCATGGGAAATAGATGGGGAAACAGTGGAAACAGTGTCAGACTTTATTTTGGGGGGCTCCAAAATCACTGCAGATGGTGACTGCAGCCATGAAATTAAAAGATGCTTACTCCTTGGAAGGAAAGTTATGACCAACCTAGATAGTATATTCAAAAGCAGAGACATTACTTTGCCAACTAAGGTCCGTCTAGTCAAGGCTATGGTTTTTCCTGTGGTCATGTATGGGTGTGAGAGTTGGACCATAAAGAAAGCTGAGCATCAAAGAATTGATGCTTTTGAACTGTGGTGTTGGAGAAGACTCTTGAGAGTCCCTTGGACTGCAAGGAGATCCAACCAGTCCATCCTAAAGAAAATCAGTTTTGTATGTTTATTGGAAGGAGTGATGCTGAAGCTGAAACTCCAATACTTTGGCCACTTGATGTGAAGAGCTGACTCATTTGAAAAGACCCTGATGCTGGGAAAGTTTGAAGGCAAGTGAAGGGGACAACAGAGGATGAGATGGTTGGATGGCATCACCGACTCAATGGACATGAGTTTGAGTAAACTCTGGGAGCTGGTGGTGAACAGGGAGGCCTGGTGTGCTCTAGTCCACGGGGTTTCAAAGAGTCAGACACGACTGAGCTCCTGAGCTGAACTGAACTGAGCTGATATAAACAGACACTGCGCCCTGATTTGCCTGGGTGGTGAAGGAAAATATTTGAAGTTTATTCGTGTAATACCTAAACTGTGCCCTGCTGACAGCCATGTAAACTGGAAATACTAGTCAGGGCTTCTCTGGGGCTGCTGTGAGGGCTAAAGGCGTCTGTGTGTGTCTAACATGGAGTCTGGGTAAATTATAAGGGGCTCAAGAAAGGAGTAAAATCTGCTTCCTGCTTAGCAGGGGTGGATAGTTTCATAAAGAGTAGGAGGCTTTCGATGTAAAATGTGCCATAGAAAGGTGTGTAGGGGGTGCTCACAGATGGATGTCTGGGCTAAGAGAATGTTGTCATCATTGTTGTTTGCTTTTTAGATGGGAGGAGCACAGAGGCCTCATAAAAACGCAGAAGTAAAGTTAGGCCACGTACAGGAGTAGTAGGCATCTACTCAGCACCTCCTGGTTCTAGGTAATGTGCTGACTTCTGATAAGCATCATCTCATTTCCCTTTGTCACAAGCCCAGGGATCGTGGGTGTTATTGTTTTTGGAGGCATATGTTACGGTAGGAGTGAAAGGACACAGGTATCATAGAGAGGAATCTTGAGCCGTCCCCAGCTGTCATCTCCTGTCTATTAATACCCCTTCCTTAGGTGGCAAATCTCTCTCCAAACTCTAGGCCAGAGTCTCCCAACCTTGGCACGATTGTCATTTTGGGTGGAAGAATTCTCTGTTGTGGGGTCTACCCTGTGCTTTGCAGAGTGCTTAGCAGTATCCCTCATGTCTACCCAATAGACGCTAGTAACCTTTCTCCTCCCCCAGGTGTGACAGGCAAAAATGTCTCCAGCAAGGGCAAAGGTCATCTGGTGACAAAATCTCCATGCCCTCATAAGAACTCCTGCTCTAAGCATAATCTGTATATGAAAGATGCTGAATGAATGCAACTCAGACCGAGTTCCGTGTTTATGGAACCAGCTACTTGCCTAATACCGTCACTTGGATGCTTCTCAGCTCTCAAGTTTAGCATGCTCAAAATGAAACTCCTGGTGCTTCATCGGTCTGTCCTCCCCACATCAGTTTTTCCCAAGTCAGTTAAGGGCAACTTCACTCACTCAATTGCTCATATGAAAGCCTCAAACATAGTCTTTCTTTTTTTTCACATCCAATGTATTAACAAGATCTATTCAACCTCCAAAATACTTCCTGAACCCATACACTTTGCTGCAACTCTCATCTAATCTGGCCTCATCCCTTACTTGGACAGCTCACACACGTCTTTGTTTCTACTACTTGCCTCATTTCATTTCATTCTCCAAACAATATTCTTGTAAAGCCTGCTGCTGCTGCTAAGTTGCTTCAGTCATGTCTGACTCTTAGCGACCCCATGGACTGCAGCCTACCAGGCTCCTCCATCCATGGGATTTTCCAGGCAAGAGTACTGGAGTGGGGTGCCATTGCCTTCTCCGTTGTAAAGCCTAAATCTGAGCAAATCACTTCCTTGCCTAAGTCATTCCAACCACTTATCATCACATGTAGAATAAAACCCAAACTCTTAACCACGGCCTTAGTAGCCTTGGTTGTTGCGGTCCTGGCCACCTTTGCTGACTTCATTGCATCACATCGTCATCTTGTTGAAAGCCCTGAGGCCACACACATTGCTTTCTTTCTGTTCCACAAACTTAGCAGCCTCATTCTGTCTTCAGAACTGTTGCCCTTTCTGTTACATCTTATGCAAATATTTTGCCCCCAGAGGCCAGAATTTTCCCTTCCCCAGACTTTGGCACGCACTGTTCATCTTTAGTGGCTGTGGGCCTCTGCTGTTTATATGGCCAGTTCCTTTTAGTCCAGATTCAATATTGGCTTCTCAGATTGCCTTTCATTGATCAGCCAATCTTAAATTTCTCCCCTGTCACACCCTATCTCAAGATTGTTTCCTTGATTTCTCTTGCAAAATATGTATTTATACATTTAGATGTTTACTTTTTAAATCTCTCTTTTTCAGTAGAACATTGCCTAGGACGCAATCTGGTTGAAAACTATTTTAAATTAACTGTTGGATATGATGGAAATTCAAGTTTCCACGATTTTCCCAAGAACTGTCAAGAAATGACTTCCAGCTTCTCTCAGTTTCACTAAGAAGACCCTGTTACCAACGTGAGCAGAGAACTGCAGAGGTTACTTCTGGCTGCCTCAACTTGCTTTCATGACCAAATATTTCTTCAAGAGCCTTGGGAGCTCTTAAAGATCAGGTTTAGTAACTGAATCCCAGGGAGCTGTCCTTGGTGCTGAGATTTGACAGGTTAGGGAGGAAGGAAGATGCTGCCTTGGGGACTGTATGTAAAAAAGGGTGAATGCTGACTGCCTGAAGCTCTGAGAGTTTCCAAAGTTTGAATCAAGGGCAGAGGAAAGTGATTGGCAGCATGAAGGGGCTCCAGGGAGGCAGTACCTTCTGCTTGAAATTCCTCTTCCTTACACTGTGATCCTTCTGCTGAAGAGCTCATGTTTTATCTTCATGTTGGATATTTAAACATTCAAGATGATCTCTGAAGAGAAAGAAAACATTTCAGGGTCTTGACATTTGTTCCACACTCCACACTGAGGTATTGACAAATGAGGGGGATAGGATGTTTTACTTTAAAGATGTCAAGGGGCTAAATAAGGAAGCTCCCCTGGAAGCATTTAAACTATCTTACGTGGTTCTTAATATTTGTTCATTTATTCGACACACAATTCCTGAGCACTTGATCTATGCCAGACTCTGTGCTGTATACTCATAGATGTAATCTCTTATAATTTTTACAAAATGCTTGAAACAATTCTTTGTCCCCCTTTTGTGCATACAGAATCTGAGGCTTAAAAAATAACATGTCTAGAATCTCTCAGACAGTAGCAGAGTGATAGGAGCTTCCCAACTCCAAATGCCATGCTCTTTATTTTTGCTTTAGCATTCATTTAAAGATATTTAGCATGAAAACAGAGGTATAAATAATAATATACCATCCAACTTTAAGAAACAAAATATTACAATAAAGATGTAGCCTTTCACAGAGATAAGACACAGCCCCCTCCACTGCAAGTCCTATTTAGCTTCTTCAGGAAACATTTCTTACACATTTCTTTCGTTTGTTTTTCTCACACATATCGTTTACTCCCACCACACGTGCACAATTTCCTTAATATGTATTTTAGAAACATCTGCGCACTTAAAAATTTCAATGTTACTGTTATTCTTTCTGTATGTATTCTTTTGTGGCATCTTTTCACTGGTATGATTTTGAGGTTCTTTCAAGTAGTTCATTGATAAATGAGAATAAGTTCATCCATTTTCCCCATGACCTTGCCACAAGACTTCACCCTCAAAAGTTCTCAGTCTAGTGAGGACATTAGAAGCTAACTTACAGAAGTATAAGATAAATGGTATAGGATGCTTGGGGCTGGTGCACTGGGATGGCCCAGAGGGACGGTATGGGGAGGGAGGTGGGAGGGGGGTTCAGGACTGGGAACACGTGTACACCCGTGGCGGATTCATGTTGATGTACGGCAAAACCAATACAATATTGTAAAGTAAAATAAATAAATAAATAAAATGAAAATATAAAGATAAATGGTAGTAAGGCATAAGGAATTAGAGCTTTGATGATATTGAAAGCAACCAACCTAGCTTAGGGAGATCGTGGAGGACTTCACGGAGGAGGCGCCACTTGAAACAGGTTGAGGAAAGAAGGGACAAGATAACCTAGAAGGCAGGAACAGCATATGCAAAGATATGGCCAGGTAAGAGAGAGCCTCATTTTGTGCTGCTGAAACTCAAATTACAAAAAGGGAAGCAGTGGCAGGAGGCAAGGCTTATGGGGACACCTGAGGGCTTGATAACAAAGGGTTTGTGGTGTTCTTTCCTCGATATTGTGCTCAGCTACAAAGGGTAGTCATGGTCATTCTGAAAGATGGGGAAATTGAAGCTTAAAAAAGTTACGGCCCCAAGTTCACCCAGCTGGAAGGTGACAGGTGCAGGAATCAAGCTCGAGCCCCCCGAAGCTTCCTTTTGTGTCATAGACTTGAAAGTTACATTGGCAGGTAGGAAAGCCAAGGAAATGTTTTCAGGGAAGCTGGATGTGGAGTGTATGGTGAAAGTGGATACACTTTATATATATATAAGAAAAATAGTCAGAATATCTGATTTCAACTTATAAAAAATAAATCCAAGTCTCTCTTAATATTTTAAGTGTTGTAACTAATTCAAACATTTAAGAAGCAGGATGGTTCAATCAGAACATGTTTGTGGCTTACCACCTGCCCATGGTAACTTTTTGTGACTTTTGAAGATACGATCAAGTAATGCCTGCATATGTTAAAGACAGATAGATAGATAGGAATAGGAATCACAGATAGTGATCACCCATTTCATGGATGAAACATTGAGGTCCAGAGAAGTTTCATGTAGGGACTTACTCCAAGCACATGTCCTTTTCCCACACTTTCACCTCAGTGCCTCTCCATGCTAAAGGTTGTTGCCATACAGTAGATGTTTGTTATTCTTTTTTACCTAACATCTAAACCCCTTCCTCTGTCTGAAGACTCTCTCATTTGGGGGCAGAATACACCTTTCACTGCAAAGAAATGAAAGTGCCAGATCTTTTTCTAGGCTCTCCATGGTACTGGATTTGTCCTTCAAGTGGACCACACCCTAGACTTTGAATTATAAGCTAGAGAAAAAAAATTAAAAAGGCAGGATCATGCTAGATCATTGGTGGTGATGGGTTGTGGTAATGGTGGCTTCATCCAAGTTCCAGTTCTAATATCATGACCCAT
Source organism: Ovis canadensis (assembly GCF_042477335.2). Lineage (NCBI taxonomy): Eukaryota > Metazoa > Chordata > Mammalia > Artiodactyla > Bovidae > Ovis > Ovis canadensis. The sequence goes on from NC_091251.1 coordinate 18,384,982, forward strand.
AATATTGCCAGTGTAAGCTGGAATCTGTTCTTAGTAGAGGGGCTGCTAAGAATTGACATATTTACTGGGTCAGCAGTGCACAGTGACTTGGAGAAATTGTCCTTGTCTATATAGCAACTATACCCAGTTCTCCAGCCATCTTTGGGAAGCAAGATGTATTCAATCCCCTTACAACAAATCTTTTGTGTGTGTGTGTGTGTGTGTGTTGAAATTGGAGCCAGTATCTTATACAGGTTCCTGACCCTGGGCTCCCGGAAAACATATGAGAGATAGCTTGGAGCTTTTCATAATGAGTTTTCTTCTTTCAACACTTCGCTCACCAAAGTTCCATTTAAAATTACTGACAACAGTTTTCTGATTGCCCGTGATAATATATTCTGGCTATTTACAAGTCCATCTGTGGGGAGAAAAAAATCCTCCTGAATTCCTTGAGTGATGGCCTTTGCATAATTTTACTTTGCCCTCTTATTCCTACGATTGTTGCTCCTCTAAATAGCCATGGAATACTAGATTGCCTTTCTTTCCAAATCACAAGAGCTGAAGTTTCTCTTCGAAATCTCCTCATTTTCGGAGAATGTGAAGGTTTGCATAGGTATTTGTGTCTTCTTCATTTTTTTTCTAAAATCCTTGTTTGGGAACACTGTATCAGCCAAGACAGACTAGATTGTATCATGGTAAGAAGTCATCCTGAAATCTTAGTGTCTTAGAAGAAGAATGGTTTATTACTATCTATGGTGAGTCAGCCAGGCTCTACAAAGTTTTTACTCTGAGATCCAGCTGATAGAAAAGCCTCTGTCTGGAACATTCTCAGTTATATAGCAGAAAGCAAAGAGATGTAGCAAGTAATGTGCTGACTCTAAAAACTTTCCCCAGGAAATGACTCATTACTTTCTTTCTACTTTCATGGGCCAAAAAACATCACACGATTTAGTTCTAAGTTCAACAGAGTGAGACGTACAGGAAAGGGAAGCAGAGAGTGAGAAAGTTCACAGTAGTCGCGGGGCGTTCAGTTCCTTTACTGCGCCTCAAACAAAAACACTCCACTCTTTCGTAAGGGAGACGTTTCAAGAGTGCTCCCACCCCTGACCCAGTCACTGCTTCAGACCCAAATTTCAGGATCTCTGCAGGATGTGCCGCAATTTCTGCCTGGTCTCTGCAGATATGTGACTCCTGGATCCAGACAGCAACTGTTACAGCTGGGATAGGGATTCAAGTGCAAATGATTTTTCCAGGAAGTGAAGGAAAAGGTAATAGAAGATAGGGGAAATGAGATTAAAAACAGAAGGCAGCCAATAAAAGGCACGGACAGCTAAAGATATATCCCATGGGAGAAATTATGGGAGCCAGAGAAGTCACATTCCTCAAGATTATCCCACCTGAGGGCCAAGGAACCTTGGGTACTTACATGTCGACTCTCATTAGTTATTGTTTGAGGACTGCTCCTAGGGTGGGGGTTGATTCCTCAGAACGTCTGGATTGACACTTGGGCAGAAAAAGTCCTCAGGCAAAATTTTAAACTATAGTTCAAATTTGGTAGGCGTGGACTGCAGAGTTAAGGGTGAGGGATGAAATGCCAACAGCGTCACACATCAATGAACCGAAAATACATGTTGTTTGTTATTCCTACCCACAAATTCAGTGGTGGAACAGGGATAGGATAATCTTAACAAATATGCTTATTTGGAAAGGGAAAGATTGGGAGGCACATTGCTGTGCTTGTCCATAGCAATTCTGTAATTCCGTATGACAAGCATGAGGGTTCTAGCTGGGGACAAGACAGCCTTTGTCCGCCGTGCCCCTTCACTTGCTGACATGTCCTTCCTTTTACATTATGTTTTTAGATGCCACTAAGAGGAACTTGAAGAATATATCCTAATCAGATGCTGAGTAGTTTTCTCACCTGCTTCCTTCTACAGGTCATTTTAAGTCTTGCCCTGTCCAGTCTTTTCCTGCTGATAATTATGGTTCTTTTCACTTAACACTCTTTCAAAACCTTAGCTGGTATCTTTCAGTCAACAGATGCCAGTAGCTGCCACAATTCTCAAGATGTGACTTCCTCTTAATCTTTAATTGTGTTCCCTGGTGGCTCAGATGGTAAAAAACCTGCCTGCAATGCGAGAGACTTGCATTTGGTCGGGAAGAGCTCTTGGAGAAGGGAATGGCTTCCCACTCCAGTATTCTTGCCTGGAGAATTCCATGAATATAGGCAGTTTCCTGCCACACCCTTAGGATCATTCCCCTGAGCTATTGGGTTGAGATTTAGATGCTGTGTTAGTTTTCTATTGCTGCCTAACAACTTACCAGAATGTCATTAGCTGGTAACCCACGTAACTATCTCCTTATTCTATAGGTCAGACGTCTGGGTGTGGTGTGGCTGGGTTCTCTGCCTGGAGTCACAAGGCTGGAATCAAGGTCTCAGCAGGGCTGTGTACCTTTCTGGAGCCTGAGGGTCCCCTTCCAATGTCATGCACTTTCTGGAAGAATCTAGTTCCTGTGGTTGTAGGGGTGAGCTTCTCATCTCCTTGCTGGCTGTTATCCAGGGGTTACTTTCAATTCCTAGAGTCTGTCCTCAAATCCTTACATGGAAACTTACTTCTTCAAAGCCAAAAACAGAACTTCTCTCTCTTCACAGCTCTCAAACCTGTTGTAACGGCTCACCTGATTATCAAGTTCACTGAGGAAAATATTTCTGATGAACTCAAAGTCTTCTGATTAGGAACCTTAATCACACTAGGGAAATCTCTTTTGCCAAATGGTGAAAATCATGAGAGTGATCAGTTCAGTCACTCAGTCGTGTCCAACTCTCTGCGACCCCATGAACCGCAGCACGCCAGGCTTCCCTGTCCATCATCAACTCCCGGAGTCCACTCTGACTCATGTCCATTGAGTCGGTGATGCCATCCAGCCATTTCATCCTCTGTCATCCCCTTCTCCTCCTGCCCTCAAATCTTTCCCAGCATCAGGGTCTTTTCAGATGAGTCAGTTCTTCACATCAGGTATTGGAAGTTTTGGAGTTTCAGCTTCAACATCAGTCCTTCCAATGAACACCGAGGACTAATCTCCTTTAGAATGGACTGGTTGGATCTCCTTGCAGTCCATGGGACTCTCAAGAGTCTTCTCCAACACCACAGTTCAAAAGCATCAATTCTTCAGTGCTCAGCTTTCTTTATAAGTCCAACTCTCACATCCTTACATGACTACTGGAAAAACCATAACCCTGACTAGACAGACCTTTGTTTGCAAAGTAATATCTCTGCTTTTTAATATGCTATCTAGGTTGGTCATAACTTTCCTTCCAAGGAGTAAGCGTCTTTTAATTCCATGGCTGCAATCACCATCTGCAGTGATTTTGGAGCCCCCCAAAATGGAGTCTGTCACTGTTTCCACTATTTCCCCATTTATTTGCCATGAAGTGATGGAACCAGATACCTTATTAGTTTTCTGAATGTTGAGTTTTAAGCCAACTTTTTCACTCTCCTCTTTCACTTTCATCAAGAGGTTCTTTAGTTCTCTCCTTTCTGCCATAAGGGTGGTGTCATCTGCATATCTGAGGTTATTGATATTTCTCCCAGCAATCTTGATTTCAGCTTGTGCTTCATCCAGCCCAGTGTGTCTCATGATGTACTCTGCATATAAGTTAAATAAGCAGGGTGACAATATACAGCTTTGGCGTACTCCTTCTCCTATTTGGAACCAATCTGTTGTTCCATGTCCAGTTCTAACTGTTGCTTCCTGACCTGCATACAGATTTCTCAAGAGGCAGGTCAGGTGGTCTGGTACTGCCCTTTCTTGAAGAATTTCCCACAGTTTGTTGTGATCCACACAGGCAAAGGCTTTGGCATAGTCAATAAAGCAGAAATAGATGAGAGTGATCGCCCATCATACTCCACTTCTGCTCACACTCAAGGAGAGTACACGCGTGTGCATACACGCCAGCTTAATAAGAAGACACAGACGCCGACTTAATTTAATGTGATGTCTGAAGGCTACATTCCTGAGCTTCCCCTTCCTATGAGGATACGTTTTAATCAACTTTAGCCAGTCAGAAACCTCAATTTTATCTTTTCTCGTTTGGGCTTAAGAATGAGTAAGCCCAAATTATACCAAGTCTTGAGCTTCTGGATTACCTATCAGGTTTTTTTCTTGATAAAACAAAAACATGCCAATTCTTTTTGATCTCTTTCTTGTATTATTTTGTCACATGCTATAAAGAGAAACCAAAGCACCCCGCTAAGATTCCATTAGACTATAAGCACAAGCTCATAAGGGAATTGCATGTTTTCTAAATTATGGCAGGTGAAGGTTTTATCATGTGTTTCACCAAAACATTACATGGACTGCCATCCTTCCAGTTTCAAAAGCTGTATATTTTAGACTTTTATTGAAGAAACCCCAGTCTTGGAACCAATCTCTTTATTAGCAGAACAGCCTGAGAATTTGGCAGTATAACAGATGACTTAAAATTCTCAGTGACTTTTCGTGAGGAAGTTTAATTACCTGCTCTTGCAACATGTCTATCCTGGAGTAGCCACATCTTCATTCTGATATCCAGGTGATGAGCACCCTCTATAAGGGACAACTGCAGTTTTGTGGCAGAGGGGAAAAGAGACATGAGTGATCATGCTAGATTCTTAAAACTTTTGCTTGAAGTGATAAACACCACTTCTGTCCCTATTTCACTATCAAAAGCAAGTTAAGTGGACATCCCTCTATTTAACAGGATGCAGATATATGTATGGGTGGAGAAATGTGATTCCCCTGATGGGTGAGAGGGAAATCAGAATATTGGGCAAACTGTAATAAAAAATTCTCATTACTCTATGAAAAGACATTTCTCTCTCTTCAGGACAGGAGTTATAGCTTTCTACTTGGTCTCTCTCCCTCCAGTGTCTCTGTTGAGAAATATGTTTTTGGAATTTGGGAAGCAGGGCTGAGATCCTTCTTAAAGGAGATAATAGAATTGTCTATTCGACTAGCATTTCTCAGCTATTTGGGGCACTGTTAAACCCCTTAACTTCTATGACCATGTAACAGGGCACTGTCGTCGATGACCGTCACTCCTACTGCCTTTCAATATTTATGTTTGTCTCTCCTTGGTTTACATGTAGGACTTAGGTAATTTTAAAATTCATTTGACCTGTTGGCTTTGGATAAGAAGGAGAACCTGGGTGATAAACATTAGACATCTTGGTGGTTTATGTAGCATCTGCAGTCTAGTTGGCAGGTCTGTTCGTCAACCTTCCCTGGACCCATAGAGAGATATCAGGGCTCTAGCTGTCTTTGTTATGACGATGGGATACGTATTAGTCAGGTCCAGTCAGGAAAAGAGAAGCTGTGTGAGTGTGACGTGTGCTCTTAGAGGGGGACACGCAGCTGACTGTGGGAGGATGAGATACAGAGCCTGGTGGTGAGCAGGAAAAGCTCTGTTGACACTATGATGCTTGAACTGAGCCTCAAAGGATGAGAAGGAGTTTCCCAAATGGAAGAGGTAAGAGCTAGGGAGGTGAGACTGGGAATTCCGAGCAGAGAACAATAAGCATGAAGGCTTGAGAGCAGTTTAGTATGGTGGTTAAGAGTTTAGGCTTTGGAGGTAGATTCGTTTGCATTTGAATGCCTGATCTGATACTTTCTTCCTAGCAGTAATAGTATTTCAACCTCAAAGTGGTGTTGTAAAAATTGAAAGAAATAATGCATATTATTTGTTATCAGGAACATCAAAATAAATGACCAAAATCATTTTTGATAAAAGCATACAAATATACTAAAGTGTTACCAGGAAAAGGGAGTAGATTCGTGTGTGGATAGGCTGAGTGTAAGACATGGTACCCCAGAGCTGGAGAAGCTGGTGATAGAAGATGAAGCTAAACATGTAAGCTGTAAAGTCTTATGTCTTTTAAGATAAGGGTTTTGAGTTATACACACAAGCAAAAAAGAATGATGGAAATAACTAATGAGATAAGGCATGGCCAAATTTGGGCATAAAAATGTCATTCTGTAATAGTACAAACGATAAACTCAAAGCAGAGAGCCATTTAAGACTGGTGTCATGACCCAGGTGAGGGATGAAGCGGCTTGATATGGGGCAGGGTCATAGCCATGGAAATGCTATGACTCACTGAGATTCAGAGTAATTAGTAAAGAAATCAAAGACTGATTAGAGGAACACCTACCTGTGTCCTAATGAGCTGTAGCAGAGGTCTTGAGGGCTCCCTCTATTAATTAAGGGTATAGACATCCCCAGGAATTAGATATTCTTATCTCCATTCTTCATAGGCAAAGTCATATTAGTCAAGGCAGACTCTGTTATAATAAAAATGCCTCAAACATCAGTGGCTTATCTCAGTTGTATTCACTAATGTCACTGTTGTGAAAGTCAGTTTTATGTTCAACTTGACTAGGTTAGACTAGGTTACAGTGTCCAGTTATTCAAACATTAATCCAGATATTGCTATGGAGGTATTTTGTAGATGTAAATAATATCCCAGATCAGTTGACTTTAAGGAAGAGAGATTATCCTAGACATTCTGAGTGACGTTGATTCGATCAGTCAAAAAACCTTAAGAGCTGAGCTAAGACTTCCATGTGGAAGAAGATGTTCCACCTGTGGACTGAAGGTTTGGTTTGTACTGGAAAGTTCCATCCTGCCTTTCCTGATGCCCTGCTGTAAGGATTTTGGATGTGTATAGCCAAGTCCCACGGTCATGTGAGCCAACTTTTTGCAACGAACATCTTAATATATATCTCCTTGCCTGCTGTTTTCAACAGGCAATCAACATCTATCATTCTCTTAAGGGGTTTTACTGAGATTAAAGCAACCAGGTAGAATTCATTTGATGTCAGATTTATTTTTCGGTAGACTGTATTTCACATATTGAAGACTAAACAAAAATGAGACATTTTGCCTATTATTTAGTTAGTAGCTTTTTTTGGTAAAGCACATATGATCCATAAAGTAAGCAAAATAATTATGAACACAGACTGCGTATATAAGATTGAGACCCCTCAGGCGTCCTTCTCCACTCTGCTGATACCCCCGGGAACTGCTGGCCCCTCAGATGGTGCCGATGGTAAAGAACCTGCCTGCCAGTGCAGCAGATGTGTGAGACGTGGGTTCAGTCCCTGGGCCGGGAAGATGCCCTGGAGGAGGGCATGGCAACCCACTCCAGGATTCTTACCTGGAGGATCCCATGGACAGAGGAGCCTGGAGGGCTACAGTCCATAGGGTCACAAAGAGTTGGACACAACTGAAGTGACTTAGCATGCCCGACAATAGGATTGTCTGCAGATACAAGGGGTTCTTTTTCTCTGGTTGAGCCCTGGATGATAGACTTTGTCCAATAAAGGTCAGGGAGGGGGTTGGGGCTTAACGCCAGGTAGTCCTTCGAGGATCCAGGAGTCTTCTGTCATTTTCCTGCCATTTTCTAGGGCCTCAGGATCTTCCACTATCAATTTTTCAGTTGATGGTTGAGAGAAGAGAGAGAAAGTACAGAGAAGGCAGCCTCACTCTTAGCAGTAGCACTTTGGGAAGTTGATATTCCATTAGTGAGGGCGTGAATTGCAAGGGATTTGGGAAATGCAATCCAGCACTGTGCTCAGGAAGAAGGTGGGAATTCAGACCCTGGTGAGCATTAGCAGTCTTGACCCCCAGGAAGCTGCAGCTGCACTGGCCCCTTCCCCTTTCCTTGGCGCAGCTCAGCTGCAAGTCAATTTGATCATTTCAGGCCACGAGTGGTACTCCGTTTGCCAGGCATCCATCAGATTCTCTGACCCTCCAGAACTGGAGCCTGAGCGATACATCCAATTCAGAGTGTCGGGGAAGATGACTGAGGTTAAATATGGGGAAATACGGTTTAAATCCAAAGGGTGTGAGAGAACAAAGAAGTATCCCACGCTCTGAGTATTTTATGTGTTGCATAACATATTATCACAAACTTAGCAGCTTTGAACAACACACATTTATTATTTAATGAAAGTCTAGATTAACCAGAAATCCAACGATGGCTTAGCTCGATCTTCCGCTCAGGATCTTACAAGGCTGTAACCAAGAAGTTGGCTGGTATGCATTCCTAGCTGGAGGTTCAACTGGGGAAAAATCCACTTCCATACTCACTCAGAAGTGGCAGATGAATGTCCTTATGGCTAAGGACTGAGGTGCCAGTTTCCTCATCGGCCAGGGGTGTTCCCAGCCTCTAGAGGCCACCATGTCCCTTGATGGTGCACTTCGGTGGCTACCATGTGAATCAGTTTCACAACACAGTAGCCTACTTATTCAAAGGCATTAGGGGAGGGTTTCTTCCACTCCAGTTTGCTAAAGTGAGGTCTTGCGCAGTTACAGAGTGACGTCCCGTCGCATTTGCCTTGTTCTGTTGGTTAGAAGCCAGTCAGGGGTTCTTCTGCACTTGAGGGGAGGAGATTACACAGGGGTGGGACTCAGTAGGAGAGGTCACTTCAGAATGTATCCACCACACTCTGTCACAGTGATGGGTTATAGAGGACGCAAAATAAACGTTTGTTGAATAGGCGAAGGAGAAAAAGTGAATCTAGTGGAAAGAGGTCCAGGAAAATCCCAGATGGGACTTCTGTTTTCATATCTTTGCAGCTTTCATTCACATGGACATGTGAGTTTGTGTAAAAGAGAGAGAAGAGAATGCACTCACATTCTGGGATCCTAGTTCTCATCCTGTGTTTCCCTCTGCGTAAAGGATGATCTGGCACAGAACTGGGCAGCCAGGCCTTGGGGCGGGAATAAGGGATGTAGATTGCCTTGCAAGGTGATCAGGGAAAGTCTCCTGATCTCACTGTGCCTGCTATGTGAAGTCAGCCCCGTTGCTATAATGAAGATGATGATTGGATTGGATTTCTGCAATAACCACATCAACTCTGCTTACTGAGATATGAAAACCCAAATGCCAAAGGCGACCCAATTCCTTCTGTTGCTGAAATTTCCTCTCTGCCCAAATTAATTTTTTTTCAAGCTGTTCCTAGAAAAAAATCAGTTATAATCTGAGGTGCCATCTGTCTTTCTGGCTTCGACCCAAACAACTTCATTAAAAATTGGGGGAGACATTCCTGCTCTGTTCTCAGCTTGTGCCACAGCAGAAAGAAAGGAGTTGGCCAACAGGTGTGTCTTGGAAGCAGAGCCAGAGACAAGGGTCTGAGTATATGTAGTTTAGGGAGGTGACCCTAGGGAGCTTCACTGGGGAAGTAGGGAAATGGGACAGGGAAAGGAAAGAAGCTCATGCAGGGTGCATTTATGAGCTGGTTAGCATGTCTGTTACTGACCCACAGGTGGCCCTGGGGAACTGTAAAGTATGCCCCACAGTATCTTAATCAAAGGAAAAGAAAGCAGGTGCATCTACCATGAGTTCTTGCCCATGAATGCGTGAGGGATGTCCCCATGGGTGCCATTTCCCATGATCCTGCAACCTACATGTAGAACAAGAAGTTTGCAGTTAGAATTGTAGGTCCTTATGGGGAGAAGTCCAACAGTGTTTCCGGGAAGAGCGCTGGGGAATATTCAGGACATCAACAACACTGCTACAAGGTGTCTCAAGCAGTTAAAACTAGAGTCTTGCTAGGTCTGTAGGTAACAGGAAGCTACAGTCTGCAGAACATACCTTTTTATTTGTTGCTGGATTCAGCTTGACAATATTTTATGAAAAAACTTTTTTTGTATCTGTGTTTATGGGAGACACTAATCTATAGTTTTCCTTTCTTATGATGTCTTGATCTTTTTGTGGTATCAAGGTAGCACCAACCTAAGTAAATGAACTGAGAAGTTTTCCCTTCTTGTCTATTTATGTGTTTATGTAGCATTTTCTTCCTTAAATATTTGGTAGAATTCAATAGTGAAGCTATTAGGGGCTGGGCTTTTCTGTGTGGGAAGATTTTAAATTACTAATTTAATTTATTTATTTTATAAATGTTTATTCAGATTTTCTATTCCTTCTTGAGTCACTTTTGTGTGTTTCTAAGAATTTAACTATTTCATCTATTTTGTCAGCGTAAATTTCTTTATTATGTTCTGTTAACTTTCTTTTTTTGTAGGTTTGTAATGAGTTCTCTTTATTGCTGACTTTGGTAATTGTGTGTTAATTTTTTTTCCTAAGTTATTCTTGCCAAAGGTACATCAGGTTTGTTGATTTTTGCAAAGAAAATGTTTGAATTCATTGATTTCCTCCATTTTGTTTTTCTGCTTTTTTAGTTTATCGATTTATGCTCTTATAGCTACTATTGACTTTCTATTTATACTATTTTTGGTTTGTTCTTCCTTATCTAGGTTCTTGAGGTAGAACTTTAGATTTTTGATATCTTTCTGTATATATTTAAAGATAAAAATTTCCCTCTAATCATTTGTGTAACTGTATCTTACATATTTTTATGTCAAATTTTATTTTATTCATTTTCTTTGTAACTTAGCCTCATGAATTATTTGAAACTTTGTTGTTTAATTTGCAAATATTTCAGAATGTCCTAGGTTCTTCCTGTTGTTAATTTCTAGTTTAATTTCATTATGGCCAGAAAGGATACTTAATATACTCTGTATGATTTCAAATTTTAAATTTTACTGAAGTTTGTTTTATGGCCCAGCATATAGTCTATCCTGGAGAAGAGTGTTCCCTGTGAAACGGAAAGAGCTATATTTTCTTGTTGGGTGGAATGTTCTAGTTGTGCCCTTAGGTCAATTTTATCTCATTGTTCTATCACTTACTGAGAGAGAAGCTTGAAATTAAGTAAAAATATTCAATTATCTATTTCTCTTTTTAATTCCATCATACTTTGTGTCTTTGTTTTGGTACATATCTATTTATAATTGTTATATCTTTCTGATGACTGGATCCTTTTATCATTGTGAAGTATTTGTCTCTAGTAATTCTCCTGGCCTTAAAATCTATTGTGTCTGATATTAACAGCCACTTCAAATCTCTTAATTTTCTTTTTTCAAATCAAAAACTCTGTTGTACAGTAGAAGGAACCCCTTAGCTGAATCCCACACCTGCATTTGAACCTTGTCTCTGCCATTCATTATCTCAGTGGCTGAGAGGAAGTGCTGCTGCTGCTTTAGTCTTTTTCAATCATGATAAAAACACGTGAATCTTTTTAAAGCTTTATTTATTCTTTGCCGAGGTGGGCCTTCATTGCTGCACATGGGCCTTCTCTAGCTGCAGCAGGCGGGGCTTCTCACCGCACTGGCTACTCTTGTGAAGCACAGGCCCAAGGTGGGCTCTTATTGTGAAGCACAGGCCCAAGGTGGGCTCTTATTGTGAAGCACAGGCCCAAGGTGGGCTCTTATTGTGAAGCACAGGCCCGAATGCGTGTGCTCAGCAGTTGCAGCACCTGCTCTTAGTTGCTCCATGGCAGCTAGGATCTTCCTAGACTAGGGATCAAACTGGTGTCCCTTGCATTGCAAGGTGGATTCTTAACCACTGGACCACTAGAGAGGCCACCAAAACACATAAAATTTACCATCTTAGCCGTTTCTAAGTGTACGATTTAGTATTGTTAAGTATATTCACATGGCGGTGCAACAGCCCTCTAGAACTTTTTATCTTGCAAAACTGAAGGTTTGTGCCCATTCTACAATAGCTCCCTGTTTTCCTCTCCCTCAGCCCTGGGATAACCAGTATTCTACTTTTAGTTTCTGAGTTTGATTCCTTTAGATACTTCATATAAGTGAAATCATATGATATTTGTCTTTCTGTGGCTTTCTTATTTCATTTAATATTATGTCCTTAAGCTTAATCCTTGTTGTAGCATGAACAGGGTTGCCTTCTTTCTTAAGAGGCAGTAATATTCCATCGTGTGTATACACTCAGTTCAGTTGCTCAGTTGTTTCCGACTCTGCGACCCCATGAACCGCAGCACGCCAGGCCTCCCTGTCCATCACCAACTCCCAGAGTTCACTCAGACTCACGTCCATTGAGTTGCTGATGCCATCCAGCCATCTCATCGTCTGTCATCCCCTTTTCCTCTTGCCTTCAATATTTCCCAGCATCAGGGTCTTTTCAAATGAGTCAGTTCTTCGCATCAGGAGGCCAAAATATTGGACTTTCAGCTTCAACATCAGTCCTTACAATGCATATTCAGAACTGATTCCCTTTAGGATGGACTGGATGGATCTCCTTGCAGTCCAAGGGACTCTCGAGAGTCTTCTCCTAACAGTTCAAAAGCATCAGTTCTTTATAGTGCAACTCTCACATCCATACATGACCACTGGAAAAACCACAGCCTTGACTAGACGGGCCTTTGTTGGTAAAGAAATGTCTCTGCTTTTGAATATGCTGTCTAGGTTGGTCATAAATTTTCTTCCAAGGAGCAAGCATCTTTTAATTTCATGGCTGCAGTCACCATCTGCAGTGATTTTGGAGCCCCCAAAAATAAAGTCTGTCACTGTTTCCACTGTTTCCCCATCTATTTCCCATGAAGTGATGGGACCAGATGCCATAATCTTCGTTTTCTGAATGTTGAGTTTTAAGCCAATATTTTCACTCTCCTCTTTCACTTTCATCAAGAGGCTATTTAGTTCTTTGCTTTCTGCCATAAGGGTGGTGTCACCTGCATATCTGAGGTTATTGATATTTCTCCCAGCAATCTTGATTTCAGCTTGTGCTTCATCCAGCCCAGCGTGTCTCATGATGTACTCTGCATAGAAGTTAAATAAGCAGGGTGACAATATACAGACTTGATAGACTCCTTTTCCTATTTGGAACCAGTCTGTTGTTCCATGTCCAGTTCTAACTGTTGCTTCCTGACCTGTATACATATTTCTCAAGAGGCAGGTCAGGTGGTCTGGTATTCCCATCTCTTTCAGAATTTTCCACAGTTTATTGTGATCCACACAGTCAAAGGCTTTGGCATAGTCAATAAAGCAGAAGTAGATGTTTTTCTGGAACTCTCTTGCTTTTTTGATGATCCAGCTGATGTTGTCAATTTGATCTCTGGCTCCTCTGCCTTTTGTAAACCCAGCTTGAACGTCTGGAAGTTCACAGTTCATATACTGTTGAAGCCTGGCTTGGAGAATTTTGAGCATTACTTTACTAGTGTGTATGTATACACTACACCTTATTTATTCATCCATTCATTAATGAACACCTGGTTTGCTTCCACTTCTGAGCTGTTGCGAATGGTACTACTATGAACAAAAATGTGAAAATATCTTTTAAGATCGTACTTTTCAGTTCTTTTGTGTCTATACTGATAAGTGGAATTGCTGGTTCACATAGTCATTTTGCTTTTAATTTTTTGAGAAACCAACATGTTATTTTCCATAGCATCTGCATTTTTCATTCCCACCAATAATGCATAAGGATTCTAATTTCTCCACATCCTCATCAACACTTACTATTTTCCGTTTTTTTTTTTTTTTAATAGTAGCCATCCTAATGGGTGTGAGGTGGAATCTTATTGTGAGTTTGGTTTGTGTTTCCTGGACTGGAAGAAACGCAAGCTGGAATCAAGATTGCCGGGAGAAATATCAATAACCTCAGATATGCAGATAACACCACCCTTATGGCAGAAAGTGAAGAGGAACTAAAAAGCCTCTTGATGAAAGTAAAAGAGGAGAGTGAAAAAGTTGGCTTAAAGCTCAACATTCAGAAAACGAAGATCATGGCATCCGGTCCCATCACTCCATGGGAAATAAATGGGGAAACAGTGGAAACAGTGTCAGACTTTAATTTTTTTGGCTCAAAATCACTGCAGATGGTGACTGCAGCCATGAAATTAAAAGACGCTTACTCCTTGGAAGAAAAGTTATGACCAATCTAGATAGCATATTCAAAAGCAGAGACATTACTTTGCTGACTAAGGTCCATCTAATCAAGGCTATGGTTTTTCCAGTAGTCATGTATGGATGTGAGAGTTGGACTGTGAAGAAAGCTGAGAGCCGAAGAATTGATGCTTTTGGACTGTGGTGTTGGAGAAGACTCTCGAAAGTCCCTTGGACTGCAAGGAGGTCCAACCAGTCCATTCTGAAGGAAATCAACCCTGAGATTTCTTTGGAAGGAATGATGCTAAAGCTGAAACTCCAGTACTTTGGCCACCTCATGCAAAGAGTTGACTCATTGGAAAAGACTCTGATGCTGGGAGGGATTGGGGGCAGGAGGAGAAAGGGATGACCGAGGATGAGATGGCTGGATGGCATCACGGACTCGATGGACATGAGTCTGAGTGAACTCTGGGAGTTGGTGATGGACAGGGAGGCCTGGTGTGCTGTGATTCATGGGGTCGCAAAGAGTCGGACACGACTGAGTGGCTGAACTGAACTGAATTAGTAATATTGAGCAACTTTTCATATGCATGTTGACCATTTGTGTATCATCTTTGGAGAAATGTTTACTTAAGTTCTTTGACAATTTTTGAATCAGGTTTTGCTGTTGGTGAGCTGTACGAATTATTTATTGTTGTTCAGTTGCTCAGTCATGTCTGACTCTTTGCGACCCCATGGGCTGCAGCACGCCAGGCTTCCCTGCCCTTCACCATCTCCCGGAGCTTGCTCAAACTCATGTCCATTGAGTTGGTGATGCCATCCGACCATCTCATCCTCTGTCATCCCCTTGTCCTCCTGCCTTCAATCTCTCCCAGCATCAGGGTCTTTTCTAATGAGTCAGTTCTTCGCATCAGGTGGCCAAAGTATTGGAGTTTCAGCTTCAGCATCAGACCTTCCAATGAATATTCAAGGTTGATTTCCTTTAGGATTGACTAGTTTGTTTGTGAGCTATAGGAGTTATTTATACATTCTGGATGTTAACTTATTATCAGGTTTATGACTTGCAAACTTTTACCCCTATTTTGTCCTTTGTCATCTCACTCTGTTGATTGTATTCTCTGGTGCGCAGATGTTTTTAATCTTGATGTAGTCCAGTGTGTCTCATTTTCACTTTAGTTGCCTGTGCTTTTGGCGTCCTATCCAGGAAACTCTTGCCAAATCCAATGTTGCAAAGTTTCCTTCTATGTTTCCTTCTAGAAGTTTTATAGTTTCAGGTGTTAGATTTAGGTGTTTGATCCATTTTGAGTTGATTTTTATATACGGTGTTAAGCAAAGGTCTAATTTCACGCTTCTATGTTTTCCCAAGTCTCTTTCCTAAGTCTCTTGATATTGCATGAATTTTAAGGTGGATTTCTCTAATTCCTCAAAAAATGCCATTGAGGTCTTTTGGGATTGTATTAAAAACGTAGATTACTTTGAATAGTATTGACGTCTTGCTGACATTATCTTTCAATCCGTGATCACAGAATGTCTTTCTGCTTATTTGTGTCTTCCTTAATTTCCATCCACAAGATTGTGTAATTTTTAATGTGTAAATCTTTTGCCTCATTGACTAAGTCTACTCCTAAGTATTTTATTGTTTGTGGTGTTATTGCAAGTAAAATTATTTATTTAATTTTCTATTTGGATTGTTGATTATTAATGTATAGAAATGCAGCAAATTTGGGGCTGTTAGTTTTGTATCCTGCAAGTTTGCTGAATTTTTAGCTCCAGTTGATATGTATGGGCTAGAGTATTTTGCATGTAAGAGTATATTATCTATGAAACAAGATCCTTTCCAATTTGTAAGCTTTTAATTTACTTCTCTTGCCTAATTAATCTGGTTAGTACTTCCAGTACTACATTAAAGAGTAATGGCAAAAGTAGGCCTCCTTGTCTTGTCCCTAATCTTAGAGGAGAAGCTTTCAGTCTTTCACCATTGAGTAGGATGGTGTGTGTGTGTGTGTGTGTGTGCGCGCGTGTGAAGTCGCTCAGTCATGTCTGACTCTTTGCGACCCCGTGGACTGTAGCCCGCCAGGCTCCTCTCTCCATGGGATTCTCCAGGCAAGAATACTGGAGTGGATTGCCATTTCCTTCTCCAAGGGATCTTCCCAACCCAGGGATCGAACCTGGGTCTCCTGCATTGGAGGCAGACGCTTTATCCTCTGAGCCACCGGGGAAGCCCATGAGTATGATGTTAGCTGTGGGTTATTCATATATAGCTTTTATTATTAAAGAAATGTCCTTCTATCCTTGTTTTGTTAAATGTTTTTATCATAAAAGCGTATTGAAAGTGAAAGTGAAGTCGCTCAGTCGTGTCCAACTCTGTGCCACCCCGTGGACTGCAGCCCACCAGGCTCCTCTGTCCATGGGATTCTCCAGGCTTTAACCTCTGAGCCACCAGGAAGCCGAGTATTGGGTTGTGTCAAAAACTTTTTCTTCATCAGCTGAAATGATCGTGTGCCTTTTCCCTTGATTCTCTTATGTGTATTATTAGTACAATGATCAGTTCCTGTATGTTGAACCATCCTTGTATTCTATGAATAAAACCCACTTGGTAGTGCTGTACAGTGCTTTGACTATGCTGTTGAATTCTATTTTATTGATTTTTGCATCAGATTCATCAGGTGATATTGCTCTGTAGTTTTCTTTTCTTGTAGAGTCTTTGTCTAGCTTATGGATCAGAGTAACGCTGACCTCCTAGAATGAATTTGGAAGTGCCCTCTCCCTTTCAGTTATTTGAAAGAGTTGGAGGAGGATTGTTAATTCTTTAAATGTTTGGTAGAATTTGCCAGAGAACGCATCTGGTCCTGGGCTTCTCTTTGTGGGGAGATTTTTAATTACCAGTTCTGCTAGCTAAAGAGTGGTCCAATTACAGGTCTGTTCAGATTTTTTCTTGGTTCAATCTTGGTAGCTTGTATGTTTCCAGGAATTTATCCATTTCACAAAGCTGCCAAATTTGTTGACATACAATTATTCATAATATTTTCTCTAATTCTTTTTACTTCTGCAAAATCTGCTACAATGTCACCTCTTTCGTCCCTTAGTTCCTCAGGCCTCGTCTCTTTATCTTGATCAGTCTGGCCAAAGTTTTGGCAATTTTGTTGTCCCTTCAAAGAACGAATTTTTTATTTCTTTCGTTTTTCTCTGTTGTTTTTCTATACTCTATTTTATTTATTTCTGCTGTGACGTTTATTACTTATACTCTGTCGGCTAGTTTTTCATTAGTTTGTTTGTTTTCTGGTTTCTGAAGGTGGAAGGTTAGGCCATAGACTTGGAACCTTTTTTCTCATAATATGTTTATAGCTTTAAATGTCTCTCTCTGCACTTCCTCGCTGCGTCTCGTAAGTTTTGGTACGCTGTGTTTTTGTTTTCATTTGTCTCCAGATATGCTCTGTTATCTCTTGTGATTCCTTCTTTGATCCACTGGTTGTTTGACGTCCACATATTTGTGACTTTTCTAGCTTTCCTTCCACTGAAGTCTAATTTCATTCCACTGGGACTGGACAAGACATTTTGCATTTTTTCAATCTTATTGAATTATTAGTACTAGTTCTGTGACCGCAAACATAGCCTGTCTTGGAGACAGTTTAATGCACACTTGAGGAGAATGTGTGTTATGCTGCAGTTGGGTGACGGGTCAAGTTCAGTTAGTCTATAGCATTGTGTAGACCTGTATTTCCCTACTTGTCTTCTGTTAGTCTCTTTATTAAAAGTGAGTATTGAAGTCTCCCAGTATTATTTTAGATTTGCCTACTTTTCCGTTCAATACTTGTGGGGTTTGTTTTACATATTTAGGAGCTCTTATATAAAAAGAATGAAAAGATTGATTCTTTTCATTATTATATATAATTATTATATTATCATTTACCATTACATATAATCATATGTTTATCACATATATGATATATTATGATCATATCATATACCATTTATCACATCATATATCATTTATCATTACATATGATCATATTTGCCATATATATGATCATATGTAATGATAAGTGATTATATAATGATAAGAATCAGTCCACTAATATATCAGAGCTTCTAAATATGTAAAACAAGCACGAAGAGAATGTTCTTTGTTTCTGAGCCAGTTTTTTACTTAAAGTCTCTTGTGTCTGATGTTGGTATAGCCATCCTTGCTGCCTTTTGCTTCTTATTTGCATGCAATCTCTCTTCCCATCCTTTCATTTTCAACCTATTCATGTGTTTCCTTTGGTCTAAAGTTGAGTCTCTTGTAGACTGCATATAGTTAGATTCCTTTTTTGAAAAAATTCATTCAGCTAATGAAGTAATTTACTCCATTTGTATTTAAAGTAATTTCTGCCGGGGAGGGATTCACCCATTGCCATCTTGTTTTTCGTATATTGTGTAGCTTTTTCATCTCTCATTTCCTCTTAGCTGCCCTGCTATGTGTTTAAATGTTTTGTAATAGCGTGCTTTGATTCCTTTCTCGTTTCTTTTTGTGGGCATTATATAGTGTTTTCCTTGTGGTTATCATGGGGATTACATAAAACATCTTGAAGTCATAACAACCCATTTTAAAATGATAGTAAACTAATTGTGATTGCACGCTCAAACGTCTACTCTGTTATACCTTCATTCCCCTTACTTTGTTAGTGACATCCAATTACATATTTGTGTATTGTACACTCAGGAACGTAGATAGATAGTTATTTAATGATTTTGTCTTTTACAGGTTTGTATCCTTGTCCATCTATTAACCTCTATCATAGAACTTTATACTCTCATAAAGCTTCAGGTTAGTTTCTAGCATCATTTTCTTTCAGCTCAAAGGACTCTCTTTAGCATTTTTTGTAGAGCAAGTCTAGTGGTGGGCTTCCCTGGGGCTCAGATAGTTAAGGATCTGCCTGAAATGTGGGAGACTGGGTTCAGTTCCTGGGTTCAATTCCTAGGTCAGGTAAATCACCTGGTGAATGGGATTCTCCAAGCAAGAATACATGAACTGAGGAGCCTGGCAGGCTACAGTCAATGGGGTGGCAAAGAGTCGGACATGACTGAGCAACCAACACAACACAAGGCTAGTGACGTTGACTTAACTCAGCTTTTGATTATATGGGAGTCTTTATTTCTCCTTTAGTTTTGAAGGATACGTTTGCTTAATGTATTATTACGTTGGTTTTCATTTTTTTTCCTTTGAACAGTTTTGAATATATTATACCACTGCTTGCTTTCTGGCCTGTAAGGTATGCGAAATACCCTGACATTCTAATATCAGTTCAGTTCAGTTCAGTTGTTCAGTCGTGTCCGAGTCTGTGACCCCATAGACTGCAGCATGCCAGGCCTACCTGTCCATAACTAACTCCCAGAGTTTACTCAAACTCATGTCCATTGAGTTGGTGATGCCATTTAACCATCTCATCCTCTCTCGTACCCTTCTCCTGCCACCTTCAATCCTTCCCAGCATCAGGGTCTTTTCCAATCAGTCAGTTCTTTGCATCAGGTGACCAAAGTATTGGAGTTTCAGCTTCAACATCAGACCTTCCAATGAATATTCAGGACTGATTTCCGTTAGGATGGACTGGTTGGATCTCCTTGCAGTCCAAGGGACTCTTAAGAGTCTTTTCCAACACCACAGTTCAAAAGCATCAATTCTTCGACGCTCAGCTTTCTTTATGGTCCAACTCTCACATCCATACATGACCGCTGGAAAAACCATAGCTTTCTAGTGTAAGCTCCCTTATATGTCATGAGTCACTTTTCTCTTGTCTCTTTCAAGGTTCCTTCTTTGCCTTTTGACTTTCAGCAGTTAGACTATAATATATTTTATGTGGGTCTCTTCAGGTTTTTTTAGTTGGAGTTTATTGAGTTTTATGTATTTTTACATTCATTTTTCCCTTAAATTTTGGCAGTTTTCAGATGTTAGGTCTTCAAAAAAGCTCTCTGCCCCTTTTCTCTCTATATTCTCTTTCCAAATCTTCCAGAATATATATATTTGTCTGTTTGTTATTGTTTCATAAGTTCCGTAGGCTCTGTTCACATTTTTAAAAGTTCTTTTTCCTTTTTGCTTGGTAATTTGAAATGGCCTGTTTTCAATCTCACGATACTGTATTCTGTCTAATTAAGTCTATTGTTGAACTTTTTCTGGTGTATTTTTCCAATTTAATTTATTTTTGTCTTTTTCAGCTCCAGAATTTCTATTTGGTTCCTTTTTATAGTTTACATCTCTGCCAATATTCTCATTTTGTTCACGCATTGTTTCCCCGGTTTTGTTTAATTGTCTTTTAGTTTATTGAACATCTTTAAGATAGACATTTAAAATTCTTTGTCACTATCTCAGAGGCTTGAATTTCTTTAGCAACGGTTTGGAGATTTGTTTTATCTGTTTGAGTCAGCCATGTTACACTTGTGATTTTTTATGAGATTTAGGGTGTTTGAAAAAACAGCCGCTTCTTCCTAGTCTTTGTGAATTGGCTTTGGACAGGTGAAAACCTTCACTAATCAGCCTAACAGAGGATCTGGATGCTCTCAAACCTTTTGAGGGAATGTGTCTTGTGCAGGCGGTTTATTCCAGTTCCCAGTAATTGTGACTGCTTTAAATTCTTTACCTGAGTCTTGCTGGTGCTCCTTCTCAGAAGCTGGAGTTTCTATTGTATATCTTTGCCCATAATCTCTTGCTCCTGGGCTGTAGATACTTGCAACCCTGAGAGCTACCATCACCTTCACTGCTGTCCAATCTGGTATCCAAACTATTCCACTGTCCTAGTGGAATAGTTGCTCCAAGTCAGGTGAGACAGAAATGGGTCTCTTGGGTAGTCTTCAGACAAATCAGAGCGTTGCAGTTAAGTTTTAGTCTTTCCTTTCTAGCTTAAGGGAGCATCCAGAAGTTGAGTAGTTTTCTCTTGATAATGCCACCCTGTGCCAAGATACGAGGCTGCTGATGCTGCTAAGTCGCTTCAGTCGTGTCCAACTCTGTGTGACCCCATAGACAAGCAGCTCACCAGGCTGCTCCTTCCCTGGGATTCTCCAGGCAAGAACACTGGAGTGGGGTGCCATTTCCTTCTCCAATGCATGAAAGTGAAGTCGCTCAGTCGTGTCCGACTCTTAGCGACCCCATGGACTACAGCCTACCGGGCTCCTCCATCCATGGGATTTTCCAGGCGAGAGCACTGGAGTGGGCTGCCATTGGATACGAGGAGAGGCATGAGAAAGAAAAATGCAATAAAATTTCCTACTGTTTTGAGTGAAGTTTTTCCTACTGTTTTTCTTGATTAGGGATTCCCTTAATTTCTTAAATTGTTTCTAGTGTTCTCACAAAGTTATTTTGGTCTGTGAATTATTACTAATTTGATGTCTTCATGGGGGAATAAGAACCTGAAGCCTCTTCGTGTGCCGTCTTACTGACGCTTTATTAAGGATTGTTGTTGTTGTTCCTTTGCTGAGTCGTGTCTGACTCTTTGCGACCCCATGGACTGTAGCTTGCCAGTTTCCTCTGTCCACGGAATTGCCCAGGCAAGCATACTGGAATGGGTTTCCGTTTCCCTCTGCAAGGGATCTTCCTGATCCGGGGGTTCAGCTTGCATCTTCTGCACTGCAGGCAGATTCTTTACCATGAGCCACCTGAGACGTGTTTATCAAGGATACTTCTTACATAATAAATATTTCCATACTGTTTTCCTTTCAGCCTAAGCTTTCAACTTTTGCACCTCCTAGATATAGACAGCATAGAGTTGGATCTCATATTTTATTTAGTCTGGCGATCTCTGTCTTTGTTTGGAATTTTTAGTCAATTGAAAATAATGACTGATGTATTTGCATCTGTAATTTTGCATTTTTTTCTATCTCATGCTTTTTGATGTTGTTTTTGTCCCTTGTTTCTTCTGCACTCTTTTCCTTTGTGCTAAACAGAAATATGTGTGTGCATATCATTTTAATTCCTCTCTTGATGTTTAAGCTATATTTGGGAGTTATTTTTAAGGGGTTACTAGCGGGATTACAATATGCATCTCTAATTTATTGAAATCTACATCTGTCTAATACTGACAATTCCAATAGCAAGTTTGCTCCAAAAGAGCTCCATTTTCTCTTCTCTTTTTGTATGATTATTTTCGTGTATATTAATGAAATGATCTACAAGTTTAACAATAAAGTGCTGTAATTAATCCTTTAAGCAGGGTTAGGTTTTAAGGAAATTATAGAAGAAAAGTCTATACACAGTATTTTTATATTTATTCTCATATTTATAATTTCTAATGTTCTTTGTTTCTTCCTGTGCATCTAAGTTATCATCTCAAGTTATTTTCTTTCAGCCCGTGGAACTTCGTTTAGTATTTTTAAAGGATAGGTCTCCTAGCAACAATTGCTTTTTTTGAGGAGAATGTCTTTATTTCCCTTTCATTTGGAAAGTTCACAAGTTATAGAAATATCGATGCCTCTGTTCAGTTTTCAATTTTGTTTCTATGGTATTAAGGATCCTTTTGTTCTTCATTTTGTTTTGATAAAAATTCAGCCATTAATTATATTGTTATTCAGTTTTTTTCCTACTGTCAAGAATTTCTCTTTGCCTTCAGCTGTCAGCAGTGTGGTCCTCTTTGTATTTATGCTTCCTGAAGCTCATTGAGATTCTTACATATACAGATTAACATTTTTCATCAACTTTGGGATATTTGGGGAATTACTTCTTCAATTTTTTTCTGTTTCATCCTCATTTTTCTTTTCTGGGATTTTGATTCAACATTTCTGTTTTTCACAAACATCTGAGATGATGGTCACTTATCTTTAACCATTTTTTTTCTTCTTCAGATTGTATTCTTTCTTTAAATTTACAGATTCTTTGTTTTACCATCTCACATCTAATTTTTGAGCCAATATAATAATTCTTTATTATTGTACCTTTTTTGGTAGTTTTTTTTCTCTACTGGAATTCTATATTTGTTAAGCCATTGTCATCATACTTCCCATTAAGTTTTTTGTATGTAGTTTCATCAAATTTCTGAACATTTTAATAGTAGCTTTTGAGATATCTTTATATGGTAAATACATCTAAAGTAAGTTTCCACTTACTTCTTTCTCCCCTGAATAGGGATCATATTTTGCTATTATTTGCACATCTCAGGATTTGGTTGAAACTAAGCATTCTAGATAAAATATTATATAACTGGATTTTTTAAAAAAAATTTAAAAGTAACTTTCTTGGCCCTAAGCTGTGGAATCCATCTCTTCTGCAGTGGGCCCCCACTGATATCTCTCCTCAATTTTCTGTTCTTATTTTTGTTTATTAGCCTTGCTTTGCAGGGGAAGCTCTGTGTCTGCATAACTGAGTGGTCCATGATTTGGGTGCTCAAGTGCCCTAAATCCCTAAAGCCCTTCGTATATGCTCATTGATATGTGTGTGGGTTGGGGAATGCACTCAAAAGTTACAGGTAATTCTCAAGCTCATCCTGTTTTTCACCTTCTTCTGTGCTCTTGGTTTCTCTTGAACACATGTGTAGTATTCCCATCAGCCAGTAATGTTCAAAGCCTATCTGAACCCTCTTTAACTTCCTCGATTCCAGAATTTTAGGTTGGTCAAGCACTCACTCACCCCACTGACATCACAACCCTGGGTTAGCAAAGCTAAAGGCGTTCTCTCTTCATTCCCGGCCAATTTTACCGTTTTTACTTGGCAAGAACACAGGGCTTTTTATTCACTCTACCCTAAATGAAGTCTTCCTTTTGGCGGCGGAACTGTTGAGTTTCGAGGCCAACTCCATGTTGGTAAAGCCACTCTTTTACTCTCTTAGCTGGTAGGTGGAGGATAAGTACAGTTTCATGTAAGAAGGTTGAGAATAGACTCCTGTTGTTCTTTCCTGAAACTCTTGGCAGTTTTGCAACAATAGATAGTTTTCAACTTGTTATCTGCCCTTGGCCAATTTACAGTGCCCCCAAATGCTTGTTTTGACTATCTTGTCCAACGTCATCCTTGTCTGAATCATGCACCCCTTCTGGCCACCACAAGAGGAGGTGGCTTCTCTTCCATTGCAGCGGACTGAATTTTGTCTCCCTCTTCTCTCCATCCCCATCCCATTCATATGTTGAGACCCTAACTTCCAATGTGTCTGTATTTGGAGATGGGGCCTCTAAAATGATTACTAAGATTAAATAAAGTTATACCATGGGGGCCTCTAATATGATAAGACTGGTGTCCTTATTAGTAGAAGAGGAGACGCCGGTAGTATATACATGCAAAAGAGTGGCGAAGACTCAGCAAGAAGGTAGCCATCTAAAAGTCATACTGAGCAGCCACTGGAGAAATCAAACCTTCAGAAACCTTGATCTCAGACTTGCAATCTCTAAAACAGTGAGAAAATAAACTTCTATGGTTTCAGTCACCCATATGTGTTATTTTGTGATGGCAGCCTTAGAGGGCTAATTACACCCGTTATATCTTGAAGGTACATTAATCAGATTTTTGCTCCCATAGTTATAATAAAACTTCTCTTGATTATGCCACTAATGGTCTCTTCATTGCTAAATCCAGTGCTAATTCTCAGTCTTCCAGTCTCTTGGTGAAGATCTACAGATTTTCTTGATCTACCAGCACCATTTGACACAGTTGATCACTTCCTCTGCCTGATACACTGTGTTCATTTGCTTCCAGTAGAGCAAAGTGTATGGATTTTCTCCTTTCTTGCTGCCCACTCTTCCTCAGTCTTCTTTGCTTATTACTCTTTATATGTCCTGCCTCTTCATGAGGAGTCCTCCAGGTTCACTCCTTGGGTACTCCGCCTCCCCCTCATGCTCTTTATCATTTTTTGGTTGTATTATTTCATGCCATGGCCTTGTACACCATCTGGAGGTAATGAAGCTTAACTTTCCATCTCTAGCTTAGGCCTCTTTCCTAAGCTCCAAACTCCAATATCCATTTGCATACTGGATATCTCCATTTGACTGGCTAACTCATGGAATTCTCAGTTAATTAATTGAAATGAATTTGTATCTAAGTTAATGACAATTTGAATTTTTCAATGGCTTGAGCTAAAAATATTGGAGTCTTTTTGTCTCCAATATGTATTCTACTTTGGATGTATCAGCAAAGCCTATTTCTTAATCTTCAAATATGGCTGGAACCTGGCCAGTTCCATTCCTTTCCACTTGGCTGTCACGGTCCAAGCCATAACTGTCATTACCTGGTTAGCAGCAGTAGCCTCTTCACTGATCTCTTGAAGATTATTCTCATTCTCTATTCGACACAGAAGCCAGAGTAATCCCATTAAAACATATCAAATATCGTCATGCCTCTACTCAACAACCTCCCATTGCTTTCTAGCTCAGAGTAAAAATCAAATTTCTTTCAAGTACAAAATCTGGTCTCCACTGAATCTGGTCTCCATTGCTTCTCTGACCCCATCTGATTCTCTTACTCTGTTGTTGAGCTTTTTCCAGCTATGAAGACTTCCTTGTTCTTCCTCCCATGTGACACACCTCTAGGCTTTTCATGTGCCTTTCCCGCTTCTAAGCTTTGCATAAGCCTTTCCTCCCTCTCTGCAGTACTTCTTTCAAATCTTTACCTACATGTCAACTGTTTAGAGAGGCCCTTTCTGACTTGCCTATATAAAAGTGCATCTCTCCTCCCTGCCCCACATGTCTTCTCTCCTTTCTCTGCCTTGTTTCGGTGGAGTATCATCACCTTGGAATAGCCTGTATTATTTACTTTTCTGTTCTCTCTCCATTAGGATATAACTTCTATGAGGACAAGGATTCTTTTTTTCCCTGTGTGTTTATTGCTGTCCCCATGGTGCCTAGAAGAGTGCCTAACTTTTAATAGACAGATGGTTAAGTGTTAGTTGATTAAATGGGTCACTGTTTTAAAAATGGATTCAGAAAGAAGGAACTTGATTTTTCACTTGTGTGTGCTTGACTAAAAGCCCAGCATTGACCCAGAGGGACCACATGCTCATGCACTAACATTAGTAATAGTTAAAATAACCCTTGCTCCTTAATAAGCAGCTGCCTGGAAGGTAAGACAGACCAGATATTCAACTAAAAGGTAATTCCTAGTTGGTACAATAGCCTCTAGAGTGTAGCAGTATGGGAAAGGCAAATCAGTATATTTAGTGAGCCTGAAATGACTTTGATGTCAAACTAAAAAGAGTAGTTCGGTACAAAAAAATTATAGTCTTGCTGGGCTTACTTTGTTTTTTATAAATGATCTGAAACGAAGTATTTGTAATAGAATTCTTATTTTATAAACTAAAATTTTAAAAATCAGACATTTTAGGGAGAAAGCCTTGATTACCTATTCTGGTGCTACTGCTTGTAGCTATGTGGCCTTGGGAAACTTAAATTCTCCGAGCCTCCATTTCCTTATTTAAAAAACAAAATCAATAAGTTCTGATGCATTCATCCATGTTTGCATTCATTCCAGTTAGAGTACTCCTGCCATATATTACCCTCCGTGTGTGCGTGTGCTAAGTAGCTTCAGTCGTGTCTGACTCTTTGTAGCCTGTGGAGTGTAGCCCACCAGGATTCTCTGTCCATGGGATTCTCCAGGCAAGAATACTGGAGTGGGTTGCCATGTCCCCCCTTGAAGGGATCTTCCTGACCCAGGGATCAAACCCTCATCTCTGATGTCTGTATTGCCTTTAGTACTGGTGACCAAAGTCTGCATAGTGGCTGCCTTGGTAGCTCATAAAGATTAGTGGAAATTTGCTAGCACAGCACAGTCCCTGGCACACCACAGGTGATTTTAAAGGGTGGACTATTTCCCCATATCCAATCCTCTAGCCAAACTCTTGAGAGTATCACTAACTCATGTTCATACTCATCCTCATCTCTCAAATGTCACCTCCTGAAGGAGCCCATCCCCTCCCATCCCATCTAAATTGCTCCCCATCCCTTCATGTCTTATTGCCCCATTTGATTTTTTTCATAGCCCTTTTCACTTTCTAAAGTTACCTTTAAAATATTTCTCCCTTTCACTGTGTATTTCTCCTCTCTGAAAATGTAAGTTTCATGAGAGCAGGGACCCGTTTCCTGATTTTCCACTGTGTCCTTGGCACCTGGAAGGGCCGCTGGCACCTGGAAGGGCCCCTGGCACATGGAAGTGCTCCGCAAATATGTGGAGGATGAGGTTACTGAGTGCCTGGGTCTTTCCTCTTGGTAGCTCCATGCCAGCCCTAGGGCTTGGCCCAAAGCAGAGGCTCAGAAAACGTGTGAATAAAGATCTTGTCCTGTGGCAGCTGCTGGGTCACCATCCTAACTTGTTTCGGTGTAAACTGACTCCCTATTTGTGGCGTGGAGACGGTTGGAGTGTGACTTGAGCATGGGCTCTGCCTCTGGAGCAAAGCTAAAGCTCCATCCTTAAACGTCCTCCCATAAACACCAAAGGCAGGCAGGCCCTGCATTTCTGGCATTATGCTTTTGAGTAAAGCCCTATTTTTCTCTGCCTACTACTCTGGCCTCCCGGGAAAGTACAGAAGAATGCGTGTGGAGGGCATCACAATTTCCAGACTGCATTTCTTCCCCAGACTGTCATCACTGCCTCACAGCTGCCCTTGGGGCAGCGGGTATGTTGACTCATTTTGTACAGCAGAGAGCTCGGTGCTTCTTTACTCAGGTGATGCAGCAAACGTATCACATGAGAACACCTATCTCTGACTCTAAATTCCATATTTTCCCACTTTCATTTCCATCTCTGGGCCTGAGATGGGACTAGAAGCTTGCTGAAGGATGTGTTCAAGCTGGAAGGTAAGAACATAAAAAAGAAGAGAAAAACAAAATTTCATTTTAAAGGCATTATTAAAAAGTGTAAGGGGGAGAATGGATGATAAAAGGCTCGAAACAACCTCAAATTTACTCTGTTAGCTGGAAAAATGTACCAGGTATTCTAAACATTGCATCCAGAACAGTAGACTTTAGATAATGTTACCTGTCAAGAAAGAAATTAGAAAAGTTTTAGTAAGTAAGTAATCATGGAGTGTTTTTACTTGCCTCTTAAGATAGAAAGTAAAAACTTTAAAGAGGACGCAAAATATCCCAACTGATTTGATCATGTTTGAAAGAAAAAGAGCTGAGCTTTATTTTTCTCTGAAAATTGAACACATTATGAATACAACACATTTATCAAACATTTCTATAGCCCAGGACATTGCCTCCATAATCCATTCAGTATTCACAACAACCTTACAAAGCAGGAATTCTCTCCATTTTAGGGTTGAGCTTAGATACGCGAAATGATTTGCCTAAGGATACACAGTGAGTAAGTGGCAGGACCAGAGTTTAACATGCCCCGTCACTAAGCTATTAGTTTGGGTCGAAAGTGGCCTGGCTGAATAGGATAAACCTTATCCTCAGCATGGCTTTCGCAATTCCATTTGCAGGATGAGATGGTGTGAAGGAGCCTTGTACCCAGGGGGCTGTACAAGTCCATGCAGGAACAGACATGGGCAGAACAGTACAAAGAGCATGCAAGAAATACATGGTTTCGAAGCAGGTGGAATCTATGAAGAACTCTAAGGAATCAAAAATCTTACTGACACTGACATTCTTATACAATTAATATATTAGCTCCACACAAGAAAACGATTGGTTGGGTGGATAAGAGTGGGACAAGAGTCAGAGTGGGATGCTGAAGTGGCTCAGAGGATGTCAGAATCAGGCAAAGGGAAGAGGTCAGAACTCAAGCTTTGGCAGTACCGTGAATTCTTCTGTATCATCAGTTCAGTTCAATTCAGTCGCTCAGGCATGTCCAACTCTTTGCGACCCCATGGACTGCAGCACGCCAGGCTTCCCTGAGTTTACTCAAACAGAGTTTACTCAAACTCATGTCCATTGAGTCGGTGATGCATCCAGCCATCTCATCCTCTGTCATCCCCTTCTCCTCCTGCCTTCAATCTTTCCCAGCATCAGGGTCTTTTCTAATGAGTCAGTTCTTCACATCAAGTGGCCAAAGTATTGGGGTTTCAGCTTCAGCATCAGTTCTTTCAATGCATATTCAGGACTGATTTCCTTTAGGACGGACCAGTTGGATCTCCTTTCAGTCCAAGGGACTCTCAAGAGTCTTCTCCAACACCACAGTTCAAAAGCATCAATTCTTTGGCACTCAGCTTTCTTTATAGTCCAACTTTCACATCCATACCTGACTACTGGAAAAACCATAGCTTTGACTAGATGGACCTTTGCTGGCAAAGTAATGTCTCTGCTTTCTAATATACTGTCTAATTCGGTCTTAAATTTTCTTCCAAAGAGCAAGCATCTTTTAATTTCATGGCTGCAGTCACCATCTGCAGTGATTTTGGAGCCCCAAAAAATAAAGTCTGTCACTGTTTCCACTGTTTCCCCATCTATTTGCCATGAAGTGATGGGACCAGATGTCGTGATCTTAGTTTTCTGACTGTTGAGTTTTAAGCCAACTTTTTCACTCTCCTCTTTCACTTTCATCAAGAGGCTCTTTAGTTTTTCTCTTTCTGCCATAAGGGTGATGTCATCTGTATATCTGAGGTTATTGATATTTCTCCCAGCAACCTTGATTCCAGCCTAGCATTTCTCATAATGTACTCTGCATATAAGTTAAATAAGCAGGGTGACAATATACAGCCTTGATGTACTCCTTTCCTGATTTGGAACCAGTCTGTTGTTCCATGTCCAGTTCTAACTCGTGCTTCCTGACCTGCATACATATTTCTCAAGAGGCAGGTCAGCTGGTCTGGTATTCCCATCTCTTTCAGAATTTTCCACAGTTTGTTCTGATCCACAGTCAAAGGCTTTGGCATAGTCAATAAAACAGAAATAGATGTTTTTCTTGAACTCTCTTGCTTTTTTGATGATCCGCCTGATGTTGTCAATTTGATCTCTGGCTCCTCTGCCTTTTGTAAATCCAGCTTGAAAATCTGGAAGTTCACGGTTCATGTACTGTTGAAGCCTGGCTTGGAGAGTTTTGAGCATTACTTTACTTTCCAAAATCACTGCAGATGGTGACTGCAGCCATGAAATTAAAAGACGCCTACTCCTTGGAAGAAAAGTTATGACCAACCTAGATAGCATGTTAAAAAGTAGAGACATTACTTTGCCGACTAAGGTCCGTCTAGTCAAGGCTATGGTTTTTCCGGTGGTCATGTATGGATGTGAGAGTTGGACTGTGAAGAAGGCTGAGCGCTGAAGAATTGATGCTTTTGAATTGTGGTGTTGGAGAAGACTCTTGAGAGTCCCTTGGACTGCAAGGAGATCCAACCAGTCCATTCTGAAGGAGATCTGCCCTGGGATTTCTTTGGAAGAAATGATGCTAAAGCTGAAACTCCAGTACTTGGGCCACCTCATGCAAAGAGTTGACTCATTGGAAAAGACTCTGATGCTGGGAGGGATTGGGGGCAGGAGGAGAAGGCGACGACAGAGGATGAGATGGCTGGATGGCATCACGGACTCGATGGACATGAGTCTGAGTGAACTCCGGGAGTTGGTGATGGACAGGGAGGCCTGGCGTGCTGCGATTCATGGGGTTGCAAAGAGTTGGACACGACTGAGCAACTGATCTGAACTGAGCTTACTTTGCTTCTGTATCATATTCTTCACTTAACCAACACCCCGTGTGAAAGGCGTGGTTCTATCAAAGCACCATTTGTAATCTGATGAGTGTGTGCCGTACATGTGTGCATGTGGATGAGTATATGTGAGTCTAAGCACACACAAACTCATAAAGTAATTAATAAATTATTTAGTTTTCTTTCCACAGGGTGATTTCAATTCTCACTAATTAAATTTAGGAAGGTAACCTAACACAGGATAGTGATTTAAAAATTTTCAGCCCTCTCTAGAAAACGGAAGTTTATAAGGAAAAAATGGTCATGTAGAAAACACACAACTAGTATTTTGTTAGTTCATTTTTATTTTCCAGTTTCATTGATAACAATTCCTTGTGTTAAAGTTAGTCAGGAAAGACAGCAAGGTAGTTTCAGTGAGTTCACGATTTGAACTGGGCTCGTGAGTGGTTACTACATATTAACCTCAACATCCTGTGTAGACCTGTATTTGGTTTTATTGTTTAGTCAATCTGAACACTGAACAATCAGTGCTGAGGAAGTTTCTATCCACGTATAGAAATAGCTACAAAGGGCAGACTTTAAAAGTAGTTTTCTTCTTTCTAGAGATACAGACATGTTTTCTCTTTCTACCAAACTTTGTATTAAACAGAATCAAGGCAGGTGACTGGTAAAAAGCTGCCTTACCCCCTAGTCATGCTGAGCCGGGCCACTGGAACACCGAATCGGTAAGAGAGATTTTGAAATGACTAAGAAATTGCAGTCATCCTTTTTTAAAGCCAAACTCACACCCACCACCCCAGCAGAAAATCTAACAAACTGAATTATACGAAGAGGATGTTAAACAAACCTGAACACACCTAATGTGGGCTAAGGAAAGGATATTTTTCAGGCTAGTCACAGTGCGTAGCACATTCATTGGCGCCCAGTAGAATAAGAAAACCAATGTAGAAAGAAAGCATTTTTGCCTTCACAGCACTAACAACTAAAAAGCACGCGGTATATAATACATTGATCTTTAAGGGGATAATAAAG
The DNA here is from genome assembly GCF_042477335.2 of Ovis canadensis. Classification (NCBI taxonomy): domain Eukaryota; kingdom Metazoa; phylum Chordata; class Mammalia; order Artiodactyla; family Bovidae; genus Ovis; species Ovis canadensis. The sequence continues at coordinate 18,416,245 of NC_091251.1, forward strand.
GTAATTCCAAGAATAGATCTATTAGATTAACCTGAATGTTCATCTATAAAAATATTTTTTTTCAAAAATAAAGCTTAAAAGAGGCTTCCAGAAACAGACTCCATCAGGACTAGCAGAACACAAAGTGATAAGAGGCCTGCAAATGTAACATGAAGTGATGGTCACATGGCGCTTTTCAGTAAAGGACATCTCATCTAGTTTATTCCCATATCCAAGGCTAGCTGTGATAATAGAAGCTTCAAAACTCTCAAGACAGGGACAGTTTGTTTGAGTAACATCCTATATAAACACTCCCAAACTGTTCTCAAATAGCTGGGCCATTGGAACTGAAAGGCTGAGCCTCTGACCCAAGTAAAGAGCTGAGAATACATAGAAAGTTTGTGCCAAGTCTGCTGTGTTATTTGGGAAGAAGGGGGCGTCAATGATGGTGGTTTAGCCCATATTTTTAGCACACCAACATGTGTGCTGGGTGAAGGATGCTCAATATCCTTGTCCAAGGATGCTCAGTTTGTCCCAGAAATCTGAGTCAGAAGCAGCTGAGAGAGATGTCTGCTCTGGAAGGAATACTGAATACAAGGTGTTTCAGGGTCAGGACACTTTCTTTTTGACTCATCAATAACTAATATTCAAGAAGAGCTGCAGCACGGAGTCTGTCTCTCCAAGATGTATTCTCCTGCCACCGTTAGCCGAATCCTCTCCCAGCCTATTGGGCCAATGATGTCTGGAGTGATCCCATTGCCTGGAGGTGGGAGTTGGTGCCACAGATTTTTCTAGGAAGCTGGCATGAAGGTGATTTGCACAAGGAACTCTCCACTGAACTGCTGTGAAGCCTACTCCTTGGCCTTCTCCTGCTGCTCTGTAGTCCAGAAACAGGTCTATAAAATCTTTAAAATCTGTACAGTTGACTCTTGAACAATATGGATGTTAGGGGTTGAAAACCCACCTATAATTTTGCAGTTGACTTTCTGTCTCCTCCATTCTGCATCTGAGGAACCAACCAACTGCAGATCCTGTAGTCCCATAGTATGTATTTATAGAAGGAAATCCCTGTACAAGTGGAGATGGCAGTTCAAACCCATGCTGTTCAAGGGTCAGCTATCAATGGGAGCAGCATGCTGAGTATGTCCTCAGCTCCTTCATTTCTGTGGGGCTCTATGCTGCTGTGAAGGCTGCTGTGTTGAATATGGGGATCCGTCCCAGCAGCTTCTCTTCAGTATACTTTTCTAGCAAAGAATTATAGTCATTAAAGTAGATATATATGTGAGCTGATTGTCCTCCTGTTCTCAAGCTCCTGGTAGTACTTGTCCATGGTATTTCTCTGCAACAACTGGAAGTTATCATTCATGATAATGCCCTCTGAATATCTAACCACAGCTTCAAATTCTGCTTCAGAGGTGAAAGAGATGTACAGCATAAACCTCCTACTATCCTCAAAGTCTGGACCCAGCCCCCACTCTACCCTGTTGAGCCCCAGCCGGGCTTGAGGGTGCATCGGTGGGCCTGAAGGAAGCTGCATAGCATGGACCAGGGCCTACCTAGGGCTCCAGCAGCTCTGAGCTCTACCTCAGGCTCCCGAGGCTGCTGCCTCCAACTGAGACCCAGCTGATTCTACCACCGTTACTGCTACCTGCAGATGTTTTCAACAGCTCAGCAAGTAATCTCAGGATACCTGTCAAATTTAACCAATCAAGCCGCGTGAAAACGTGTCACAGAATCATTGACTACATATCATGCTAAGTATCTTCAGTCGTGTCCTACTCTGTGTGACCCCATGGACCGCAGCTCTCCAGGCTCCTCTGTTCATAGGATTCTCCAGGCAGATACTGGAGTGGGTTGCCATTCCCCTTTCAGGGGATCTTTCTGACCCAGGGATCGAACCGGTGTCTCTTATGTCTCCTGCATTGGCAGGCGTGTTCTTTACCACTAGCGCCACCTGGGAAGCTCAGCCATTTCTGAACTGCAGTTGCACAACTTGAAGAAAGTTAGTGCATAGATTCTTGGGTCAATGTGTTAATAGAATCCCCATTAACTGGTGTTCTATGACATGATTTAATTGTTAGCGTAACAGTCATCCTTGTGCTGCCGACTTCTCGTGCTTTGCATACTGAACTGCAGCTTTACAGTTCAGCTTCACGGTGGGCCCTTTACATGCAGTGGCAACCTGCCCAACAGAACTTTAATCACATTTGGAGGATAGTCCCCAAATTTGCTGCAAACCCTACAGTTGTCCCAGAAGTACATGGGTGTGTTGTGCCATGTAAGTCTTTTCCTGGGGTCACACACCTGGTTTGACACCTTAATGAGCGTTTGCACTCAGCAGGTATATTCAGCATGTATACAAGGAGGCTGCACACGTATTTTCCCATAATATACTCATTTGAACAAATTTTCACAAGTGTAAATGTGAAGATTCCCTGCAGAAGGAATGGCAACCCATTTCAGTATCTTTGCCTGGGAAATCCCATGGACAGAGGAACCTGGCTGGCTACAGTCCATGGATGGGGTTGCAAAACAGTTGGATGCAACTTAGTAATTAAGCAATAAGCAACAAAAACATGGTCAATCTGATTTTTTAAAAAAGAGCACTTCTAATCATTATAATCAGTGAACCCGTTTTCCAGATGTTCAATGATGAACCCGGAAGTGCAGAAGAATCCTTTGTGGGAGGCCTGCATCACTGGGCTAACAGAGCCACACACAGCAAAGTGCTTACAGGCTTCAGGGTGCTGCAGGTGGGTACACGGGGCACCTGGTCTGTGCTCCTCTGTGTGAGCTCCCTGGTGGCTCAGACGGTGGAGTCCGCCTGCAGTGCAGGAGGCCTGGCTTCAGTCTCTGGGTCGGGAAGATCCCCTGGAGAAGGGAATGGATACCCACTCCAGTATTCTTGCCTGGAGAGTTCCATGGACAGAGGAGCCTGGCAGGCATTGTAAAGAGTCAGACACGACTGAATGACTAACACTTTCACTGTGTTCTGTGTTAAAGCTTTGAAAGTTGTAAGTGTGCATTTAAAAATGATATTTGGACAGATTTCTTCAGCACTTCAGACACCACCGTAGGCTGAAAACCACTGGCACAGAGCAAAAGGCTCTCTTGAACTGAATCCTGACTGCTGCTGGTTAGCTATATGAGCAAGCTTTCCCTTCTTGAAACCTCCATTTTCTCATTTCTCAAAGGAGGTTACCATTCCATGGGGTTGATGTGAAGACTGAATAAAAAAAGTACTATGTAAGGTGTGTACCACCAAGGTTTTGAAAATAGTAGGCACCTGGCAAATACTAACCCATCTCTTGCAATTTCAGAGAATATCAGTGTTGCTGAGGGTGTGAGAACTGAAGCAGGATAAACTCACGCCGCATGTACTATCCGCCTCTGGCGTCTGCTAGAAAGACCATGAAAAGGCTGTGCTCAAGGGTGGTGGCTGTCAGCCTGGTGGCACATGACTACATAGAGAGTTTTGAAAAATGCTGATGCCTGGGCCCCACCCCCAGAGATTCTGACCTACCTTGTCGGGGGTGCTGCCGAGGCATTTGCATTAAAAAAAAACTCTCCAGGAAATTTTGATGTGTAGTCAGGGTTGAGAACCACTGCTCTGGACAGACGGGCCGTCCATCTGCACAGTGCTACCGCAGTCTCGGCACAACGCTGGAGTCCCATTTTGTCTCCTGCGCTGTCCCCTGCACAAGTGTAACTTATCCTCCAAGTGATTCCCACGGCCAGTGTAAGCTCTACCATCTCTGGCAAGGTGCCTCTGCCGCCATATGCCACACCATGCGGCTCTTCTTCTCTGCTCTGTTGTGCCTCTCCAGCTCCTCCAGGAGATCCTGAAGCAAGAAGCTCAGCATGTTTACTGATTGTCTAGAGGAAAATGCTAAGTGCATCCTTCAGGTTAAAGCTAAACCCGGCATCCTGAAGCGCATAGGTAGCATTTTTAACATCTTTCTGCTTACTCTGCAGGGAGAAATGGCATAATTTATAATGAAAAAGAAAGAGCTATAGGTTTTACACTGTTTGAGAATCCTTAACATAGCGAAAGATGGCAGATAAGTCACATCTGGCCGTAGAACCTCCCCTCAGCCCCTCCCCAACTCAGTCATCATGAAATGTCTTCTGAGTTGAGCTCAAAGGAGAGTGCATTAACTTCTGCCTCCAGGAGACACAGAAGCCTTCATAGCAGAGGTGATATTTGATCTCGGTTTGGAGGAGATACTGGGGGTTGGCTGGATGTTGGAGGGTATGTGAATAAAGACAAAGAGTGATCCTCATGAGCAAAAGCCTGGAGCTGAAAGGTAACACTGTGGGTACAGAATTCATGTCAAGTGGAGACAGGATGGGAATCCAGGAGTGCAGAGTCAGGATGGGTTAAGATATTGCAATAAGAAACTGCTTCTAAATTTGGGCTTCCCTCATAGTTCAGTTGGTAAAGAATCTGCCTGCAATGCAGGAGACCCTGGTTCGATTCCTGGGTTGAGATCTGCTGGAGAAGGAATAGGCTACCCACTCCAGTATTCTTGGGCTTCCCTTGTGGCTCAGCTGGAAAGAATCCACCTGCAATGTGGGAGACTTGGGTTCAGTCCCTGGATTGGGAAGATCCCCTGGAGAAGGGAAAGGTTACCAACTCCAGTATTGTGGCCTGGAGGGGTCCATGGAGTCGTAAAGAGTCGGGCATGACTGAGTGAACTTCACTTTCTAAATCTCAGTGACTTAACACAACAGACTTGACTGTTTCTCACCTGGGCTAATAATCCATCTTGGGTCAACTGGGGTCTTCTTTTTGTTGTCCTGATGAACTCTCTGCTACCTGGATCATCATCATTAACTTGTGGGAAGGGGACAGGAAAATGATGAACTGGAGTTTATAGACTCAAATCAGGAAGTGACACGTTACTTTCATTCACACTTTATTGGCTCAAACCAGCCACGTGGCCACACCTAACTTGAAGACAATGGGAAAGTACAATCCTCCCGTAGTCCCCAAAGGTGAGCTGTAAACATTGGTGAATAGCTTTTAATGACCACCATTGGGAGGAAATATGTACCAGGGAGTTTGGATTTGATCTCAAAGGAAAAGAAAACAGTCAAGGTTTGAAAGTGGGAGAGACACACTTAGAACTGAGTTTACATGGAAGTGGGCTGGAGTGGAGTATTTATTCCTTTTCCCTGTAGAGACTTTTTCTCTCTTTCTGCTGTTCAGATCTGCTTGTCTGCAGGAAAAGCACACTATTTATCTACTCTCTGCCTTTTGGTGAACTTGCCAAGAAAGACTACACTCTCACCATTTGCCCTGCAGTTTTGAGGGTCACTGAAATTGAGGAGATTGCTCTGCCTAGCTTTTATCAGGAACAAAGCTCATGCGTTTATCTCCATCTGACTTTTGAAATTATTTCCTCAATTACTTGGTTCCCAACTTAGTCAGGAAGAGAGGCTTTCTCCACAGATGGTCTCAAATTCCAAAGTAGATTAAAAGGAGAGAAAGGAAGAGGAAGGTAGACCAATAAAAGGATGTGCATGGAGGTTAGACAGGAACAAAGAGAAAAGATAAAAATAGTGTGGATAAAAGGAAGGATTCGAGAGAGATCTCTGACTGAGCAGAATGTGGGCTTGAAGGGGAGCTCAGGAGCTGGGCTGCCCCAGGCTCCAATCCCCAAAAAGTAAGAAGTAAGACCTCTGGGGAGTTACTTTTTCTTCTTCTGCTTCACTGGCCAGCTCTGCATAATGGAGGCAATCTTACTAGAATCCAAATTGCAGTATTTTATGAGAAATAAATGAGTGAAACCAGTGCAAGTGTTTAGCATAGTCTCTGACATAGTAACCACTTGATAAACAGTTGGGGCAGTTGTAGTTCTGCACTTATGCACTTGAGCCACCATATCTGTATTATGCATGCCCAGATTCAAGGAACTTTCCAATTCACGGTTGGCTGCCTCTGCAGATGCAGAACCTGATGATGTGGAGGGCTGATGGCATTACACCATTTCATTTTCAATAAGGGACTTGAGCATCCCCGGATGCTGACTCAGAGCCAGTCCTTCATGGATACTGAGAGAGGACTGGAGAAGTGGTGACTTATTTGAATTGAGCATGCATGAAGACACCTGAATTTCCTAAGAGTAAAACACCAAGTCCTGACTTTCGTTTGTCTCATCTTTTGCCTCTTGTCACTAAAATCAAATTCTTCTTGATAAAGAGATTTGGTGACTCAGACCAGACGAATGGAGCTAATACATTTCTTCATATTTTTCTTCCTCTTGCCTTTCGGTGTGGTTCAAATTCTATTTGTCTTTGGAAATTTAATAAGCTTTTTCTTATTTTTCATTCTCACTATGCTGGTTTTTGTTATTATTATAAATTTGAATTCTTTCAACTACCTCGGGTTGGCCAAGTCATGATATCTCCATGGGTCTGTAACTGATTATTTTATTTCCTAAGGCTGGTGGTTCAAGGGGATAAAATGATGGCTTGCAGGACTATTCCTTGCTCTAAACTGGAGTGTAGAAGGTATTTCCCAATATTCTCTTAATATAAATGGAACCAGATTTATTTTCATATGAGAAAAACTGGATGGAAATTTACTTTTGTGGAGGAAACCTTGTCTTTAATTCACATATCTTGACTATATTTGATTGCTCAAAAATGCCCTCTAGGTCTTTCAGATGCAAATCTGAGACTGTGGTAAAAATCAACATTCTATTTGTGGGGCTAAAAATAATACTGTGGGATATTTTAGGCTGAGGTCCCTGGAGGAAAACTCTGAGAGAGAAGTTTATATACTGGGCAGTGCTCTCAGGAGCAAATCTGCAAGGAAGTGAGGGAAACTGAATTGGGCTTATAAGGAAGTTGGAATGTGATACAATTACAACAGAGGCTTTAGGTAAATTCCATGAGGATTTCAGAAGCAAGGACGACCTTGCAGAGATATCCTCAAATGAGACAAATGGTCTCTGTACATTGACATCGGCCAGTATTTAGATATGGTTTGAGTCTGGGAGCAGGACAAGGTATCAGGGCAGGCTGCTTTATTTCAGGGCAGTTCTCAGGGAAGGACATTTCTGTGAGCCCACAGGAGTCACCATTCGCAGAAGGGGACAATGAGTACCTTAGTTCTGAAGAGGGCGCCTGGTACTCTGTATGCCCCCGTAGCCACTACATGGGGGCATTTCTTAATGATTACAACACCATTTGAAATGCTAGAAAATATTGGCTGAATTCTTTTTCTCTCTGTGTAATTGTATTCGTTTCCTAGGGCTGCTGTAACAAAGTACCACATATCTGGCAGCTTAAAAACAACAGAAACCTATCATCTCACAGTTCTGGAGGTTGGATGTCCAAAATCAAAGTGTTGGCAGGGCCATGCTCTCTTTAAAGTCTCTAGGGGAATATCCTTCTCACTTTTTTTTCCTAGCTTCTAGTGTTTGCTGGTGATCCTTGGTGTTTCTTGGCCTATAGATGTATCATTCCACTCTCTACCTGTCATCACATGGCATTTCCCCCATATGTCTTTGTGTCCAGATTTTTCTCTTTTGGTAAGGACATGTTATTGGATTAAGTTGCATCTTAATTCAGTATGACCTCTTGTTAACTTGATTACATTTTCAAAGACTCTACTTTCAAATAGGTTCATATTCTATATATTCCTGGGGTTGCTAAGTCACTTCAGTCACGTCAGACTCTTTGCAACACTATGGATTGTAGCCTTCCAGGCTCCTCTGTACATGGGATTCTCCAGGCAATAATACTGGAGTGGGTTGCCTCCTTCACAGGATCTTCCCCGTCCAGGGATCAAACCCATGTCTTTTATGTCTCCTGCATTGGCAGGTGGGTTCTTTACCACTAGTGCCACCTGGGAAGCCCATTCCTGAGGTTAGGACTTCAATACATCTTTTGAGGGGACACAATTCAACCCATAAGAGCTACTAAGAGACATTAATTCATCTCCTGGACCATTATCCTGACCATATCACCCCATCTTGCTCACAGAGGCATAAATGAAGATGCTATCTCTACTTACCCTGTTCTTTTTCAGGGCTCCCCATCTCTTTCTTGATTAATGTAATAACTTCTGTGCTGCTCTCACTCCAGTCCGTCTGTCTCTATCTACCCTCATTATCCACAAAAGGCTCTTCTAGCACCCAGTTTCAACTGTGTAGCTCTGTTGCTCAAAATCTATCCTTAGGCTTTCAGTTACCTATATTATGAAATCTACACTCTTAGTTTGATATTCAAGGTCCTGTGTGACCTCATCCTGCTGACCTGAACTGCCTCATCTCAGATGCATGTTGGCTTTGTACTTTACACTTAAAAATATTTAGTTGCTTGTGTGTGCGCAGATATAATAGGCATCCAGAAAATGACAGTTCACTCTACCCTGTCTGCAGTTTGCAAAAAGACTTTTCTTCTCCAGTGATCTAATGAAATTCTCACACTCACCTGGTGATGTAGGTATTTTCATAGCTAATAAATGTAGTTGATGAAGATGCTGACAGAGAAGACAGATATGTAACCAGATAACGGCAAAGTTAAGAGTCACAGCCAGATTTCCAATAGGCAATCCTTCCTGGCGTGTCTTGTCTGTGCAGCTCACACTTACAAACTTGACTGCCCATATATTTAAACTTGTCACCTGTTTCTTATATCAACTCTCTTTGCAAGCTGCAAAGATTGAACTTAGGGGACAAATCTCTCCTATTCTAGGCCAGAAACAGAAGCAGTTGTGGAGCAAGAAATAGACTTTCTCAAGTTGGGAATACAGTGAACGTTTAGGGTAGGATGAAAATGGATTTGGTCTATGAGAGGCTGTATTTTTCTCTAACTGCTTCCTTACAAAAAGATTGATGTACACCAGTAAATGTCCTGACACTGTACATCAGAAAGTCACAGTTGGCCCTGGGAATTGAGTAAAAGCATCAGTTTATATCTGTGTTTCTTTAAAATACAGCTGTATGAGTCAAAGGTGCTATGCCAGGTGTTACAGAGGTTTCCATGACAACTTCATCTTTATTTTCCTTCTTGAATAGCACTGCTAAATGGTGACTTTGAGGCAACACTCATTTAAGATTCTCCGTTTAAAATATTCTGATCCATTGTACACTACATTTACACATCTCCAAGTAAAGAGGAGAATCTAACAATTTCTTGAGGAATTGGGAAAAATAGACTTTTCAGCTAATTGAAACTACTTATTAACCTTGTTCTACTATGACTATTATTACTGGAGTGATGCTGTGATTACTTTAACTCTCAACTTGGTTTTTCTTTGATAGAATTCACTGAAGACATTTTAGACCCTCACTATAACATGAAGCAGACATTTCTAGAAATTATATCCAGAAAAACTAGGTCAGGATCCTTGGGAAATGAGGTAGAAAGTATTGCAATATTTAGGCAGTCAAGATGGTATGTCTAGAAAAGTGGAGCTAGAGCAGGCTTTCTTTGTGAGTATTAGTCATGTGTCATGTTTCACAGGCCGTATGAAGGATTTGGAATGAGTTAAGCATAATAACAGATTCCCTGGTGGCTCAGACAGTAAAGGATCTGCCTGCAATGTGGGAGACCCGAGTGCAATGTGGGAGATCCGCCTGCAATGTGGGAAACCCGAGTTTGATCCCTAAGTTGGGAAGATCCCCTGGAGGAGGGCATGGCAACCCACTCCAGTATTCTTGCCTGGAGAATCCCATGGACAGAGGAGTCTGCTGGGCCACAGTCCATGGGGTCACACAGAGTCGGACATGACTGAGGGGCTAAGCACGCATAGCACAAACATGATAACTGATCTCAGAGTCTTGGGTGGTGGCAACTGCTCATTCTTTGTGACAATACCGTGGAACAAAATTATGAAAATGGACTTCTCTTTGACAAAGACCTTCTGCAAAGATCTTTTCCTCCAAGCAGCTGCTATTATTCTTGGTCAATGTTTTCTTCTAAGACCAGTCCTCCATCAGTTTCTGAATTGCAGCCATCTGCTTCCTGTTGGGACTAAGAGTATGGGTAGAGCCATGGACAAAAGACCAGGTGACATGATTCTTATTAGAAATCAGCCATTCATCAGTTCTGTGACTCAGATAAGTGAGTCACATTTATAAAGTTGAACTAATAATAGTTCTAGACTCTTTCAGAGTAGCAGCTGAACTGAACATTAAGAGATTTCATCCAAGAACGTCTTACGTGCGTTTACTGTGTTGGTGGGCAATTATCTTATCAGAGATAATTCATTGATTCATCAAGTGGTTAGTACTTGCCTAGTCAAGTCCAGCAAACTTAGGTTTGACTTCACCTTTCAAGCTTCAGTTTCCTCCATTCTAAATTGGGGTAAAAACAGCACCTACCACAAGGAGTATCGGGAAGATTAAATACAATAATGAACAGAAAGCATGTAGCGTGGTGGTTACTGTTATAACTCTTCTTGAATACACAAATGGAAACGTCTAGTGAGTAGTCACTTCGTTTGAGGCTCTTTTTGAGTCACCGGGGCTAAAGAGGACTCAGACATGATCGGGGTCTTGGTGGATGATGAAAACACAACACCCGTAACTGGCCTTGTCAGTGACCACGGCCTTCGCTGGGCATTTAGCTTATTTGCAAATATTATTAAAGTAAACAGTGCTCCAGCGGACGTCTTTATGTGTAAGCACTGAGTTCATTTCTGATTGTGGGTCACTAAGCTAGATTCCTAAACGTGTAATTCGTGAATTAAAGGGTCTAATTCACACCACACCAGAGACAAGTCTGGGGGTCATGAGAGTACTGAAAAGGGCAGACCGCGCTGGACTTGAGCTGCTAGAAGAAAACGGTGAGTAAAGCCTTCTGGTTGGGTCTGAAATGATGAGATAGCAGCAATACCAAGAATGATGGGAAGCAGGCACTATTATCATTATTGCTCTCATTCAACAAATGAGGAAATCACATTGGAAAAGACCCAGAAATCTGCACAAGATCCTTTAGCTAGCATGGGGTGGAGTTAGGGTCTGCTGTTCAATTCTGTTCACTGTGGCTTGAGGGGAAAAAAGGGGAGTGGGAAGTAGATGGAAAAACAAGAAAGGAGAAAGAAACGCTAGGCAGAAGGAACTACATGAGCAAAGATGAGAAGGTCTTAAAGCCATGTAGTTCTGAAATGTAGGAGACTTTCATGATTGTGAATAGTAGAGATAGACCCTGCTGAGATCCCTCCGGAGAACTACTCACTGTGTCCAAAATGTTTAAATATTAGTTTTAAATATCCCAACTAAACCCACTTCAGGTACTTTGAAGAGCTTTTGTTCAGAGAACTAGAGACAGGAACTTTGAAAAAATGTGAGATGCTACAAAAATATTTATGACTATTGCTCAAATGAGGACAAATTGGAAGGGATTCAATTTATACTCAATTTAATTAATTCATTTTGACTTGTCCATATGGTTCTTTTGGCAGCTGCTAGCATGCTCCTGGCTAGTGAAAAATCATTTTGTGGATGGGGTATCTGCTGCTTTCCAGGCCTACGTAAAACCGTGCTTTATGAACAGCATTTCTTATCTTTTAATTATGTTCCAAGGTAGGTGTTTTCAACCTGTCAGTTCAGTTCATTTCAGTCGCTCAGTCGTGTCTGACTCTTTGCGACCCAATGAATCACAGCACGCCAGGGCTCCCTGTCCATCACCAACTCCCAGAGTTCACTCAGACTCACGTCCATGAGTTGGTGATGCCATCCAGCCATCTCATCCTCGGTCGTCCCCTTCTCCTCCTGCCCCCAATCCCTCCCAGCATCAGAGTCTTTTCCAATGAGTCAACTCTTTGCATGAGGTGGCCCAAGTACTGGAGTTTCAGCTTTAGCATCATTCCTTCCAAAGAAATCCCAGGGCAGATCTCCTTCAGAATGGACTGGTTGTATCTCCTTGCAGTCCAAGGGACTCTCAAGAGTCTTCTCCAACACCACAGATCAAAAGCATCAATTCTTCGGCGCTCAGCCTTCTTCACAGCCCAACTCTCACATCCATACATGACCACAGGAAAAACCATAGCCTTGACTAGATGAACCTTAGTTGGCAAAGTAATGTCTCTGTTTTTGAATATGCTATCTAGGTTGGTCATAACTTTTCTTCCAAGGAGTAAGTGTCTTTTAATTTCATGGCTGCAATCACCATCTACAGTGATTTTGGAGCCCCCAAAAATAAAGTCTGACACTGTTTCCACTGTTTCCCCATCTATTTCCCATGAAGTGATGGGACTGGATGCCATGAGCTTCATTTTCTGAATGTTGAGCTTTAAGTCAACTTTTTCACCCTCCACTTTCACTTTCAACCTGTACAGGTGAATAAATTGAGCTCAGACATATTGGAGGGGTTTTCCCAACACTGCCAGGCAAGGCCTGGTAGGACTGATGTTTGAGCCATGCGATGGAGAAGGCAATGGCACCCCACTCCAGTACTCTTGCCTGGAAAATCTCATGGACGGAGGAGCCTGGTAGGCTGCAGTCCATGGGGTTGCTAAGAGTCAGACACGACTGAGCGACTTCACTTCACTTCACTTTGAGCCATCCGAACCTGTCCTCAGAGTCTATGATGTGATAGTCCAGGAGACAGGTAAGAAAATAGTAAGAAAATAGATTCTCAGAGTAAACCAGAGAAGGAATTCGGATGTCTCTTGTTTCTCCCATGAGCCTAAATTTCCTCTCTGCCCTTCATACCACAAAGACTAAAAATGACACCTTAACAGCCTTCCCTGGTCACTCAGACTACAAAGAATCTGCCTGCAAAGCAGGAGACCCAGGTTCTGTCCTGGGTTGGGAAGATCTGGAGAAGGAAATGGCAACCCACTCCAGAGCTCTTGCCTGGAGAAATCCATGAACAGAGAAGCCTCGCAGGTTACAGTCCATGGGGTCACAGAGTCAGACACGACTGATCAACTCACACTAACAATGTCTTTTCCAGCCTTCAAATTTCCTTGCATACCACTTCCTGTAAACAGTCCTATAACACTGCTCTGCTCCCATGATTAACATCCTCTCTTAACCTCTCTCGCAGTCAAGGCAAGGTGGGCTCTTCGGCTGGCCATTCACTCCATGTCTCCACCATAGGCTGGCACTTCCACCTACCTGGCTGAGTGTCTAATTCTTGTGACAGCCCAGTGACGTATGCATCATGTCCTATATTTTATAAGGTAGTAAGTTAGTAAAGAACAAAGGTGGGATTTAAAGTCTGGCCAGCTGATTTCAAAATATATGTTTATGAAAATCCTCAGAGATCATAAGGAATTCTGAGATATGTGTGGTATTCATATGTATACTACTTGTAACAGATAAAAGTACCAGACAAAAGCCAGGTAAGAGTAATGCTTCACTTTCTTCCTTCCTAGGAGATAAAGCAGTGTGTTTTCTTTCATTCGAGGAGGGAGGCAAAGGGTCCTATTTCTGTCCAAGGGGAGCCCTTCTTTCCCTCTGGAAGAAGTGAAGAAACAGATAAAGATGGAGAAAGACCCCAGATTGTCCCCATATCTAGCCTCTAGCCTTGAGCCTCATTTAGTGGCAAACCAAGACTGAACGTGCATGAAAGGTGACTCCTGACCAGCAGGAACTGTGACGCAAGAATAGGAAAAACACGGCAGAGAACCCCACTTCCCAAAAGGGTAGAAAAGAGAAATGCAGTTTACTATATCTCTGCTGAGCTTCCATTGCTCATGACTCTGGATTCTGTGACCAATTAAAAACTCACATTTCCCCAAAGTTTCACTTAGCGTCATCATCTTTATATAACAAACTGCAAGCCTACAGTTCAGTTCAATTCAGTTCAGTCACTTGGTCGTGTCCAACTCTTTGTGACCCCATGGACTGCAGCATGCCAGGCTTCCCTGTCCATCACCAACTCCCAGAGCTTACTCAAACTCATGTCCATCACGTCGGTGATGCCATCCAACCATCTCATCCTCTGTCATCTCCTCCTCCCACCTTCAATCTTTCCCAGCATCAGGGTCTTTTCCAATGAGTCAGTTCTTCACATCAGGTGGACAAAGTATCAGAGTTTCAGATTCAGCATCAGTCCTTCCAATGCACATTCAGGACGGATTTCCTTTAGGATGGACTGGTTGGATCTCCTTGCAGTCCAAGGGATTCTCAAGAGTCTTCTCCAGCACCACAGTTCAAAAGCGTCAATTCTTCGATGCTCGTCTTTCTTTATAGTCCAACTCTCACATCCATACATGACTACTGGCAAGCCTACAGTACCAAGAATTAATTCATAAATGACAACGAAAAGGCATGTTGTCATAGAAACAATCAAATATGACTTTAAATCCTGGGTCTGCTACTGACTTGACTCCTTGGGTGAATGATTAAGCTCTTGGGGCTTCAGTTTCCTCATATGTAAAATGAAGATAATTTTTGCCTTGGGAACTTGTTGCATAGGATAGTGTATGTGAAATGTCTACCATTGTACCCAGTGAGCCCTCAGTGGTCAACGGGTGGCAACTGTGATTTATGAGATGAAGGATCTTTGTGTCTACCCAATATTTTCACAATTTCACAAGAATTAAGTTGATTTTGGGGGGCAAATTTTTAATGTCATGGCATCCCATAGGTGACATCCACCCTCCATTACCTATTCCTGTCCCCTACACACAGTTAGCAGAATAAAGAAGCCTTAGTTAGAACCCCAGTTACCTCATGCTAATGTAGGGATTTGGGCAAATTTCTGGACCTTTAATCTCTCTGTTCCCTCATCTGTAAAATATCAATAACAAAAAATAGCACCTACTTCCCACTGTTCTTGGTATTACCATCCCATATTTGGACTTCCCTGGTAGCTTAGCTGGACTTCCCAGATGGCTCAGTGGTGAAGAACTTGCCTGCCAATGCAGACACCGGACATGCGGGTTTGATCCCTGGGTCAGAAAGATCCCCTGGAAAAGGAAATGGCAACCCACTCCAGTACTCTTGCCTGGGAAATCCCATGGACAGAGGAGCCTGGTGGGCTACAGTCCATGGGGTCCCAAGAGTCGGACACGACTGAGCCAGTGAGCACGCACAGTAGGTCAGCTGGTAAAAAATCCACCTGCAATGCAAGAGACCTCGTTTCAATTCTAGGGTCTGGAAGATCTGCTGGAGAAGGGATGGGCTACCCACTCCAGTATTCTTGGGCTTCTCTGGTGGCTCAGACAGTAAAGAATCCACCTGCAGTGTGGGAGACCTGGTTTGTTCCCTGGGTTGGGAAGATCCATTTTTTTTTCCACTGTGAGAGAATAATTTATTCATTATCTTTTTCTTCATTCACATATCAGTTAACCTAATTTATTTATTTATCTATTCACTCACTTCTTCATTCAATAAAGAGCTAAGAATGTTAGGTTAGGACCTGGGGAAGAAGAAATAACTTGGATGTGGGTTTCTCTTGGGTACTTATCTTGGGTACTGGGCTTCCCTTGTAGCTCAGTCGGTAAAGAATCTGCCTGCAGTGCAGGAGACCGGGGTTCGATTCCTGGGTTGGGAAGATCCCTGGAGAAGGAAATGGCAAGCCACTCCAGTATTCTTGCCTGGAGAGTCCCATGGACAGAGGAGCCTGGTGGGCTGCAGTCCATGGGGTTGCAAGAGTCGTACATGACTGGGCAACTAACCCACCACCACCACTCATCTCACCAGCAATGGGAAGATGCTAAGAGGAAGGGTGAATTCACAGGTGCTGTGCGAGCTGCTGTCAGGAACTCTCCTATATGCAATTTCATTTACATTCCAGAATAACCCAGTGAATAGGCATCACAGACTAGGAAACAGGCTTCATTTTATCTTGTTAAGTTATGTCAGATATGCAAGGTCACACATCTGGATGGTGATAGAGCTGAAATTTGGGTACAGACTTGCCTAATCCAATGCCTGGCTTCTTTTCATTGCTTCATGCGTGGCCTCTGAGCACAGCCAGGGGGGTAGATGCATAACCTACACATTTTATGAAAAAGATTTTGAGGTATAAATGGGAGTATGTAAGGTCTAGTGTTGGGAGCCAGCGTGAGGAACTCCGTCCATGGCAAATGTCATGAGGAAGGAGGCTTCGGCATATGCAAAGGCGGGATCGAGCCTCAGGAAACCCCCTGTTCCCGAGCATCTACCCCCAAAACCAGAGTCTGCCTACTTTACTTATGCTCTCACCTAACACCTCTGACTTTACAGGGGGCTTTCCCCCATCACCATTTCTCTCGGAGAAGGAGTTAACTTGCAGCTCCAGTTAATAAAAATTCCTGGGCGTGACAAGAATGTTTCAACTTAAAACTCCTCTGAAGGTTCTCTAGCCTACCTGAACAGGTTTGTCTGGCCACATGTGATTGTTTACAGCCTCCCAACCGTGAGAGGCATGAGATGCTTTAAAACTTTCTAAATACAGACTCTTTTGAGAAGTTAGAAAATTATTAGTATGGTATAGTGGGTTGATTAGAAATTATATTGGTGAAGGGTTTTTCATTTGTTGAGCCAATATTTGCTGCTAAATCTCCAATATTCCCTGCCCTTATAATGAATATAACTAGCATATAGGAGAAATAAGTATTAACCTTTAAGATTAATCATGTTAACCTTAGGTTAAATAAATTCCTTTCTTAGTTGTAACCCACTACACCCTCACCCTATAGGAATGCAACTTTATCTGGTACCTTCAGAGGGTGGCGCCTGGTTTAAGAAAAAACACCCTTGGAAAAAATAAGTTTTCTGGTTAACTGACCGTTATCAGAAAGAAAGGGTCATAAAATGTCAGCAGGCCTCATAGCCAGAAGATGATGTAAAACCCCTAAGACCTTTTTTTATACATTTATGTGAAGCACCTGATTTTGATAAAGATCAGGACTGCTGACCCCCGTGTGACTTTAAAATTTCCATTTGTCTCTATGTGTAACAAAGGGTATATAAGCAAACCTAAAAAATAAAGAAATAGGATCAGTTTCTGGAAAGACTGATTCCCCCGTGTCGTTCTTTCTTGTTCCCCATTTTTCTGGCTGAATTCCCATCCGGAGCATGGGTACTCACCACGTCTACTTACTTGCCCTGGCTTCTAAGATCCGTGAGAGAGGGAGCCCAAGGCAGGGCACCCTCCGATATTCAAACAGGCTCCGGTGGCCCAATGTAAATGGTGCAAATTCCTTGTCTTGGAGTTTTATTGGTATCCCACGTAAACCAAGTTATTCAGCCTCTTTTTCTCCACTAATATTTCTTACTACACTATCCATTTCTAATCTCTCTATACATCTGTAATTAAATAAGTTTTTTCCTAGGACACTGATTCCATCTCCCCTTCAAATTACCCTGGATCCACCGGGCTGGACCCCGGCAGTCTAATGAGTGTATTATTATTTAATGCCATAGTAATTGGCATCCCACCCAACATCATCCTTAGCCTGGTCTGTAAAGTGGAATCCTGTCTGGTCCATCTTGAGAGTATAAGCCATCTCCCTCTCTCCATGTAGTTTACACATCATATTTTCATAAGGTGTCCCACTGACCTATTTTGCAGTTAACTTTTCGATCACTATGTTCTCCTCCCCCATCCTTACATCTACTTCTGTGCCTCCAGCCCTGTGCTAATGCTCTTCCCACCACTGAAAATGGCCCCTTTTCTCTACCATCTATATTGAAACACTGCTGGGCAGAAGCAACCTGCCCTTCTCTGAACCTTTTTCTGTTCCTTTCTTACGTCATTTTTTCTCTTGTTATTGTTGACTCTATGCTTCTTAAATTGTGCACCTGACTGTCTATTCCTTGAAGGTGACAAATGTGTATCCTTTGCCAAATTCTGTAGCTAGAAAAATATAAAGTGCCTCATTCTGTCTTTGTGACTGGACCCAGTTACCTATTTGTTATCCCCAAATTTGTCCTATAAAGTGGCAGTACCTTGGCTTGCCACATGCTTATAAAATAGATCCAGCCAGGTTGGTCTTTGACAACAAGCAAGGACTCATGGGCTTCCCTGATGGCTAGGGTGTTAAAAAATCCACCTGCCATGCAGGAGACCTGGGTTTGATCCCTGGGTTGGGAAGATCCCCTGGAGGAGGGCATGGCAACCCACTCCAGTATTCTTGCCTGGAGAAGCTCATGGACAGAGGAGCCTGGCAGGCTACAGTCCATGGGATCACAAAGAGTTGGACATGACTGAGTGACTAAGCACATGACTAAGCACACACAAGGACTGAAGCTTGGTGTGCCCCAAGACCTGTGTTAAAATACTGGAGATTCAGCGATGAATGATACATTGACTCTTCAGATGAGGAGATCAGGGTGGGAGGGTGGGAGGGGACAATTAACCAAGGGAGCCTATAGAACCAGTGATTACCGTACACTATGACTTGGAGTGCACTATGACAAGCCGCCTCATTCAACCTGGGCTGGGTGGTATCAGGGAAAGAGTCTCATGGAGGTGGCCTTAAGTTGAATTGTGAAGGAGCAAGACATTTTATAGAGATATGAGGAAGGGGTCTGTGAACATTTAAAACAAAAGTAACAGCATATGAGGAAACTCTAGGGAGTAAGTCATTTGAAGTACTTATAGCTAAATATGGACTTGGTTTACGTGACAGCAAAGTATCAGCTGAGCCACTCATTCGTGTCTGACTCTTTGCAACCCCGTGGACTGCAGCACGCCAGGCTTCCCTGTCCATCACCAACTTCTGGAGCCTACTCAAACTCGTGCCCGTCTCATCGGTGAAGTAAGGTTGGATCAGAAAGTGTCCAAAGATCCTCTAAAAACTCTGTGTCTGAGGGATGGAACATTTCTTATACTTTTCTTCTCAATAATAACTTATCTCAAGCACAAAGCGGACTGTAGAAGGAACTGGTATTTAATCTCCATCCTTTCCAAACTCTTGCAAAATTTTCATGAGGCTAGCTCTACACACCTTTCTCACATTTGGGAGTTGAAAATCTTGTGTGAAGGACTAGTTTAGAATCTTTAGAGGACTGGCCTAATTAAGCATTCTGGGGAAAGTAAACCACTTTTCATCGAAATCAATGTTTTCATATCCTATCTCATGTATTTAGAGTTTTTTTTCTTTTTTTTTAAATAAATGAGATTCTGTTTTAATTCCAGGGTCTCAGGGTAAATAGAAATGTTGAATGCTAATGCTTTCAAAATAACTCCAGACTCATACTTGCTTTAAGACAGAAAAAGAAACATTTCCTACTGAATTACATATTATAAAAGGTGCCATTGGGTTTTGTCACTGGGGGCACCTGGTTAAAACTGTTTATTTCTAGGTAAATATGGTGAGCAGACCATTCTTGACCATGCTTACCAGTTGGCAAAGTTCCTTGTCAGTTACTTTCAACAGCTAATGCCTTTAATTCCCACAGTCCTAAGAACTTCCCATTAACTCTGGCAGCTCAGCAGGGTTGCTCCAGAAAATGATAGCTTTGAGATTTGAACTCAAATCTATGTGACACCAAGACCAGTGGTCTTTCTGTCACATCCCTCCTTGTGGTGGACATTGTTTTTACCTGCCTGCACTCGATTCTTTCTTCTTCTGATGACAGAAATTTGATTTCCCTCTGGGGACCCATCTCTATTTCAAACACAGTTTGTTAATTTTGGTGGGATTATAAAACTGAGCCCCTGAAAGGTTGTGTGCCCCATGCCTGATCAGTCAGTGCCTCGCGTTTCACCTGGCCATGGGAATTGGCTCAGGAATTGCCCTGGGATCCAGGCCAGCCCAGCGAGATACAACCTGAGATTTTGATGAAACTATTGTGAAAGAGACATTCTTTTCCCACTGAAATTGTTAGTTGTAAAGATGCTCTAAGGCTTGAGTGCCAACTGGTCCTGGTTTGCCTGAGACTCTAGCACTGAAAGTCTCCCATGATGGGAAACCCCTCATCCTCCCCATTCTCTCAGACTAGGACTCCTGGTTACCCTGGTGGAGAGACATCAAGTCCTAATGGAAATGTTTAACCTTCTGGACCGACCCATGTCTGATGCCTGACTACGCATTGACTTTTCTGTTATACAGAGTGATGTAAACCAGAAAGAAAAACACCAATGCGGTATACTAACACATATATATGGAATTTAGAAAGATGGTAACGATAACCCTGCTTGGTTGTTCTAATGAAAGCGTTGTCAGAATCCCAAGGCAGAAAATGTCACGGAGAGTTTAAACTTTAATTGCATCTTGAGTGAAGTTCAAGATTTGAGTTGTATTAGGAAGAGAGGAGGCAGAGAAAAAAGAGCTCACTGATCAAGAATGAAAAATGTTCAGTCAAAAATAATGCTTCTCCCTAAACGATAACATCAATAAGACTGTATAAATTAACTTAACTTTTAGGTTGTTAATTCAGGAAGGACCTTGGAAGATAGTCACAAACGTTCATGAGCTGCTTTTAAAATTGCCATGCATCAATTATGAGACTGAACAGGCTATCGCAAGTGGCGCGTGCCTTTGCTTTGGCCTGGAGTTCTAGCAGCGCTTTCCTTCTGATTGACGGGCTCATAAGCCTTTGATTAGCCACCGTTGCTCCATAGAGGCAGTTAATTGAGTAGATAGGATCTTTTGAAGAAGTCCGTGAAGGTAAGAGGAGTCTCAAAGGAAGTCTTGGTGCTGATAGGTTGAAAGGATTATGAATCACCTCATAGGATTTGAAGTCAGATAGATTTGGATTCAGAATTACACATGAACTGTGTGACCTTGGGTTAACAATTTGATTATTCTGAGCTTAGTTACCTTACTGGTTAAATGAATAAGATGTGCATTTTTAAATGAGTTCCTGTATGTGAAGCCCTGGCCGTAGCAGGAGTTCGACCTGATGGTTCCTTTCCCTTCTTAGGTCATCAGCTTATAAAACAAAGAAGTTGATTTTACAGTCACCTTTACCTGGAAGATTCTTCTTGTGTATCTCCAGGAATGGAAAGCTCACTATCTCACAAAGTGACTCAGCCTGGAATGGCTCAGACGGTTAGACATTCTCTCTTTATTTTGAGCTAATATCTATTTCCTTGTGACTTTTTCTCACTGATCCAGGTTATGCTCTCTGTAGTTATTTGAGAAAGTCTAATTCTTTATTAATTGTGAGAGTCAATAGTTGATAACAGCATTCATTTCAACAACCTCTGGGTGTGATAAGGGTCATGTGTCATAATAATAATACAAGAGCTCAGGACAGTAGTCTCATGTGTGGTGAGCCCTCAGCAGAAGGTAGCGCATCAGACTGTGGGGCTAGAAAGTCAAATCCCAGCTCTGCTACTTGCTATACGTGAGACTTGGGGCAAGTTACTTAACTTTTTTAACCTCAGTATACTTCACTATAAAATGGGGATAAAATATACTTTATAAAGTTGTTTTGTTGTTGTGTAGTTGCTAAGTCTTTGACTACCCCATGGACTGTAGCCCACCAGGTCCTTCAGTCCATAGGATTTCCCAGGTAAGAATACTGGAGTGGATTGCCTTTCCCTTCGTCAGGGGATTTTCCTGACCCTGGGATTGAACCCACGTCTCCTGCGTTGTCCAGCAGATTCTTTACCACTGAGCCACCAGGGAAGCCCAAAGTTGTTTTGAATCAGTTCTAAATGAAAGGGATCATTATAGTTAACACAAATTATGTCCCTTACACAGCTAAATTTGCCATAAGATTCAGGAGAGATGTAGGAACCCAATGCTTTCTAAGGAATTCAGAACCAAAGGGAACAAACCCTCAATAAGTAAGACATGGTATTTAGAAAACAATGGGTTGAACTGTAAAGGGCTAGAAAAGGAACAGTCTAGAGAGGAAAAGGAAGAGGGGGACCCTAAAAATGTGGGTTCCTTGAAAGACAGGGGCTTATTAGAATACTTAATGTGATGAAACTTTAAAAATTTTTGACATTGCGTATAACAAATTGCAAGCAGAAAATGATACTTAGAAACTATTGGAACAATATAAAACTGTACAAAAAATAATCATAATATACTGCTGCTGCAGCTGCTAAATTGCTTCAGTCGTGTCCGACTCTGTGTGACCCCATAGATGGCAGCCCACCAGGCTTCCCCGTCCCTGGCGTTTTCCAGCCAAGAACACTGGAGTGGGTTGCCATTTCCTTCTCCAATGCACGAAAGTGAAAAGTAAAAGAGAAGTCACTCAGTCGTGTCCGACTCTTCGCTACCCCGTGGACTGCAGCCTACCAGGCTCCTCCGTCCATGGGATTTTCCAGGCAAAAGTACTGGAGTGGGGTGCCATTGCCTTCTCCTCATAGTATACTAGTTGCCACTGAAGCAAGAAAATTTAATACAGTCATAGTAATGTTGTTTTCCATCAAAAGATAGTGATGGAAGCATATTTGGGTGATGGAGAAAGAAAATGTGAGGGTGAAAATGTCAATGAGCTAATCCTCATCTAGCTTAATAGGTGATAAATAACTAATGTTTATAACAAACTATTGAAGACGTAGAAGATTGGAATATGGAGGCAACTATCAAAATAAATAGCTAAAATATTAATAATTAAAAGTTGCTGTCTCTTGGAAATTAGGAAGGGACATGAAGCATTCATTTATTCATTTAAAATTATGTATTTTCTCACCATGCTTGGAGTAGGGTTGTAGACACAGGATATACATCAGTGGATAATATAGTCAGAATCTCTGCCCTTAGAGGCTTTACCGTCTAGTTAAGAAAACAGACAGGCACATGGACAAGCAGAAAATATCAGATAATGATGACCACAGTGAGGAAAGGGAGGGAGTAAGGGAGAGTAAGGGAACAATGATGGGGGACCGTGTATGTTATTTTAAATACGGTGGTCAGGAAAGACCTCTCTTTGAAAGGGGAGCATTTGAACTTGAAAGAAGAAGGAATGAGCCCAAGAAAGACCTGGAAGAAAACCTTCCTGATAGAGCGGTATTGACCTGAGATGGTGGTGAATATAGCATATTTGGAGAAGAGCAAGAAGGCTAGCATGTCTGACTGTAAGAACAGAGAGACAGGCAGAAGATTAATTTGGAAAGGTAGCTATGGGCCATATCCTGTAAGCCTTGTATGCTTTATGGTGTTTGGATTCTATTTCCTGTGAACAGAAGAAATTGGCGTCGTAACTCATCTGCTTTATGTTTTTTAACAGTCTCTTTGGCTGCTGCCTGCAGAGTGGGCTGTAGGAGAACACAAGAGGATTTAAGGAGACCACCTGGGCAGGGGCAGAAATTGTTTCAAGGAAAAGACAAGAGTGGCTTGAACTGTTGAGGCAGCAGAGGAGATGGAGGGCATAGGTCAGGTTCTGTGTGTGTTTGGGAGGTTCAAAAAATGGATGGCCATTTCTAGTGGCTCACATGCCAGGTGTCAGAGGAAAAGAGGAGTAGGAAATGACTCCAAGGTGTTTCGGAATTGTTATTGAGGTGGGACATTCAGAAAACTAAGATCATGGCATCTGGTCCCATCACTTCATGGCAAATAGATGGGGAAACAATGGAAACAGTGAAGGACTTTACTTTGGGGGGCTCCAAAGTCCCTGCAGATGGTGACTGCAGCCATGAAATTAAAAGAGGCTTGCTCCTTGGAAGAAAACCTATGATCAACCTAGACAGCATATGTTTGGGAATGCATGTAAGAATTAAAGATTTTAAAATTTAAAAAATAAAAAACTAAAATAAAAAAATAAATTAAAAAATAAATAAATAAATAAATAAATAAATAAATAAATAAATAAAAGGAGAGACATTACTTTGCCAACAAAGGTTCGTCTAGTCAAGGCTATGGGTTTTCCAGGAGTCATGTATGGATGTGAGAGTTGGACTATAAAGAAAGCTGAGTGCCGAAGAATTGATGCTTTTGAACTGTGGTGTTGGAGAAGACTCTTGAGAGTCCCTTGGACTGCAAGGAGATCCAACCAGTCCATCCTAAAGGAAATCAGTCCTGAATATTCATTGGAAGGACTGATGCTGAAACTCCAATACTTTGGTCACCTGGTGGGAAGAACTGACTCATTGGAAAAGACCCTGACACTGGGAAAGATTGAAGGTGTGAGGAGAAGGGGACGACAGTGGATGAGATGGTTGAATGGCATCACCAATGCAATGGACATGAATTTGAGGAGGCTCCGGGAGTTGGTGATGGACAGGGAAGTGTGGTGTGTTGCAGTCCATGGGGCTGCAAAGAGTCAAACACAACTGCGTGACTGTACTGAATTGATAATATTTCTGGGGAGAAAAATCAGAAGTTTAGTTTCAGACACATTATGTTTGAAATGCTTTATTAAAGAACTGTTTTACTTCGTTGGCATTTTGGAGTTATTTGATATTTTGACACTGTGTGCTTCATGCATGCTGAGTTGCTTCAGTCACATCAGACTCTTTGCGACCCTGTCAACTGTAGCCTGCCAGGCTCCTCTGTCCATGGGATTCTCTAGGCAAGAATACTGGAGTGGGTTGCCATTTCCTCCTTCAGGGAATCTTCCCAACCCAAGGATTGAACCTGTGCCTCTTATGTCTCCTGCACTGAGAGGCAGGTTCTTTACCACTAGTACCACCTGGAAAGCGCTCAAATATTCGTTTGCTGTAAATTTGAACTGCATTCTAGAAAAGGCATGCAAGAAAAGTTTGCAAGAGGAAATACACATGCACACATACACACCAGCATTCCCTTTGGGTGGACAGTTGCTCAGATCATATTCTCTGAAGCCATGAGGTTGTCTGATGATATTCACAAGAGGCTTTATCTCCAGGGAAGAGAAAATTCCTTGGTCATTTGCTGAGGAAGTCTACATGCTTCCCAAGGTCTCACTGCAGCCTCTGTAAGCATCCAGAGGAGGGACCAGCCCTGTGGAGAATTCATTGCAAGTCTGGGTGGGGTTCTCCTGAAGGACTGGAAAGGTCCTACTCTCTTCCTTGTCAAGATCAGTCCCATCCCTCTCATGCTTAAAGTTTTCTGGAGATTACCCACTGACGTAGGAAATGATAACTTCCAGCACATAATCCAAGAAGTGGTTCTTAACCATTCATTTTCCTGGGATTTTTCCCTTGCCATTCTGATAATCTGCTCCCATGCACCTCCTGTCCAGCCTTTTATTTTCAATTTCTTAAAAGTGGGAAAGTACATATAACATAAGAGCTTCCATCCTTACCATTTTTAAGTGTGTATTTCACTGGCATTAATTACATTTATATAGTTGTTATATAGTTATATATATATAGTTATATGTATATATAGTTACATAGTGACATATATGTTACATAATTAGATTTATATAGTTGTTAACCATCACCATCATCCATCTCCAGAACTACTTTTAGCTTGCAAACTGAAACTCTGTACCCACTGAACAATAGTTAACTTCTCTACTATTGTAGAACTACCTAATCCTGGCTTCAATTCTCTCAATTTTTGCTTTGCTTATTCTGATAGTCTAATTATGTGTGTAAAATTTTATAATCGTTGTATCTTCTTGCTCCATTGAACATTTTATTAACATAGGCCCTTCCTTGTCACCTGTCTTTTGATTTAGCATCTATTTAGTCCCTCTTGTCTATTTCAGTTACTATTTGCATGAAATTTTTTTTCTGTCCTTTCACCTTTAACTTGGCTGGATGTGTCCTTAGATCTAAGGCGAGTTTATTATAGAAAACGTAGAGTTGGATCCTTTTTTTAAAAAATACATTCAGCCAATCTGTGTCTTTTGACTGGTGAATTTAATCAATTTACAGTTAAAGTAATTACTGATAGGGAGGTACTTGCTATTACTATTTTGTTGTGTGTGTGTGTGTGTGTGTGTGTGTGTGTGTGTGGTAGCATTCTTGTCCCTCATTTCCTCTCTTACTATCTTCCTTTGTGTTTAGTTGATTTATTGTAGTGAAAAGTTTTAATTCCCTTCTCATTTCCTTTTGTGTATAATGTATTTTTTGTTGTTTTCACAGGGATTACATTTAACTTCATGAAATTATATCATTCTAATTAAATTTATACTAGATTAACTTCAATAACATACACAAACTCTGCTCATTTACAGCTTTGTACTTAGCCTTTTTCAAGTTTGATGTACATCTTTGTACACTGTGTGTCCAAAAACATATATTCATAAATTTTTAAATGTATTCATTTCTTAAATAACAGAGATAGCAAAATGTGGAGTTACAATAAAAAGTTATAATAGCACTATTAATAGCCTTCATAATTGCCCCTTTATTTCCTTTTACTGGGATATTTATTTCTTTATACAGTGTTGAGCTACTCTCCTTTCATTTCAGCCTACAGAACTCCCGTTAGAAGTCTTGGTTAACAATTTTTAGCACTTTGAATATATCAGCTACTGCCTTCTGATACACTTCAAAGTTTCTGCTAAGAAATTTCCTGGTAATCTGATTGATGATACCTTGTACCTGACAAGTCACTTTTCTTGCTACTTTTAAGATTCTTTGTCTTTCCACAAGTTGATTATAGTATGTCTCAGCGCGGATATCTCTGAACCCATCCTACATGAAGTCTGTTGAGCTCCCTGGGTGTTTATAATCGTGTGTTTCTTCAAATCGGATAACGTTTTGCCCCTGCTTCTTCAGATATTTTCTCTCCCCTTTCCTTTCTCTCTTCTCAGTGTGGGGCTCCTCCCGCACGTTTGTGGGTCAGGCTGATGGTCCCCCATAGGCTCTTGGGCTCTCTTTATTTTTCTTCAGTCTTTTTCCCCTATTCCTTAGACTTGGTAGTTTCAATCATCCTCTCTTTGAATTCACTGATTCCTTTGTTTCTGCAGACTCAGTCCTCCCATTGAGTGCCTCTGATAAAGTTTTAAAGTTTTGTATATTGTACTTTTTAGCTCCAGAATTCCTTTTTGGTTTATTTTTAGATTTTCAATCTATGGATATTTTCATTTTGTTCAGACACTGTCTTCTTTTACATCTTTGTAACATGTTACAGTTTAGACATCTTTAAGACAGTTCTAAAGTCTTTATCTAGTAGATTTCCATCTAGTCTTCCTTGGGGACAGTTTTTGTGGTGTATTTTTCTTTGGATAGGTCATGCTTTCCTATTTCTTTGTATGCCTTGTGATTTTATTTGTTGTTGTTGTTGCTATTGTTGAGGATTGAGCATTTGAATCTAGTAATGTGGTAACCCTGGAAATCTGACTTTCCCTTTCCCCAGAGTTTGGTGTTTTTTTTATTTTTGTTTTGCTTGCTGACTGTTGGAGACCATCTCCTTGGACTCAGCTGCAGATGTATAGGTAAGGTCTTCTTAGGTTTTTTATTTTTTTTCTGAATCTTTGCTTTTCCCTAGGAATAGTCAGTGACTCTCTAACTCCCCTATATATGTAGCTGCTTTTTAATTTCCTAGTTTTTAGTGCCTGCCTTCCAAATGAGGGGAAAAAAAGAGAAAAATTGAAACAAGGAGGGTGCTGGCCCTTTGAATCACCTGAAAATGCTTCAGAGAAGGGGAGGGGCTTATGGCACTGCAGAAGGAGTATAATGCTGCCCACTTCTCTGTGGGCACCTCCATGATGAGAAGAAGCAATCTGTGAATGTAACGTGGTTCCACAATATTTGGAGAACAGGTTTAATATAAG
Organism: Ovis canadensis; assembly: GCF_042477335.2. Taxonomy (NCBI): domain Eukaryota; kingdom Metazoa; phylum Chordata; class Mammalia; order Artiodactyla; family Bovidae; genus Ovis; species Ovis canadensis. Next base: position 18,443,682 of record NC_091251.1, read on the forward strand.
CCCATTTATAATAAGCTGCAAGTTCTTGCAAATTGCACACACTGAATTATTTTTGGACTTGTGTGAAAATATCAATTTCTGTATAGGTATTAGTCTATTTTGGGACTTTCTTTTCTGTTTCATTGATCTAAGTAGCCATCTGTATGCCATAATCACACCACCATGTTCCTTGTAGTATTTCAATAAGTGTAAAATCAGATAGTGCAACTCCTCCAACTTTTTCTTTTTCAAAATTATTTTGGTTGGTCATTGGGAAGAAGTCTTAAAAAAATGTGCATGGGGTCAAGCAGCCTCCTAGGAAGAAACAATCTGAAATCCCCTTTCTTTTGGTAGCTTCTTGTCATTGGAGAGCCGCAAGCAGGAAAGCACGTCAGGAGCCAGGGTACAACTCATCACATGGACCTTCTAGATGGGTGAGTAACTTAAGTTCAACCCAAAGGGCCTGAGAGCTGGACTTCTAGCACAACTCGTGGCTATATTTGGAAAGCCCTAACCAGCCTTAACTGCCCCGTGGAAATGAGGGCTGAGCCTGCGAACAAGAGCTAAGGGGACTGTAATCATGGAGGTCATCCCTGTGGATGCCACTGCAATGCTGCTGATCTGGGCCAGCAAGGCCTTAGTGCAGCAGTGGACACACGTTGCTTCTCATCTTGGAATGAGCGTGAATCACTTGCAGATCTTCTTGGAGTGCACTTTCAGCAGGTCTGAGATGGGGCTGAGATTCTGCATTTTTTCTAACATCCCTTCCAGGAGTGCTGATGCTACTGCTCTGTGAATCACATCTTGAGCAGCAACCTGTACAGGACAGTGGCCAATAGCAATACTTAGCAGCAGTAACAAAAGTTATAACCGTGGCCATAATTAGACCGGTCAGACTTCTCAGACTCTCTTTCTGGGTTCTTTATGTGTTGTTTCCTTTGGCTTCTGAAAGAAGGATAAGGAGGAGAAGAAGAATGGGACCTAGTAAGTTATTATGGTTTCATAGCACTGTGGAGACCTGTGACAGAATTTGGTGATAGAGGTATTAGGGGAACAGTGAATGAAAATCAGAGAAGTAAGCTAGTGAAATGGGTTGTAACCTATTAAATTCTCAGTATTGCCTCACCAGACTTTACAGCTCTTGACTCTAACACCTGAAATGAAGATTTGGGCATTTTAATGGCCCTGGGTGGAAAGAAATGGGCTGCAAGAGTAGTGATAGAGACTATTTTATCAAAATAAACTTTCAAATGTGAACTCTTCTCTGCTAATGCTGTTTGAAAAATTGCTCACTTAGAGGTGTTTCAAGACATTCAGCAATGGGAGAAGATTTTATTTCAAAGACTAAAGTGTATCTTGAATGTCACATATTAAACACTGATTCGGAAGACTGAATGGACGAGTGAATAAATGAACGCAGGTGATGATGAAACAGAGTTTTCTAAATCTAGTTAGATTTCTATTGACTGTGTTTTGAATATCTAGCAAAATACAAGAGAGGGTATAATGATTTGCCATTTAATTTTAATCATTTCATTGTGGAGCTTCTTGAAACATGCTTTTGGAATGCAAAACATTCATCTCAGAATTAAATGGCAGTAAAATCCACTTACTCAAGACGTCCAGAGAAAGACATGCCGCTCAGCTCTGATCCTGCATCCTGAGAAAGAAGTGTGTTTATTAAGATACACACAACGTTGTCATTCATTTGTCCTACATGGTTTTCCTGGAGCCCTGATGATGAGGCAAATGCTATCTGCTTTTCTTAAAAATGCCTCTGAGTCATGACCACAGGAGGTAACATGGGTCTGAGAAATAAATAGCCTATTTTAATGACCCTGGATGTCTTGCCTTAAAAACAAACAAAGAAGCCCCAGTGGGAAAGTTTCTCTGCTCCTCTGCTTTTCCATTATAATTTAAAAGTATTTATTGTGTGGCTACTTTATCCCAGGACTTGATGACAGGGATATAAGGAGGGGCAGATTCATGGATTCTCAGGGTGCTCACAGTCTTCGGGAGAGACAGAGACATACACAGAAATGTGCCGTATATACTAAGTACGGAGAGGGGGTGTTCAGACTGTCTTGGGAACAGAGGAAAAACAACATATTTCGCGGTCAAGGAAGACTTCACTGGGAAGATGACATGTGAGATGAATCTTGAGGGGTAAATGGGTTTTGACAGCAAAGAGGGAGAGGCATTTCATACTCACAGAACAGTAGATGTTCATAGAAAGGTGCAGAAGTGTGGAAGAAGGTGCTCAAAGTTGTAGAAATCTTGGTGAGACTTGGGAATGCTCTCAGATCTCAAGGGCTGGGAAGCCTCTGTTGATATCTAGATGACCTGACATTAGGACTTACATGCTATCCATAAGGAGAAAAAAGTTAAAACGTCAACAAAGTTTCGATAGAATAAGTTTCAGATCCCTCCCCCAACTCTATCTCAAAGTAGGTTTGGGGTTCATTTCCCAGATTGGTAATCAAAAGAGGGACACAGAGTAAGGCTTCATAAGGTGATGTTTTCCTTTTGTCCTTCATCTGGAATGAGGGACCTTGAGCATTTGGGATGCCTGGCTACAAGGATGCTCAACATATTTATGTTCATCGTGAATATTTTAGATGCAAGCGACAGAAAGCCCAACCCAAACATGCTCACGTTCCCAGGAGGTGGGAGATCACAGAAGGTCATCACAGGGGCTGCCCACAAGCTCATGGACTATGTCCAAGGGAGAAGGGCCAGGTTCTGTGCCAAGAAGACCAACTCACTTTGGGGCCTAGAAGAATCCCACCTGTGGCCGCCAGGCAGTGGGGATGGGGGTGTGACTGCAGAGAGTGCCACCACAATACCCTTCTCAGTTTAAGAGCCACGAAATAAAAAAAGTCCTATTCCTCCTTTGAGTTCTTATTCCTCCATATCCAAAGAGCTATTTCCTCTGAGAAAAACTTCCGGGTTCTCCATTCCTCCTCTAGACAAGTGGCTGGACTTCCTGTCTGGGATCTGCAAGCCTTGTACATCTCACTCTCCTGGTGAGAGTGTATCTCCCTGGGTTACAGCTGTCCATTTAGCTGTGCCATCAGACTGTGAGCTCCCGGAGGGTGACCGCTGTGCCAGGCATGGGACACAGTGGTGAATAAAGGACAGACAAGGCCCTATTCCATATGAAACCCCAAGCTGATGGGAGAGTTAGTCATCAGTGTGATAGTAACATAAACAATTTGAAATCGTGGTAAGTGCCGTGAATCCAAAGTCCAGGTGCCAGAAGAGAGCCACAGCATAGAGAGCTACAATCTGGCTTGCCTTTGTGTTCATCTGTGTACGTGCATGCTCAGTCGCTTCCACTGTGTCTGATTCTTTGTGATTCTATGGACTGTAGCCAGCCAGGCTCCCCTGTCCATAGGATTCTCCAGGCAAGAATACTGGAGTGGGTTGCTATACCCTCCTCCAGGGGCTCTTCCTGAGCCAGGGATTGAACTCAAGTCTCCTATATCTCCAGCATTGCAGGCAGATTCTTTACCCACTGAATGACCTGGAAAGCCCATTTATCTGTATATCACTAGCTACAGCAGTGAGCAAGGAAGGCCCAGACCATGCATTAAGCAAATGTTTCTTATATGAAGGAATGAAACAAAGAAAGAATCTTTCAAAAATACGTTTATGTTTAGTCTTCCTGCTTGGAATATATATTCTTTGAGCATAGGTGCTGTTGCCTAGCTCATATACTACTGCTACTACTACTACTAAGTCGCTTCAGTCGTGTCCGACTCTGTGCGACACCACAGACAGCAGCCCACCAGGCTCCCCCGTCCCTGGGATTCTCCAGGCAAGAACACTGGGGTGGGTTCCCATTTCCTTCTCCAATGCATGAAAGTGAAAATTGAAAGTGAAGTCGCTCAGTCATGTCTGACCCTTAGCGACCCCATGGACTAGTCCATATAATTTAAGCTTAGCAACTAGATCAAGAGTTTGGCTTAATCTGCTATTTATTTTCAATTATTATAATTACTGTGCTTAGTATGCTGTGCAGGATTTTTTGTTGTAAATGGCAGAAACCCAGGTCAGATGAGTTCCAGCAAGAAAGGGAATTGATTATAACTGGGAAGTCCCTGGGGCAGCACAGGCGTCAACCACGGGTCCTCACTGTCATCAGTACCTGACAGCCCCCATCTCTCGACTCTGCTCTCCATGAAGTCTCAGACAGGCTCTTTTTAGGTGATGACAGAGGTGACCACTAGCTGTTCTAGGTTTAATAACCACAGCCAACGGACAGCAGCACTTTCCTGAAAGCTCCAGCAAATTCCCAAGCCTGGCTCCTATTCTTCCAGCTTGGCGCTCTGTTCTCATCTAGACCAGTGGGATGCAGGATCACCTTGGTCAGGCCTGGGTCACGTGGCCACACTGAGTGTCAGGGCACTGAATGCCTCCTGCTCTCCCCTAACACAACCACATGGTCTGAGACTAGGTCAGAGGTGGTTTTTCATGGAGACACTGAGCTGCCCCAAATCCCCATCCAGATTTGCGTACACTCTAGGAGATGCAAAAGAGTATGATTCTTTCGATGGCAAAATCGAAGGCTCAAAATAAACTTTTACAGAAACAGACAAAGAAAAGCCTTTCTACTATGATTGCAGAGTAGAGTTTCATGTTCTATAAAAGATCTAAAAATGAAAACTGAGTTAGATTGCTACATTTTATAACCTGCCATTTCCAGACAATGGATAAGTACTAATTATTTCTCCCACACCCCCTTGAAAGGCAAATAGTGCTATTAAAATAAATCTCTCACAGATTAAACAACGGAGAGGTTGTGACAACATCTGTATCAGAGATAAGACCCGTGCGTGTGCTACGTTGCTTCAGTCGTGTCCGACTCCTAGTGACCCCACGGACTGTAGCCCGCCAGGCTCCTCTGTCCTTGGTATTCCCCACACAAAATACTGCAGGGGGTTGCCATGCCTTCCTCCAGAGGATCTTCCCAAGCCAGGGATTGAACCTGTGTCTCCTGCATTGCAGATGGAGTCTTTAACCCGTGAACCACCTGGGAAGCTCAAATTAAGACTGGTATTAATGGCTTAAGAGCTCTGGGGTCATAAATTCTGGGTTAAACTCTCCCTCCATCTCTAAGAGGCATAAATAAACCTCTTCATCTTCCTGGGCCATGATGATATAGCCCCCAGAGGCCTCTAAAGAGGGTCAAAATATATTCTTACCTGTAAAACTGATGGGCATGCCATTTTTTCAGCCATCCAGTCAGCATTTATTTGCCCTGGCACTAGAGATGAGAGTCCTGTGCTTGAGATACGTGAGCCGAAACCAGCTGTGTAAATAAAAGATTGTGAAGAGATGTGTAGTTATTGAGATAAAGCCTGTTCCTAAGCACCTGAGGAGGGAGAAACTGATTCCCCTAGTGGGTGTGGAGAAGGTAACGGCACCCCACTCCAGCACTCTTGCCTGGAAAATCCCATGGATGGAGGAGTCTGGTGGGCTGCAGTCCATGGGGTTGCTAAGAGTCGGACACGACTGAGCGACTTCACTTTCACTTTTCACTTTCACGCATTGGAGAAGGAAATGGCAACCCACTCCAGTGTTCTTGCCTGGAGAATCCCAGGGACGGGGGAGCCTGGTGGGCTGCCGTCTATGGGGTCGCACAGAGTCAGACACGACTGAAGCGACTTAGCAGCAGCAGCAGTGGGTGTAGAGGCTAGTTCACAAAGCCAGAGGCTAAGGCTTGAGAGATGTGTGGATGCTCACAGGGTGAAAGGTGAAAGAGGCAGGTGACAAACACTGGGAGACATGCCCGCCCAGCTCAGCTCACAACCCCCACCTCTAGACTGGCCCTCTGCAGCCAGGCTTCACAGCGCTTGGCCTGTCTCTGCCTGGCCGCAGCCGACCGGACCAAGGTGGATAGCTGGCCCAGGACACAGTCTACTGGCTGAATGGAGCCAATCCGATTGTCTTTCTTGGGAATTTGAAGTTGAAAACTTGGGTCAGAGAGAAGAAAATGTTGGACCTTCAAGGCTATGTCAGCTTGGGGCCAAGGCTGCCATGCAGAGGTAGTCCATTGGGATTTTCTACATTGACGTATAAATAGAAGGTTTGCAGGAAAATCTGGAGAATGAGAGTGAAGAGAAAACCAGAGTGAGAGACCCTAGGGCCCAGACACACACACGCGCGCGTGCACACACACACACACACGCACACACACGCACACACACTCACGCACGCGCATGCACACGCAAGCACAAACACGTGATGAGAGTGTCTGCACCTAGCTTCAGGGCCTGTCTGGCAATGAATCATTTTTAATTAAAGCTCAAGATTTTTGTTTGTTTATAACAAACAAACCTTGACGCAAATGGTTTTCCAGACACCAGCACAAGCAAAGTCCTAGAGATGCAATCTCTTAATTCATGCTATTTTTCTCCCCTCCTTTTATTGTGTGTACTTTAAGTTCTTTCCTCCTCCTCCTTCTCTCATGGAGCTAATCTTTTCTGATGCTAATTCACATTTTTTGAGGCTTTTTTGGAAAATGGACAATAGCTTCACATTATCTGTCCCACCATCACCATTATCATCATGTTAGTACACAAAATTACAAATTTAAAAAGTCACATTTAAAAATTTTCTTTAAGTCACGTTCAGTCTAAGTTGGAACTTCTGTCCACCTGGTTGCTGGGAAATTTAACCTCAGCTGCTGTCAGGTCACTATCAATCGAGGCTGCTATAGAAACGTGTGAGGTCCTGCCGCATCCTGGGGGCTGCCAGCATCCTTCACTGCTCACCATGACTTGCTCAGTCTGCAAGAGACCCTTCCTCATTTCCCAAACTGCCCTCAGAGGTATGCCCTCTCTCCCTTCCCCATGCATAATCCCCTTACGGGATACCTGTTCTGGAAAGCAAACACCCAGAAGGCAGTTCTTGAAGGAGAAACACTGAAAAATGAAAATCTCTTTAACATGCCATCCAGATAACATTGCTTGAATGGTTAGTTGAATATATAACCGTAAGTCAAGCATTGTGCTAAGAGGGTTATTTTCACCCAATTTTTAACAAAACTGTGAGAAGACATATATATAACATGTGCTGAAAGTTTTATGGGCTCCCTTCATCACTCAGATGATAAAGAGTCTGCCTGCAATGCAAGAGACCCTGGTTCAGTTCCTGGGTTGGGAAGATCCTGTGAAGAAGGGGATGTCTACCCACTCCAGTATTCTTGCCTGGAGAATTCCATGGACAGAGGAGCCTGGCAGGCTACAGTCCATGGGGCAGCAAACAGTCAGACACAACTGAGCGTTTAACACAAGCATTTTACACGCTTTATTCCATTTTAACCTGGATAGTGCATCAACTCTGGGTAATATATACTGTATATATATACTGGGTAATATATACTGTAATACACTGAACGCATCTGAGCCACCAGGGAAGTCCAGTATACTGTATATGCCATAATATTATCTCTATTAAAGACGAGGACATTATGGTTTAGGAAGGTTAAGTAGCATTCCCAAAGCCATCCATGAGGATACAGCAGTGCAGACCTCCACACCTCGTCAGCCTTACCCTAGACTCCTCAGCCGTGCTCCCTCCTCCAGCTGATTCAACTGAAGGACCTTATAAGAAGTGGTCTGTCACCTCTGCAGACAAAAGGGGTGTGAGTCCTCTGAGTTAGGTGCTCCTAAAAGCTCCATTTCCTGAATTCTGTTGGTGCCATTTCTGGGCCTTTTCAGAGGAATTTGAAATCAGAAAAATAATGAAAATTTTACATCTTGAAAGGCCACTGTGTTTAACTTGAGATAATTCTTGTTCCATTAAGAAGGTTCACAGTCCCAAAGTCAGTTCTAGAGAGAGCGTCTTGATGTGAAGCCTGCCGTGGGCCTGGGGTCAGTGTTCTGGGATGGCTGACCAGGCTGGTCGACTTATCAGAAACCAACGGCGAAAAGTGATAAGGTTCATTTTTTCCCAATGAGGTGCTGTCGTTGAGAGGAGGAACTCTTGTGATGTGGCTGGAGGCGGCATCTCTGATTAGAAGTCGTACCAGGATGTCTGCTGTGGGTCGTGGGTGGGACAGCCTCTAGAGTGGGCTGCACGCTTGCCTCCCCCAGAAGTCATACACTGAAGCTCTAACCCCAAAGTGATGTTTGAGGAGGGGAGATGGTTAGATCAGTGAGTGACGGCCTCAGGAGCAGGATCAGTGCTCTCTTGAGACCCGGGGTCTCTGTCTGTCTCTCTGCCATGTGAGAATAGCAAGAAGGTGCGTGCCTACAAGCCAAGTGGGGAGCTGTCACCTAGAAACGAGATGGCTGGCTCCTGGATCTTGAACTTCTCAAACTTCAGAACTGTGCGGAATATATTTCTGATGCTTAGGTCACCCAGTCGCTGGTGCTCAGCAGCCCCAGCTAAGACAAACACGTGGAGGTTGACGCTGACACCAGGGCGTTCAGCGGCAGGCTCCTTGGTGCCTCTGCTGAGAGGTCACTCTGGCAGAGTTTGGGCAGCCTGTAGCACTGGATTGATTTGTTTCTCTTCCTGTTTTAATTCAAACGTTCCTGCGATCCCACTGCTGAAAGAAGAATCGTTCCCTGGCCCCGTCCTTATGGAACTTCCGGGGGCGGGGCAGGATGGAGCTGGGGGCAGGTCCTCTCGTCCACGCGGAGGTCTTGTGTTGGTGCCACCGCACCTCGTCCAGCCCAGCCCTGGTGTGGCAGGAGCACGCCGACTGGTGGTCCCCAATCACCACCGCGCCAGGCTGCAGTCAGTCCTGATGCCTTGAGCTATGGAGCTGGTTTCCAGTTTGAGTCTTTTTGACCTTAACTTGCAGGTGAGCACAGAGTAGGAGCCCAGGAAATGTTTACTGAATTGTGAACAAATGGAGACAGACCAGTTTCCTACTGATGGTTTCTTTGTAGTACCATTTTTGTCAAGTTGAATAAGTGAGTCTGTAAAGGCAGCCCCTCCGTAAATCTAAATTTATTGAAATAAAAATGGCAAATGGAGAAAAAGGGGAAACAGTGGCAGATTTTATTTTCTTGGGCTCCAAAATTTCTGCAGACAGTTACTGCAGCCATGAAATTAAGACCCTTGGAAGGAAAGCTATGGCAAACCTAGACAGCATATTTAAAAGTGGAGACATCACTTTGCTGACAAAGGTCCATCTAGTCAAAGCTACGGTTTTTCCAGTAGTCATGTAGAGATGTGAGAGTTAGACCAAATTAAGGCTGAGCGCCAAAGAATTGATGCCTTCAACTGTGGTGCTGGAGAAAACTCTTGAGAATCTTGGACAGCAAGAAAAAAAAAAATCAAACCAGTCAATTCTAAAGGAAATTAACCCTGAATATTCACTGAAAGCAGTGATGCTGAAGCTGAAGCTCCGTACTCTGGCTGCCTGATTTGAAAAGTTGATTCATTGGAAAAGACCCTGATCTGGGAAAGTTTGAGGGCAGGTGAACGGGGCGACAGAGGATAAGTTGGATGGAATCACTGACTCAACGCACATGAGTTTTATTAAACTCTGGGAGGACAGGGAAGCCTGGGGTGCTGCAGTCCATGGGTCTCAAAGAGTCAAACATAATGTAGCAACTGAACAACAACAAAATGAAAATATTGGTAAAACCTTACTTTGTTTTTTTTTATGTTCACAGGAGGCCAAATACACTTGATTTTCAAAAAAATATATTCTGCTTTGTTACTTACCATCTCAGTACTAAAAGGACAAGTCACATGGGCTTGACCGGAAGTGGACCTAAATCTAGGATTCCTAGGGCCCAGTGGACAGCACCACATGAGAGTTGCTTGAGGCAGAGTAGCTCCTGTCCCTACTACTATTACTGAAAGAAACTGGAGGAAAGAAGGAGCAGGAAGGAGAGGAGGCGGGAGCGAAGCGCGTGAAGGCTCAGCAGAGCAGAGCAGCCGGCGGAGGCACTCGGCTTCCTGGGAGGAAGGAGCATGCGCTTCATAACATGGCACTGAGCCTGCGGACTCTCTTCCCTGGGTGCTAACTCAGCACAGGCCTGGGTGCCAGGGCCTCCACGGGCCCCTGGGAACAAACAGGCTTCTCCTGGTTGTGACCATCGTCCTTGCTCAGGGCACTGGTACCAGCGGGGGACCAGACAAATGACAACTGAGACGACGAAGCGGGAAGGGTCTGCACTGCATGACGGGCTCAGTGGTGGGCATTCGTCCATCCCCGATATTAAGGACTGATGCAGACTGATGCTCAGTAGGGGGAAGAGAGCCTGCTGTTGGCCGAGGCCCGGCCATGGGACTAACATGGGGCCTGTGACCACTGGAAGAATACTCAGAATCTCAAGAAGCAGGAAGTTTGAATGAATCGAACCCCCACCATGGCAGCCACCACAGCTCCGAAAGAGGAGGTGGTGCTTGGACGGAGGTGGTGGGTTCCCGGGGCTACGGAAGTGGCCCACTCAGCCCAGTGCAGGGGACCCTGTGAGCAGCCCCGGGAGGGCAGGAAGTCTGACCTGTCCTGCTCACAGCTGAGTGCTCAGTGCCTGGAGCGTGGTCGATGCCCTCAGTCAGTGTCTGTGCCATAAATGCTCAGTGATTGTGAATATGCAGATGAGCCAGACCAAAGCTGTAGAGTTCACACCCCCAGCCTCTGCAGCATCTAAGAAGCCAAACCAAAGCACCTCTAGCAATCTTCCCAGAACAGTCAGGACCTCATCAATGACTCTGAGCTTCCCTATTTTCAGAGCCTGCTTCCAATTCAGAACCAACCAGAGAATGCCGAGTATGCTCTCCAAACCATCTTCTCAGGGACCTCAGTCTAGTTAGCCCGCCTCCAGCCTCCCTGGAGGCTCCCATCAACAGCTTCCAATCAGAGACAGTCTCTTCCCTTCTCCCCACTCCCCTGCCTGCCTTCACATCTCTGCCCAAGTGAGGTGATGGCGGCTGACCCCCCATCACTTCCTCTGCTGCAGGCAGGTGTCTAAGCAATTGTAACCCCTGCCTCTCAATGAATTCACACAGCGATCCTCCCAGGAATGTGTTTTCCATTCCACAGTTGAAGAAACAGAGATCAGAGATGTATGACTTGCCAGGACTAAAATCCAGGGATACTTGACCCCAAAGCCCTGTGCTCTTTTCCTAGCTTGGTGTCAAATCGGGTACCATATGGCTTTTTGCAAAGAACCACAAGTGGTTTTCTTTCAGTTTTTCCCAGCTCCTTCTGACTGCTGCAATGACGATGCAGAGAAGCTTAAAATAACCATAGCATTTGTCCTTGGGGAGGCTTTCTGCCTGCACCACTCTCATCAGATCTGACTAAAGTTCCCAGGTCGGGCAGATGTCTCTGAGCCCTTCACTTCTATGCAGAATCCTCTGCGAGGTGGACTGTGTGAAATCCACCTGTGTTGCGAAATGGGTAGAGATGTTTTAGGCAATCTTGTGTTACTTCTGAGAGCATTCTTGTGGGGCAAGCTGCATAGAAGTGGATTCATTGAACTCCTTCACTCATTACTCGGGCTTCCCTGGTGACTCAGATGGTAAAGAATCCATCTGCAATGCAGGAAATCCGGGTTTGATCCCTGGGTTAGCAAGATCCCCTGAAGAAGGGAATGACAACCCACTCCAGTATTCTTGCCTGGCGAATTTCATGGACAGAGGAGCCTGTCCATGGGGTCACGAAGAGTTGGACACGACTGAGTGACTAACACGTTCATTACCTGAAACCTTACCTTTACTGAGCACCAGCTGTATGCCAGGCCCTGTGTGCTGCGTGGGGCATGCAGTCCGCAGACCACCTGCACCAGGATCCTGGGCCCCATCCCAGACCTCCTGAGTCAGTCTTTCTTGGGAGGCCTGAGGGTCTGCATTTCTAAAAAGCTCTTGGGGGATTGTTATGTTTTCTAAAGCTGGACAGCCGCTGGCTTCAGGAACAGGTGGCTCGGTTGAGTAGCTCACATTGAGGTACATAGCCAGAGTCATCGGGCTAGCTTTGAGTTAACTTGGGTTGGCCTCAGTTCCTCTTTATTCTACTCAATCTGGCTAAATGCCAGCTCTCCTCACACTCTCTGCCTTTGCACATGTGTTTCCTGCCATCAGGAATAGCCTTTCTCTCATTCTCCACTTGGTAAGTTCATATGTATCCTTTAAGAGCTATCTCCAATATCCCCTTCTCTGGAAAGACATCCCTGACTCCACTCTCCTGCCCAGAAAATTCTCACGGTATTTTAGGTATCTTTCTTTTGAAATGGACATATTCTGCCAAGGCCTCATGACAAGAGACATCCTATTCCAAAGTGGGGTGAAAAAACATGTTGCATCACTAGCAAGGGAGGAACTCAAAACCCAGCTCTGCTTCTCTTATCGCCTGCCTCCCATTAAAGGTGGAACAAATCTAGGAACTCGCAGAATTTTTCCTGTGGTCCTCAAACCTGCCAGAGTCTTCTCCATAACAGCCTCACGAGCGCCCTCCCCTCTGCCTGCACCATCCTTCCCCATCACCCCTCCATCCCTACGCTTCAACCTACAGAAGTCTTCCTCATCCCACGGGTCTCTGGGATGCTTTCATGAGCCACCTGTCCTGTTCCAAGGAGGAAAGGGCTACCCTGGTGCACTCCCTCCCAGTTCCCTGCCTGTTTCTCTTCTAAGACTGATCTTAATAACAGTTACAACTTTATCAGCATGGTGATTTGTGTAGCCCTTCATCCACTGCTACTTAGTGCTGACCTGTGATCGGACAAGGAATTTGCACCAGAGTGCCAATCACAATAATACTGCTTTTGTTGAGAAAGTCTTGCTATGGAGAATATGTCCACTGCCCTGAACACCGTGCACAGCTAATCTGGTACACTTCCTAGCACAAGCTACAGTGGGTGGGATAGATGGCCACAGATTTCAGGCCATAGTTTAGGAACTGGTACCCTAGACCACGACCTGGTGCAGCTGTTGTTCAGAGTATAGTTACTGGAGCTACACTCCCTGGGTCCAAATCCCAGCTTTGCTATTTACCGTGTGACTTTGGCAAGACAACTTTGCTTCAGTTTTGTCTCTGTGAAATGGCTGTAATAATATTACCTTCCTCATACATTTGTCAGGAGAATTATGTGAGTCTTTGGAAACAGAGTGCTTAGATCAGTACCTGGCAGATAGCTGGTACTTGGCATGCATAGCTGTCATCGCTAGAAGCTCTGTAAGAGCAGGAATGACCTCCGCTGGCATGCGACAGTGACGCTCAGGAGCGTGTGAGCTTGAGCAAATGAGTAACCGAGTGCTCCGTTGGCCCTGATCTCTTTCATCCACTGCTACTCACAGTGTTGCCCCTGTGGCTAGATAAGGAGTTTGGACCAGCGTGTCAGTCACAATAATATTCCTTCACTGAGAAAGTCTTGCTATGGAGGAAATGTCAGCTGAACTCAATAGTGTGCAAAATGAAGCCGGTGCACTTTCTAGCACAAGCTAGGACAACACAGACTATCTCCAAACTCAGGTTATCACACTGGTTTGGAGCTCCCTTGGATGGCTCCACTTGTGAAGGATCTGTCCCTTGAATGGGATGATAGTAGCACTGATCCTGTAGGGCTGTTGGAATTAACCAGTCAAAGCACGTCATGAGTGTTACCGGAAGAAGATATGCCTGATACTCAGTTAAGGCTCGGCAACTATTTAGCTGCCCTTATTGTTGTTATTTTTCCTGAATATTTAAAAAGAAAATTGTTCGCTATTCTTTCTAGCTTCTCGACGATGACTCTGAGAGCTCTTAAAACACAGACATAATTTTGGCATCAATTCGTTCCCTTGTGCCCTGAAGTCTTCAGGACAAAGTTTAATCAAAATCATATATATTTTTGCCTGGATGTATAAGGTGTCCCAAATGCTTATATTCATACACCTCATTTTATTTAATCTTCACCCCACTCATGAGAGGTAGGTAACACTATAATCCCATTTTATCAATGAGAAGACTGAGGTAAATGAGGTTGAACCAAGCTCCCAGACACAGCATGAGGGACCTTTACAGACCTGGCCCCTCCCTGCTCATCTCTCTTTCCCAAGAATGTTCATGTGCACAGCGCTTCTCCCCATCTCAGTCTGGAGTCTCCTGTCTCCGGGATTTTGCCCATGGTGTTCCCTTCACCTGGAACACTTTCTCTCTGACCTTTATCTGGAAAACTCATATGTATTGAAACCTCAACCTGAACATCACCTTTGGATTGCTTCCTTGCCCTTCCTCTCTGAAACAGAGTTTCTTAGTTCTTCCTCTCGGCTACTGTAACCCTTGGTTAATCTTCTGGTACTGTGGCTATTATACCGAATTCCATGTGTTTCCTGGTATGAGAGTTCCTCTAGGAAAGGAACTGAATACTGTTTTTCTTTGTGTCCCCAGCACCAAGCACAGTTCAGGCACCTAGAAAGACAATAAAGAAAGGTTTAATGAATAACTGGATTAATTGGTCTTCCCAACGTTTAAAACTCAACATTCAAAAAACGAAGATCATGGCATCCAGTCCCATCACTGCAGGACAAATAGATGGGGAAACAGTGGAAACAGTGACAGACTTTATATTCTTGGGCTTCAAAATCACTGTGGATGGTGACTGCAGCCATAAAATTAAAAGACGCTTACTCCTTGGAAGAAAATCTATGACAAACCTGGACAGCATATTAAAAGGCAGAGACATTACTTTGTTCACAAAGGTCCGTATAGTCAAAACTGTGGTTTTTCCAGTAGTCATGTATGGATATGAGAGCTGGACAATAAAAAAGGCTGAGCAGTGAAGAATTGATGCCTTCAAACTGTGGTGTTGGAGAAGACTTTTTAGAGTCCCTTGGACTGCACAGAGATTCAACCAGTCCATCCTAAAGGAAATCAGTCCTGAATATTCATTGGAAGGACTGATGCTGAAGCTGAAATTATAATAATTTGGTCACCTGATGGGAAGAACTGACTCATTGGAAAAGACCCTGATCCTGGGAAACATTGCAGGGCAGAGGAGAAGGGGACGACAGAGGATGAGATGGTTGGATGGCATCACCAACTCTATGGACATGAGTTGAGCAAACTCCAGGAGATGGTGAAGGACAGGGAAGCCTGACTTGCTGCAGTCCACGGGGTAGCAACACACGACTGAGTGACTGAACAACAGCAACATTTAAACATGGGAGGATTATATGCTGATAATTCTATCACTGGTACCTGATATGAAAAGTGAAAGCTGGATGTACTGCTTACTGGAGTAAGGGCAGCCATCCTGGTCAGGCAGTTCTCTGAGCAGAGCAGAGACTGGCTGACTTTTTAAAAATCAAAATATAGTTTCCTGGTGGCTCAGAGGTTAAAGCGTCTGCCTGCAATGTGGGAGGCCTGGGTTCAGTCCACGACTGAGTGACTAACACTTTCACCTTTTCACATAGTTGATGCGCAATATTATTAGTTACAGATGTCCAATATAGTGATTCATAATTTCTACAGGTTATATTTCATTTATAGTTATTGCCTGTGTGTTGTACACTATATCCTTACAACATTTGACTTTTGAGAGCCTTTAAAAAATGTACCGGCGTCTAGTTGATTTACAATGTTGCATCAGTTTCACAGGCACAGCAAAGTGAATCAGTTATACCTATACATACACCCACTCTTTTTTAGATTCTTTTCCCATATTGGCTGTTACAGAGTATTGAGTACACCCGCCTGTGCTATACAGCAGGTTCTTATTAGTAATTTACTTTCTATATCCTGTGTATGTTAGTTGTTCAGTCTCGTCTGACTCTTTGTGACCCCAAGGCTCCTCTGTCCATGAAATTCTCTAGGCAAGAATACTGAAGTGGGTAGCTGTTCCCTTCTTCAGGGGATCTTCCTGACCCAGGAATCAAGCTCAGGTCTCCTGCACCGCAGACAGATTCTTTACTGTCCGAGCCACTAGGGAAGATCCATAGTAGTGTTTATGTATCTCCATCTCCCAATATATCCCTCCCCCGCCTTACCCCATGATAACTGTAAGTTTGTTGGCAATATCCTTGACTCCACTTCTATTTTGTAAATAAGTTCACTTGTACCTGTTTTTTTAGATTCCACACGTAAGTGATAGCAAATGACACGTGTCTCTCTGTGTCTGACTTACTTCGCTCAGTATGACGATCTCTGGGTCTATCCATGTCACTGCAAATGGCATTGCTTTGTTCTTTTTATGGCTGAGTAATATATGCACCTCTTCTTTATCTATTCCTCTGTTCACAGACATTTATGTCGCTTCCACGTCCTGGCTATTGTGAATAGTGCTGCAAGGAACACTGGGGTGCGTGTATCTTTTTGAAGTGTGGTGTTCTCTGGATATGAGCCTAGGAGGAGAATTGCTGGGTCAGATGGTAGTTCTATTTTTAGTTAGGAACCTCCATCCTGTTCTCCATAGTGACTGCAGCAACCTACATTCCCACCAACAGTGCTGGAGTGTCCCTTTGCCCCACACCCTCTGCAGAATGTACTGTCCGCACACTTTCTGACGATGGCCATTCTCACTGGTGTGAGGCGATGCCTCACAGTGGTTTTGACCTGTGTTTCTCTAATAATTAGTGATGCTGTAACTTTGTTTTTTCATTGTAGCTTATACATAAGTTTTGCCTCTTATACATAATAGTTTGTACCTATTTTATCTTATACATAATATTTTGAACATAGTAGTTTTATTTTTACATATTTTATACATAATTGTTTGTACCTCTTAACCCCTCACCTCTATCTTGCCCCTCCCCATTCCCTCTCCCCAGTGGTAACCACTGGTTTGTTTCCTGTAAAAGTGAGTCCGCTTCTGTTTTGTTCTTTTCACCAGTTTACTGTGTTTTTAATATTCTCCATACAAATTATATCATACGGTATTTATCTGTCTCTGTCTGGCTTATTTCACTTAGCATAACACCCTCCAAGTCTGTCCATGTTGCTGCAAATGGCAAAATTCCACTCTGGTTTATGGTTGAGTAGTATTCCATAATATATACTATATATATGCATTCCATTATATATATACATTATGAGTATATATACATACATTATATACACTTTATGTATATATATATGCATGACAATATGATGCACTAATATTATATATATATATACATGAATACCATACCTTCTGTATCCGTTCACATACTGATGGACACTTAGCTTGGCTCCATGTCTTGGCCATTATAAATAGTGCTGCTATGAACATTGGGGTGCATATAACTTTTTGAATTAGTGTTCCTGGTTTTTTGGAGTATATACCATAATGACATATCACTTCATCCCTGTCAGAATGGCTATCACTAACAAGAGCACAAATAACAAATATTGGGGAGAATGTGGAGAAGAGGGAACCCTTGCGCATTGTTGGTGGAAATGTAAACTGGTGCAGTAACTGTGGAAAACTTTGGACATTTCTCAAAAAACTGAAAAACAGAAAGCAAAATTAAAAAAAGGAAAAATGGGATTGGTTGACTTTTAGAAAACTCATATCAGTTGATATTGTTTATAGAAGTATAATTACTTAAAGTTGATAGTTGTTGATATGTTTCACTCAGAGACATCATTTTATGGCATGAGTTTGTCCCAATTTGACTGAATTTCAGAAGCAAGAGGCTGACTGTTTGCAAAAGCAGATTCACCGAAGTAAGTTGTCACTGATTAATTGAACAGATTTTAAATCGCTCCTATGGCTGCTTGGTACCATGGCTACAGAAAAATCCTCTTTTCCTAAGTTTTAGATACTTACTTTTTTCTCAGAGAGAAAGTATTTATGGTCCAATATATATTAGCAATTTTAGTTAATGCAACTAACTTTCATGGGCTCCAGATTTCACAATTTCATATGATTCACAGAAACACACTCTTTGTTTTATGATTACAAAATCAAGATTCTGTATCAGCATTTATATATTAAGTGTTTCCAAGAAGTTCAATTCTAATGTTTTCCCAAGTTAATAACTTCTTAGAATCAGACTCTCAGCGGTATTTAACCTCCAAGCTTTAAAAAATTGTATGATGTTGTTGGCAGATCACAAATAGAAACAGGATGCCTGAGTTCTGGATCGTTAGGGAAATACTCATTGTACGTTGCTTTTTTTCAGTAAATGGACAACATTCAAGAAAGTCTTGGAATTTCATACAAAAATATAACTTCATCCAGAAATTAGTAATCACTTTTTCTGAGTGAGCCTGCTTCTGCCCCACAGGCTTGCTGCTGCTGCTGCTGCTGCTAAGTCGCTTCAGTCGTGTCCGACTCTGTGCGACCCGATAGACGGCAGCCCACCAGGCTCTGCCGTCCCTGGGATTCTCCAGGCAAGAACACTGGAGTGGGGTGCCATTTCCTTCTGCCCCACAGGCTTAGAAAATGCCAAAAAGTCCCCTAGAGTGGGGCTTATGTGGGAGCAATGGCAGAGGGAGCCCGTGAGGGGCCCTTGTGAGTGTGAGAGCCCCCGAGGCTTTCCTGAGGTCTCTTCTCTCCCCAGTGGCTTGCAGGAAAAGGGCTGGGTGCCCTGGGACAGCATTCACAGCTCCTATTAATGAGCTGTCCTGTGACCTCAAATGCTCGCTTTCAATGGAGCAGAGAGTGTACAGTACAGCTGCCCAGGCCACTGGTGGCCCTTCCATGCTGCCCAAGGCAACGGTCAGTTCCTGTGTCGGCCTTACTTTCTTGAAGCATCTGACTCATTTCCTCCCTTCTTCTTTCTTTCCTGGCTTCTGTGACTGCACACTCTCCTGGGATCCCCTCCTCGTCCAAGGACGTCCTCATGTTCAGTCTCTTCTCAGCTCCTTCCCTCTCTCCTCCTCCATCTCTCAAAGCTGGAAGGCCACAAGGCCCTCTGGGGGCACCCTCTTTTCTGCGCATGCGCTCTTTCCTTCAGGGTCAGTCCCATGACAGTGACTCCCAACTTCATATCTCTGGTCTCTATGCAGCCTTGAACTTGATA
Organism: Ovis canadensis; assembly: GCF_042477335.2. Taxonomy (NCBI): domain Eukaryota; kingdom Metazoa; phylum Chordata; class Mammalia; order Artiodactyla; family Bovidae; genus Ovis; species Ovis canadensis. Next base: position 18,462,558 of record NC_091251.1, read on the forward strand.
CTTGAACACCCACTGCCCCTCTGGAGTGTCCATTTGGGTGTCTAATTGGCACTGTCAGATTAAACCTCCTGATTCCTTCTCCCAGGTCCCCTCTGTCCTCCCACTCCTTACAAATATGCCTGTTTCTGGCCTCCCCACCAAGCAAGTGGCTTAGCTTAGAACTGGATGCCAAGGCTGTTTCTCCCTATTCCCTGAACCCCCACAACCGATCCATCAATAATCCCGATGACTCTTCCTCCCAGACACATCCCAGCCTGCCTGTGTCTCTCCTCCTCCGGCTCCACTACCACCCAGGCCACGTCTACCCGCTGCCTGGACCACTGCCATGGTTTTCTGCTGGGTTTCCTTCTTCCACTCTTGCCTCCTATGGTTTTGCCTCCTTGGTGGGATCTTATAAATGTGTGAACATTCCAGTAGCCATTGTTTGCCTCTGAATCAAACCCAAGCCTCTTTCTAAAGCCCACCAGGCTTGCTCTAATCTAGACCCTACCTCTATTCCAGCTTCTTCCTACATCATCGTCCGTATGCTCAATACACTCCAGGTCCATGGGCCTTTTTATGTTTTTCCTACACATCACACTTTTTCCCTTTCAGAACACTGGGCTTTGCTGCATTCTCTGCCTCAAGCCCTCTTTTCCCAGATTTTTCATGCACTTTCCCTCTCTTCATTCAGGTCTCAGTTCAGATATTACCCCTTCCAAGAAGGTCTTTCCTGACTCCTTCATCTAGAGTGGCTGGGTCTCTGGCAGCTGTGAGAGGTGTCACATTTCTCTATTTTATTTTCATCACAGCGCATCACACTTGATATTCTCTTGTTTATTTATTGTTGGTGGTTTCTCAGCTTGAAAGTCAGCTCCAGAGAGCAGAGACCTGTCTGGCCTCTCTGCCTTGTGCAGCACTGTGGTGCATAAGGGCTGGATTTGTGGAGGACAACTGATAGATATTAACTGAGTAAACAGTTGAATTATAATGGATGATGTGTTTTTATTTCAAATTTTCCAAAATGAGCTCTCATTATTTTATAACAATAGAGTAAAATTTTAAATTAATTGAGAGAGAGAATTAACCAAATCCTTGAAGTCTAAAACAAGCTGACAGAGTGAAAAGCCTTCTTAGGTTGGTAAAGTATAAATAAGGCAGTCCCTCAACCAGGTATTGGCTTCCTAGGTGGGTTAGCCAGTGCAGGAGGCACAAGAGATCTGGGTTCAATCTCTGGGTCAGGAAGATCCCCTGGAGTAGGAAATGGCAACCCACTCCAGTATCCTTGCCTGGAAAACACCACGTACAGAGAAGCCTGCTGGGCTACAGTCCATGCGGGTCACAAAGAGTCAGACACAACTGAGCACACACACACACACACACACACACACACACACACACACACACACACACACAGAACCAGGTTCATTCAACTGAAACCATTCTGCCTGAAAGGAAGAGGCCTTGTGCTTAGTCTTTATATTTATCTCCATATTTCATTCAATTCTTAGAACAAACTTGGAGCAGCAATTATCCTCTCTTTGCTCACCCACTCCCATTCCATCCTCCCTACCATCATTTCACACATAAAGAGACTGAGGCTCAGAGAGATAAGGTCATTTATCCAAAGTTGTGTGATTCATAAATGGCAAGACCAGGTGTTAAATTTAGATCTCTTCAGAAGGCTGTAACGATTAAATGTGGCATTCTAATTCCTAATGGAGGATGTGAAATCATGAAGACAACCTCAGTTTGAATCCAGTTTACCGCATGCTTTCCCACCCACCACCACTTTTAAGCCTCACAACAACAAAATGAGTTATTGTCCTTTATCTTTTACCCCTTAATCTCACTCAATTTCAGATGAGAAACTTGATGTCCTGGGCTGTAGACACAGTCTCACAAGGTCACTCAGCTGGAAGTGAGAGAGCCAGGTCTGGCTACAATTCTACTGTTTTTCTCTGACACTCCAATGCCCCTGAGTAGACGAACCTGTGGTTTTTGGTGCTGACATCTGTCCTCTCAAAATGGAGAGGCTAACTCAGTAGCATTTCCTATTTTGTTACATTACTTCTGATGCCCATGCCTTCCTCACTTCACCTCCAAAGAGTATCAGGGAGGAAGGGAAGGAAGAGCCTATTTATTGAGCATTTACTATGTGCCAGGGGCTTTAGTTCCACATGGTATTTTTGTTCCACATGGTATTTTGTTTAGCAGCAGACCTGATTAGACTGGCTTTGTAAAAGAGGTTTTGGTAAACTCACTGGGAGAGAAACAAGCTTGGACCAGATTCACGTGGAAAGAGAACATAAAGTTGGGAGGGGAAGCTGTCCTGCAGAAGACTCTCTTAACAGCATCAGCAGGAAAGCCTTGGGGAGAATGGGAAACACTGGGGGAGCAGTTTGAGGTCATCTTCTGGGAAATGAGGTAAAGAACCCGCCTGCCAATGTAGGAGACATAAGAGATGAGGGTTCAATCCCTGGGTCAGGAAGATCTCCTGGAGGAGGGCAGGGCAACCCACTCTACTCTTCTTGTCTGGAGAATCGCATGGACAGAGGAGGCTGGCGGGCTATGGTTCACAGGGTTCCAAAGAGTCAGACGCAATGCATACATGCCCTGTGCAGTGCGTGATGTAAAGCCAGTGCTCGTCTTCCTCCTCTGACTTCAGGAAAAAGCCCATTGTTCATTATTGTTCCGAAATCATGAATGAAAGCACAGCAGAGCTCAGCCCTACGTCAAAGTCCACAGTCAGTCTGGCAGCTGCCTGGGGTGAGGTTGCATCTACTGTCTCCAGTCCTCTTCACTTACTTAAACCAAAGCTGTCATGAGTCTCATCACAGAATGGAGGATGACTCCCAAAATAGGGAGGAGGAAACCCAAGAGGATTCATGACTTCCCAAAAATCCCATGCTGGTGAATGGTAGTGGAATTCTCCAGCCAGAACTGAAGCTTACCCTGGAGCATTTTAGTTCCAAACTGCTCAATGGCAGTAGCTTGAATTTTACCAAGTCCTGTCAGCTGTGGATATAAAAAAGCTCATAGATACCCTACAGATAGGACTCCAGGGGTAAGCTGCCCCCATCTGCTAAGAGTTTCATACAAAGAAATTCTCTTTTACCCTAAAAGGTTTCTTGAAGCTCTCAGGGTGACTCACAGAGACTCACATATACAAGCCTGCTTCTGCTGACCCACCATGCCTGCTTTGTCAGTTAGCACACTGCATTCTTTGGGGGCACTTCCTGCCACTAGGCATAGCATTTCCCAGGGGTGGTAACCAATGATCCATAAGGGCGCAGAAGGTGTTTTAGAGCCTTGACCAAATTGGAAAGGACTTCTTCTCTGGATTTAACCTCATTTTGGAATTATTTTTAATTTCGGAGGCATGGAATTTCAGAACTCTGCTCACCCAGACAATTCCTAATCAGCTCGTCCTACTTTTTGCTCTCTGCTAAAGACGGTTAGTTTTATATGTCAACTTGATTGGGCTAAAGGTTGTCCAGATCGCTGATGTAACATTATTTCTGGGTGTGTCTATGAAGGTGCTTTTGGGAGAGATTAGCTTTTGATTTTTTTGACTGAGGGAAGACCTCCACCCTCACCAATGTGGGTGGGCATCAGACAATCTGTTGGGGCCTGAATGGAACAAAACGTGATGGAAGAGCAAATTCTCTCCCTTTCTTTTTAGCTGGGAAGTCATCTTCTCTTGTCCTTGAACATCAAAGTCCCTGCTTTTTGGACTTTTGGACTTTGACGCTTACATTGGTGGCCCCTGGTTTCCAAGCCTTTAACCTTAGACTGGGAATTCCATCAGTGACTCCCTTGGTTCTTGGGCATTGGGACTCAGACTGAGTTACGCCATTAGCTTTCTTGTTTCTCCAGCTTGCAGACCATAGATAATGGAATTTCTTTATTGGCCTCCTGAGGTGAAGAACTGGTTCACTGGAAAAAACCCTGATGCTGGGAAAGACTGAAGGCAGGAGAAGGGGACGACAGAGGATGAGATGGTTGGATGGCATCACTGACTCAATGGACATGAGTTTGAGCAAGCTCCGGGAGATGGTGAAGGACAGGGAAGCCTGGCATGCTGCAGTCCATAGGGTCACAGAGAGTCGGACACAACAGAGCCACTGAACTGAACTGACAGGTGCCTGAGACAATCCTTTTCATAAATATCTTCACATATCTGTCTATCTATCTATCCTATTTGTTCTGTTTCTTTGGAGGACACAAATACACTCCAAATTATAGCAAAAACCCTGAGGCGGCAGCACTCACTTGGACAGAGGCATGCACACGAGTGTTCGCCCACAATCTATCACCCGTCTTGGTGGACATGACAAATTGCCTGTTTGGAAAGAAGGAAACCTTCTGCTGCCATTTTTCAGCTCCCCTAGAGCAAAAATGGTGGGTCGATGATGGAATCAAGACATCATTTCTGAGATACTGAAGGATAATTCCCTTTTTTATTTTCTAAGGAAAAGCAAGTTATCCAGCCTGCAAAATCAAGGGACTCTGAGTAAGGGCAACTGAAGCTTTTATATTTTTTCCTTGCCTCAGTACTGTTGATCTTCTGAGAGACAAGAATGTGGGTTGTACTATGACTGACGTAGGAACAGCCGAGAGCTGTCTCTATCTGTCAGCACTATTTTTCACAGTAGAGAACAAGTTAATATACTGTACATGCTCCAGCCTAGAGAAGAGTGTTGCACAATGGGGGCACCATTGCTGGAGCCAGAGGTGAATTTGTTCGTTATTGTTCATTCCACACATAGGCATCGTGTATTCACTATGTGATAGGCACTTCGTTGTCCTTGAGAATACTTCTCTGACAGCAAAGGCTTTGTCCTGGGCCAGTCCAGATGAGTTCCCTCATAGGATGCTTCATGGTTTTCCCACAAATTGTGTGCCAGACCTGCCCCCGGCGTGTACCCATTCCATCCATGGACACAGCTTGAGTTATTTTCTAGGGGGTTCCCTGCCTCCCTGCAATTAGGGCTACAGCATTTCTCAGCCCCATGACTACAGCCTTTGTTGCCGGATTCTCTTACACAAATCTGACTCTAACACTCCAGGTAGGACTTCCTCTTGCTATGTTAATTCTAAGCAGACTTGAAGAAACTTAGTGTTTCTATAGCTTATCAAAGTCACCTGTACCTCTCATTCCTCTACAAAGTTCTGAGCTAATCACCTCTAGGGAGATCAGTGGGCTTGCATCTCACGTCAGGGCTGACACAGCTCCGATGGGAGACTGGTTAACACGACAGCCTGGGGGTTCCTTCTTTCGAGGGCGCTGCAGCTGCCTGCCTCTCATTATCCCCTACTCACCCCGGCTGCTCTGTGGTTGTCCTCGCCAGACAAATGAAGTCTGCGAAGTCCACCCAATTAACAGGAAATTTATTGCAGGAAATTTGAGTCAACCCTCCCTTTGCCAAGTTTAAGGTGGCAGTCATTAAGGAGAGGTGCTTTGACCTCTGCTCCTCCTCCCTCAGGTGGGCGACTGGCAGGCAGAACTGGAAAGGAGACCACTCAGGTTGCCCCTGGGCCACTCTGGACTGTGCTCTGCCCTGCCTATTTCATTATGAAACCCAGCACACTCTCATTATGGATTAATTTGTGACTTGGAGCCAGAGAATACACACGAGATCTGCCCATTTGACAGTGGCTCATGGGGGAATGAGGTGGACAGAGGAACCCGGTGGGCTTGCAAAGAGTCAGACATGACTTAGCAGCTAACACTTTTTCACTTTGTGCTTACTATTTATAAATCACTGTCCTATAATTTATTCTACCATTTATCAAAATCTAGCCATTTGCACACTGCCATCTCCACACTTGCCACCCCTATACCTGGTAATAGCTCTGAACACCAGGTTGTGGCTTTGTCCCACCAATATTATTCAGTTAACTTGGGGAAAAAAAGCTATCCTTCAAAAGGAAAGCTCTATGCCATCACCTTGGACTTCCCTGGTGACCCAGTAGTTAAGAATCCACCTACCAATACAGGGGATACAAGTTCAATCCCTGGTCTGGGAAGATTCTGCATGCTCAAAGCCAAGGCTGTTGTTCTTACTCTTTTGAAAAGAAAATGTTGGGGTAAGGCATTAAAGGTATTAGCATATATTAAGACCTCTCTTTGAAGCAGTCAGAATGTCTGACTTTGGTACAATGTACACCTTTGGTACAATCCAAAACCATCCATCTCCTGTGAATGTTCCACAGACAGTATGTTGAGAAATGGTGCATTATCCCCAGTGAGCCTTGGACAGTCTTGGCTGGAAGGTGCTGTAATCCCATTCTACAGAGGCAAATGTTGAGGATGCTGGATAGAAGGTGATCCACCCACTATCACAGACTGAAGAAGGGCTACATTTTTCAGTTTTACTCACTCTGACATTTCTGGCCAGGTTTCATGGTTGACCAGAAGGGCTGATCTTGGGCTCTCTGCCCATTTTCCATTCTGTCCCCAAGGCAGCTTGGAGACCTTTAAAGATGTTCTGTTTCCTGGGAGGGACAGAGCCTGCTTGTATGAGAGAGTGGAGTGGACACTTCGCAGATGAAACAGACTTGAGAAACTCTCCTCTGGCCAGTCAGTCTGCTAGGGTAGCCTGAGCATTATACAAAGATGAAGATACTGCCTTCCTAAAACTTCCTAGCAAGCCCCCATGGCCCCAGAACCATTATGTCCCATCCAGTGGGAAATGGATGGGGGCAAGGAGGGGTTAACGTTTTGTAGTAGACCTCAGAGTGGTCCAGCCCTCATCCCTTGGCCTGTGTTTCCTCTCTCACAACTTTTACTTCTATTGTCTCTGCATATGCTGTCCCTCTCCCATCTGCAGGAGCGGCGTGCTCAGGACTCCTCTTCTCTTCTAGCCGAAGCATATTCTTGTTCAGAGACACTGCTAAACCTCTCCTCCATAAGATCTTTCCAGATCCCATGGTGATCAATACTTTTCCCTCCTTCCTGTGCTCCCACAACATTTGGTATATCCCACACTGATAAGAGCTGGAGGAGGGCATGGCGACCCACTCCAGTATTCTTGCCTGGAGACTCCTGGGGACTAGGAGTCTGGTGGGTTACAGTCCATAGGGTCGCAGGAAGTCTGATACAAACGAAGTGACTTAGCATGCAGCACACATGCACAAGGATGAGACACCCCTCTAAATCCCCAGAACAGAATGTAAGACTTAACCAAGAAGAGGAAGCTATGAACACACATTGCTATACTTTTAATTGAGTATTGCAACTGCTTGTCAGCAACCCTTACTCCTGAGTTTATGAACTGCTGTAATTGAAGACAGAGACTTATTAATAATTTTAGTCACTCTGACAGAGCTACAGTTCCAGGGCAGTCTCATTATTTGCTGAAATATGCTGAATAAATAGTTATTACATTGAATAAACCTGGGTGGATATACTTCACAGCTTGTGAACTTTGAAAAATTGTTTTCATAAATGTGATTTAATTGATTTCAAAGCAACCTATTTCCCAGACATTCATCAAGCACTTCTGATAAGCCAGGCATTGTACCAAGTGTGAAATACAAGATCAGTGTGGCTTTTCTGTCCTCAGGGAACTCAGATGCAAGCGAGGCAGCTGAACAGAAACATAAATAAACACAACAGAGTATGAGAGGGGTGAGAATGGAGGCAGATTCAAGAAAGAAAGACTGTGCACAAAGCCAGTGGTCTCTTGGAATAGGCGAGTGGCAGGGGGGACTTCAGGGAGAAACTGACTCCTGGATTGAGCTCTGAGCATGATAAGGACTTAAGCAGAGCACCTTCCAGGCAGAGAGAACGAAACAGAGGTATAAAACCTCAAGGGTCTCTTCACAGTATCCCAAACTGATAGAAACTACTTTTTTATTCAGACATGTTCATTAAATGCTTACAAACACAGACTCCCTGCTAGGACCTGCAGTAGTGAAAAAGACAGGTGAGGTCCCAAGGGTCACAGAATTTCCACTCTGGAGCAGGAGGCCATTAACAAATCCCCAAACTAATGACTAAAAAGGACTGTTTCAACTAATCGTGGCATCAAGTAAACAAGGCATGTGATAGAAAATGAAGGGAGAAAGACAGCAATAGTCAATAGCATTTAGGCAAAGGCTTGAGGATGGGACACTAGAGCTGACGCCCAGTGGATGAAGGAACATTGTCTTATGAGACCCAGCTGAAGAGCATTCCAGAGAGAACAGGATCTGCTAACCCATGAGGGCGGAGAAGGCAATGGCACCCCACTCCAGGACTCTTGCCTGGCAAATCCCAATGGCAGAGGAGCCTGGTGGGCTGCAGTCCATGGGGTCACGAAGAGCTGGACACAACTGAGAGACTTCACTTTAACTTTTCACTTCTATGCTTTGGAGAAGGAAATGGCAACCCACTCCAGTGTTCTCGCCTAGAGAATCCCAGGGACAGGGGAGGCTGGTGGGCTGCCATCTATGGGGTTGCACAGAGTCAGACACAACTGAAGTGACTTAGCAGCAGCAGCAGCAGCAAGCCATGAGGGCAAGGGAGCTTGGTGTGTTTCTAAAACAAAAGAAGTTCATTGTGGTTGGAGGGAGGTGAGCCCCAGCTTTGTTGGCGACACAAAGTTGGCATGATTAAAGGTTGAAGGCATGAAGTCACTTGCAGATTGTGCTCGGAATCAAGTTGTAATCTGAATGCAGCTGGAAAATATTTTTCTTAAGTTGTATTTTAGAGAAGATGCTTGAGAGTCCCTTGGAAATTAAAGAGATCAAACCAGTCAATGTTAAAGGAAAACAACCCTGAATATTTTGAAAGGACTGATGCTGAAGCTCCAATACTTGTCACCTGATGAAATCAGCTGACTCATTGGAAAAGACCCGGATGCTGGGAAAGATTGAAGGCAGGAGAAGGGGACAGAGGATGAGATGGTAGGATGGTATCACTGACTCAGTGGACATGAACTTGGGCAAATTTCAGGAGGTGGTGAGACAGGGAAGCCTGGCATGCTGCAGTCCATGTGATCACAAAGAGTCAGACACAGCTTGGTGATTGAACAACAACAACATATATACAGGGGACTATTACTCAGCCATAAAAGGAATGAAGTTGTGCCATTTGCAGAGATATGGGTGGACCTAGAGACTGTCACAGAGAGTGAAGTTAGGTCAGAAAGAGAAAAACAAATATCATATGTAAACACATATATGTGGAATCTAGAAAAATGGTATAGCTGAACTTATATGCAAAGTAGAAATAGAGAAACAAAGTTATGGATACCAAGGGGGTGGGGAGGAAGGGGGTAGGATGGATTAGGATTTACATAGATACTTGTCACTCATGGTGGGGAATTTGACTCTGAGCTGAGTGTTAATAAGGTTTTCATCTTACTCATCTTTTGAGTTCTGGGACAGAGTTGCCAGATGGTTGGGGAGGGGTCATGGTTAAAGGGCTGGGATGCTGGGTTTTGAGCAGGGAAAAGGTTTGGGACTCTAGCAATCTTAAGTTCAGATTTTGGATTTTCCATTGACTAGTTGTGTGACCTAGGGAAAACTGTTTATGCCTCTAAGACTCAATGTTTGTAACTGTGAAGTCTAGAACAGGGCCTGACACATACTAGGTACTCAATAAATGTTGTTTTCCTTCTTCTCTTCTCCTTTTTCCCTTCTCCACACTTGCTAGAATAAAATGCATGCATCTATTCTTAAATGTGACAAGCTACTTTGCAAACTGGGCGTATGGGCTCTGAATACTTACTTGCCCGCAATAACAAAGACAAAAAAAATTTTGAGCGAGCCGGTAATTGCCATATTGAGCTAACTCAATCAATGCTCATAGGGAGAAGCATCATTTCCAAGGAATGGTTCATGGTGCCAATGGGTTTACTTCCAGCCTCATGCTGACAATGTAAAACAGTTCACATTTATTGTCAATTTACTCTGTGCTACACATTTCACAAACATTGTCTTATCTAATCCCTATAACCTTAAGAGAAGGGACTCAGCCCACTTTACAGATGAGGCAACTGAGGATCACAGAAAAGAAGTAACCTGTTTAGTGACACAGAGCTGGGACTCAATCTGGATCCATTATTCTCCAGTACTACCCTGTTTATTTCCACTTCTGCAAGTCTTGGGAAGACTTGGTCATGTGGCTATTGAGGGAAACATTGTCCAAGAGATTTTTTTAGGTATTTGAGACTCAACCAGCCAATCAAAAAATTATATTGATTGAGTAGGGAATAAACATGCTGAACCCGAAATCAAGTTTCTATGTCAGAGCTAACACCTTCAGATATAACTCTCCAGAAAATGCTGGATTTTTAAAAAGTCTTTCAAAAAACCATTTGCATAATTCTGTTCTATTGTTTCAGTGGAGGGTCTGTTTGCAACTTCACCAAAAAAATCCTTTCTCCTGCATAGGTCCATTTATCTTTCAGGCAACACTGAGCCTGCTACTCAAAGACCAGACAGTGGAGAGTCACCTACCACCTCTTCTTCTTGGCCTTTTCCATCTTCAGCCCGTGTGGGCCTCAGAAGAATGGCGTAAGATGTTTGGACTTTCCATCACCACTCTTCTGATTGAAGGAATCAAACAAAACACGAGGCGTTCAGATGAGTTTGTATTTTGGCCCCAGGCTGGCCAGTGCTGAGGGACACCTGACTGGATAGGCTGGCTTCTCTGTTTCTCAGTCAACTTACTGATTCCTCCTGGCTCCTAATTTCTTTATCTCCAGGCGTAAGGCCAACGCCGAAACTGCTGAGAGAAGTGATGGACTTATTGACAAGCTGTCCATCTTCTCAAATGACCACAGGAGAGTCAGGAATCGATTCTAGCCCTAGGACTAATTTCACCCATGGCTTTTCTGACTTTTAAGAATATGAATCCTCAGCACAACTTTTATCCCTTCTTAATCCATTGGGCATTAATTAGTTTCAAAATGAGTGTATCGCATCTTTCACCTTGCTTCTTGAAATTTTGGCTTAGAAATTCAGAATTTAAACTTTTAGAATATTTATTCACACCCTTCAATACCTGGCCCTTTGGATGCACTTTTCACCCTTTGGGCTTATACTTACTGCAAAAGCAAAGGGTTCTGTGGCCCAAAAGAAATTACCAGCAGTAAAAATTTACTTTACTCCACGATTATTTTGTCAGAAACAAAATAATAGTGTCCAAGCTCTATAAAGTATATGATGATATTATGTTCATCTCGACTTTATAAAAAAGGAAGCGGAAGAGGAAGTGTATAGAGGTAGAAATTAATTAGGGCTTTCGTAATAGCTCAGTTGGTAAAGAATCTGCCTGCAATGAAGGAGACCTCAGTTTGATTCCTGGGTCAAGAAGATCCTCTGGAGAAGAGATAGGCTACCCACTCCAGTATTCTTGGGCTTCCCTTGTGACTCAGCTGGTAAAGAATCCGCTGGCAATGTGGGAGACCTGGCACCCTTCCCTGGTGGCTCAGAGGTTAAAGGGTCTGCCTGCAATGCGGGAGACCTGAGTTCGATCCCTGGGTTGGGAAGATCCCCTGGAGAAGGAAATGGCCACCCACTCCAGTATTCTTGCCTGGAGAATCCCATGGACGGAGGAGCCTGGTGGGCTACAGTCCACAGGGTTGCAAAGAGTTGGACATGACTGAGAGACTTCACTTTCACTTTGGGTTCGATCCCTGGGTTGGGAAGATCCCTTGGAGAAGGGAAAGGCTACTCACTCCAGTATTCTGGCCTGGAGAATTCCATGGACTATACAGTCCATGGAAAGATTGAAAAGAATCCAGTCCATGGATTGGAAAGAATAGGACACGACTGAGCCACGGTCACTTTCACTTTCACAGAGGTTAATGAACTTGCCTGAGTCCTCATAGGAAGTCACAGAACTGGGATTAATCCCCAGGTCTGTCTGACTCTACAGCTTATTCTGACTGCTGCTTTTTATTGCTACAGCCGCTAATTAAGTACCTAAGCACTGTGCTTCACAAGAGATTGCCAAAGGGAGCAAGCACTCATGGTGAGGTGTCAAGCACTGGGCAAGAGTCATCTCTGTTTTACGGACAAAGAAGCTGAAGCTCAGAGACTGAAATGACTTGCCCAAGATCAAGTGACCTGGTGGTGCAGCTGGGGCTGGAACTCTAGTCCCTCTGACCCCTTACACTCTTATTTATCTAGAGTAGCAGTTCTTGTAGTTGGAGCAGCAGTATCTAGGAACTTGTTAGAAATGCAAATTGGTGGGCTCCACCCCAGACCTACTGAATTAGACTCTGAGCTATTTAATGCATGACCTCTTTGACTGTGTGGATCACAACAACCTGTGGAAAATTCTTAAAGAGATGGGAATACCAGACCACCTGACCTGTCTCCTGAGAAATCTGTCCAGTTAGAACTGGACATGGAACAACAGACTGGTTCCAAATCAGGAAAGGAGTCGGACACCACTGAGCAACTGAACTGACTTTTTGAAATTTCCCAGTGATATTTCAAATATAATTGCATGTACAAATAAACCTTTCTAATTTTTTAAAACTTTTTGTTTTATGTTGGAGTATAGTTGATTAACAATGTTGTGTTGGTTTCAAGTATACAGCACAGTGATTCAGTTTTTAAAATTCTTTTCCCATTTAGGTTGTTACATAATATTGAGCAAAGTTCCCTGTGCTTTACAGTAGGTCTTTGTTGGATATCCATTTTAAATATAGCCATGTATACATGTCAATCCAAACTCCCTCACTATTCCTCCCCTTGCTGTCCGCTGGTATGTTCATTATCTAAGTCTCAGTTTGTTGCTGTTCTGTAAATAAGTTCATCTGCATCCTGTTTTTAGATTCCACATATAAGTGATATCGTATGATATTTGCCTCTCTCTGTCTGACTTACTTCACTCAGTATGACAATATCTAGTCCATCTGCAGGAGAAATTATGTATTTCCTGCCATGTCAATAAACAAGGATGGCACAGCCATCAGCAATTCTGCCTCCCCGTCAGTCAGTTCAGTAGCTCAGTCGTATCCAACTCTTTCTTACCCCATGGACTACAGCACACCAGGCTTCCCTGTCTATCACCAACTCCCGGAGCCTCCTCAAACTCATGTCCATTAAGTCGGTGATGCCATCCAACCATCTCATCCTCTGTCATCCCCTTCTCCTCCCACCTTCAATCTTTCCCAGCATCAGGGTCTTTTCAAGTGAGTCAGTTCATTGCATCAGGTGGCAAAAGTATTGGAGTTTTAGCTTCAGCATCAGTCCTTCCAATGAATATTCAGGACTGATTTCCTTTAGGATGGACTGGTTGGATCTCCTTGAAGTCCAAGGGACGCTCAACAGTCTTCTCCAACACCACAGTGCAAAAGCATCAATTCGTTGGTGCTCAGCTTTCTTTAGAGTCCAACTCTCACACCCATACATGACTACTGGAAAAACCACAGCTTTGACTAGATGGACCTTTGTTGGCAAAGTAGTGTCTCTGCTTTTTAATATGTTGTCTAGGTTGGTCATAGCTTTTCTTCCAAGGAACAAACATCATTTAATTTCATGGCTGCAGCTGCCATCTGCAGTGATTCTGGAGCCCAAGAACATTAAGTCTGTCACTGTTTCTATTGATTCCCCATCTATTTGCCATGAAGTGATGGGGCCGGATGCCATGATCTTAGGTTTTTGAATGTTGAGTTTTAATCCAACTTTTTCACTCTCCTCTTTCACTTTCACCAAGAGGTTCTTTAGTTCTTCACTTTCTGCCATAAGGGTGGTGTCATTTGCATATCTGAGGTTATTGATATTTCTCCTGGCAATCTTGATTCCAGCTTGTGCTTCTTCCAGCCCAGCGTTTCTCATGATGTACTCTGTATATAAGTTAAATAAGCAGGGTGACAATATACAGCCTTTCCATGCTCCTTTCCCAGTCTGTTGTTCCATGTCCAGTTCTAACTATTGCTTCTTGACCTGAATAAAGATTTCTCAGGAAGCAGCTAAGGTGGTCTGGTATTCCCATCTCTTTAAGAATTTTCCAGTTTGTTGTGATCCACACAGTCAAAGGCTTTGGCGTAGTCAATAAATCAGAAATTGATGTTTTGCTGGAACTCTCTTGCTTTTTTGGTGACTCAGCAGATGTTGGCAATCTGATCTCTGGTTCCTATGTATCTTCTAAATTCAGATTGAACACCTGGAAGTTCATGGTTCACGTACTATTGAAACCTGGCTTGGGGAATTTGGGGAATTACTTTGCTAGTGTCTGAGATGAGTGCGATTGTGCGGTAGTCTGGACATTCTTTGGCATTGCCCTTCTTTGGGATTGGAATGAAAACTGACCTTTTCCAGTCCTGTGGCCACTGCTGAGTTTTGCAGATTTGCTGGCGTATTGAGTGCAGCACTTTCATAGCGTTGTCTTTCAGGATTTGAAACAGCTCAACTGGAATTCCATCACCTCCACTAGCTTTGTTCGTAGTGATGCTTTCTAAGGCCCACTTGACTTCACATTCCAGGATGTATGGAGAGTTATTACACTATTGTGATTATCTTGGTCGTGAAGATCTTTTTTTGTACAGTTCTTCTGTGTATTCTTCCCACCTCTTCTTAATCTCTTCTGCTTCTGTTAGAGCCATACCATTTCTGTCCTTTATCAAGCCCATCTTTGCTTGAGATATTCCCCTGGTATCTCTAATTTTCTTGAAGAGATCTCTAGTCTTTCCCGTACTATTGTTTTCCTCTGCTTCTTTGCACTGATCACTGAGGAAGGCTTTCTTACCTCTTCTTGCTATTTGGAACTCTGCGTTCAGATTGGTGTGTCTTTCCTTTTCTCCTTTGCCTTTTACTTATCTTCTTTTCTCAGCTATTTGTATGGCCTCCTCAGACAGCCATTTTGCCTTTTTGTATTTCTTTTCCTTGGGGATGGTCTTGATCACTATCTCCTGTACAATGTCACGAATCTCTGTCCATAGTTCTTCAGTCACTCTTTCTATGAGATCTAATTCCTTGAATCTATTTCTCACTTCCACTGTATAATCATAAGGGATTTCATTTAGGTCATACCTGAATGGTCTAGTGGTTTTCCCTACTTTCTTTAATTTAAGTCTGCATTTGGCAATAAGGAGTTCATGATCTGAGCCACAGTCAGTTCCCGGTCTTGTTTTTGCTGACTGTATAGAGTTTCTCCATCTTTGACTGCAAAGAATATAATCAATCTGATTCCGGTGTTGACCATCTGGTGATGTCCATGTGTAGAGTCTTCTCTTGTGCTATTGAAAGAGGGTGTTTGCTATGACCAGTGCATTCTCTTGGCAAAACTCTATTAGCCTTTGCCCTGCCTCATTCTGTATTTCAAGACCAAATTTGCCTGTTACTCCAGGTGTTTCTTGACTTCCTTCTTTTGCATTCCAGTCCCCTATAATGAAAAGGACATCTTTTTTGGGTGTTAATTCTAGAAAGTCTTGTAGGTCTTCATAGAACCATTCAACTTCAGATTCTTCAGCAATACTGGTTGGGCCATATACTTGGACTCCCATGATATTAAATGGTTTGCCTTGTAAACGAGGCAAATCGTTTGCCTTAAAAATTTTTTTTGATACCAATTGGAACCAAAACAAAGCTCCCAAATCCCACCCCCATCTGACCTTTCTTTCCACATGCAGAGCTTCATGGGACAGGGACAGTCTGCGTAGAGTCCATGCGTACAGTCAGGAAAAAACAATACCTGCCATCCAGCAGCTATCAGGCACCTGCCGCTGCCTCTGCCACTGCCTCTGGCAACCAGGAACTAATGCTGAGAAAAATCCAATGGCAGAATGCCGGCCCGAGGGAGTTGAGATGTGTATGACAGGAATGATTGCCGTGAGCCCAGATTCTTGCATCTTCTCGTACACAGAAAAGCACTAAATTCCTTAATTTGGGATATCTGGTTTTCCTTAATAATACTTTGATATTTAAGCTCCTTGCCCCTCGTTGCAAACGTCTATATAAGCTGACTCCTCTGCATGGCCTCCTCGGAATAGTTCTCTCAGGGTTACTTGAGATGCTGTCTCCGGGACTTGAAGTTCTAAAAATTTCCACCAAACAGAACATAGCTCTCATCTTGTAGGCTATGACTTTTTTTTTTTAGCTTGACACGTGTTGCTGAAAATGGCATGATTTTATGCTTTTCGACGGCTGGGCAATATTCCATTGTATATGTGTACCATGTCTTCTTTTTCCATTCCTTTGCTGGTGGATATTTAGGTTGTTTCCATATTTTGGCTATTATAAACAGTGCTGCAATGAGCATTGGGGTGAATGTATCCTTTCAGGCCATGTTTTTCCCTGGATATGCCCCGGAGTGGGACTGCAGGATCACCTGGTAACTCCATTGTAATCTTTGAGGACAGCTCCATACTGTTCTCCACATTGACTGTATCAATTTACTGTTTACATTCCCACCAACAGTGTAGGGGGCTTCCACTCTCTCCATACCCTCTCCCACATTGATTGTTTGTGGATTTTTTGATGACAGCTATCCTGACTGGTGTGAGGTCATATCTCACTGTAGTTTTTATTTGTATTTCTCAAATAATTAGCAATGTCGTCAAAACAAACAACCCAGTCAAAAAAATGGGCAGAAGATCTCCAGAGACATTTCTCCAAAGAAGACATGCAGACAGTCAAGAGGCACATGGAAATATGTTATACATTTTTCAGTTTCTTTGTAAGGAAAGCAATGCTGATCTCTATATTAATTTGCAATTTGCCATTTTTATTGTCATCACTTATCCTAGATATCTGCCCAGGTCAATATACAAAGATCTGCAGCATTCCTTTCCTGAAGCAGCTTTATTGAAATATAATTCACATAGTATAACGTTCATTCACTTTAAGGGTACAACTCAATGATCTGTAGTAAATTCCCCGGCTGCACAGCCGTCACTGCCATCCAATTTTGGTCTTCTCCATTACCCCTAAAAGGAACCTTGGGCTCATTTGCAGTCACTCTCTATTCACACTCCCACCCCTCGTGAACAGTCCATTGCCTGGGAATTTTCTGATTCTGGACATTTCGTATGAATGGAATCATACAATACGTGGCCTTTTGCATCCAGCTTCCTTAACTCAGCACAGGGTTTTTGCGGCTCATTTGCGTCACGTTCAGTTTTGGTGCTTTTATGACTGAGCAGCCATCCGTGGCAAGGATGTACTATGTTGATTTCCGTTCACCAGGTGATGGACATTCCCGTGGTCTCCAACTTTTGGCTATTATGAGTAATGCTATGAACATTCTTGGACCAGTCTTTGCGTGGATGTGTATTTTCCTTTCTCTTCAGTGAATTCTTTTCACTGGAGAGCCTGTTTCTGTTATGCAAATGTACTGTAAATTATTTAAGCTTTTAATTTTGGGGACCTTAACGTTCTCTTTTTTCTGTCTGTCTTTCTGCCTGTCTGTCTCTCTCGGGCTGCTATAAAAATGCTGCCAGAGATATTCTTGTGTTTGCGCTATTGTTTCTGTAGCATCAAAAACACAAAAAAGGGAAAAGATTTACAGTAGGCAAGATACAAACAACATAAGTGTCCCTCAGTAGATGAATGGATAAAGAAGACATCACACACACACACAGAGACACACACACACACACAGACACACACACACACACACACAGAGGAGCATTACATAGTCACAAAGGAAAATGAAATCCTGCTGTTTGTGACAACATGGGTGGGCCCAGAGACTAAAGTCAGACAGAGAAGGACAAACACTGTATGATTTCACTCATATGTGGAATCTTAAAAAAAAAGAACAAACATAGCAAAATAGAAACAGGAGTTATGTCTACAGAGACCAAACAGGTTGCCAGAAGTGAAGGGGTTGCGGAGGAGGGAGAGTAAGAGGCAGACTTTCAGTTGCAAAAGAAATGAATTATAGGTATGAAATGAACAGCATGGAGAATGTCGTCAATAACTAAGTAATTCCTTTGTGTGCTGACACATCATAACGAGGCTTAGCATGGTGTTCGTTTTGAAACGCATAGAAATATCAAATCACTCTGTTCTCTAACAAGAACTAATACACTGTTGTAAGTCAATTATACCTCCAGAACAAACAAACAAACTCATAGAAAAAGAGTCAGATCTGTGGTTACACAGGTGGAGATGAGGGGAGGGGGAATTGGATGAAAGCAGTCGAAAGGTATAAACTTTCAGTGATAAATAAGCACTAGGGGTATGATGTACAACATGATAAATATAATTAGCACTGCTATATGTTATGAGCTTGGGTAAGCTCCGGGAGCTGGTGATGGACAGGGAGGCCTGGTGGGCTGCAGCTCATGGGGTCACAGAGTCGGACACAACTGAGCAACTGAACTGAATTGAACTGATACATTATTTATGAAAGGGCTTCCCTGGTGGCTCAGTGGTAAAGAATCCACTTGCTAATATAAGACACATGGATCCCATCCCTGAGTTGGAAAGATCTCCTGGAGAAAGAAACAACAACCCACTCCACTATTCTTGCCCAGAAAATTCCATGGACAGAGGAGCCTGGAGGGCTACAGTCCATGGGATCACAAGAAAAAAGTCAGATGCGACTTAGCAAATAAACAACAACATTATTTATGAAAGTTGGTGGGTGGCGCAGTGGTAGAAAATCTGCCTGCAATGCAGGAGATACAAGAGACATCAGTTTGATCTCTGAATTGGAAAGTTTCCGTGGAGAATGAAGTGGCAACCCACTCCAGTATTCTTGCCTGGAAAATTCCATGGACAGAGGAGACTGGCCGGCTACAGTCCTTGGGGTCACAAAGAGTCAGACATGACTGAGTGTGCACACACACACACATTGCAGCATTGAAAACCCCCCAAAAGAAAATGAAAATTCAGAAGCATTACAAATCACTGGACATGGCCAATAGGCACATGACCAATGGGCTCACACTTCAAATTCACCCTCCTAGGCAGTGGAGTGATTGGAAGGGCACCTGGCTTTTTGCAGGGAGCAGAAGTCCTGGCCAAAGGACCTATAGGTCCTCCTCTGGGGAATGGGTGGATATCCAGTCTTCACTGTATGACTCGACCTGTTGGTCTCCACCATGTTGATCAGCATAACAACTGCTCCTTATTTAGCACTTCCTGAGTGCCCAGCACTGTTCCAAGCCTTTTGAATGAATTATGCTTCCAAGTCTTTCAGTAACCCTGAGAGACAGATAAAATAAATCCTATTTTACAGAACAGGGAGCCGAAGCCAGGAGAAGGGAAGAGACTTGTCCAGGGTCACACAGGTAACAAGTGATAGAATTTATCTGAGAACTGCAAGAGGGTTTTCAAGAATCAGAAGGCAATGCACACTCCGTGTGAATACGCTACTTTCATTCTCTCGCTTCTTGTCATGGTTCTGGTGCTCAAGAAGGACACATACTCTTGCTTTCTTTTCCAACATCTTCCATCAGCTATAAGACAAAATCCTAACTTCTAACCGGATGTGACAGTCAGCCTCCAAGATAGCCCCAGTAATCCCTGCCTCGTGCTTTGCATGCGCTAGCGCAGCCTCCTCCCACGTTGAATCAGGGCTGGTCTGGAGGACCCATAGATTGTCGTGGAAGTGATGAATGGAGTGACAGCTGAGGCTTGGTAATAGAAAGCATTCTACTTTCCATTTTGTTCTCTTCAATCATTCACTCAAGAGGAAGCCAGCCTCCATGCAATGAGGACCCCCAAGCAATTCTCTGGAGCTGAGAGTTGTGGAGAACTGAGACCCCAAGCCAGCACTAACTTGTCAGCCATGTGAGTGGGTTACCTTGAAAGTGGATCTTCCCCCCAGTTAAGCCTGTATCCTTGGTTGACACCTGATAAAGTTGCATGAGGAACTCGGAGCCAGAAGCACCCAATTAAGCCACTGCTGAACTTCAGACCCATAGAAATTCTGAGACATGAGATGCGATATATTGTTTTAAGCCATTCAGTTCAGTCGCTCAGTCAAGTCTGACTCTTTGCCACCCCATGGACTGCAGCACGCCAGGCTTCCCTGTCCATCACCAACTCCCAGAGCTTACTCAAACTCATATACATCTAGTCGGTGGTGCCATCCACCCATCTCATCCTCTGTCATCCCCTTCTCCTCCCGCCTTCAATATTCCCAGCATCAGGGTCTTTTTAAGCGATTAAGTTGTGGGATATTCTGTTACACACAATAGTGAACTAATACATCTTACTTCTCAGGGCTTCGTAACTTCCCCTCTCGCCATCTCTCCATTCTCATCAGACTCCCTAACCCAACACACTGTGAACTCTGAACACCCTCTGTTTGAACTCCTCCCAGACGTTGTATATCCTGTTTCCTTTGTCTGGAATGCTCTTTTCCCTTCGTTCTTTGCAAAACCATCCGTGAATTCTCAGACATCCACAGATTTCTACACCACTGCTGACTTCTTTGATTTCTTGGTTCAGACCCAAGTCCTTCGTCCTCCCTGGTGTGGCCACTGTACTGTGTGCATAAAGACTCCAACACTTACTACAGAATTTCCCAGCTGTCTCCTACCTTATCTGTCTCTTCCCTAAGACCTTGAGACTCCTGACAACTCTTTGTCTTGCTCAAGTCTGGTGAGAGTAAGTACTAGGTGAAAGCTTGTCAGTTGAGTGAATGAACACTGGATGCTTCTGTCAGCTTCTCTGCAAAGCACCTGTTGGATGGTGTGTGTTAATGTGCTGTGGTATGAAACAGCCAGTTTGTATCATCTCAGGCTGAAAAGCAGGAGAGCCCCTGCCAAGTATGGACACACCTCTCATGAGTGCAGACAGACACGCTCCCCCACCAGGAGCACTGCAGCCATCTATAGGCTAGGGACCAATTAAGTCTTACGTGACAGTATCAGGCCACATACTTTCAGCCCCAGGAGAGAAAACGACTGTGGCAGGATGAGACAAACACTCTTCACCATCTGCTTTTCCCAAGTTTTCCCAAATAACAATGACTAAGAAATGAGAAGAAACACCTTCCAAATATAAGCTGGTCAAGTGTTGGTCGCTCAGTCGTGTCCCACTCTTTGGGACCCTATGGACGGTAGCCTGCCAGGCTCCCCTGTCCATGGAACTCTCCAGGCAAGAATACTGGAGTGGGTTCTCATTTCCTCCTCCCCGGGATCTTCCTGACCCAGGGATCAAACCCGGGTCTCCTGCATTGCAGGCAGACTCTTTACCAACTGAGCTACCAGGGAAGCCTAGTGGTATTCAAAAAAATAGTGGACTGGTAAACTGGCTATCAGGTTAAAAAACAAAACAAAACTCTGGTTTGTAGTACGTGCTGATTCCTATGGTGTAGATTCTCCCACGTCCATACCGGTTTCAGGTTTCCAGGAGTTTAACAGTCAGGCAGTAAAATTCTTAAACTTTACGTGCTGGCCATAGTGAGCTGATGCTCTGACCCCAGCGAAAGTAGAGTAGGACCAGGTGGCTAGCAGTGTGAGTACTGCACCCACTGCCTGGGTGTGCGTCCCGGCTTCTCCGTGTAAGGACTCTGTGGCCATGGCCGTGCTACCTTCTTTTTTTTTTTTTTTTAGTTGAAGTGAGATTGATGTTGGGCTTCCCAGGTGGCTCAGTGATAAAGAATCTGCCTTCCAATCAGGAGACACGAGTTTTATCCCTGGGTTGGGAAGATCCCCTGGAGAAGGAAATGGCAACCCACTCCAGTATTCTTGCCTGGGAAATCCGGAGAGAGGAGCCTGGTGGGCTACAGTCCATGGGGTTGCAAAGAATCAGACACAATAGTGACTTGTTGTACAATAGCTGTGCACAATATTATATGAGTTACAGGTATGCAATATAGATGTATGATTTTTATAGGTTAGACTTCATTTGCAGTTATATTTTGTCTATATTCTTGTAGTTTATTTTATACATAACAGTTTGTACCCTAACCTTCTCTCCCTGGGTTGCCCCTTCCCCCTCCCTCTCCATGCTGGTAACTGATACTTTGTTCTCTGTAAGTGAGTCTGCTTCTTTTTTGTTGTATTTTTTAGATTTGATATAAAAGTGATAACTTACAGCATTTTTCTTTCTCCATTTCATTTAGCATAGTATTTTCCAAGTCCATCCATAATCCTGCAAATGCCAACCTTTCATTCTTTTTGTGGCTGAGTAATATTCCATTGTGCGTGACAGCACTTCATTACCCATTCATCTGTTGATGGACACTTGGATTGCTTCCATGTCTTGGCAACTATAAATAACGCTTCTGTGAATATTAGGGGGTGTGTATCTTTTCTAATTAGTGTTTTTCTTTTTGTGGATATATACCCAGGAGTGGAATTGCTTGGTCATATGTTAGTTCTAGTTTCAGTTCTTTCAGGATTTTAGTTTTTCTATATTGCTTTCCGCGGTGGCTGTCCCAGCGTACATTTCCACCAATAGTGTACAAGGATTCCCTTTTCTCCATGTGCTCACCGACATTTGATACTTGTGTTCTTTTCGATGATAGTCATTCTGACAGGTGTGAAGAGATATTTCACTGGGATTTGCATTTCCCTGATATTAGCGATGTTGAGCATCCTTTCGTGTTTGGCCATGTCTCTTTAATGCCTCTCGGTTTTCTCATCTGGAAAATGGTCACAGTTCTGGGACCCATCTCAGTATCATCTTGAGCATGAAAAGAGACAGTACATGAAGGGTACTTAGCACAGCATCTGGCACCTGAGAAAGAAGAGGTAGGTGTTACAATCATAAAGAGACAGCAACTCATTTGGAGTCAAACGTGTGGGCTCCAGTCCTGGTTCTGACACTGGATTACTACGTGACTATGGCCACTGGCCTCAGCTCTCTGGGAAATGGGGCTTCCCAGGGGGCCCTAGTGGTACTGCCTGCCAATGCAGGAGATGGAAGAGATGCAGGTTTGACCCCTGGGTCAGCAAGATCCCCTGGAGGAGGCCATGGCAACCCACTCCAGTATTCCTGCCTGAAGAATCCCATGGACACAGGAGTCTGTGTGGGGGCAGTCCACGTGGTTGCACAGAGTCAGACATGACTGGAGCAACTCAGCACGTGTGACAGTGACCTGTGTGGGGGGCTTATTAAGTCCTGGGCACCACACCGAGTCCTCTGCCTCTATCTTTATCGTCTATCCCACAAACCCCAGGTAGCAGATTCTTGTATGACCCCATATTTTAAGTGAGGAGCTGAGACTAAGAAAGGAACAGTAATTGGCCCAAAGCCATATAGCTTGTGAGTTCTAGGATTTGAAGCCTAAATTACTACACTTAATGCCCATTTCTTTCATTAGCAACACATATTTAATGAGATCATGTAGCAGAAACATTTCAAGAACTACAAAGCACTAAGAAACGATGGATATTGTGGTTGCCATTCCTTGACTATAGAAAGCATATTTATGGAGTCTTCATTTCTGCCAGGTGTCCTACAGTGCGGGCTGGGCAGACTCGGTCCCAGGCCTTGCAGAGCCTCCTGAGGGGAGGAAGTGGTATCAAGTTTCCCTTTTTTTCCCCCAGCAAAGCTGGAAAAAAAAGTTGGAATTCTCATTTCCCAAATGCTGTATATGAAAAGCTAGCAGGATTCACACCTCTGGCTGGCAAGCAGAACCCAGCTCTAAGACAGCACTCCATGTAGCAAGTTCCTAGGCTGCTGGATTCTTGGAGGTGGGAAGGGAGCAGACATCCACTGGGAACTGGACCAGCCTCCCAGATGCTGGTGCCTTTTACCATCACCACAGCCCCACTCAGCAGGGATGGTTTCCTATGTTTCTCTCTGAGCACGATTGCCCACAGTAGGTGAGAGCCGGGCTGGTACCCTAAGGGGGGTCTGTGCTCCACCCCCATCGCAGCTGCTGCAGGTGGGCTTTGCTCACTGAACCCCCCGAGCCTCCTTCCCCCCACCTTTCCCCAGGCCCGCACACTAGCAAGAAGCACGAAGCTCCCTATCACCGTGGATGGGCTAAAGCAAAGGGACAGCGGCAGAGGAGGCAGCCATGCCCGGCTCCGCCCTCTCCTCCCGTCGCCCACCACTGCTGGTGGCTGCTGGTGCTCAGAGTCACAGAGACGCTGCCCTATCCCAGCTCTGTTCCCGATCCTGAGCTACTGCTTAAAGCAACGTGCCCGCCTGAGGCAAGCAAATGGTCCTACCTTATCTCAAGACCTTGGTCCTTGTTACGGTGCATGACAGGGGCCACTCAGCTACTGGATTAAGAAAAAGAAAAAGACAGCTTGCTATAGCTTGTCTGTATTCCTTTACTGTTATGAGTATTAAAAGAAATCCAGCCACTGAGGATTCCTAAGAGATTTATCTTCAATGAATCGCTCAGTAGCTCAGCTAGCCAGCCTTGCCCAGGTGCTGTGCTCAGTTGCTCAGTCGTGTCTGACTCTTTGCGACCCTGTGGACCGTAGCCCGCCAGGCTCCCCTGTCCATGGGATTCTCCAGGCAGGACTACTGGAGTGGGTTGCCACTTCCTCCTTCAGGACCTTGCCCAGGCACCTGTCGCCTATCAGACGTTTCTTACTCTGTGCCAGACCCTGTGCTGCAGGTCAGAGGGCAAGAGAAATGGAAGAGTTGTCCTGTGGGGCTCCTAGGCTGTGGTCCCAAGTCTCTGGGACCCAGAACCGCAGAGGAGCTGGGAGGGGAGGCGGTGGCCAGAGCGTCCCTGTAGACCACTTTCCAAACTTGGCTGGGAAGGAAAAGAGAGCACATTTGAGGTTGGAAGCAATGAAGTCAGAGGCGAGGCAGAGGCTGCAGAAACGGGAGCAGGAGTGATGTGGAGTTCAGGGGCAGCGGCAAGGAGGGTGGGGAGAGGAAGCGGGGCCACCTCTTTCTGCCTTCATGAAAGGAAGTGCTGATACAGAAAAAAAAAAAAACATCAGTACTTTTCTTGGTCCTTATCTGGGGCAAAAAAATTTCAGTTTGGATATTAGCCAGACTGGGTTCCAGATGCCAGAGTGATGAGCTTTGGTTTTCAGAACTGGAATCCCTGCTCATGCACAGAGCTGAGAAGGCACACCCATGTGGGGCTGGGGAAGATTCAGCACCTCAGCCCTCCACCTTCACATCTCCTTCAGTCAGCCTTTTGGTACATCTCCTCGGCTATACGTCCCTGGGTACCATGTCATCTCTTTTATCCCTGCAAATGACATTATTTGATTTTCAGTGCTCAGCAGTCTAAATCTCCCCTAACACTTATCCTCTGTGCTGCTGATTCAATGTGTATAATTCTGGATGTAAAGCAGTCCCCGCGAATGATGTTTCTCTGCTAATGATGTTTCTCTTCAGAGAGGGGATCCACGAGAAGTTAGTGGATACAATGAACAGTATATTTTATCACTGAATAAAGGCGGATGCATTACTCCTTTGCTGTATTCTGGAATGAAAAAGAAATTAAATGGATTATCTCCCTGTTCGTTCCTTTGAACCTTAGAGAAATGAAAATGGAAGCAGAAGTTTTCAGGCTGAAGATAAACCTGAAGAGGAGACACAAAGTTCTATGGCTGAGACTGTCTAAGAAATGTATTATGCACACTCTGAGCATTTGGAGCAAACTGGAGGTTCAGAGTTGAATGGCCATGATTACAGTTTTGCCTTTTCAGAGACTCAGGGACCATTGGTGACTCAGTCAATTTCAAAAGGACAATATTCTGAGATGTTGGCCAAAGCTGTCTCACAGTTCATGCCTGCTCCACTCCTTGGTACCCATTTCGCATCTGCCACTTTCACGGAACACGTACCCTGCACTCAGGAGGAGAACACATATAACCAAGAAAAATTATTGGTAGATTCCAAAATAAACTCTTAAAACACAGAATAAGTTTCTTTAAAATTTAGGCTACTAACTGCAAGAGTTTAGAATTTTAGGACAGAAATGCTTTATCTTTTTTTCTTTTTTTTTTTTTTTTTAGTTGCAAAATTTGGCTTCATAAAGCCACTGGGTTGGAGGACTTAGTGTTAATGATTGCTTTCTTATACATGGACTGTGGTAGAACAGTTTCCACCTTAGACTTAGTCAATATCATGTTGGTTATGGGAGAAACAGGAGATGAGGGCAGAGAGGGAGGCCTATGGGAAATAGTTCTAAGAGAACCTCAGCCAGAGTCCCGGGATGGGAACAACAGAGGTCTCAGATCTGTCTGCCGGGACCAGAATCAGAAGGCTCCCATGATTCACATCACCTCTGAAACCCTGGGAAGAAGCGGCCTGGCAACGCCTCAGGGCCAGCCTGAAGGCAGAAGAGCAGTGGTTGTTGCCGGGCAGAGGCTCCTCGCCATGCCTGTGGTCAGGAGAGGAAGCCAGGGTGGTGGGTGTGCTTCTGAAATCTAATTTAGATCATCCTGGGAGAAGGAAAGAGAAAACAGAGAAAGAGGAATCTAAATGGATACAAGAGTGTGAATTCTTCTTCTTCTTTTTTTTTTTTTTTTGCCACGCCACCTGGCATGCGTTCTGGGATCTTAGTTCCCTGAGCAGGGATTGAATTTGTGAATTCATGTCCCCTGCAGTGAAAGCATGGATTCTGAATCACTGTTTTAAGTGACTGAGTTTACCTTGAACTTGCCTGATTCAGTTTCTCCCCTCCCAGAAAGATATGAGTGCTCAGAGTTCTAAGTTAAGTTAGATCATAGACAAAAATGTCTCCTTTTTGCCTGCCTGAGTTTGAGGCTGAAATTCAAGCTCATTACGCAAGTAGGAAGATACTGACGGTACAGCATAGTGAGCCCTAGAGTTTAGGTGAAAGCTGAAGAACCAGCCAGAGCATCTTGGGCGGGAGAGGAAATCTGTAGTTCTTCTAGCCATCGCTCAATTCATCAAGGTCACTGGCTGTTAAAGCTCAGAGCCAGGAGATCATTATTAGAGATGACTGAATCCTGCTCCATTTACAGATGGGCACTGGAAGCTCAGTTCAGCCCAAGTTCATATCAGCAGCCCAGACAAAATCAGCCTAAATCTCAGGATTTCTGACAACTGGTCCAGAACCGTTCCACATCACCATGGTAACAACATTCCCCTCTTGCGCTTCTTCTCCTTATTCCTTGGGTAGTTGTAGAGAGTGGGACGACGTTTAGAGACTTCTCTGGATTTGAAAGGAAAATGAACACTGAGTTAATATGACTTTAATAGGAACATGGATCCCATTAGAAGGGTCCTCTGTGATAACAGTAGAAAAATAAATTGATCCTGAAGCATTCTGAGATCCTCCCAAAGGATCTCACCTTTAGCACTCAGCCAAAGCCACAATCTCAAGTCTGGAAGGAACACTTGAGTAGGGAACCTTAAATCTCTTCCTAGCTTCAGTGGGAACGATGATCACCTTTCTAGTCACAATCAGTCCGTGGTGTTTGCCTGAACTGCTCAGACAACAAGATCAAAGGCTACTCGTAACTTTAAATGAGGAGGTGACGTGGTTTGTGACAGCTTTTCTTCTGTGAGCCCAAAGTACTGACATTATCAAGATAAATGCAGGAGATAGAGTTGCTATAACTTGTAGTTGTAACTTATGTAACTAGTATGGACTTTATGTTTTCATGTTGGAAAGTAAGAAAAAGATAGGATCTAAGACGCGTCATAGGATTTGATCCCACAATGGTAGTGTCATTTATTGGTATGTGCAATTATTGTTTGGGTAAGGGGTTCCAATCTATCATGCACCTCTCACACATAAGATGCTTTTCCGTGTGTAATAAGGGTCTGTGTTTCACTAATAGGCTCGGGAGTTGAGGTTACTTTTCTAAGGTCACAGGGCCTATAAATGGCAATGGAATTTGAACATTGTAAGTTTACCTGACTTCCAAGCCTGCACTCTCTTCTCTATATTCAGAATGTCTGAAACACAATGGCCCCAATTAAAGGCTGCTAGCCATAGAGATAATCTGTCATCTAATCTGGGTCTATTTTGAGAGGAAAGATTTGCGGCAGTGCTACTAATGATTAAGTCAGGTCAACAGGTGACAACTAAGACTGTCCTTAATAAGCCCAAATGCACCCTACATAACGGCCAATCACACAGTGTCCCCAAGCCTCCTTTACTGGTTCCACCCAATACTGCCAGGTTACACTGATGAATGGACCGCTTGTTCGGTTCCATGCATGCTCCCCAGTGCCTTTGACATCCCTTTCTAAGGGTGTGTCACACAGAACAAGAGCAATTTTCCTTTCACCTTCCTTCCATTCAGACTTTGGGCTCCTTGAGGGAGACGATCACTAGACTATCTCTGTCTCTCAGGGTAACCTGGAGCTCGGAACAGTCTTAATGTTAACTCAGCAGTGGTTGAATGAATGGTCCAGTTTGGATTCTCTTGTTCAAAGGGCTCTGGGACACATCTCTGTGTCTCACGGTGGGGTACACAGCAGTTTCGTGAAATACAAGCAAAGGCTGATTGTGTTCTGTGCTTGGTGATATGAATTTCTCTACATTCATTGTGAGAAATATACCTGCCTCTAATGTTGATAATTTTCTATTATTTCATTAATATTTTAAGTAACAAGATATTGCTATGCTATGCTAAGTCACTTCAGTCGTGTCCAACTCTGTGCGACCCCAGAGATGGCAGCCCACCAGGCTCCCCTGTCCTTGGGGTTCTCCAGGCAAGAACACTGAAGTGGGCTGCCATTTCCTTCTCCAATGCATGAAAGTGAAAAGTGAAAGTGAAGTTGCTCAGTCGTGTCCGACTCCTAGCAACCCCATGGACTGCAGCCCACCAGGCTCCTCCGTCCATGGGATTTTCCAGGCAAGAGTCCTGGAATGGGATGCATTAACGTAACAGTGATATTTGCATGACACTTCCACATCCATTATCTAATTTGACTCTTACAATAGCCCTATGATAGAAAGAACCTGCAGTGGGTGTTTATTCCTTTTATCTGGGCAGCACCTTTTACTTCTGGAGTCAACATGACCACCTTTAGTAAATCATATCTCGTATCCTCCTATCAGCCTCTCACAAGTGGTGCGAAGGTGAGTTGTCACCTTCCTCTACCTTGCCTCCCTAGGGCATGACTGGGAGTGGTGATGCAGAGCCAGGCACATGACCCAAACTAGGCGACTTAGAGTTTTCCCCAGGGCAGAGCGCCCTTTTCTCTCTATTAGTGAAGATGGGGAGAGGTGAGCCCCAGAGCTTTAGCAGCTACCATTCCAGCTTCTTGGAGAGTTTCAGTTCTAAGAGCAAAAAGGCCAAGAGAAGTACATGCAGAGAAGTCGTATTAGAGGAAGAGAGAGAGAGCTCTGATACGGTCTGAGTCCTTGGATCCACATCCTCTGTTTTTCCAGAAATTTGAAAAGCCTAAAAAATCCCCTCTTTTGCCTCAACCACATCAAGCTGGGTTTCTGTCATTTGCAACCCCCAAAGTTCTGACTAACTTAAAGTTATATTCCCATTTCATAGACAAGAAAGTTGAGGGTCTTGGTTGCTTGCTCAAGATAAAATGCCAGATTTAGGAATTAGGAATAGAAATAATTATGTTCTTCAGATGCCAAGTTGGGTCTCTCACTAAGCGGCACATCCTTCCTCCAGGGGCCTTTTCTATTTGTGGGCTTTCCTATCATCAAAAAAGAAATTTCCCTTCCCATTGACTTTCTCAAGGTGAACTCTCAGATTTTGCCTCCCAGAACAACCTCACACCCTCAGATATTTAATAACATATTTTGTTGCTTGGAGAAGGAAATGGCAATCCACTCCAGGACTATTGCCTGCAAAATCCCATGGACAGAGGAGCCTGGTAGGCTACAGTCCATGGGGTTGCAGAGTCAGACATGACTGAGTGACTTCACTATTTTGTTGCTAATCCATTTTCCCTGTTTAATTAAGTTCAACTCAGTTACCCTTTGGTCACTTAGATGAAGTCAAAATGTTTTGAGGCAGTATGAAGTCAATATGGCCTCCTGCCTGGAGATGTCCTGAGAGCTCAGGAGAAACTCAAATTCTAAACCAACTTGGGACTTTATCCTAGACAAGTGACGCCAAAAGAGCCGAGCCATCTGTATCCAAAGGGGGTCCAGATGTTCCCGCCTTCTGAGGGTGTGAGCTTGTCCATGTGGAGTTCCATGATAAACGGAGCCAAATAAAGCTGCAGCTGCTGAGTCCTTATCATCTTTTCTCACTGTCCCTTTTCCATGGAGCTACCTGCTCTGTGCCATGGCTTTGATTTTGTTCAAAAATGGCACTGCACGCATTTTTATCCTTGTTTTTGTAAGTTATTTGTCTCATCATTTGCACTCTATTAATTGGGAAACACCCAGAAACCTCAGTCTGAAGTGGAATGCAACATTCTCAAAATTCCTTCAGGAATTTTTTACAAAAGGGAGCACTGAGGCTCAGGGAGGCAAAGTAAATAGGAACATTCTATACTTTCAGTCCAGAAACTTCTTGTCTCTCCAGGCCCATATGTTCTCTAGCTTCTTGGACATGGCCACCATCGATTTATCCACAAAACGAACATTTCTAAAGTGAACTCGTCACTTTTATCACCCAAGTCTCTTCCCAGTCTCAGTTTATGAGCCATAACTGATCCATCCACCCATCTGCCTACTCATTAATCTCCATTCATTCAGTTGTTCAAGCCAGAAACTTGGGTGAATACCAACAGTGTTAGTGATGGATTCAGGCTTGCATTTGACCTTTACACCACAAAGTTCATTGCTGTAACTTCTCTCACTTCTCCATATATCATCTTGGTTTTAATGATTTTATCTGCAAAATGAGGATTTGAATACCGAGTCTAATGTGTGACACATTGCATTGCATTTTTGGTAGCATGGAAGAAAGCATGTGTGTATATTATATATAACATGGTGTCTGGCACTTGACCGTTTAGTGAATGATTAGTGTCATTATCATTACTATTTACACTACTATTGGTGACACTTTTACCTGTGCGTCTGT
This sequence comes from Ovis canadensis, assembly GCF_042477335.2. Lineage (NCBI taxonomy): Eukaryota > Metazoa > Chordata > Mammalia > Artiodactyla > Bovidae > Ovis > Ovis canadensis. The sequence continues at coordinate 18,493,304 of NC_091251.1, forward strand.
AGGTGTACAGGCACCAAACACTTTGTATATGTAGATATTTACACATATATACATGCATTGTATGTTCACAAGTTCACATATATAAATGTGCACATGTACACAAATATGTGTGTGTGTGACTAATACATGGACAGGCAAATTGACTAAATGAGGTTTTCAAAAGAATATGTCATTCCTTCCCCAGGGAGAGTCCTTGCAGGTTCACATTTGTGTAGAAGTATTTTCGGTATTATTTAAATAGTAAATTTATATATTATTATATCTGATAAGATACACGATTTCAGGTATTCAAAACAGATATTTAGGTCATGCACGAAATCAGTATTAGAGTTGGACATGACTTAGCCGCTGAATGGCAACTGGTTATCTGGAATTTATCCTGTGCTCTCACTGTGTTAAGCGCTTCAGATAGGTCACCATTTAGTCTGTGCAATAACACTGAAGAACAAGACTTGGAGTCTCTGCATCACAGGTCAGGGGCATGGTATTTAGAGGTTAGCCCTTGCTGCAGGTTACATAGGCTGTCTGTGGCTGAGCTGAGACCCTAGTTCCAGGGCCTGGCTCTTGCTCCCACCCTGTGTCCTCATCACTACAAACCAATTGCTATTTATGGACACCTCTGCCTTCGGGGTCCTTTTCAATCAGTTGCAGTTGGTAGTTTTCCAGTTCTGGGTCCCCAAGGTCACAACAGCAGTCTCATGTCTCTTTTTGATCAAGGTCAACTGTTGCTAAGTGATGGGTTTTTTCAGGTCTCTGCAAAATGGCATTTGAATAGCACTTAACCTCCCAAAGGGTCCCCAAATCCCTTCTCAGGTTGCCCTCTCAGAGGCTGCCTTTAGGGCCCAACCACTGTCTGGCAGCTTGACTGACTCTGTGTTTGGGGTCCCAGAGAAAGCTAAGATGGGCAATGCTGCTCTTTGAACCCCAGAAATGCAGTGGGGAGAGTTCAGAAATGAACCAAGCCAGGTCCATTTTCAAGGTACCCAGTATATACACATTTTCGCCTCTGGCTCTCCATGTGAAAAGATGGAGAAAGCTGTATTTACCAGTGCTCCAGTCAGGAGAGAAACACTTTAAATAAAGAGCATTCTCTAGACATTGTGCCTGCAAAGTTGTCTTCTACATTGGACAGCGCTGAAAGTGTTAGTTGCTCAGTCGTGTCCGACTCTTTGCGACCCCACGGACTGTAACCCCTCATTTTCCTCTGTCCATGGGATTCTCTAGACAAGAATACTGGAGTGAGTGGACTGCCATTCCCTTCTCTAGGGGATCTTCCTGACCCAGGGATGGAACCTGGGTCTCCTGCATTGCAGGCAGATTCTTTACCATCTGAGCCACCAGGGTGGGTCCATTAACTTATTCATTTACTGAATGCATCCTGCTTGAGAAACACTGTTGTCAAGGGCTCACATTTAATCCTCACTACAACTCAGATAAGCGCCATGATCTGTTTTACAGAAGAAGAAACAGATGCAGAGAGGTGAAGCTTCTGGTTTAAGGCCATACACTCTGACAGTCCTGGAGCTGGGTTTTGAATCCACACACTTGACTCCAAAATTGGAGGTTCAGCCACTCTGCAAATGGCCTCTTATACCAGCTGGACGAGGAAAGACGGTGGGGACAAGGGTGTCGTGGTGACTTGGAATCAAGAGGGGACTTGGGAAGGTCATGTCCAGTAAGGACTTGTGAACATGTAGGTTTTCTATGAAATGCAATGTGATCCTGCCCTAGGGTGCCAGAAACCTTAAGTTTAAAATGTCACAATAAAAACACTATATGTTTGGTGCAATAGACAGTGTTTTTGGGGGGAAGCTGTTGATGCAGCTGAGTCTGTGCTGGCATTGGTTGGGGGTGAGCCTGCCTGTGAGGATGTGGGAGTCAGCAGCCACCTGGGTTACCGGAATGGTGCCAAGCAGGGGTGAAAAGGGCATCATTCAATCCCATTGTACCATCTAACCCACCATTAAGTCTCTTCATTAACAAGGAGCTTGCACGTGGTTGGCTTCCTTAAAGAAGCTTTTCCTAACTAGTTTAAGCTTAGTAGAAAGCCCATGACATTTGGGATTTGAATTCCATTTAAGTGTTGCCAGGAGGAAAGTAAAAAAAACACGCACACACAGAGCACTGAGCAGCCCTTCAACTCCTACAGCATCAAAGCACTTTAAAAAGATCTCTAAAGAGACTCTGGGGGTTTTGCAAATTTCTCTTACAAAATAGCATTTTTGTCAGAAACAAGCGAATCAGCAATGCATGAATTAAAATCCTCTTGAAATCCAGATGGATTTTAAGATTGAGGATGAGAAATTTCTTTCCCAAAAGCCAATGAAGTCAGACCATGGGTGGGCAAGGGAAGGTTGAAGGGGACCATCTCTACAGGAAGTCAAAGTATCTGTTAGAAACGTTTTTAAATCTCAGGAAATCATGAAATAACAGGCTTCGGAAAGTTTTGCAAACCAGTTGGCCCTTTTTGTTCAAATCACTCTGTTTTTATGAAATCCTAGTAGATGAGCTTCTGTGTGTCAGTGTGTGTTAGTTGTTCAGTTGTGTCCGACCCTTTGTGACCCCAGGGACTGTAGCCCGCCAGGCTCCTCTGTCCGTGGAATTCTCCAGGCAAGAATACTGGAGTGGGTACATTTTCTGCTCCAGGGGATCTCCCAACCCAAGGTTTAAACTGGTTCTCCTGCATTGCAGGCGGATTCTTTACCATCTGAGTCACCAGGGAGGCCCAGATGACCTCCCAGGTGACTCCAAAATTTCGCCAAGACAGGTCTTGTAACTGCAAGTACAAATCTGCACTCTGATCATTTTTCACTGTGAGAAAATGGCTGCTGACATTATGTACAGCCTCTTCTGGTCTGTTTACCAGGGCATGTCCTCACTCAAAGACCCACGGTCTTTGGGATAGAGATGCTACATAACTGGTGTCCTACATAGGTTCGAAAGCACTGACAAGGTTATTCCAAAATCAATCTTGTTTACTCCAGCCTCGTGGCTAAAACGCCAGCGGGGTTCCAGAGGTTGAGGCAGCATCCATCCCTGTGAGGGACTAAAAAGCAGCTGCCCCAAGCACTTTGGGGTGAAGATGCTCCCTCCTCTCGCTGCCTCTCCGACAACCACCCCAGCCTGCTGGGCTATACAGTGGGAATCCTGCTCCCAAGCATGCGTGCAAGGGGGACTGCGTTAGGGCATAACCTAATCCGTCTCTTCCAGTTATGTCAGCGAAGGAGAGGTTCCACTTAGGAAAGAGGCATTCAGTGAACATGTATCACACCCAGTTTCTGTCGCCTTTACTTATGCTGTTTTATTTAATCCTCTTAAAAGCCTGGAGCAATTTTCTTATGAATATTATCCCCATTTTTGAGTTGAGAAATTTTGGGTTCAAGAATAACCGCTTATTTGAGACCCCTGGGTCTTTGGACTCTGAGGTTCGATACACACTATTCTGCAACTTTGCTCCTTGGGGGAAATGTTGCTGGGGGAAAGGGGGCATGGGTGTTGTATAGATATACTTCCTTGAAGACAGAGGTATAAAACCAACATCTCAGTGTACTAACTAGCCAAAGAAAGCATTTATTGAGTGCTGTGTTCTAGAAATGGTTCCAAGTGTGTAACTCATTTCATTTCCAGAATAGCCCAATGTTTTTATCCCCATTTTACATACAGGGGAGTTTGGGCACAGAACAGGAAGACTAAGGGACTTATCTAAGGTCAAGGATAAGAGGGGGTTAAAACTAGGATTCAGAGTCAGACAGTAAAGTTCTGGCTGCTTTTTCTCCCTAATTTTGTTAGGAAAAATTTCAAACACGCAGGAAATTTGAAATGATGCTGCACGTCTAACCCCTGGATTCTGCATTGTTCGCATTTTCTACATTTATTTCACTACAAATCTGTTCATCTTCCCACCCATTAATCCATCTTATTTTTGATGCATTTCAGAGTAAGTCACAGACTTCTGCATACCTCTCCCCTAAACACTTCAGCATGGATATCCTTGCCTAGAGTTCAGCATTTTTTTACAGGTTTTTTTTTTTAAGATAAAATTTACATAGAGAGAAATGCACAAATCTTAATTGTAACTTTCAGTAAAATCCCACAAATGTGTACACCTGTGTTATAACACATAGAACAAGATGTAGAACATTCCCATCACCCCAGAATTTTCCTTCACATCCCTCTAACCAATGTCTATCCCACTTGCTCCCAGGAAAACACTGTTCTGACTTTTTTTCATCATAGATATATTTTTCCTTTTTTAAAGCTTTGTATAAATGAAATAACCCAGTGCGGATTTTTTTTTTTTTTTATGGCTGGCTCCTTTCACTTGCCATAATGTTTCCAGATTTTTCCAGATTTTGTGGTATCTATAGCTTGGTTTTCTCTTGCTGCGTGGTGTCCCATTGCAGAAATATATCACACTCAGTTTATTCATTGCTTACTTATGGATACCTGGGCTTTCCCCTCCGCTTTGGTGCTGCAATGACTAGCGATGCTGTGAACATTCATGCGCTAGTCTTTCTGTCGACACCGGCTTTCATTTTGGGGTGTAATTACAACTCAGGAGTGAACTTGATGGGTCAAAGGTAGATTTATGCTTAGTTTTATACGAGACTGTCAGACTGCTTTCCGAAGCGGTCGCATACTTTGTACCCCCAGCAGCAGGGTGTGAGGGCTCCAGTTTGGATGGCAAGCAGCTAGCAGTCTGCTCCGCTGCCTCTCCAGTGCAAAGCCAACGAACATGCTCAGTTGAATGAGCTCCTAAAGGTCAGAAAGAATGGATCTGGCTTTAGTAGAGATGACACCTACTGGGACAGGGGAAAGTTCATTTTCAGCTCTTCAGCTTATTTTCCCCCAGAATCTTAGGGGCTGCACCAACAAATGCATAGCCAGTGTGTCTAGCACTCTTGCTGGGTGTCTGGCACTTGGTAATCTCTTTTGTATATTTCAATATATGAGTGCCATATGGCCCTTCCTTATTGGAGTCAGGAGCTATATTCGCTCCTATCTCACCAATTCAATGGACAGGAACTTGGGAAGCTCTGGGAGACAGTGAGGGATAGGGAGGCCAGGCGAGCTGCAGTCCATGGGCTCGCAAAGCGTCAGGCATAACTTGGCGACTTAAGAAAAACATTTCACAGATTAGGGAAGTGAGGCTCAAGGTGGTGAGTAATTCACTTGTGGCCTTCACCAGAGGCAAAGCTGCGATTTGACCCTACTCTGTCTGACTTCAGTCTGAACATTTTCTACTTTATTCCAAAATCTTCTGCAGCAACGGGGGACAGATTGAAGGAAACTAGGGGTAGTTTAGAGATGAATCTATACATATTGGGGCCCCAAAGCTCCTGATTCCTGGGCAATCTGTAACAAACAGAAGATATTTTGAACCAGAGTGATGGATGCAACTTTCCTTGGTAACCTTGCTGTTGAGGACTTTGTCCTTAAAGGAAATTTGGAACAATTGCAGACGTAGAGACAGAAAATGTTCTACAAGTAGTAGATTGATTCTGCCGTGAGCAGTTGCAACTCTGAAATAAAGAAGTGACCATCTTGGGCTCAGGAAACTCAAATAGGGGCTGTATATCAACCTAGAGGGGTGGGATGGGGAAGGAGATGGGAGGGAGTTTCCAAAAGGAGGGGAAATATGTATACCTATGGCTGATTCACATTCAGGTTTGACAGAAAACAGCAAAATTCTGTAAAACAATTATCCTTCAATAAAAGATAAATTAATTTTAAAAAGAGAGAGAGAAAAGGCCATCTTGACACAGAGTGTCAAGGAACAAATAGGGGAAAAAGACGTTCAGCATGGTAAGCAAAGAAGGGGAAAGTCACGTCTTCAAAGGTAAACACTGGAAGGCATCTAAAGATCTACCCACACGGGGCTGATTAAAAGCAAAAGAATGGTGCATCCATGCCATGGCAAGGAATGAGACCCACCTCTGTGAGCTCTTATGCAATGAAAGTGAAAGTGAAGTCGCTCAGTCGTGTCCGACTCTTTGCGACCCCGTGGACTGTAGCCCACCAGGCTCCTCCATCCATGGGATTCTCCAGGCAAGAATACTGGAGTGGATTGCCATTTTCTTCTCCAGGGGATCTTCTTGACTCAGGGATCAAACCCAGGTCCCCCACATTGCAGGCAGATGCTTTAACCTCTGAGCCACCAGGGAAGCCCTCTTATGCAATAGTGCCCTGTATATACTTAAAAGGGCTTCCCAGGTGGCTTAGTGGGTAAAGAATCTGCCTGCAATGCAGGAGTTGCAGGAGACACAGGTTCGATCCCTGGGTTGGGAAGCTCCCCTGGAGAAAGGCATGACAACCCACTCCAGAATCCTTGCCTGGATAATCTCATGGACAGAGGTGCCTGGCAGGCTACAGTCCAAGGTGTCACAACGAGTCAGACACGACTGAAGGGACCGAGTCTGCATGCATACACTTAAACAGCACAATACAGACAAGGTCAATTATTCTCTGTAGAGTATGAGCTGATTTGTATTGAGAAGAATGCTTTTATTCTTATAAAGCACATTTCTAGGAGGACATTTTCTTATCAATGGTTACCTCTGGAAGAGAAAAATATGAGGGGAAAGGCAAGACAGACTTTTCCATGCTTACACTATTCTAAACTCTACATTTTTAAAAACACTGGCAACATGTAGAAACAACTGCAAAAGAAGGGTGAGCTGGAAATCTTTGCAGACAACTTCTTTGTCTCAGAGTCCCAAGAACTATGCCAGCTTCTTCTCTATGGGCGGATGAGGGACCCTTACTCGGGGGGAGCTTTCTCTTTAGTCAGGACTATCTGTGGGCAGAATGAGGCTTTGCACAACTTCAGGGAGCACCATGTCAGCTCCAGGCTGCAGGAAAAGCACTACTCCTGGGTGGGCTGGAATTGTGGCCCCTGACACCCCTGGCTGCATGGTCTGGGTTCAGTTGTGCTGAAGCCTGGCCTTCTGGAACATTCTCGGCCACCTTGCTCTGGGGTGACTGAAGAGAGACGCTCCCTCTACCTGAGCGGTTGGCCTCTGTCCCTCTGTTGGGACAGAGGACTCATTCAGTGACAGCCTCTTATCATACCACACTCTGCCCCTCGGGAAGGGATGCATCTGAATCCACAGTCAGTCTCAGCATTCCACAGCTTCAGACTTTCCATGGCTGCCCTGTGCCTGCAGGAGTGCACAGCGCTTCTCTGCATGCTTTTAAAATGCTAATTCCTGGGCATCCTCTGAACGTTTCATTCTCTGAATGTTTTAATTCTTGGATCTTGGGGGCTGGAACCAGAATTTGCATTTTTGCAAGTGCTACAAGTCGATTTTGATATGAATCTTCTTCAGACCATGAACCGAGAAGTATCGAAGAAATGCCAGAACTGAACTTTTCTGAACCACATTTGAGGCCCTGTATAATCTCTGAACAACTGTCTCTTCCACACATCCACGCTCACCTTATACTCCAGTCGTTAGGAATCCCTTGCCTGTCCTCAAACACTAGGCTTTCTTCCCTTCCTTAGCATATGGCGACCCCTCTGCCTGGAATGCCTTTCCCCTTGTTTGTTGCTTGGAAAAGGTGTGTTCAGCTCCCCAGGCCCGGCCCTAAGGAAGTCTCCTCTCTGGCAGGGCGGACACTCTCTTTCGGCCTCCCTGAGACCGTTCAGTCCTGCTCCTGTGCCAGGAGCTCCCCCATCTGCAGGCATTTCCCTGGGCCGTGAAGATCTTAAGGCAGCTGTGTCTCTGTGTCCTCAGGGCTCATCTCCTCGCAGCTGTGCACCAGACTCAGAGGTCCAAGGGCACAGGAAATGACAGAGGCAGGAGCGTGGCTGCCAGCTTCAGCTCCCAAGTGACTGAGAATAGAGAAAAGGGAGATAGAGGCAAAGCGCCAGAAGACACATCAGTACCCAGAATTTGAGTCCTAGGGGCCAAAAGGGAATTCCTCTGGCCAGGCTTCTGGTTTCCCTCTAGGCTTGGCCAGAGCTGCTGGGACTGCAGCTGGCTCCCAGAAACCCTCTGTGGTTTCCTAGGTCCAGACATCCATTAAAGGTCTCAGTGAGAAGCTTCCTTGTTGATGGAGGACCATCTTGTTTCTCCCATCCCTCAACAGCTCCTTCTTGCCTCCAAGTCCCTTCAAGCATCTCCCACCCATTAGGTTGCCCCCCGCACGCCCCAAGCCTGGATGTTCCCTCTCCTCCATCCACAGAGCCCAAGTCCTGGCGCGTCACCTCTTACGCTCTCCTGCCTTCCGTCCTTGTTTCCTCATCCCAGCTTTTGTCTGAGCTCAGGCTTTCCCCACCTGGAGAGCTCAGGCACCCAGGTTTGTAAAGAAACATTTCTAAGCAGCAGCTGACAACACGCCCCAGGAAGACGACAGACCTCCCACTTGCAGAGTTTTTACCAAACCTTTAAAGGTTGCTGTCTTCTACCCTGCAATCATCCCACAAAAGCTGTCAGGAGCATCACAGGAAATGAAAACCTGTGATGAGCACAGTTCACACGAAAGAAAGCTGCCAGCCGGTGTGCCATGGGGACGCTGGGTCCCGAGATGAGCTTCTCGCCAAGAGCAAACTGCCCTGCAGCCTTCTCACGCTCCGTGTTCTTCTTCCCCTTGACCCCCAAGGGGTGCCTGCAGGATTGGAAAATTCTTTGGCTTTGAAGGGAGACAGTTTTGCTTCAAATTTCAGTTCTGCCGCTGTGGGACTCTTTCAAGTCATCTCAACTTTCTGAGCCCAGTTTCCTTGTGTGTAAACTGGGGATGTCATTAACCCCATAGGCTTGTGTTATACGCAGTTTAACAGAGAGCTGGGCACAGGAGCTGGGGAGGACCAGATGCTCAATAAATGATGGTTCCCTTCTCACTTTTTCCTAACAGCCCTCCATCTCTCCATCATCTCCTCAATCAGGAGCAGGCTCCAGGACAATGGGATTCGGAACATGCCCTTCATAGACAAAGCTGCCACTCCTTAGCTGTGCTGACTTGGGCGAGTTACTTCACTGCCCCATGCCTATTTCTCCATTTGTAACATGGTGAGAATAATAGCACCCAACACTATGTGTTACTGTGAGATTTCAATGGATTGAGCATAAATTGTGTATAAAGCAAACTCTCAATTAATATTAGCAGCTACTCTAATTCTTTATCTGTTCAAAATTTAGTGAGTGCTTATTGCTTCCCTGGTGGCTCAGCTGGTGAAGAATCCGCCTGCAATGCGGGAGACCTGGATTTGATTGCTGGGTTGGACGATTTCCCTGGAGAATGGAAAGGCTACCCACTCCAGTATTCCGGCCTGGAGAATTCCCTGGACCGTAAAGTCCTTGGGCTCGCAGAGTCAGACACAACTGGGCGACTTTCACTTCACTATAGCCTGTTGGGGATTTTGGAAGACCTGTAAGTAAGGTGGAGAACTCGCGCTTGTACCTCAGATACTCTTGCCATAAAGAGCTGTTTCCAATACTGTGTGTTCTTTCCCCTAGAAAAACACGAGCACATTCAAATGTGACCAGCCTGACGCAGCAGTGGTAGAATGCAGTGTAGGCAAGGGGGACATAGGGCTTTGCAGAGAAATAGCCCCAAACTTACATCACAAGCTGTGTGACACTGGACAAGAGGCTTCACCTCTCTAAACCTTGGTTCTCTCATCTGCAAACAGGAATGCTGATACCTACGTCTCAGAGCTTGTCGATAAAGATACAGAATAATAAAAAAAGGATGATCCCATCACATTAGCATCCTTCTTCTCATTCCCCAAGCCACCTACATTCTTAGGCTTTTCAAGAATTGTTAGAAAGCACACTGCCTAACCCCAGAGGGCTGGCCAGCTCAGGGGGATGCTGCTTCAGAAAGTTGCTCCAAAACTGTTCTGGAGTCCCCCTGAGGAAACTTCCTGGCACAGCCCCCAGGACTTCCTCTGCCCTTGAACTGCTGTGTTGCCTTCTCAGTTCTGGCTCACCAGTAGCATCTAGGGCTTTCTCTTTCCTCATGGGTGTGGGTGGTTGTTTTGCCTCTGATTTCAGCATCTCATTGTCCTAGGACTCCGTCACTCAGTCACATAGTGTCAGACCCAGATCACTCAGACATTTCCCACCCTTACAAGCAGGACCCTGTCATCAATGATTCATAGACACCCCTCACCCCATCCAAAGATCACACATCCTATGGGGCTGGAAGGAGCAGGGTAGAGATAAAGGTGATGACTAGTCATGTTACCATGTGCCAGAAACTGCACACCTATAGCTCTGATTAACTTCTATAACAAGCCAGTGACGGAGGCTTTATCATCATTTGACAAGTTGACACTCAGAGAGATGATACTATTTACCCACCAGTGCAAGGTACAACAGAGATGTGAACCCAGGTTCTTTTTAAAAAATCACACTCATAACCATTACACCACATTGCCTTTTGCCAAGCTGAGCTGGCTCTGAAGTGGTTCTCCGGGTATCAGCATGCCGTTGCCTGCCTATCACTCTACAGGTCAGGTGAAAACACAGCACATGTGACCACACACACATCCGTGCACACGCATTTCCAGCGGTGAGGTTTCAAACCCTGGGATACATCCTGTGTTATTAGCATGGTATCTCCAACTGCTTTTTTAAATTAAAATATATGAATTTTGGTTTTTTAGAGAAGAAAATGGCAACCCACTGCAGTATTTTTGCTTGGAAAACCTCATGGACAGACGAGCCTGGTAGGCTACAGTCCATGGGGTCGCAAAGAGTCGGACATGACAACAACAACAGTTTTTATTTTTTACTTAATTTTTTAAAACTTTTAAAAATTGTATACAATTTTTAAAGGCTGTACTCCATTTATAGTCATTATAAAACACTGGCTATGTTCCCCGTGTTGCACAATATATCCTTGCAACTTCTTTTATACATAATAGTCTGGACTTTTAATTGCTGCCCCTGTATCACTCCTCCGCTCTCTCCACTGGTAACCACTAGCTTGCCTCTACATCTGCGAGTCTGTTTCATTTTTTTGTTATATTCACTAGTTTGTCATATTTTTTAGAGCCCACACATAAGTGATATCATATAGTATTTGCCTTTATTTCACTCTTTCCAACTGCTTTTGACTTGAAAAAGAAGATCACTCAGGGAAGCTTCAAGAATATGGAAAGAAAGAGAATGTGCTGAGAAACCACTATAAAAACATCCGGGACCCTCTACCCTGGGAGTCAGATGGCCAAAAGCCCCCTGTCCTCTGGTCCCCTGAGTCCGCATTAGGAAAGGAGCTGAGACTCTGACTGCCAAAGGTAGAAGCAAGGAAGGGAGGGGAAAGATGGAGAGGGGACAAGGGAAGTGAGGGTGACTGCAGGCCAAGCCCTAGGGGAGTGATGTCCGCTGGGGTCTTGATTACAAATATAGCCTCAGCTTTCTCATCTGTAAAGTGGGCACAGGTCTGCCTTACTATGAAACACATGTTCATCACACCGCCACCTGCTGGTTGCCTCCTGAGAAAACACAAGCACTGGGCATTTGAGAACAGGTTTATAAATCGCCTCTTTACCTATGAAGAAACGAGGCTCCATGAAGTTAAATAATTGGACCCGAGACCCACGGCTAGCAAATCCCAAAGCCAGGTTCAGGTCAGGGGTGCTGCTTGCAGAGTCTGTCTCCTTCCGTCAAGCGATGCTTTTTCTCTGTCAGGAAGAACCCCAACATCCCCAGGGGACATCCCTCCCTGCGGGCTTGGCCTGAAGCCGCCCTCCCTTCCCTTGTCCCTCCCCGTCGTTCCCCTCCCTCCCTCCGTTCCACCTTTGGCAGCCACAGTCTCAGCTCCTCTCTTTACGCGCCCTCAGGGGGCCAGAGGACAGGGGGCTTTTGGCCATCTGACTCCCGAGGTAGAGGGTCCACTGTCAACGTCCAGGTAGGATCTATATTCAGTGCCAAGAAACACCCTACATTTGGCATGAAATTTCTCTAGATTTTTCTACTTGGGGTAACCAACCTGGGGAGTAAGAAACTAAAAGAACAAATCTGCTTTCTAAAACGGAGTCTAAATCGTTCTTTGAACTCTCGAATAATTTGAAAAAGACAGGGAGTGCCAGACTTATTTTGAAAGCATAGCTGCCAATCGGTTTTTTCCTGTCTCGTTTCCTCACATTTTTCGGGTTTGGCTATTTCTCCTCTATTTGGGACGAGAAGAGAGAAAATGGGACTTTCGAGGCTGTGGTGACAGTAGATTCCCGTGGCCCATTCCCTCTGCTCTGTGATGGGCGTGAAAAGAAAAAAAGAAAAAAAAAAACCGTGTTGCCCAGTCCTCGTCCATGTTTAACCCTGCACATGCAGTCACGTTGTTTGTTCCAAGTGCTCAGAAATACAAAAATCCAGTTCCCTGCCAGATTTCTAGGGGAGAGAAGGATGATACTAACAAGCAACTTTTCTCTCTGTTTTGTAAGAGTTGGGGGAAAATGCTATGACATCCACCCTAAATAATGAAAGTAGTTGCCTTCAGATTTCACAGTATCAGTGCTTTTCTGAGGATGCACAATAGTTTTCACTTTGAATGACTGATGAAAAGTTTGTACTAATTTCTCTCTAGTTGTCTTGTCTGCTCGGGATCTGAAGACTGATTCTTCCATCTGAAAGCTAGAAAGGCATTGTTTTGTTTTCACACTGAGGAATGGACTTTCTTCTAAGCCATCCAAACAAGCCTGTGTGCCCTCCTTCTCCAGTGTTGCTGCAATGTGGGTGTAAATCCTCTGCCTGCCTCCCGGGAAGATGGTCGGGAAAACCTCCCATACTCGTAACTGGGTTATGGGGTTGGCTCTGCGTTTCAGGGGGCAGCACCATGCTGAGTACCCACCAGGCAGTGTGGATGAGAGCTGATGCTGCCCATGGGGACCCAGTCCCCTTGGAGCCATATGAGTAAACAATGCTTTCAGATACAAATGTTTCCCACATTTGTTGCCATTGCAGCCAGAGAATTCAGAGTTATAGAGCTCAAAGGTTTTGCCTTTTGAGGAAACTCCCACTCCAGTACTCTTGCCTGGAAAATCCCATGGACGGAGGAGCCCGGTGGGCTGCAGTCCATGGGGTTGCCAAGAGTCGGACACGACTGAGTGACTTCACTTTCACTTTTCACTTTCATGCATTGGAGAAGGAAATGGCAGCCCACTCCACTGTTCTTGCCTGGAGAATCCCAGGGACCGGGGAGCCTGGTGGGCTGCTGTCTATGAGGTCACACAGAGTCGGACACGACTGAAGCAACTTAGCAGCAGCAGCAGCAGTGATCATCTGGCCCACATGCTCCATTTTACAGCTGAGTCAAGTGAAGCCAGCAAGATGCAGTAACCTGCATTTGGACAGTCAGTTAATTAGCAACAGAGTCAAGAGTCAAATTATGACCTTTTCCTGACCATCTACCTTCTGTGCAGCTTGGAGCTAACATGTTAATGTTAAAAGCCCTTTGGTGCAGTCAAAGCAGCTTTTAAAACCTAAGATCCCAACAAAAAAGAAAAGGAAGAAAGGAAGGAAAGGAAAAGAAGGAAGAAAAAAGGAAGGGAGGGAGGGAGAAAAGAGGAGAAGAGGGAAGGAAACAATGTTCTCAGGCCCCCCTGGCCTCAGGAGAGGGCTCAGCTCAGTGCATAGAACCCAGCTGAATGCAGCTTCCTCTGTTCGCAGTGCTGTTTCCAGCCTCTGCGTCTTTGCGTGTGCTGTTTCTTCTTCTGGGAAATTCCTTTCCTAGATCACCGATCAGCTCCTCTGGGAAGCCTTTCTGACCCCACCTGACTCCCCAGTTGTGACAGGCGTGACCATTCCCTTTCCAGAGCTTCTCTGAGTACACACTGCATGAGCACCCTGAGGAGCTTGTAAGTTACGTGCATTGAAGTCTGCCCTTCAGGCTGGGAGCTTCTCTGAGGCAAGGAGCAGGTTTTGTTATCTCCGTCTTCCTAGCGCCTGGCACAGGGTTGGCCACAGAGTGGTTGCTAATGAATGATGGTTGGATATATGCATAGTCTCTTAACATTGACTACTTTGCAATAATGGTCCCTTGTTCTGATGATAAAATATTGAAAATTTAGATCAAGTTAGTGGCACAAAGATTTAAAGCCGATAGTACCAACTTCAGTTTTCTGCCTCTTTTTCTCATCTAATCATATTTGTTAAATTTAAAAAATAATATGTATTAATCCAGTGCCAAAGAACCCTTTCCTGAGTGCAGACTTACCAGGCATACGCAAATAAATCAACATTTTTCCTGGTGATGCATAATCGTCTAGTTACCTACTAACTGCCCATTTTCTAGGGAGGCATCTGATTACTCATCTACTTAATTAAAGTATCTTTTTGTTCTAACAGGACCTCAGTTAGGTGATAATTATTGCTGGCATTCCCCAGCATCTCCAAGATTGAAGAAATGCTGACACATGGCAGAAATCCTCACTAAGTACTATTTCTAAAAGCGATATTGCTAAAAATTAAATTGAATGTGCTAATTGACTAGCACTTGGGCCTGAGAAGTGAATCTTCAAATTCAGACTAAGCCTACACAGGCTAGGGAAAAAATTATAATGAGAAAAATGAATGTTTGTATGTGTTTGACTACTAGCATCCCTTTTCATGGTTGACAAACTGAGGCACAGAGAAGGAAGCAGCTCCCTCATGGTCTCATCCGGGTAACGAAACACTAGAGCCTGGGATCTTGCTGGACTTCTCCAAAGAAAGGAACTAACACTTACTGAATGCCTACCAGGTACCGATGCTTTTCCTGTACATCATATAATGAAGTCTCACAAGAATCCTCTATTGTCTCTGAAATCAAATAATTTTGGCTTTAAATAAAGCATAAATAAAAAAGTCTCCCAGGAGGAAGCTTTTATCCCATTTGCCCGTCTACTTCCTTGCTCCTGCAAGGACATTATGCCTGGAGTAGCAGCAGCCGTCTTATGACCACAAGGCAACAAACCTACTTGCCGAGGGTGGTGACATAGAAAGAATAAAATGCATCTCAGTCACTAAGTCTTTGACGCAAATTTGCAGCTATTTAACTTCAGACTTTTTATTAGGTGAGGTAATTAAGTGACTTTTTAAAAAGTATACATTGGTCAGTAATTCTATTAGCTACAAATGGAAGCATTCTTGTTTGATACAAGAGCTTTGAAAGGCTCCCGAGTCCTTATTGCTAGCTCCAGAATACTCTTTCTCCAAGATGCTCTGCACTATCCTATGTGAGCAGAGGCGGAGGAGCTTGTCACCATCCTGCAGAGGGTGGAGGTGGCCTGTGTCTCCCTCTAGGGCTGCCACACTAGCCCCAGAACACGCCGAGCACTGATGAAACCTTCCACGGGGCGTCAGGTCACACTGACGGCTCCTCAGGTCCCACTCATGAGACCTGGGTGATGCGCAAGTTAGGCTCAACCGCTTTCAAACAACACCTTGGATTGCACACACAAAAGAAATTCCTAGGGAAGAACTTTATTTTCATGGTCTCCCATAAGTGTATACCCACACAAAAATAGTGCCTTCACACACACACACATAGTTCTGAGAAGAACTGAACTTTGGGATATTTTGGGAAAGCCTTGCTAGTTGAAGAAATGCAGTCTATTTATTTTCTATCTTTAATAGAAATAGATGCACATTTTCTGTCTCCTCAGGGTCGCAACTATTGAAGAGCATCGTATTTTACTGGCGTCAACAGTAAAATAAAATCTTTGGCTGAATGCAACAGCAACAAGAAACTACGGTGTAAAACTAGGAAGAAAACAATCTTCTAAAACAAACAAAATCTAAACGTGGTCTCCAGTGATGCCAGATTTTACCAACACCTTCGGTCTTGAAGAAAATTTAAAAACAAAGTTATTTTTTCGATGAAATCTATATAGCTCTGTTTTCAAAATTGGGAGGCATGGTGGATTTAATAACACAAAGAACCATATAACTCTCCCTCGGCTGTTTTCATCAAATGACCTGAGTTCAGAGAGGTTATTCGACTTATCTAAGGCTACCCGGCTAGACAGGGCAAGGCCTGGAGCTCTAGTCAGATCTTATGCCAACAACTATGCTCTGTTCATTATGGAAAGCAACAGGCCTCGATGCAATGGGAGAAGCCAAAATTCCATGCTCTTGACCATTAAGCTTCACTCTTCATCCGGCCCTACTTGAAGCAAGGAGGGGGTTGAAACCCAAAGCAGACATCATTTTGCAGAATCCCTCCCTCAGTTTAGATGTTGACATGAGCATCTTAGAGAGACATCAGTTTCCTGACGTTCCCTGGGCTCTCCACCCAGTCAGCAAGAATAGACCAGGCAGATCCTTGGGGATCAGTGGAGGTACATGTGTAGCTTTTAGGGAGCCAAGATAACTCGCTGCACTTCAGCAGAAATTCGTGAGTTTACAGTGTCCAGCTGCTGCAGGCTGCTTCTGGGAACGTGCTTTATGTCGTGAAGATTATATACCTACAACCAAAAATGTACCTACATAGACACGTTAGTTCATGAATCCTCTTGTCGCCTCAAAAAGGTGGGGATCATTACCTTCATTTACGAAAGACAAAGAAACCAAGACTCAGGGAGGTGGAGCGCCTGCCAGAGGACACACAGCAAATAAAGGAGAGAATTTCCTAATGTTGGTTTCCCAAACAACTTCCACACGCTCCATGAGTGGCTTTCGAGTCTTTCCCAGCCTGTGATTAGCACAGACGGGACATCTGGTTATCTTATTATTATCTTTTTCACTTTTGTTCTTGACATCTTCACCAGCTTGGAGGACTGGAGTCTTCAAAGTTGTCTCACTGGCCTTTATTTTTGTTTGAAAAGTTACCGTCTCCCTCCTCCAGGTGCCATCAAAGCTTGCAGCGAGCTTCTCTTAAGACTTTCAGCAAGAGGTGGCGAGCGGGGACACATCGCGCCTACCCCTCCCGCATCAGCAGTCAGCAGGCAGGCAGTCCCACCTCAACCCGGCTCCACCAGTCCCCAGGCATCTGAAAGCTCTTTCTCTCAGGAACCCGTGCCCCTCCGCCCTTTTGTATGCTAACACGTAGTGTTCTGTACGCTGACCCAAGTGTTCCATCTCTTTGTGCTCTTCACCATGACTGACATTGTTTCAAAGCAGAAACAGTCTTGGTCCTGACATTTATGCAGCAAGTGGGTGTTGTTTATTGCTGAGCAATTAGGGCATAGACTAACATAACATCACTTCTCAACTTGAAAATTTCAGAGAGAGTTCTGCAGACGAGTTCCCGAGAGCTCCCTCAGGCCCACCCCACTTCCCATTGTCTTTTTGCTTTTTCCCTCCTCCACACCCATCCACCCACCTGCCTTGAAATATGCTATTTCAAATTTAGAGTTCAAGAAAGTTTGTGTAATCTATGTCACAAAAAGAGATGTCTTTTTCTTCCACTGCAGAAGCAGCCCACGGGTACCTGTATTCTTAATCAAAAAGGCAATTTCACTTTTTGTCCTTGAAAACTGTTTTTCTTAAATGTCCCTGCCCACTTTGGACTGGGAAAAGCTGAGGTCAGGAAATAGGGCTAGACTGTTTATACCACTTTTCTTGAGTGACATCCCACAGTTTTGAATTCACTGCCCTCTTCTGTGAAGGGCACTTACGTCTTAGAAGTTACACTTGCCTTTTCAAGGGAAGAGAGTCTCCTCAGGTTGATCTCTGCAAACAGGTGCTGGATAAGAGGGAGACATCTTTGACAACTGCTTTTGCACGGTGGGTCAGAGACCCTGCTGGAGGTTGCAGTGGGCATTTGTCACCGGTTTTCTGCACCCTAAGGGATCCATCCAATAGTGCAGCGTCCTCGTGTGAGGACAGTCCTCTGGTTAGCACACCGCATCCTCACAGGCCCTGCCTTCCTCTGCTTACCTCTGCTGCTGCTGCTGCTGCTGCTAAGTCACTTCAGTCATGTCCGACTCTGTGCAACCCCATAGACGGCAGCCCACTAGGCTCCCCCGTCCCTGGGATTCTCCAGGCAAGAACACTGGAGTGGGGTGCCATTTCCTTCTCCAATGCATGAAAGTGAAAAGTGAAAGTGAAGTCGCTCAGTCGTGTCCGACTCTTAGCGACCCCATGGACTATAGCCCACCAGGCTCCTCCGTCCATGGGATTTTCCAGGCAAGAGGACTGGAGTAAGCCCCTGTAAACCCAGAACTGTAACCAGGAAGGGTTCATTTTACATTTACACTGGATCTGCTGCTGTGGCTTTAACCCTCACCTTGCCACTTTCGTAAGCATACATGATGGCCTGCCTCAGGGAGGTAACCTGAGTTGCCCACACGTGAAGGACTGTAGGAAGTGAAACTAACACATCCCCTGCCTAAGGCTTGCCATTCCAGGGACTTTTGCGAGGGTTCAATAGTCTTTTTACTTTGTTTCCTCCCCTCCCACCCATCTCTGATCCATAAAAGAACCTGGCAACCAGGCCCCGACAAGATGGTTCTTTCGAGGCGCTAGCCTGCCAGCTTCTTGACCAGCTGGCCCCCGAAAAAAGTCTCTTTCTGGCCTCGGCCCCTCGTCTCTCAGGTTCATTGGCCTGTCGTGCAGCGAGCAGAGCAAGCTTGGACTCTATCAGTTTGGCTTAGCCAGCCAGGAGCCTTGCTGCTCGTGGCTAGCTGATCCTGTCAAGGAATACTGGGGCAAGACCTTAGCAGCTGCTGGGGCCACTTGTCCTGAGGGCCTTTCCTTCAAGATTACCTGCAGTGGCCCGGCTGCCCTCAGTGGTTGGCAGTTGGGGAAAGGTACAGACAGACTTCTACTAGTTGGCAGACTCGGATTTTGTCTGAAGGGTAAGCCTACTCAATCTTACAGCCAGTTCAGCCAGTTCACTTCTTTTGTGTGCCCTTTTGTGTGATAAGCCAGTGCGCTTGATTTTGGAGGGTGAGTTGCTCCGGGAACATGTTTACCCCTCAATTTGGGTTTTTTCTTTATGGGACAATTTGGTTGGGGTATGCTATTGGAGAGGGGAAGTGTTGGACTCTACCCTGAACCAGTTCATTGGGAACTAGTTCTGGTGGGGCAAGCCCACCCTAGTTGGAATTAGCTCGTTTGATTTGTAGGGTAAATTTATTTACCTGATTTGGGAATAGGCTCAGTTGGAACCAGTTCATTGGGGAGCTGGTTTTTCTGGGGTGGGCTCATTTGTTTTGTAAACTTATTTACCTGATTGTGGGAATCAGTTCATCTGTGCATCGATGCCAAAATTTGTGCCATTTTTGTTGAAATTTGTCTGTGTCTTTTGTGTTTTGGTGTTATATATAAAGCTTATACAAATGGGAAATATTTCATCTATCCCAAAGGAAAGATTTGGGGGGCATGTATTAGATATGTTAAGATCAGAAGAGCAGTGACCTCTGAATGGCTCACAATAAAAGAATCTAGCAGTCAGAAGTGCTTTACAAAGGCAAGGAACACTCTGATAATGAACGGGCCTGGAGACTCCCTTGGACTAGAGGCGTTCAGTTCTAATTTGTCCTACTGGAGCCCCAGGTAACTTTGACAGTGGGGAACAAGTTGATTGAGTCTCTAATAAATACTACTCTCCTTTTAAATTAAATGCTCAGATAACCTTCTCCCCAGAACAGCTTGACATCAGGGTCCCACCAGGGCCTTTGTGACCTTGTCCCATCTGGGGGGCTTTGGCTCCAATTTGGGTGTTCTCCCTGTGAAGGGAAACTCCATTTATAAGGTGCTTTGAAGAAAGGTCACTGGTTTATGGGACTGGGAAATCATGTTACTGTAACTTTCTGGCTGGCTAGGTTTGGGTTTATTCTGTTTACTTTGGTAACGCACAGACATCTGGTACTCACTGCCTCCTCTAAGGCTTCCTCTCGGGTTTTCTTGTATCTTTCTTCTCAAACCCTCTGTAAACAGGCGAGTGGCTGTGGGAACAGCTGAGGAGCTCTGGCCAGGGTTGCTCTCCGGTGTGTCTCAAAGGCCTGCAGCCCAGTGTGCCCCAGTAGCTGCCACCCAAGCAGGTAAGGGCTCTCCATTCCTCCCCCTCCCTTAAGCTGAGGACCAGGCCAGAGGGGCTGCAGGGTGGATTCCTCAGTCCCTCCTTCCTACTTTTGCTGCTGCCTTTGCCTCCTTCCCGCTTGGTCCACATGGGTTTGTGGGAGTCTGGGTGTTGCCTCTGGGCATCCCTGAGAGGCCTTCTCCTGTAGGCTACAGGAAGAGGGGCGAGCTTTCCAACATGGGTGGACAGTTGTGCCAGTCCTTGTTGGGGAGGTCACCCAATTCTTTGGGGAAAGGAGGGAAAAACAAAACTTGGTTTACAAATGTAGTCTTTACAGGTGGTTCCAAAAGTCCTTTCATCACTCCTAAAACCTTCCCTGCTCATCTTATGAAGCTTGTAAATAAATATTAAAGAAAGGGGTTAACAGTCATCCTAGAAAGAACTTGGCTGTATCTTTGAAGTACGAAAGTCCTCTCTGGTGTCTTTTTAATGCAAATTTGAAAAGGGCAATATAATTTAGAAGATGGCTTGTCCAAGGTAATTGAAAGTTGCTTTTTCTACAAATATTCATATTTAGCCATCTAGCCAAGTGAGCCTGACTTGTTTCACCTGTGAGAACCCCAGTTTTAATCCAGCCTTTTTGTAAACTAATGGAGTTTTTGTTACTGTGCCTGACTCAGCATTGAAACCAAAATAAGGACTGAGGCCTGACTGTGTGTCTGTATGTGCCTTTTGTTTTTTGAAAAAAATCACATTGCCATGGTTAATTTGAGTTTCAGGTTCACAGGAAATGGGAAATATTTAATATTAAATTACCTGGTATTACTGGTACCTGGTAGTAATGTTGAAGTTTGCTGATCTAACAATAATAATAATATAGACAGGTCTTGAGTCATCAAGGTGTTAAATATAATATTAAGTATACTTTCATTGTGCCTAGGTTTAACATAAACAAGGTACTATATCTGTAACAAATTTGTCAGCCAAAATGTACCTCAATGTGGGAAAAAACTTAAAGAAAACTAAAATATGTATTTTCAGTAGAAGAAATGTGAGGAATAAAAAAATAGTGAACCCCACCTCCTTTCACTATCTCCAGCAGTACCATCCTGTCCTAAGCTGAGGCTGTCACCTAGATTACTGCCATGGCTTCCTGTGGGGTCTGTCAGCTTCCGTTCTTGCCGCCTTCAAAAAGGCAGCCTTAGCGATCCTTTTAAAAATGCTGGAAAAATGCTGGAAAAATGATTCCTGGGCTGAAGGCCCTGAGACCACCGCCAGTTTCAGCAATTCACTAGGACTCAGGACTCTGTGTATTGTCATACTCAGGGCTATGCATTATCACAGCGAAGGATACAAAATGCAATTAACAAAGGGAAAAGGTATGTGCGGTGGAGTCCAGGGTAAGCCGGGCAAAAGCTTCCGCAGTGGAGTGGCAGGGGACACCTTTAACCCAGCTAGCAGCAGACTGTGGCAGCACGTGTAACACGCTGACCACCAGGGCGCTCATTAGACCTGGGCCCACGGCCTTTACTGGGGCCTATGGTGTCAGCCCCTCTGTGTGTGCCCCAAAGCTCGACTCTAGCCTTCCAGAAGGAAGCACAAACCACGTTACCACATTGCTGGTGCGAACGCTTCAGGCAGAGTGGGCCACTCCTATCAGAGAGCAGTGAGGCCCTCCCCAAGTCAGGTCCCAGTTGCCAGCTAGAGGCCCACCTTGCAAACAGGCTCCTTAAGGGCAGCGGCCAGCTCCAGCACTCACTCTTTTCTGCACAGCTCCTCCACTCAAAGCCCTGCAGGACACCACAGCTCACACAGAGTACAAGCCACGGTCTTTAAAGTCGCTAAAACTCCCCACCTGGTGGAGCCCCCCGGGCCCTCCCTAATCTCACCTCTGACTGCTCAGGCCTCCCGCTCTGCCCAGGCCACACTGGCCTCCTTGCTGCTCAGGGAACCCAGCAGGCCCGCGTGTTCAACCAGAAGAGCTGTACTCACTGTTTCTTCTTCCCCAAAGGTGTCCCCCTCTGCAGCCCATTTGGGCTCCTCTCTCTCCTTCAGCGGCACACGTGAGCCCTCCCCAGGCCCAGTCCAGGCTCTGCACTGTCTCTGACCCTTCCCTCCTTTGTCCTTTCCGTTGCCTTCTAACACACTGGAGAGTTTATTTGGCTTATTGTCTGTATGTTCAGTAAGAAGATAAGCCTCAGAATGCTGGGCACGTGTGTGTTTTATTTATTTCCTGTTCCTGAAAAATGTCTTGATGAAGCAACGTAACCTAAGTTCACTCCCATAACCTAGAGCATAAGAAAGAACTGGCGGTCCAGTGGTTAAGACTTCGCCTTCCAGCGCAGGGGGTGTGGGCTCGATCCCTGGTCGGGGAGCAAGGATCCCACGTGTCTTGCAGTCAAAAAGCCAAAAAATAAAACAGAATGAATATTGTAACAAATTCAATAAAGACTTTTCCATATTAAACAAAAAACATCTTTAAAAAAGAGCAGGGCTGTGGTGTCAGATGGGTTAGAATTTTCACTCCACCACGAAGTAATCTGTATCACCTTCCGTATGGTTCACATTGATCTGACCACAGTTTCTTCATCTGTTGAAGAAGGATATTAATAATATCTGCATCAAGAGTTGCTGTAGGTGTGATGGTCATTAATATGCATAAGCTCTTCCAGAACATGGAAAGTCTTCTATATGTATTAGCTCTTTTATTATTTCCTTTCTTTTATTAAACCATTATTTTTGATGTGTTTTATAAAGATTTCAAACAAAACAAAAGTAGAGAGAATAATAGAATGGATTTTAGTGTATCCAGCAACCAGCTTCAACAATGACCAATTTAGAGCCAATTGTGTTTTATCTATTATCTCCCCCCAATTCCTGCAACCCCTATCCTCAGATTATTTTGAAGAAACCCCAGACATTACATGTCATTCATAAATATTCCAGTATGCAGCTTTAAAAGATAAAGATTCACTTTTAAAAATATACAAGTGCAGTAGTACCTAACCTAAAAGTGAAAGCTAATCCCTGAATATTAACAAAAAAATCCAGCTAGTGTTTGCATTTCCTTGGTTCTTCACCACCTCTTTCCTGGACTGTCGGGCGATACCGGAATGGTCTCCCTGCCGACAGGTTCTCTATCCAAGGCTCCTACTGCTCTGCTCCTCCGAGCGCTTCATAGATCGTAGGGCTGAGGCTCTCTGCCCCATCCCCGCTGCAAAGCCTCTGCTAGCTCCCTAGCGCCTGCATTAGAGGACCTGACGCTTTGCTGGTTCTGGCCATCCCCCTTCCTGTATCACCCCTTCCTCCCTTCCAAACCCTAGCTCCGTCAGCCTCTCTCAGGTCAGCCTTTCCTCTGTGCCTCTGGCTCTGCTGTTCCTTCTGCCTGGAACACACTTTTCTTTCTTCTCTGCTGCTGCTCTTGTCTTCCACTCTTCTCCCAGGCCAAGGCAGTCACTCCAACTCGAGGCCCCCAAGCTCTTGTACCTTGTGAGACGCCCATGGCATCTCTCGTACCTTTCCTGCCTCCTGATGGCCCCCTGTGCTGCGTTCCTCAAAGACCAGAGCTAGTCTTATATATCTGGGCCTCTAGAGCCTGAGCAGGGATAGGAAACAGAAGATGAATGAAGGAATGGGTTAACAAATGGAAAATGAACACAAGACTTAGAAAGATGATTATTTCAGAGCTTGCAGCTTATCCCTCTCTCTCTGTCTCTCTGGGTCCACACTACTCATTTATTTATTTTTAATGGAAGGGTAATTGCTTTGCAGCATTGCATGGATTTCTACCAAACATCAACATGAATCAGCCATAGGTTTACCCAGGTTCCCTCCGACTTGAACACACACCACTCATTTTTATGTCTAACTCTTTATCGCACTGTTTTTCAACTTGTGCAGCTGGCTTACCCTTCTGTTCCCTGGCAGGTCAGAACTTTTTAATCCTGAATAATTCAATGCAGGGTCTCAGGGGCCAACCTCAAGCCCTGGTTGACTGCTGCCTGCTCTCTGGCATAAGCCAGACAGGTCCTGGCTCATGGTGATCAATTACGTGAGACACTGCTTCTCTCTGAAATGACCCCAGAGCAGAAGGGTGGCCTGAGGAATTCCTGGGGGCTAGGAACCTCCAGCAATGATCTGGATGAGAATAGGCGTCTGTGCTAAAAATGCTGTCTTTCAGCTTGGCTGGCCCACTGTGGACCCAGGGAATCAAGACACAGAGGGCATGCAAAGTGGAAACACCTCCTCTACCTTTCACGTCTCTCGATTTGAAAAGAATCAGGAATTGTTACAATGGGTCAAATGCAGCTTCTGTGGGCTGGTGATGTCGAGGGCCACTTGATGTGTATTGGACATTGCGCTGGGAGCTTTACAGATGGCATGTTACCATGTTACCTGTCTATCCCCACAAAGACACTGACAGACGTGTTGTAACTCCTCCCACCCATTTTACAGTCAAGGCAGCTGAGATTCTAATAGATCATGAAGTCACAGAGAGTGAACGGAGAACTGGGATTCAACTCGAGGGTGACCCAGAACCCTTTCCAGCAAAGCAGAGCTTTCCATGCTATGCGGTCAAGCTCTTAAAGAAAGGTAAAATCAGTTTAGATGGTTTGGAACTGAAATGATTAAAATTTAAAAATGGAACAGATTAAACTAGAATAAAGTAGAATGGAAAACTAGAGTGCACCCTGGGTGGTAAGAACCAAAACTATTTCATGAAACTTTATATATATATATATTCATAAATATAAGAGAAGGAAATGGCACCCCACTCCAGTGTTCTTGCCTGGAGAATCCCAGGGACAGAGAAGCCTGGTGGGCTGCCATCTGTAGGGTCGCACAGAGTCGGACACGACTGACGTGACTTAGCAGCAGCCGCAGCAGCAGCTAATACTCTAGCCTGGAAAATTCCATGGAGAGAGGAGCCTGGTGGGCTTACAGTTCATGAGGTCATGAAGAGTCAGACACAACTGAGCAACTACACACACACACGCACATGTATTTATATGCACTGTTTTACATTATATACGTATACATGTCTACATGACTATGTGTATTGTATTGTGGTATAAAATGCATTTCTTACTGTGGATAATAGTCAATTTTTGAAAAACACTGCTAGAGCTCCCATAGAGCATATTCAGAAGATGAGTTTTCACCTTTCCTTCAAGACTTTACTCCCGTTAGTTGCTGTTCCCACTAGGGTTGTCTGCAAACCCACTGTATTTTCTGTCTTTATTATCTATCTCCATCACTTTTAGTTTGATCTGATTAGCTTCAACTCAATTCAATTCATATGCAATGCCCTCAACCCTATCCAGCATTAGAGTAGCAAAATTTAAGTGCCTGCTTTGGGTCAGCCCCTCATGATGCAAAGAAATAAATGTATCTTTACTAGCCACAGTGAAATATCTGAAATTCTGTTTCTTTGTCCAAAATACAAACTTAGTCCCTTGAGTTTTTCTAAGAAGACAGCACATCTCATTATTCTGGAGTTTGCCTTTCTCGGCCCTTTTGTGACCTGGAATTCAGTATAAAGTTAGAGCACTGGGTTTGGGGGCGAACAGGTTCACATCCAGAAGCAGGATGTGAATAGCGCTTCGGGAAGCACCAGTGCACTCAGAAAGTACCCAGAGCAGCACAGGCAAGCAGCCACGCTCCTGTGTCATCTAAAGCTTCCTGATCTAGTAAAGCTAGCGTTCTTAAAAGTTTAGGCTTGAGGAAGAACTATGTTAGGTTGTAGCAGGAAAACTTGCGTAGGGCAAGAGTGGGCAGGTGGGGACGTGGGGGCACATTCATGGCTGGAGAGGTGCGCTCAAATGGTCCAGGAGTCCTTTTCCCAAAAAGATCTGCTAGACTTCCCAAGAAGAAAAATGCAAAGAAATTTAAGACTAAGCATTCAGCTCTCATCTATTTTCCTATTGGAAGTAAGATTACGAAAGAAAGAATGGCAACCATAGGCAAGTCGCTCAGTCGTGTCCGACTCTTTGCGACCCCATGGACTGTAGCCTACCAGGCTCCTCTGTACATGGGATTTTCTAGGCAATAGTACTGGAATGGATTGCCATTTCCTTCTCCAGGGGTCCTTGGCAACCAAGGACACCCTTAAACTCAGAAAACCATGTTACTAATAAGATGAGGACCCTCATGGGCTGGTAGAATCAGAGCATCAAGGGTCCATGACTGCCAGCTCTTGTGTATGTGACTGGAACGCACGTTGTACCCATGGTGAGAGTTAGCATGCACAGTGGGTGGGGCTTCCCTGGGGGTTCAGATGGTAAAGAATTGGCCTGCAGTGCAGGAGACCCAGGTTCCATCCCTGAGTCAGGAAGACTCCCTGGAGAAGGGAATGGCTACCCACTCCAGCACTCTTGCCTGAAGATGGTAAAGCCTGCCTACAATGTGGGAGACCCAGGTTCGATCCCTGGGTCAGAAAGATCTCCTGGAGAAGGAAATGGCACCCCACTCCAGTACTCTTGCCTGGAAAATCCCATGGACAGAGGAGCGTGGTAGGCTACAGTCCGTGGGTCGCTAGGAGTCGGCCATGACTGAG
The DNA here is from genome assembly GCF_042477335.2 of Ovis canadensis. Classification (NCBI taxonomy): domain Eukaryota; kingdom Metazoa; phylum Chordata; class Mammalia; order Artiodactyla; family Bovidae; genus Ovis; species Ovis canadensis. The sequence goes on from NC_091251.1 coordinate 18,519,753, forward strand.
CGACTTCCCTTTCACTCTCAGGCTTTGGTGTTTTTTCTTAACCAAGTAATCACTCATGCACCAGTCACTGTGCTACGTGTTTTCCATGTGTAACTGCATCCTGTCATTTTAACTATTATTGCATTTTACAGATGAGAATACAAAGGCCCAGGAAGGTTAAGGTCAAGGTCACATAGCTGGTACTTGCTACAACCGAAGTTCAGGTCCAAGTTTGTAGCTCTTCAGAGCATATTTTGGGCACTTGAGCATTGAATATTTAATATAGTATTTGACATTTGTGGCAACCCCGAGGGCTAGACAAGCTAGATAGTGCTAACTCCATTAGCCGCATTCAGAGCTCAAAGCATGGGAAAACCTGGGATGCGTGTCAGCTCAGCTATTGGCTAACTGGGCGATATCATGAAATTCACCTCCCCTTCCTGGGCCCCAGTTTCCCTCCTCCCAGTGGAGCTGGTTGGACCCGGTAGTATCTAAAGCTTTTTTCAGCTTTTATTTTCCTGGATCCAGGACCTTGTCCAGAGTCTCAGGGCTGATCAAAACCAGAGATAGACCTAAAAACCATCTCTTGTTCCCCAGGTCTAAGCACCGCTCCCCCTCTTTTCCCACCATGATGAGCTTCTCTCTGCATTAAATTTTTCCCTTGGTTTTTCCCCTCCAGGTTTCTAGCTACTTATGAAATTAAAATACAAAATGAATGTAGGAATCTGGGTAGGAAAATAAAAGAACTCAACCTTAAATCATTGAGGTAGAAAAAAAATCTATATTTATCTATAAATCTATCTTGAGTTAGGGAAGGCCTGGAATTTGATATCAAACTAACTACTCACACATAATTGGCTTTGGAAATTTATATTCTAAGCATTGTTATTGAACAAATGACTTCACAAATTCCAGTCAGCTATTCGTTTTTTATTTTCCTATCCTAAGTCTCTTAACACATTTCTATCATCCCAGAAGAAATACACATATTTAAATTCTCATCAATCTTACATGTAGGAACTATTATTAATCCCCGTTTTACAGATAAGTAAACGGAGGCCAGAGACTTTCCTAGGGACACAACTGATAAGAGGGAGGATTTGGTCCTGAATCCTGGCAACTGACCATTTAGCATCAATTTAAAAAAAAATTAATTTATTCATTTTAATTGGATGCTAATTACTTTACAATATTGTAGTGGTTTTTACCATATAGCATCAACTTTTTTCTATTTTATTTTTACTTTATTTTGCTTTACAATCAACTTTTGACCACCACTCTCTGCTGCCTGAGAAGTATTCTGATTTGTCTGTATTTTCCCTCTCAGGAACAGTGGGACTTTTATTGTACCAATGATGAAATACGTTTCATGTTCCTCTCTTTGTGGGTACCCAGCATACTCAAGGCTCCCGTGGATCCAACTTGAAGGGGTTAACCCCTCCTATACACATCCCTGACTTGAAAGGGTTAACCTGGAAAAAGCAGGACTCACAATAACATAGGAAAGGGCCTTGTCCTCTGGTGTTTCTCCCTATCAGCCAGCGCTGAACCAGATATGATGCATTTAAATATGAATTCCCCTCTCCAGACGGCGGAGGGAGGAATAAATGAGCAGTTTGGGATTAACATATATAAAATAGTAAATATAAAATAGATAACCAGCAAGGACCTACTATATAGCACAAGAAATTATATTTAGGATCTTGCAATAAACTACAAGGGAAAAGAATCTGAAAAAGAATATAGAAACACATATACATGTATGCTATACATGCTGCTGCTGCTGCCAAGTCGCTTCAGTCATGTCTGACTTTGTGCGACCCCATAGATGGCAGCCCACCAGGCTCCCCCGTCCCTGGGATTCTCCAGGCAAGAACACTGGAGTGGGCTGCCATTTCCTTCTCCAATGCATGAAAGTGAAAAGTGAAAGTGAAGTCTCTCAGTCGTGTCCAACTCTTTGCGACCCCATGGACTGCAGCCCACCAGGCTCCTCTGTCCATGGGATTTTCCAGGCAAGAGTGCTGGAGTGGGGCGCCATTGCCTTCCCCGATACTATACATACATACATGCATATGTATATATATATGTATATATGCGTGCATGTTGTTTAGTCTGTAAGCCGTGTGTGACTCTTCATGACCCCATGGACTGCAGCATGGCAGGCTTCCCTATCCTTCACTATCTCCTGGAGTTTGCTCAAATTTGTGTCTGTTGAGTCAGTGATGCCATCTAACCTTCTAACCCTCTGCTGCCGTCATAACATGTATACACATATATACATAAAGATACGTATATATGTAATTGGATCACTTTGCTGTACATCTGAAACAAATACAACATTATAAACCAACTAATTTCAATAAAAAAGAAAAAATACTGATTTCTGTTGTTTTAATATACTGCTAAGATAAATCCATTTTCTCCTAAAACATAGTTCATTCTGCTATCCAGTGAGATGAATCCGTGGTGATGAGACTGAGCTGCTGACTGCCTGTGAAATTCTCTCAGCCTTACGGAAGCAGGAGCCGAAGGAGCTCTGGATTTCCACTCTGCCCTACCTGCCGATAGGGACCAGTACAGGTTCTTACAGAAGCAGTGAGGGACATTTGGTTTCAGCTCGCATACATTTGCTTCAAAGGTGGAAGCTTCTGCGATGCCATGATCAGCCTCTGTCCCTGCCTGGAAGGGTTCCACATGCCCATCACAGTTTTCCCCAGGCAGGACTTGAAGCTTCCCTGTGGTCTTCCCCTGATGCACTGTGCCTGGGGAATGATGTGCTCCCTAAGGTTCTGTCAATACGACCCTCCTGATACCCCTAGCCACCCGCTCCAGCCAGCTCTCTCCTCTGTGGTCGGGCGCCTAGAGGGCCCCAGAGCCTCAGGTACCATCACCCCCTCCCGGGCTCCCCAGCTTAGGCAGTAAATGGTCACACTCTCCATCTGGTCAGCAGAGCCAGGGGCCGGACACAGCTTTCCTTCTTCCCCTCCCGTCTGTTCTACACTCAGTCACTCAGTGAGGCCCCTCCAGCCCATCTGTACATCTCTCCCCGATACTTCTCCACCTCTTGGTCTCCACCACCAAGGTCTAGTTCTGATCTGATCTCCCTGTCACCAAACTTCACTCAAATCCACTTTCCTTACGGCAGCCTGTGTGATCTTTTCACCTGCTACACATGTCACGTTCTTCTCCTGCTGGAGACTCAGCGGCTCCCCAAATGCTTGGACCTGACACCCGTGGTTCTGTGCAGCTTGGCCCAGCCTCTCTCTAGGCAGCTTGCTCGGGGCACCCACCTAGACCTCGTATCCTTGCCCCGTCTCTTCTACAGTCCACACACACATGGGATTCTGACCTCTGTGGATGCTTTGCTTTCTCAAGCCTCCCAGGACCTGTCAAGCTTTCCTGATTCTGTATGTGGTACAGCTTTTGCCTGAAAGCCCTGAACTCTCACTTCCCGGCCTGGCAACTCCAGGGGACTTTGATCCTCTTTGCTTTCCATAGACATGAGCAGTTCCATCTTCTGAGCTCCTCCAGGCTTCCATCAGCCTTGTGTCATTCCGTAGTCAGCTTGTTTTCTAGGCTGCTTCCTCCACTAAGCATGCTCCCCAATTAATTGGTAAGGCTTTGCCTTAGTCATCTGAAGAGTCACAGACTGACTCAGCAATGGAAACTGGCCCAGGGTGGCCTTGGGGTGAGGCTTTGTGGAAAAAGCCAGTCCTTAGGAGTACAGTCCACAAGACCCAGCTTTTCTAATGCCCCAACATCCTACCAGATGTTTTCTTTTTTCTCTGCAGCTGTGGAGGGGGAGGACAGTAGCGGGGATATACACTTTGTGAGAATTGTGTGGCAGTTTTATCTGTAGCATGGAGCTAAATGTTTTGTTTATATAAAACAAGAAGAAAAATAAGCTGAAATGGTTAGTCTAAATGTATGAAGCTACAAGGGTTCTCTTAAACGCACTTGTCAAAATAAAGCATAAAATCCTCATGCTAAATGCTTAAGGCAGGCAAGTTTGAATTAATTTATAGCAAAGCAACTATGCATATATGATAACTTGGGGGAAATAAATTAATCTCTGATTTGTTTCCCCTAGTTTCTAGAATCAATTGTGAAAATATCTTCACATTTCAGGGCTTATATCAGCCTCTTAAAAACAAGATATTTTAAAGAAAGGTGCTGGAAAATGGGTACTTTTCATATAGTGTTGATGAATGTATAATTTGGAGTGATCTTTCTAGAAGGTGATTTAGTGATTTGTGTCAAACATATTACCTTGTAAATGCCTTTGATCTAGAAATTTTGCTTCTAAGATCATACCCTAAGGAAGCAATGAGACAATGAATGAAAGGAGAATAGAAAGATTTTAATCACACAGGAAAAAAAAAAAAAACCTATGAAGAAACTTTGTTATTTCAACTCAGTGGGCAAATATGTGTCCATTAAAAATTCTAGGTAAGACAAGCTACATGGATGGTCACACTACAATCTATGAGAAAAGTGGATCATAAAGTAATATTATAGTTTGTTCCCATTTCTGAGAGTGTAATCAATATGGCTCTGTAGCTATAAACATAAGTTGGAAACCTATAGACCAAAATGTTAGTGATCATAAGGATGATGACAGAAAAAATAATGAAAACATCTGTCCCTGTCATGGACTGTTGGCCAGGGCTAGACTAGTATTTCTGCCCATTCCCCTCCAACAAGAGGACATTCTAAGGTAGAGACAGTGCAAAGTGACGCCCACATCACTTGATCTGAGATAAGGAATAGGCCAAACATGAGCTGGATACAGTGCAAGTCTTCAGCTGGGCCACTGTCAAGGTGAGAGGCAGGAGGACCCGGTCAGGATCAGGTCTAGGGGCCTTTGGAGTCTCACACTTGGATTTAAATCCCAGGGCAGTGTGCCATTCTGCTCACTCTGCACTGCTTCAGTGAGTCTCTTTTCTTACCTGAAAATAAGAGATGATAACATGCTCCCTTTGTACTAGAAATCCCAAGGCCTCTGTGCTTTGTTCAGGAATGGGAAAGCGACAAAATAGTACAGTGAGACCCCATATTATGACCTGTCGAAACTATGGGAGGAATAAGCTGGAGAAATCAAAACAGAGGTGAAAGATGGAGAGAACAGAATCTTAGTGGCATCATTTTAACCCTAGAACTAATCATGTCTGAACCAGTAAAATCTACTCCTATTTATTTCTATGAACCAGTAAATTCTCCTGTACTGTTTAAGCCATTTTAAGTTGGATCTGTTACTTGCAGCTAGAAGACTTCTGACTCATCCATAATTTCTCATGACTATTGGGGGACAAATCAGCTATATTGTTAGTGCAAAATGAAAATGTAGGGCACATTGGTGAAAAAAGTATTAATATGTAAGATTTCCAGACTCTTGGAGAAGAGCATTAAACAAAACATGGGACCCTCCTAAGCACAGGGCCCTTTGTAAATATATAGACCTCATCAAATAAACTAACATCTGCATATTGGTTAGGAAACCCCAAGGCATGTAGCAAGCATTTGGGACATTGATATCTTTTATCATTATGGCCAGGCCAGAAGACGTTATGAGAATCCCTGGGACCAGATTTATGAGGTTATGGACAAGAACTGAGCAGCCTGGGTTGGATTCAAAGAGCAACAAATGGTCATTTGTTGAGAGAGGGACAGAGTCTGATTGATAACCTGGAAAGATCATTTCAGCTGCTGTGGAGAGAATGAGTTTTGGGTGGGGAAAAGGGAGGGGAGCATGGAAGCTGGACCATTTAGGAGGCTGGTGCAGTCGTTCAGCTGCTTTGGGCCAAAGAGGAGCTGCAGAGATGAGAAGGAGTCAACTGATTCAGCAGACGTTGTGATCTTGGTTAGGAGTGTGACAGGGAAGGAGTCAGGAGTGTGACTTGGTTAGGAGTGTGACTCAGGGGTGACATCTAGTTTGGGCTGAGCTCCATTCAGGGATGAGCCATGCTGGCATCATGCAAAGGTGGCTCTAGAGTTAAAACGAGGCCACTGGGGCTTTGTTTGCTCCATCTCTGGGGTTTGGCGGTGCTGTTTGGCGAGCAAGACAGAAGGAGGCCTGACTCTAGGCTGCTGTGTGTTTTTGCTACGCATATTTCCCTCAACTTTCACAACAGCCCCCCAGAATGGGGGGCTTTTAACATTTTTTTAAATTGAGGTATAGTTGATTAGTAATTTGTTAGTTTCAGGTGTACAGCAAAGTGATTCGGTTTTGTATACATATATGTATATTCAGTTATATATTTTATTTATATATATATATTCTTGTTCAGATTCTTTTCCCTTATGCTGCTGCTGCTGCTAAGTCGCTTCAGTCACGTCCGACTCTGTGCGACCCCATAGACGGCAGCCCATCAGGCTCCCCCGTCCCTGGGATTCTCTAGGCAAGAACACTGGGGTGGGTTGCAACTTCCTTCTCCAATGCATGAAAGTGAAAAGTGAAAGTGAAGTTGCTCAGTTGTGTCCGACTCTTCGTGACCCCATGGACTGCAGCCTACCAGGCTCCTCCACCCATGAGATTTTCCAGGCAAGAGTACTGGAGTGGGGTGCCATTGCCTTCTCCCTCTTTCCCTTATAGGTTACTGCAAGACACTGAGTATAGATCCCTGTGCTATACAGTAGGTCCTTGTTGTTTATCTATTTTGTGTATAGCAGTATGTATATGTTAATCCCAAACTTCTAACTTTTCCCTCACTCTTCCCCCTTTGATAACCATATGTTTGTTTTCTAAGTTTGTGGGCTTATTTCCTCTTTCTATATAAGTTCATTTGTATCAGCTTTAAAGATTCCATATATAAGTGACATCATATAGTGAAATATTACTCATTATTAAAAAGGGTGAAAAAAATAAAAATAAAAATAAAAAGGGTGAAATAATGCCTTTTGCAGCAACTTGGATGGACCTAGACATTATGATGCTAAGTGAAGTAAGCCAGAAAAAGACAAATACCTTTCACCATTTTACAAAAGGGAAAATGAATAAAAATTTTGTTAGCACAGGTGACAAATGGGACAGCCTGGGAGGGGTTTTGTTAGGTTCCAAAGCCCCCGACAACCCTCCAGTGCTACCCAGGGCACGTTGAGCTCTTCCTCTCTTCAGTCATCACCTGGAAAAACATGGGGCTTTAAGTCGATGGAGGTTGGAGCAGGAAGAACTCAGGCTGGCTATCGGCCCACTGCGCATGGGATCCTGGTTTCTAGGACTCCTCTCTGCGTAAATTTGGGCAAGTGACTTTCCTCTCCACATCTCAGTTTTCCTTTCTGTTAGTGGGATGTCGATGACCTTTCCCTCTTTGCATGGTGACTAGATGATTACATAGGACTGTGGTTGCCAGTGACTCTGGAACCTACAGGGTGCTTCTCTGATGGTAGCAGATATCAGCATTCTGAGATCCTGCAAATGCTCTTTCTGCTATTGCTCCACTTCATGCATCAGTGAAACAATGCAAGGTCAGTTGTCATCAGAGGGAGAGCACAGCATGGTGCTTAAAACAGGATACATGCAATGACAACTGAGCTCAGGGTACAAATTCAGCCACTTCTCAGAGCAGAGAGACAGTTAAGTGCATAGCCCCTGATGATGGCGGGCTGCCTGGATTCAAATTTTGGCTCTGATGTTTCCCAGTGATAGTCAGATAACCTCTTTGTGCCTCAGTTTGCTCATCTGTAAAATGGGTATAGGAATAGTGCCTAGCATAAAGCATTATTTTGAGGGTTAAATGGAAAGATGCATATGGAGTGCTTAGTACAGTGCTGGTCACATGACAATGCTTGCACCCTGGCTGCAAGGGAAGCTGGAAAAGCTCACTGGAGAAATGCAAGCATATCTCCACACAGCGAAATGTAGGCAAATGTTAATAGAAGCACTTTCCATAATAGCTCAAACCTTGAAGTGATCCAGATGTTCATCAGCTGGTGATTGGCAAATAAAATGAGATACATTCATAAATGGAATACTATTCACCAATAAAAAGGCAGATGAATAAACCTCAAAAAAAGTTATGCCAAATGAAAGACTTGGCCCAAAAGAACCACAAAGCATCTGATTTCATTCATGCGGAATGTCCAGAAAAGGGAACTCTAGAGACAGAAATCAGGTCAGTGATTGCCTGGGGCTGGAACAAGAGTGGGGCTTGAACACACATGCTCACGAGATTTCCATTTCTGGAATGATGGGAATTTTCTAAAAATTGGACTGTGGTGAGGGATGCATATCTCTGTAAATTTTCTAAAAAATCACTGAGCTGTAATTTAAAATGTGTGAAGTTTGTCGTTTGCAAATTATATCTCAAGGAAACTATTTAAAAGTAAATTGGGTTGGGGGTGTGCATTCAAGATTCAGGCAAGGGAGTTTTCTAACTAAAAAGAGACTTTGAAGGTTCTAGAAAGGCATTAAGAATGGTAAATGCCCACTACATGTTTCATCTTTATGACAATCTCATGAGATTAGTTTCTTCATGCATGAGTGCTGTTACTTCAGGTGTGTCTGACTCTGTGTGACCTAAGGACTATAACCCTCCAGGCTCCTCTGTCCATGGGCTTCTCTAGGCAAGAATACTGGTGTGAATTTCCACGCCATCCTCCAGGGGATCTTCCTGACCCAGGGATCGAACCCCGTGCCTCTTATGTCTCCTGCATGGGCAGTTTCTTTACCGCTAGTACCACCTGGTAAGCCCTAGCCTCTTCATCCCCTCTGGTAAATGAGGAAACTGAGGCCACAAAAGTAAGCTTTTTAAAAAATAATCTTTTGAAAGAAGATGTTCAGGGAGCCCCCACCAAGAAGCTCATCATCACATTACTTCTTTTTGAAAAAATTGAAGTATAGTTGATTTACAATGTTATGTTAATTTTTGCTGTACAGCAAAGTAACTCAGTTATACGCATGTAGATTCCTTTTCTTATATTCTTTTCCACTGTGATTTATCCCAGGAGATTGAATGTAGTTCTTTTTGCTATATGGTAGGAATTTGATGTTTCAGTTCAGCTCAGTTCAGTCGCTCAGTCGTGTCCGACTCTTTGCGACCCGATGAATCGCAGCACACCAGGCCTCCCTGTTCATCACCATCTCCTGAAGTTCACTCAGACTCACATCCATGGAGTCCGTGATGCCATCCAGCCATCTCATCCTCGGTCGTCCCCTTCTCCTCCTGCCCCCAATCCCGCCCAGCATCAGAGTCTTTTCCAATGAGTCACCTCTTCGCATGAGGTGGCCAAAGTACTGGAGCTTCAGCTTTAGTATCATTCCTTCCAAAGAAATCCCAGGGCTGATCTCCTTCAGAACGGACTGGTTGGATCTCCTTGCAGTCCAAGGAACTCTCAAGAGTCTTCTCCAACACCACAGTTCAAAAGCATCAATTCTTCGGCGCTCAGCCTTCTTCACAGTCCAACTCTCACATTATCCATTCTAAATTCTCACGTTTTTAAAAAGCCCTTTAACTCTCTAAGTCTCAATGTCCTCAGCTGATAATGGGAGTCACAAAGATTAAGAGAAATAACTAGTTTAAAATAGAGGGTTGACACAGAGCAAAGTATTAAAATACAAGGCATCATAATCTAAATTCCCTATTTAAAGCTTCTTAATAAACATTTATCTTTAGAAGTTAATATTAGCTCTAAAATTCATTGAATTTTTTAAAAGCATAGCTATTTATCTTTGAAAGGTACATGGTATCGATTCCAGTGACAGCTTCTCAATGCAAAGGAAAGTTCTGTTGCACCCAAATGAACACAAATGGAATGGCTAGGTACAGTCAGCACTGTGTCACAATTGGAAGCAATATTTGCAATACTCGATAAAACACAACATTGAATTAAGTCCAGTAATTACAATCAAACGCGTTCTAATCAGAAAGGAGATAATGAAAGGGAAATATCTGTTACCACCAAAGATGTGTTTTTCGAGAGGCTTATTTTTAGTAAATATTGTAACGGATTTACCTGGTCTTAACGATTTAATGATTTTTGACAGAGTTGAACAATTACCCAGCTGTAACAGCGGGGCAGACAGCTGCCCACGCATCTGAGCTGCCTCAGTTGCATCCTTTATTATCTCTTTCCTGGAGCTGGGATCCTGCCTCCTCCCTGGACACCCTCTTCACAGGCTTACTCATTAAAACCCTAGAGTCAGCATATTAACACACACACTTAATTAGCTCTTTCCTTTCAGGAGTTCCAACTGTTTTCAGGGTGAAGTCTAAATTGGTCATCGATACTCATGGCCCTGTCTTGGTGCTTTTGGCTGTCATATTAGACTGGCCTCTAAATTCCTGATTCATAGCTTCTTAGTTAGGTCTGTTAATCAGCATTTGCTCTGTAACAAGCAAGGCATGGTGTGTATTCAGGGGAGCAATATATTCAGGTATGTATTCAAGATCACACGTGTTGCTGTGCATCACTGAGATTTGAGGGAAGCTTGTTACATAGCAAATGCTGATTAACAGACCTAAATAAGAAGCTATGAATCAGGAATTTAGAGGCCACTCTAATATGACAGCAGAAAGCACAAATTGCCTGGTAATCTCATGCAATTAGGTTCTTTTAAGGTTACAAGGGAATAGAAATGGGCAAGCAGGAAAGATGCATGAGATCTGCTTTCAAGCACAAAAGGCCAAGTGAAACTTGTAAGCACATTTCAAGCCTTGTACGGAATGTTGCAATGGCACCCCACTCCAGTACTCTTGCCTGGAAAATCCCATGGGCGGAGGAGCCTGGTGGGCTGCAGTCCATGGGGTCACTAGGAGTCGGACACAGCTGAGCAACTTCACTTTCACTTTTCACTTTCATGCATTGGAGAAGGAAATGGCAACCCACTCCAGTGTTCTTGCCTGGAGAATCCCAGGGACGGGGGAGCCTGGTGGGCTGCCGTCTATGGGGTCGCACAGAGTCGGACACGACTGAAGCGACTTAGCAGTAGCAGTAGCAGCACGGAATGTTGCATATCACATCTGTTCTCATTCTATTGGCTCAGAAACACTCAGCCTACCAAACGGCCTGCAAAGGATCTGGGTCCTTAATCCTGTTACAGGAAAGAGTGGGAGACCTGGGAGCAGGTTTCCCATCTACCACACCAAGGAAACTGAGACTAGCAAATTTACCTCTTGATCATTAGTTTTCTCATCTTTAAAGTGGGGCTGTTGACACCATGCAGAGTTAAGATAGAAATAAATAAGGCAATGAAGGGGAAAGTACCATTTAAGCAATGAAGAACAGCACGGTATTTGTTGCTGTTCATACAACAGATACTTGGTCTCATGGTTTTTTCCTCCCCACCACAATGTTTTCTTTGCAGTGCATAACTATAAAAGAGTAAAGAAATATTTCCCAAAGTGCTTTAACACCATTGCTTTGACCAGCAATTGTTTTGCTGCCCCCTAAGCTACTCAATATGCCAGCAAATTTGGAAAACTCAGAAGTGGCCACAGGACTGGAAAAGGTCCATTTTCATTCCAATCCCTAAGAAAGGCAATGCCAAAGAATGCTCAAACTACTGCACAATTGCATTCATCTCACACGCTAGTAAAGTAATGCTCGAAATTCTCCAAGCCAGACTTCAGCAATACGTGAACCATAAACTTCCAGATGTTCAAGCTGGTTTTAGAAAAGGCAGAGGAACCAGAGATCAAATTGCCAACATCTGCTGGATCATGGAAAAAGCAAGAGAGTTCTAGAAAAACATCTATTTCTGCTTTATTGACTATGCCAAAGCCTTTGACTGTGTGGATCACAAGAAACTATGGAAAATTCTGAAAGAGATGGGAATCCCAGACCACCTGACCTGCCTCTTGAGAAACCTATATGCAGGTCAGGAAGCAAGAGTTCAAACTGGACATGGAACAACAGACTGGTTCCAAATAGTAAAAGGAGTATGTAAAGGCTGTATATTGTCACCCTGCTTATTTAACTTCTTTGCAGAGTCCATCATGAGAAACGCTGGACTGGAAGAAACACAAGCTGGAATCAAGATTGCCAGGAGAAATATCAATAACCTCAGATATGCGGATGACACCACCTTTATGGCAGAAAGTGAAGAGGAACTCAAAAGTCTCTTGATGAAAGTGAAAGAGGAGAGTGAAAAAGTTGGCTTAAAGCTCAACATTCAGAAAACGAAGATCATGGTATCTGGTCCCATCGCTTCATGGGAAATAGATGGGGAAACAGTGTCAGACTTTAATTTTGGGGGCTCCAAAATCACTGCAGATGGTGATTGCAGCCATGAAATTAAAAGACGCTTACTCCTTGGAAGGAAGGTTATGACCAACCTAGATAACATATTTAAAAGCAGAGATATTACTTTGCCAACAAAGGTCCATCTAGTCAAGGCTATGATTTTTCCAGTGGTCATGTATGGATGTGAGAGTTGGACTGTGAAGAAAGCTGAGTGCCAAAGAATTGATGCTTTTGAACTGTGGTGTTGGAGAAGACTCTTGAGAGTCAGTCCCTTGGACTGCAAGGAGATCCAACCAGTCCATCCTAAAGGAGATCAGTCCTGGGTGTTCATTGGAAGGACTGATGTTGAAGCTGAAACTCCAATACTCTGGCCACCTGATGCAAAGAGTTGACTCACTGGAAAAGACCCTGATGCTGGGAAAGACTGAGGGCAGGAGGAGAAGGGGATGACAGAGGATGAGATGGCTGGAGGCATCACTGACCGGATGCACATGAGTTTGGGTGAACTCAGGGAGCTGGTGATGGACAGGGAGGCCTGGCATGCTACAATTCACGGGATTGCAAAGAGTCAGATACAACTGAGCAACTGAACTGAGCTGAACTGAAGCTAGTTCCTCTGGAAAAGGAAATGGCAAACCCACTCCAATATTGTTGCCTGGAGATTTCCATGGACAGAGAAGCCGGGCAGGCTCCAGTCCATGGGGTCACAACTAGTTGGACGGGACTGAAGCAACTTAACATAACATAAGCTAGTTCCTGGAGAAGGCAATGGCACCCCCACTCCAGTACTCTTGCCTAGAAAATCCCATGGACAGAGGAGCCTGGTGTGCTGCAGTCCATGGGGTCACTAAGAGTTGGACACGACTGAGTGACTTCACTTTCACTTTTCACTTTCATGCATTGGAGAAGGCAATGGCAACCCACTCCAGTGTTCTTGCCTGGAGAATCCCAGGGAAGGGGGAGCCTGGTGGGCTGCCGTCTATGGGTCACACAGAGTTGGACACGACTGAAGTGACGTAGCAGCAGCACCCAGTATTCTTGCCTGGAGAATTCCATGGACAGAGGAGCCCGCTGGGTTACAGTCCATGAAGCTGCAAAAGTCTTGGACACGACTGAGCGATTGGACAGGACATGACCATCACTCACTTTCAACCTAGTCCTCAGGCTTCCCAGGTGGCTAGTGGTTAAGAACCTGCCTGTCACTAAAGGAAATATGAGAGATGCAGGTTCGATCCCTGAGTTGGGAAGATCCCCTGGAGGAGGGCAGGTAAACCACTCTAGTATTCTTGGCTGGAGAATCCTATGGACAGAGGAGCTTGGTGGGCTACAGTCCATGGGTTGAAAAGAGTTGGACCCAACTGAAGGGACTTGCCACGCATGCATGCAATCTAGTCCTCTGTTTTCTGGTAACAATACCTTGATACTCCTTTGAGAGACAAGAAAACACCCCTCCCTCACTGTCACTTCATGGGGTCAGTGCAGACTGTTTATCTACAACTATAGCTCTAAAAATGGATTCATAACCCAGGTCTGTCTGATCTGAGAGCCTGAGATGTCTTAGTATTATAATTGGGTCTGCAATGAGCACACATCACAAGCCTTGCTAATTAAAGCCAAGCCAGGACTATTGCTGGAGCTATTTAGAAAGAGGCATTTCTTTTTAAACTTGGCATTTTCAAGCTAGTAGACAAACTTGGAGATGCTAAGGGGTTGTCTTGCTACCCTATGGGGGTTGAATAAAGTCAACACAGACGAAAGCAGAATGAAGCAATGACGAGAGCCAATTTTCTGAGTACATTGACTGAGTATCTGGAAACAGCCATCCCCTAAAATAACCATATGTCTGGCCTTTCTGTTACATGAGTCAATGCTTTCTTTTCTTTCTTTCTTTTCTTTTCTTTTTTTTTTTTTTGGTTTAAGGCACTTTGAGTTGGATTTCTGTTAAAAGAAAGCTGACTAATACAGAAGTAGAAAAACTCCAGAACAAATATAAAACATATATCAAGGCTTCCCGCTGATCACTTGGGTAAGCCCAATCAGACTTAAGAGAACTTTTGCGCGCTGTACTAGCTCTGTTGGTGGTGTTGTCCAGTTGCTAAGTTGTGTCCAGCCCTTTGTGACTCCATGGACTGCAGCACTCCAGGCTTCAGTCGTGGCCTCACTGTCTCCTGGAGTTTGCTCAAACTGGTGTGCACTGAGTCAGTGATGCCATCCAACCATCTCATCCTGTCGCCCCCTTCTCCTCTTGCCCTCAATCTTTGCCAGCATCAGGGTCTTTTCCAATGATGGAAAACTTTGTCCCTTCGCATCAGGTGCCTCAAAAGGAGTTCCCTCCCACTGTTTGTCACTTGGCATCACCTTTGACATGGAAAGGGAGGTAAGAAATGGAAGGGATGTGTGGGGCCCCACACCCAGCTTATCCTCAGAGATCTAAGTCCCCAGTGGACAGCCTCAGAAGAGGTAACCTCGTCACCTGAAATGCTAACCCCATCTACGTTAGCTAACGATGACACCTGTCTCCCTCTCTCCAGCTGTCAAGTGCTTCCACCACTTGACCAAGGGACCTTCTGCCCAGGCTGAAGTCTTTCTTAAAATCCTCTGTTGACCCTGCCTCATATCTATTGCTCCTGGATAAGCCTTTTAGCACTGGGATTACATGGAACAGCCCAGAGACTCTGTGGGCTCTGGAAACAGACAGAGCATGCACTCGTGTGTTAAACCCCAGACCTATCACTTACCACCCGTATGACACTGAGCACGTCATCTAAACCCCCTGAGTGTCAAGTCTCCTTTCTTTAAAACCGATACAGTAACACATCTTTCTCCAAGGTTGTTGTGAGATTGTAATGACATGGTGGGTAAAAGGGCTCTACATAGCATGTGGTAGGCATTCAGTACATGGTAGGCATTATCATTTTCATTTCTTTTGTTCGTTCTTGCATTTTGTGCTATTTATTTGGTTTGCTGTCTGCCCTACTCAAGCAGACTACAGGTAGGTAAGGGCAGGCATGAGTATGATGCTTCCTTGCATTCCTTATCTTTCTAGTAAGATCTCATCACAGAATGGTTCCTTAATAACCTGACTTGAGGGAGAACAGATGAAGAAAACGTGTGTACGTGATGACCTGAAGGAAAGAAGGTGGAGAAATGAGGCAGTCAGCCACTTACTCAGCCATCCTTGACCGAGCTCTTTCTCTGGATCAAACGTTTAGGATAAAGTGATCACGTTTGAGGAGCTCAGTCAAGTGGAGGAGACCAGGCGAAAGCCAGCAAGTAAAACTAGAGCATTTCTTTTGGTTACAGATGATAGAAATCTACCCCAACCATCCTGAACAAGAGGGAGGCATGTTAGATAGATGTTGATCTTTTCAACAGGTTTTAGGAAGGAGGGAGGGTGGGAACAACTGAGTTGGCTCAGGACACTTTGTCTGGAGTGTTACTATTAACAAAGCCTCAGCCACCCTTCCACTTCCTAGGAGAAGTGTTCCTGTTACCAAGAGAGATGCTCTGACTGGCCCTGTTTGGGTTATGCATTCACTGTCAGGGAGGTCAGAAGGCCCCCCATGCCAGGGTTTGGAGGCCATTTCTTGGGAAGGTGCATCTCAAACAAGGCAGTCCCCAGAGAAATGGCTTCTACAGCATTTGGCACTAAGTAGAGATCTGCACGCTGTCCCTGATCAGGTGTGAAGTAGAGGAAAGTCTCCAAAGAGAGGTGGTCACTGAGTGTGGCGACCTTGAGAACAACTCATGAGATAATCCAGGTCAGCACACTCGGCCCTGAAGGAGGAGGGGCTTAGTGGGGCTTAGAACTGGAACTCACAGAAGGCCCTGTGTGGCCAAATTTCCCCTCAGAGGATTGTTACAATCACAGTGGGAAAATACCTCAAACAAACTGGGCCTCCTGAGCATCTGAGTTGGTTAGGAAAGCTGGTTTAGAGTGTAGGGGCCACTTTCCACATGAACTGGAGGCTTTCTATAATGTCAGGGAGGGACAGTACAGTTCAGTTCAGTTCAGTTTAGTTGCTCAGTTGTGTCCGACTCTTTGCGACCCCATGAACTGCAGCACACCAGGCCTCCCTGTCCATCAACAACACCCAGAGTTCACCCAAACCCATGTCCATTGAGTCGGTGATGCCATCCAGCCATCTCATCCTCTGTTGCCCCCTTCTCCTCCCACCTTCAATCTTTCCCAGCATCAGGATCTTTTCAAATGAGTCAGCTCTTCACATCAGGTAGCCAAAGTATTGGAGTTTCAGCTTCAGCATCAGTCCTTCCAATGAACACCCAGGACTGATCTCCTTTAGGATGGACTGGTTGGATCTCCTTGCAGTCCAAGGGACTCTCAAGCGTCTTCTCCGAACCACAGTTCAAAAGCATCAATTCTTCGGCGCTCAGCTTTCTTTATAGTCCAACTATCACATCCATACATGACCACTGGAAAAACCATAGCCTTGACTAGACAGACCTTTGTTGGCAAAGTAATGTCTCTGCTTTTTAATATGCTGTCTACAGGGAGGGACAATGGTAGGGGAAAACAAGATAGAGTCAAAAATGTGGGTTCTAGTTCAACTTAGCCACTTACCAGCTGTACAATGATAAGGAATTTTTCTCTAGAAGGCTCAGTTATCACATCTGCAAAGTGGAAGAAATCATATTTATTTCTCTGGCTGGATGTACGGGTTAGGGCAGAAGATGTGTTTGAAACCATCTAGCAAGAATTGGCAGGACCGGGAGGCCCATCCATATCCACGTGTTTCCTTTTACGTTGTACCTTTCCTTGCTGTGCTGTTCCCAGAATTCTAATAATCCTTTTGATGGATGAGTTTTGGGAAGAGTCCATAATGGCAACATTCAGTTGCCAGGAACTCAGTGACCCTTCATATTTCAGTGACCCTTTCATAATCCTGGGAACTGGCTAGGAGGGAGGTTTCCATACATGTGGTGAGTGGAGCTTGTTCTATTTGCACCTTTCACTCTTGATAATTGCTCATTTTTTGTGTTATTTTTAAATTTTTTTCATGCATGGGCCCATGGACCCCTTACTCCTGGCTGTGCCCGCTTTTTCTGGCCAAGTCTTTTTCAGATGCTTAATCTCTGGAATTCCAGCAAAGAAACCGCTGCAAGGCATTACTCCAGACTCAGGAGGAAGCCCTGGCTCCAATGCCATAATTCCCCCATTTCCATCCAACTCATGGAAAGGCAAGCACATTCCCCAAACACCTCATTGCACAGCAGAGGCCAGCGCAAACTGACGGCCATTATTTTATTTAATCCTTGGTTGTTCCATGGGCCCATCGGTGGGAAGGAAAGCAATTGCAGAGAGGGATCTGGAGAGTGGCACACACGTGGCATTGGAGGTACAGACCAAGGTCCTAATCCTGCTCTGCTGCTCACAAACTGCGTGGCCTGGGGTGAGCTCTATAACCTGTCCAACCTTGCTTGTCATCTGTGAAATGGTAGTAGTATCACTGGGTCATGGTAAAGCTTGGGTGAGATACTTTTCGAAAGTGCTTGATGAAATGGCATCTGGCTTGTGGCAGGGCCTCAGTAAATGTTAGTTTCATTCCACTTCTTTCAGATGAGAATTGCAGGCATCCCGAGTCCTTCTCTCCAAGGGCCTGCATCTCGTATAACAAGGCTCTTTTCTGTACTTCACTGAAGATGCTTGGCTCTTTTTGGTGGTAACAGATAGAAAAGGAAGGAATTAGGGGTTGGAACCAGAAGTGTGTGCATATCGACAGGCTTGTATTTTGCACTTGGAAACAAGACCACCAACTTTGTGACCCCATGGACTGTAGCCCCCAGGCTCCTCTGTCCATGGAATCTCCAAGTGAGAATACTGGAGTGGGTTTCCAGTTCCTACTCCAGGGGACCTTCCCAACCCAGGAGTTGAACCCACCTCTCTTGTGTCCCCTGCATTGGCAGGTGGGTTCTTTGCTACTTGCGCCACCTGAGAAGTCCCCATGAAAACAGTTAGTGGTTAGTTACTGCTCGTCAGTACTGGTAGTAGTTTTGCAGCTGGTGGTGATCAGCTTCATGTGGACCAGGAGCGTGATGTGTCACCTCACAGGGTAATATGGGTGCAGAGGGACAGGAAGGCTGGGGACCTCAGGTGAGCAGACCGGAAACGCTGCTGGGGAGGAAGTCACGTGGCCTCCTCCAGGTCATTGTTTTCAGGGTCACAAGTTGGGCTTTGGAAGGGTCTCTGAGCTATGCTGATAGAAAGGGAATGGTTTCTGAGGAGATCAGAGGGAAAGGAGATGCCCCTAGGATTCAAACTGCTAGTGCAGCCCGCCAGTACCATTTATCCACCAGCAGTGTTGCAGGTCTTCTTAAGCAAAGTTGGAACCCACCCATACTGTGTCACTCATTAGAAATGATGTTATTTTCTCAGGAAGAACAGGGGAGGGAGAGGAGGCAGACATGCATTAAAAGTGCAGTAAGTGTGAATGAACCAGACCTCACTTTTCTACTATAAAATTGATTTTTAAGGAAATGAAAAAAAAAAAAACCGCTTTAAAATGTTCTGGAAAAGAATCCAGGCAGGGAGATGAGGAGCTGATACTGAGGTGGGCTCAGCAGCCCAACCCAGTGGATGAGTTCAGATGTCAGAATCCAAGACCTAAGCTTCTTCACAAATTACGTGTGACCTTGAGAAAATCACTCAGTTCACAATTGAGAGGAGAACATGATTGTATACGATGCACTGAAAATGCTTAGCGTAATGCCTCGGTCTACATCTCTCCTTTCCTTATTAAATGATGCTTTTGTTGTTCTGTCTGCCCCAGATCCTTTTATCTGGGAACAGCAGCCAGTTTCTGTTGGGAATCCATCTCCTCTTGTACTATTATTTCTCTGTGGTTTAGGAGCAACTACCTTCCTTCTCTGGAGTGGACTTCGTGAACAGTCCTGTCCGAATCAGAGAATTCCACGGTAATTGGTTTAGGGTTAGGTAATGGCCGTACCAAGACACCTTAGGTGGCTCAGTGGTGAAAAATCCACCTGCCAGTGCAAGAGAGGCAAGAGACGCAGGTTTGACCCTTGGGTTGAGAAGATCCCCCAGAGAAGGGCATGGTAACCCACTCCAGTATTCTTGCCTGGAAAGTCACACGGACAGAGGAGCCTGGCAGGCTGTGGGGTCTTAAGGAGTCCTACATGACTGAGTGACTGAGCGCGCCTGCGTGCGCACACACACACACACACACACACACACAGTGGCCATACCGGCTCAATGAGAGAGACAGCTCTAGGCCTTTTTTGGAGTTACTGAGTTAGAAAAGCATGTATTTCATTGCGTATTCTGTTGGGTTAGAAAAAGATGTATTCCATTGCATATGCTAGCTGGAAGATAGGAAGCGAGGGATGGCAGAAGTCATTCTGCCATTATTTGACTAAAATGTGTCTGATAAGACAGCCCAAACAGAGGAAAGTAGAGTTAAAAGATATGGAAGGAGAGAATTTCTTGATGAGCTCTGAGTCCAGCTGAGTCTGATGCCAGACTAAAACCTTGCATGAGCTGGGTTTCTTTCTGTGATCCACAATAACTGATTAGATAGAGCCTGCAAGTATGCCCATAAATGCCCAGTTCACCAAATACTCCTGCAGAAGCTAAAACAGAGATTCTGCTCAAGTGACCCTAGAACTGTCTTCCCATCACGAGTCTATCACCATCTATCACATTTCCTGTCTCTTCTTTGTCATGTGGCTTTGGGGATGGGAGTCAATATCACCCAACTTTGTCTCTCAGGAGGGGCCTGGATAGTTTCTTTCTGTGAGCTGATGTGTATTCTTTACAGCAATAGTTTCTCAGGGTAAATAAGGTATTACTGGAAAGAACAGTTTAATGATCAAATAAGCTGGTGAAACCCTGGGTTTAAAAAGAGAGAACATGTTTTTAACACTGCAGGACTTCTCAGAGCCTTTAATGCACTAATGTCCCTAGGTCTAGGTACTTTCTGAAAGAGATGCTTAATAAACAGCCCTTGACAGACATGGCCAACCACGAAACACTTTCCGTGGAAAAATTCTCACTGGACTAGTGTTCACTGAAACAGAGTAAAACACACCCGCACACATAACTGAGCCTCGTCTTCATGGGTGGGAAGAGATTTAACATGGTCGGGGCTTTAACTCGCAGATCCTACCTGTGCCTATATTCATTCAAATATTTAATGAGCACCTACCTTGCACCAGGCTCTGTACTAGGACTTGGGGCTATAGAAACTAACAAGGTGTTGGTTCCTGCTCTCAAGAGGCTCAGAGGATAGAGGGGACGATGGGAACACACACGCACACACACGCACACACACACACACACACACAGAGAAAATGGCGGTGCCGTGCACTGAGAACTACAGTCGGAAGAGCTGGAAGGTGAACACAGGGACGGAGCAGGCAGCACAGCGCACAGAGCAGAGAGGCCTCCAGCCCAGACTGGGAGGTGCAGGAGGGATGCCTTTCAACTGATTACAGAGAGACTAGGCGTGCACTAGTATTTGGATATGGAGGAAAGCACGCACACAGGAGAAACACGTAAATTAAAGGCCGTCTATTAGAAAAACAAACAGGGCAGCAGTTTCATGAGACTAGAGTATGGAGATAAGTGGCTGACTGGCAACTACAACCCAGATGGTGAAGACTTATGTGGGAAAACTGGGGCTTTCTTTTGTATGTAGCTGGGAACCATGGAAGGTCATAGCTTTAGACATGTCCAGATATATCTTCCTATAGTTGCCCTGGAGAAATGGGAATGATGAGTTGGGAGGGAGATGATATGGGGGGTGAAAAACATACAAGTGTCTCTATGGTGCGAAGACGCTGGTGAGCTCCTGACGTGCCAGCAAATAACTCCTTACATCTCCAGAACGTTTGGATAATAATCTGAAGCCTATTTAATGCTCATTTCGGGAACCAGACAAAACCCTTAAGCAAATGTTTGCCCAAGCTTTTGAGTCCACAAAGCAAAACATGCAAAGGCATTTCTGGGAGGAACACTGATCCGGGGCAGTCATGATGGTGATTATTATTCTGCAGTGAGATACTGTCTTTCTGGAAAGGATTAAAATTATCACTGAATTGAGAAGAATTGGAAGCTTTAAGGAAGGGAATTACTTCTTTCAGGAATACCCCCAAGGTTTCCTATATTCAAATAAATCAGTAAGTTGTTCCTTCTCCACAAAAATTCGTGGCTGCAAACTGTACCAATTTGGCAGAATGACTGGTTGAATTAGACAAAGAGGGAGGAAACACTGCTTCCAAACGGTAGCAGTTTCCTTATTTTAAAAAAGTCTCTAGCCAAAATTTCAGACTCACATTAGTTCCAGAATCCTGTGGGGTGATGGTGGCTGTCTAGATTAGAATCTAGATTAGAATCACGTGTCTTCTAAAAACCCACACAAATAAAAGAGATGAGAGATGAGAGAGAGAGAGCAAGAGTAGAACCACCATAGTCAGTACCCACAGCATGAGTGAAATGCAAAGAACGTATCACTTCAGTTTATATGTACTTGGGAAAACAAAAGTGCGATACTAGCAGAGTCAGTTTCAGAGTTTACTTTAAAGTACAGAGTCTGGTAGGAAGAATTGATAAATAGAAAATGGAAGAGAGGTCTTACTAATAATGGAGCATAAATGACTTCCAGAAAGGTTCACCCTACAGGACAAGGTTTCCATCTAAATAAGACGTGTAGAAGATAGGTAGTAGCCCTGAAAAGACCCTGATGGTGGGAAAGATTGAGGGCAGGAGGGGAAGGGGACGACAGACAAGATGTTTGGATGACATCACCAACTCAATGGATATGAGTCTGAGCAAGCTCCGGGAGTTGGTGATGGACTAGATAGCCTGGCGTGCTGTAGTCCGTAGGGTCACAGAGTCAGACATGACTAAGTGACTGAACTGAACTGAGCTGAACTGGTGGACCAAAGCACTGGCTGATGGGTCAGAAAAGGAAAGGGGCTTAGAAAAGGGCAAAAGAAAGTTGTGCAGAAAGAGATGAGGCAGTGTTGGGAAAGAGAGGAACACACTGAACCCAGTCTCCCACATTGCAAGCAGTTTCTTTACCATCTGAGCCACCAGGGAAGCCCCTTAGAAGGTGTAGATGGAGGCAATGGGGGCCTGAAAGTGAAGGAAAGAAGGTAATAACTAGTGATAGGAGCATACTGAAACAACATACGTATCAGAGATGAAAGAAGGAAAGAAAGAAAGAGAAGCACCATTATTAAATACATCACACTTGATGTTAGCAAAGTAGGGTTGAACCAAGAAACTTAGCAAGTATATGACCTTGCCTATGCAAGCCTCCTCCTTCTCCCATAAGATCACCACATATTACAGGCCCAGAAAAATCCAATAAAATAATCATAAATAGGAAAAAATCCACAACTACTTAAAAGTTACTCTGAGAAGAAAACAGAAAGTGAAAATTACACTTTCTCAGAAGATAAAAACTCTTCAGAATTTAAAAAAACCCATGTAGAGAAAAATAGAAACACGGCACTTCAACATAATAAGTTAGAATTCAGACTGAAAAGCATAATAAGACACAGAATACTTAATAAAACAATACAATAGCAGTGTATAAGAGTTTCAGTTCAGTTCAGTTCAGTTCAGTCGCTCAGTCCTGTCCGACCCTTTGCGACCCCGTGAATCGCAGCACGCCAGGCCTCCCTATTCATCACCAACTCCTGGAGTTCACTCAGACTCACGCCCATCGAGTCAGTGATGCCATCCAGCCATCTTATCCTCTGTCGTCCCCTTCTCCTGCCCCCAATCCCTCCCAGCATCAGAGTCTTTTCCAATGAGTCAACTCTTCACATGAGTTGGCCAAAGTACTGGAGTTTCAGCTTTAGCATCATTCCTTCCAAAGAAATCCCAGGGCTGATCTCCTTCAGAATGGACTGGTTGGATCTCCTTGCAGTCCAAGGGACTCTCAAGAGTCTTCTCCAACACCACAGTTCAAAAGCATCAATTCTTCGGCGCTCAGCCTTCTTCACAGTCCAACTCTCACATCCATATGTGACCACTGGAAAAACCACAGCCTTGACTAGACGGACCTTAGTCAGCAAAGTAATGTCTCTGCTTTTGAATATGCTACTAGGTTGGTCATAACTTTTCTTCCAAGGAGTAAGCGTCTTTTAATTTCATGGCTGCAATCACCATCTGCAGTGATTTTGGAGCCCAAAAAAATAAAGTCTGACACTGTTTCTACCGTTTCCCCATCTATTTCCCATGAAGTGATGGGACCAGATGCGATGATCTTAATTTTCTGAATGTTGAGCTTTAAGCCAACTTTTTCACTCTCCTCTTTCACTTTCATCAAGAGGCTTTTGAGTTCCCCTTCCCTTTCTGCCATAAGGGTGGTGTCATCTGCATATCTGAGGTTATTGATATTTCTTCCGGCAATCTTGATTCCAGCTTGTGTTTCTTCCCGTCCAGCGTTTCTCATGATGTATTCTGCCTATAAGTTAAATAAGCAGGTTGACAATATGCAGCCTTGACGTACTCCTTTTCCTATTTGGAACCAGTCTGTTGTTCCATGTCCAGTTCTAACTGTTGCTTCCTGACCTGCATACAGATTTCTCAAGAGGCAGGTCAGGTGGTCTGGTATTCCCATCTCTCAGAATTTTCCACAGTTTATTGTGATCCACACAGTCAAAGGCTTTGGCATAGTCAATAAAGAAGAAATAGATGTTTTTCTGGAACTCTCTTGCTTTCTCCATGATCCAGCGGATGTTGGCAATTTGATCTCTGGTTCCTCTGCCTTTTCTAAAACCAGCTTGAACATCAGGAAGTTCACAGTTCACGTATTGCTGAAGCCTGGCTTAGAGAATTTTAAGCATTACTTTACTAGCCTGTGAGATGAGTGCAACTGTGCAGTAGTTTGAACATTCTTTGGCATTGCCTTTCTTAGGGACTGGAATGAAAACTGACCTTTTCCAGTCCTGTGGCCACTGCTGAGTTTTCCAAATTTGCTGGCATATTGAGTGTAGCACTTTCACAGCATCATCTTTCAGGATGTGAAATAGCTCAACTGGAATTCCATCACCTCCACTAGCTTTGTTAATTTTTTTTCCCCCCCCGGGATCATAAACTTTATTTTTTTAAAAAATTACATATGAAACTTTATTAAATGATGGAAAGATACATACCCTATCAAAATTTTACTCTATTAATTTACTCTTTAATTTACTCTTTAATACATTACATGATGATTCTCATAAACACCTGGAAATTTAGTTATAAATATTTATGCCCCAAATAATACAGCAGCAAATTTCATAAAGTGGAAAGCCTTGGAGATACAAGAAGTAATAGAAGAATTTAATAATTTCAAATGAACTATTCTATCACATATAAAATAACAATGACAACTTTAATACATTTCTTTAAGTAAAAATTTGTCCCTGTGACTCAGTGGTAAAGACTCTGTCTGCAATGCAGGAGACATGGGTTGGATCCCTGGGTCAGCAAGATCCCCTGGAGAAGGAAATGGTAATCCACTCCAATATTCTAGCCTGGGAAATCCCATTGGCAGAGGATCCTGGTGGGCTACACCCCTTGGTGTCTCAGAAGAGTCGGACACAACTTTATGTATCAATAATTCTCAGAAACCACTTTATATAATCTTTTTGTTTGATATGAAAATTTACCGGAGTCCAAAAATCACCACTTACATTAAGATCAGTGATTTTGGACAAGAGTGTCAAGGCAATTAATGGAAGAATTATCTTTTCGACAAATTATGTTGGGACAACTGAATATCCATATACAGATGACTGAAGCTGAATTGCCTAACTCACATCATAAACAGATATTAACTTAAAATGAATCATAGACCTAAATTTAAGAGCTAAAACTGTAAAAACTCTTAGAAAAAACATAGGAGTAAATGTTCACAACCTTGGATGAAGGGAAAGCTTTCTTAGATAGGGCAACACAATTGTCAGTCACAGAAAAAACACAAAATTGGATTATATAAAAATCAAATGCTCCTGGGAGTTCCCTGGCAGTTCAGTGGCTAAGACTCTGTGTTCCCATCGCAATGGGCCCAGGTTTGATCCCTGATCAGGGAACTAGATCCCACATGCCACAATTAAGAGCCTCATGCCACAAATAAGAGTAAGAGTTCATATGCCACAACTAAAGATCCCCTGTGTCGCAACTAAGATCCACCCAGCACAGCCAAATAAATAAATACTTTTTAAAATAAATACCTCTGTGTTATAAATATTGGAGTGAGTTGCCATGCCCTTCTCCAGGGGATCTTTCCAACCCAAGGATCAAACCCAGGTCTCCCACATTGCTGGCAGATTCTTTACCATCTGAGCCACCAGGGAAGCCCCCAAATACTGGAGTGGGTAGCCTATCGCTTCTCCAGGGGATCTTCCCAAACCAGGAATCAAACCAGGGTTTCCTGTATTGCAGGAGGATTCTTTAGCAGCTGAGCTACCAGGGAATGATTTAAAATGATTATAAATGATATAATCATAAAGTGAAAAGAAAATCCACAGGATAGTGGAAAATATTCAGGATTGTCTATCTGATAGGGGTCCAGAATATATAAAGAACTCATAATTAAGTAATAGAAGCAATCAAATTTTAAAAATAGGCAAGATTTGAATAGACATTTCTCCAAAGAAGATATACTAATAGCTAACAAGCAAATTGGAAAAGGAAATGGCAACCCACTCCAGTGTTCTTGCCTGGAGAATCCCAGGGACGGGGGAGCCTGATGGGCTGCCATCTATGGGGTCGCACAGAGTTGGGCATGACTGAAGCGACTTAGCAGTAGCAGCAGCAACAAGCAAATTAAAAGATGCTCAGTGTCATTGCTTATTAAGGAAGTGCAAATCAAACCTACGTGATACAGCTTCATGCTCAGTAGAATGACTGTTATCAAAAAGACAGTTACAACTGTTGGCAGAACATGGATAAATCGAGTTTGCCAAGTCAACTTTAAAAGTCCATATAAATTAAAAGCAAGAACAGCTTTGTGATTCTTTTAGAAGCAATTAAGGGCAAGGTAATTTCATCAGGTAGATGGCACATACATACATACATACGTACATACATACATACATACATACATACATACATAGACAGAAGTGAATACAGACTCTGTATATTGCCTAGGCTGGAGCAAGGAACCGATGACACAGTTAGTGTAATTGGAAAATGACTTAATAAAAGAACTATTTACAAGGGTGTGGGTAGGCAGGCTGTCTGAAAATCACAAGGGTTTATTAAAGTTTTCCCGATAAATACAGGGTTGTTAACCAGCTAAGGGCCCAAACATATGAGAAGAGGGAGTAGGTGGTAGAACCTAGAAGAGAGGGTTGTGTAAAGTGGCCAGCTTGAGATGACTGGTGACATTCTGTCCTGGGACACAGGTCAGTCAAGGAGACCCTGCAGGAAGGAGTCAGGAGAATAAAGACGTTGCTCACTTCTCTCCAATCTCCTGCCAGAGCACCCCTATAGGTACATTCAATCAGAAGCCAAAGACAAGAAAGCAGTGGTTGTAGCTCTTTCAAGCCAACCTCCCATGGCTATGACAGAGTGCAGAAGCAAGGGAGAGGGTCTCAGAGGGAAGGGCGGAGGGCAAGTGGAAGACATGACACTCTATGATTAAAGTACCTGAATAGACAGGATAAATGTGAACAGAATGCCAAATCCAGAAATATGATCGAGAACAAATGGAAATTTTATCTAGGAAAGTGACACCTCCAGATTCTGGGGTGAAAAAAAATGGCCTTGCAAATAGCAGTGTTGGAATAACTGGATAGACATTTGGAAAATTATAAAAGTATGTCCATGCCTCATACCATTCATCAGGTTAAACTCCAAATGCCTCAGAAATCTAAATGTAAAATATTTTAACCCATATAAATATTAAAAGAAA
The DNA here is from genome assembly GCF_042477335.2 of Ovis canadensis. Taxonomy (NCBI): domain Eukaryota; kingdom Metazoa; phylum Chordata; class Mammalia; order Artiodactyla; family Bovidae; genus Ovis; species Ovis canadensis. Next base: position 18,546,809 of record NC_091251.1, read on the forward strand.
ACGCAGGCTGATTCTTTTTTCATCCTGGGAATGACGAGAGCCTGTTTCCCTATGACTCACAATTCAAAAGTGTTAGAAAAGACTAATAAACTCAGCTACCTAAATTTTTAAAATTTTTGCATGACAAAAGACATCATAAGCAGTCAAGGTGATATGAATAGTCAAGAGAAAATATTTGCAACTTACATCATAAAAGGCTAATCTTATTAATACATTAAAAAGCTCTTCAGAATTGAGGTAAAATGGGCAAAAAACATAGTTCATAGCAAGAAGAAAGGCAAGGGTTCTCACTCATAATAAAGGAAATGCAAATTTAAACTACACTGAAATATCCTTTTTTCTCTCTCAGATTGGCAAAAGTCCAAGAGTTTGGTAGTAGATTATTTGCAAGAAATCATCACCCTCATACTTTGCTGGTAAAAGTGCGAAATGTCTAAAACCTATGAAGGGGAATTTTTTATGTATTAAAATTACATATGTATTTATCCTTTGACCCAGCAATCTTATTTCTAAGAGTCCACCCTAAAGATATACTTCCATAAATATCTGTGGCATTGTGGCAAAAATGCCACTATAGCATTATTTCCAAGAGCAAAAAGACTGGAAACACATCAAATATGTATCATTCGGAGAATGGCTGCATAAACTAGGGTACTTTTGCACAAAACTCAGGTCTCCTGCACTGGCAGACGGGTTCTTTACCACCTCGCCACCTGGAAATCCCAACAGTAGACTATATGCAATGCTAAAATTCAATAAAAGATATCTCAGTCTACAGATTGGGAGTGATTTTCTGCATATTTTATTAAGTAAAGAAGCAAGTTATTGAAAATCATTTAGAGTTTGCTATCTTTTGTATAAAACCAAGGGGAAGTATCAATATATACTATTTATATAAAAAGTGACACCAGATGAGTAGTCTGAAAGCTAATAAAAGTAACATTTAGCTGTATAGGAGGGACAGATATTTCTCTGAGTGCATTTTTGTATATGGTTTTAACTTTTAAACTATGTAAATCTTTACATATTCAAAAACTAAACAGAAAAAAAAGGGAAACTAAAATTAAAAATAAATTGAAGCAAACACTGATAATATGTTAAATTTTTCATATTCAGTTCAGTTCAGTTCAGTCGCTCAGTCGTGTCTGACTCTTTGCGACCCCATGAATTGCAGCACGCCAGGCCTCCCTGTCCATCACCAACTCCTGGAGTTCACTCAGACTCACGTCCATCGAGTCAGTGATGCCATCCAGCCATCTCATCCTCTGTCGTCCCCTTCTCCTCCTGCCCCCAGTCCCTCCCAGCATCAGAGTCTTTTCCAATGAGTCAACTCTTCGCATGAGGTGGCCAAAGTACTGGAGTTTCAGCTTCAGCATCATTCCTTCCAAAGAAATCCCAGGGCTGATCTCCTTCAGAACGGACTGGTTGGATGTCCTTGCAGTCCAAGGGACTCTCAAGAGTCTTCTCCATTACCACAGTTCAAAAGCATCAATTCTTCGGCGTTCAGCCTTCTTCACAGTCCAACTCTCACATCCATACATGACCACAGGAAAAACCATAGCCTTGACCAAACGGACCTTAGTCGGCAAAGTAATGTCCTGCTTTTGAATTCACATTACCACACAGAAAAAATATGTTAAATGACTTTTGACTTTTGGCATTCATATTGTCCTTAAGATCAAGAAAGAACCACAAAGAACTATTAAACTTTCATTTCACTGCTAATAGTCATTATAACGTAACTGTAACTTTGTAATTATTTAGGAAATATATAAATGTAATATATAAATATATAAGTGTAATAATAAAGGTAATATATAATGTATAATATATAATATGTATATGTTATGTGGAACTAAGATTTTTGCTCTGAGATAAAAGGAGATTAAAAATGTGAATTAAAGTGTTCTGAATAAACATAATATTAATTTGAATATGAATATCAGTATGGACTCATGAGTTTATTAAACAAATACATTTTTCTGGTTCTGTCCATGGGAAAGACCTAGAAAAATAATATTCTAATGGCTATGAACGCACCTAGTACACAAATCTTGATTTTAGGTACCGTTCTTCCCTAAGAGAAAACAGAGCTACTTAGAGAATGGATGATTCTAAGTCTGGGGCAGCAAAAGTATAAAATGCATTTTATTTCTGTATGAGAAAGGAAGAATGTTGAAGGTATGTCAAAAGAACACAGTAGCTAGTGAAAGGAGCTCTGACTGGACATATTTAGGACATTTTGAGCATCATACAGAAGAATACCTTTGATTGTAAAATACAGAATGAAGATTCACCAGTCTATAGTGATTCTAGAAAAATAAAACAATGAGTTAGATAGATAGATAGACAGATAGATACAGGTAGAAGCTCCTTACCCTGAAAATTGGTAGCTGGAGGATATAATATAGTTTGCCTTTGAAGAATAAGCTGTACCATTTTTCTAGATTCCAAAAGTTCAGTTCAGTCGCTCAGTTACTTGCTTAAGCTCATATCCATCGAGTCGGTAATGCCATCCAACCATCTCATCCTCTGTCATCCCCTTCTCCTGCCTTCAGTCTTTCCCAGCATCAGGGTCTTTTCTAATGAGTCAGCTCTTCACATCAGGTGGCCACAGCATAGGAGCTTCAGCTTCAGCATCAGTCCTTCCAATGAATATTCAGGACTGATGTCCTTTAGGATTAACTGGTTGGATCTCCTTGCAGTCCAAGGGACTCTCAAGAGCTTTCTCCAACACCACAGTTCAAAAGCATCAATTCTTTGGCCCTCAGCTTTCTTTATGGTCCAGGTCTCACATCCACACATGATTACTGCAAAAACCATACCTTTAACTAGACAGACTTTGTCAACAAAAGTAATGTCTCTGCTTTTTAATATGCTATCTAGGTTGGTCATAGCTTTTCTTCCAAGAGGCAAGCGTCTTTTAATTTCATGGCTGCAGTGATTTTGGAGAACAAGAAAATAAAGTCTGTCACTGTTTCCATTGGTTTCCCCATCTATTCGCCATGAAGTGATGCAACCAGATGCCATGACCTTCATTTTTTGAATGTTGAGTTTTAAAACAGCTTTTTCACTCTCCTCTTTCACTTTCATCAAGAGGCTCTTTAGTTCTTCTTCGCTTTCATCCATAATCAGGGTGTCATCTGCATATCTGAGGTTATTGATATTTCTCCTGCAATCTTGATCCCAGCTTGTGCTTCATCCAGCCCAGCATTTCGCTTGATGTACTCTGTATATAAATTAAATAAGCAGGAGGAAAACATACAGCCTTCATGTACTCCTTTTCCTATTTGGAACCAGTCTGTTGTTCCATGTACAGTTCTAACTGTTGCCTCCTGACCTGCATACAGGTTTCTCAGGATGCAGGTAAGGTGGGCTAGTATTCCCAGTTAGATTCCATATATACTCATTAACAGTGCTAACGCGCAGATGTAGAGTGGACTTGTGGCCATGAGGTGAGGGAAGGAGGGTTGAACTGAGAGATATATACATTATGCTGTGCTAAGTCGCTTCAGGCATGTGTGACTCTTTGCGACCCTATAGACTGTAGCCCACCAGGCCTCTCTGTCCATGGGATTCTCCAGACAAAAATACTGGAGTGGGCTCATATATAGACACTCTCACGTGTAAGACAGATTGCCAGTTGGAAGCCGCTGTATGGCACAGGGAACTCCGCTCGTTGCTCTGTGATGGCCTAGAGGGGTAGGATGGGTGGGGCTGGGAGCGAGATTCAAGAGGGAGAGGATATATGTGCACATCTGTCTGGCTCGTGTTGCTGTCCAGTAGGACTATCACGACACTGCAAAGCAATTATGTTCCAATAAAACAAGAATATGCTGTAGTTCATCTAGCTGATAAGGGAAAGCTTGCCAGTTTATGCCAGTTAGTCACTGCAGAAAAATAATAGCATTAGAAAATCCTAAATTTGCACCCTTAATGAGATACTTGGCTTATATGTGGACAGAGAATTCTCAAGTGATGTTCTAGGCATAGTTAACAGACTTCGCTCTCTGGAGAGTGGGTTTCCAGAATATGGTAGAGTGTTGAGACATTGAGAGAGTTTGCGTTATATTTTTGCCCATCTGTCATCTTAAAATGTTCATCACAAACACAGTGCTTTTACAATGGATAAAAAAAGGCTTAAAAATCTAGTTAAAACTCCTATTTTATAAATTCTTTTCTTAGGAACTTACTCAACTGTTTGTTCCTTAAGGTAAACTTCACAGGCCACCCTAAGTAAGAAAGTCAATTCCTCCTTTGCTGACCCTTATTATTGCATTTACCACATTTGAAACATGCAATTGATTATCCATTTACAGCTCTATATACTCATCTTCCACTGTTAGGGTTTGTTTTATTCTTTGTGGCCTTTGGTTTCTGTTACCAGCTCATAGAAGAGTTCAATACCTGCCCAGTAGATATTCAATAAATGCTTGCTGAATGTTTAAGAACTTGGGAAAAGTCTTTGGAATGCTGATTATCATAATCAGTTCATATCTGACACCCCCCTCCTCTGGATCAAAATCCTCCAAGGAAAGATATTTCATTTTATACAGTTCAATAAGTAATTATTTGAGTAAATTACATAATTCCTTTGGGCCTTCAGTCTGGGGGCTCACTCAGACAGTGAAGAATCTACCTCTAATGCAGGAGACATTGGTTCAATCTCTGGGTCAGGAAGATCCCCTGGAGAAGGGAATGGCAATCCACTCCAGTACTCTTGCCTGGAGAATTCCATGGACTGAGGAGCCTGGTGGGCTACAGTCCATGGACATAAAGAGTCAGACATGAATGAGCTACTAACACTTTCAACTTTCAAAGACTTTGGGTAGGGAGAAGAACCCAAACTGTTGTTAAGGATACTTGAGAAAATAATGTGCTTAATAACAACTTCTGGATAAATTAATAAGAAAATAATATAATTTTTAAATAAATGAAAATGGGTGAGTAAAAGAGCATAGAGATAGGAGGAAGGAGAGAAAAAACTACTAAGTAGGATGAATGGATGGATGGATGGATGGATGTATAGGTGAATGGATGAAATGATGGTTGGATGTTTGATTAGCTAGATGAATGATCACATTGCTGGTTGGCTGGATGAGATGGATGGATAGATAGTGGATCGATAGATGGATGCTGGATGGGCCTGAGTCCAGTTGCATCTGGACTGACTTAGTTCATTCAGCCTGGACCTACCCTAGAAAATAAAATCTTTGTGTCACTGGAGGTGATGTGAAACTATCATTTTCCCAAGTTGGGGAAGATGGTATAACTCCACTTCCAGGTGATATAGCTTAGTGGAAAGGCAGATGTTTGGGGGGCAGGACTGGATGCTTACCTGTTAGGACTACAAAAAGAAAAGTTAAATTTTCCCAGTTTCCATAAATGAAGAGTTAGCCTTGCCTTGCAGAGTGAAAGAAAGAGAGAAGTAGCTCAGGCGACACCACAGACTGTGTTTAGACAGTCGCTGAAGAAGGCTTTCTTATCTCTTCTTGCTATTCTTTGGAACTCTGCATTCAGATGCTTATATCTTTCCTTTTCTCCTTTGCTTTTCACCTCTCTTCTTTTCACAGCTATTTGTAAGGCCTCCCCAGACAGCCATTTTGCTTTTTTGCATTTCTTTTCCGTGGGGATGGTCTTGATCCCTGTCTCCTGTACAATGTCATGAACCTCATTCCATAGTTCATCAGGCACTCTATCTATCAGATCTAGGCTTTTGAACTGTGGTGTTGGAGAAGACTCTTGAGAGTCCCTGGGACTGCAAGGAGATCTAACCAGTCCATTCTGAAGGAGATCAACCCTGGGATTTCTTTGGAAGGAATGATGTTAAAGCTGAAACTCCAGTACTTTGGCCACCTCATGCGAAGAGTTGACTCACTGGAAAAGACTCTGATGCTGGGAGGGATTGGGGGCAGGAGGAGAAGGACACAACAGAGGATGAGATAGCTGGATGACATCACTGACTCGATGGACGTGAGTATGAGTGAACTCCAGGAGTTGGTGATGGACAGGGAGGCCTGGCGTGCTGTGATTCACGGGGTCGCAAAGAGTCGGACACAACTGAGCAACTGAACTGAACTGAACTGAACACTGTTAATGGGAATGTAAATTGGTGCAGCCACTATGGAAAATAGTATGCTGCTGCTGTTGCTGCTGCTGCTAAGTCGCTTCAGTCGTGTCCGACTCTGTGCGGCCCCATAGACAGCAGCCCACCAGGCTCCCCCGTCCCTGAGATTCTCCAGGCAAGAACACTGGAGTGGGTTGCCATTTCCTTCTCCAATGCATGAAAGTGAAAAGTGAAAGTGAATACCATATGGTCTAACAATCCCATCCCTGGACATATATCCAGAGAAAACCATAACTTGAAAATATACATGTACCCCAATGTTCACTGCAGCACTATTGACAATGTCTAAGACAAGGAAGCCACCTGGATGTGTACTGACAGATGAGCGGATAGAGAAGACGTGGTACATGTATACAATGGAATATTACTCAGCCACAGAAAATAATGAAACAATGCCATTGCAGAAACATGGGTGGATCTAGAGATTATCTTACTAAGGGAAGTAAGTCAGAGCAAGACAAATATCATACGATATCACTTATATGTGGAACCCAAAACTTATGCAAACGGACTTATTTACAAAACAGAAACAGACTCACAGACATAGAAAAGAAACTGTGATTACCAAAGGGGTGAGGTCAACAGGGAAGGGATAAATTAGGAGATTGGGATCAACATATTCACACTACTGTCTGTAAAATAGATAATCAACAAAGATCTGCTGTATAGCAGAGTACTTAATACTCTAATAACCTATATGGGGAAAAAATCTGAAAAAGAATAAATATATGCATATGTATAGCTGAATCATTTTGCTGTATACCTGAAACGAATACAATACTGTAAATCAACTATACTTCAATATAAAACTTACAAAGGAAACATGCAAAGATTTTAAGTGAACTCCAGCAGCTCGAGACAGAGAAAGGTGAAAATGAAAAGACAATTCAGGGATCCCAGGTTTCCAATTGTAGGAAGCAGGCTGAGGGAGTCATTCAGCTGCAGACATGGCCCATATCTAATTATAAAGAATAACTGACTGACTGAATGAATGAATGAATGAATAGAAAAGAAAGAATGCACATCTCAGATCTTGGAGCACAGAGTCAGGGGCAGAAGAAAATGTGAATGGGAGAACCCCAGTGAGCAGACCTAAAGCTTAAATAGGAAATATTCCCGGCCCCCAGAGCAGCAGGAAAGACAACAGATACGCAACAGGAATTCAGCATTTCTATGGACTAGCATCTCTTTCACAGATCTCTGGCTAAATAACAGCTGCATTCAGGAAGCTATGTGAAGCAACCTTTCTGCACCTGGTCCTGACGCAAAGCATGAGAACGTGGACTTTGAGAGTCCCTAAGATAAAATTCGCAGAAGCACAGCAGGGTAAACAGTTATTCTACCATGTTTTTCCAAGAAGAAACTGAAGCTCAGAGAGGTGAAATCATTTACCTAAAGTAGGAGCTGACAAATTATTTTGGTAAAGGGCCAGATAGTAAGTATTTTAGGCTGTGCAGGCTGTAAAGTCTCCGTGGCAACCACTCAACTCTGCCTTTACAGCATGGAGGCAGCCGTACACCATGCGTAAATGACTGGATGTGGCTATGTTCCAGTCAACCTATGAAGACAGGCAATAGGCCAGCTTTGGCCAGCAGGCCAGTTTGCTATTGCCTGGACTAAAGCTGCATAAGACTCAGAGGCTGAATTTAATCACAGGCAGGTGAGTGTCCAGAATCTGAGATTTAATCTGCTCTCCTGATGGTCTCTTTGAAACCATATGTAGCTAGAGAGTTTTAAGAAAAAAATTATGGAATGAATGTTTGTGTCTTTATAAAATGTATAGGGTGAAACTCCAACCCCTGATGGTATTTGGAGATGGGGCCTTTGAGAGGTGATTAAGGTTAAATGACGTCCCAAGGGTGGGGTCCTCATAATGGGATTAGTGCCATTATAAGAAGAACCATCAGAGAGCTTGATTTCTGTGCATCAAGTGAGAAGGCAGCAACACAGCCATTTGCCAGTCAAAGAGAGAGCTCTCTCCAGGAGCTGGTCCCTTGGTTTTAAACTTGCTAGCTTCCTTCAGAAGTGCAAGAAAATAAATTTCTGTTGTTTAAAGATACCCAGTCATGATCATTTTTATGGCAGCCAGAGCCAACTGATAGAGAAGGGTTTCTCAACATTTCCCAACCATCTTATCATTTCTTAAGATTTAAGAAACACATAGTATGGTAAAAATTGCATGGAAGACCAATGTGAAAAGTTCACCAGTTTCACAAGATTACTTTGAGGATTAAATTAAGTAAAGCAGCATGTAGAAAGCCCCTAGCACAGTGTCGGGTCTTTAGAAGACCCTCAGCCAATGAACTACCTTTGTCTGAAGAACCAGCTCAACATCCCGTCTTCTGGAAGGCCTGCTTTGATGCTCCACAGCAAAATTAGTAGGTGATGGGTGTTCTGAAGCTCACACAGCACACCTTCCTCCATCAGAATCCATAAAATACCACACTGTGGGGTGACCATTTGCCATGTAACTGACTCCCCATCACACTCAGGATTCTTAAAGCTGTGGCCCATGTTTTTGACCTCTTGCATTTTCATGATATAGCTTGTGGGTGGTGGTAATCACAATTGGGGGGTAATTCTGATTTCCCACTTAAAATTCTAGGGTCTGAAGTCAGCTATACTTCTGGAACAAGGCTTCCTCCTTCATTCGGCAACTTCTTTTCTAAAAATGTAGTTAAAGCTCAACTGATTGGGTCCCTCTCTGCCTCTATCACTCATCCACTGTGCAGTTTTAGGAAAATCATGCAACTTCTCTGTGCCAGATTCCTCAGTTGTAAAAGGGAGACATTAATATAAACGGGGCTTCCCTGGTAGCTCAGATGGTAAAGAATCTGCCTGCAGTGCAGGAGTCCTGGGTTGGGAAGATGCCCTGGAGAAGGGAAAGTCTACCCACTCCAGTATTCTTGCCTGGAGAATTCCATGGACAAAGGAGCCTGGCAAGCTATAGTCCGTGGGGTCGCAAACAGTTAGACACAACTGAGCAGCTAACACTTCCGTTAATAGTAACTTCTTCATAGCTGTTGACAGTAAATAAATTAAGGCATGTCAATTACTTGAGAGGGTCTGGTACACATTTGTTCAACAATACCTGTTCCCAGTGTTATCGGTGATGACTTGTGCTTCTTTTGTCTCGGGATGTCTCTCTGCATCAGAAGCTGGTGAGGCCTCCAGATCTGTTCAGTCTGGAAAAAATATCTGAGAAAGCTATAGTGACTCTTGTGGCCCTCATCAAGATTCTGGAAATTTGGGGAAGAGGGTAATTTCATTCTCTTATTCCCACCAGCTTCCAGCTCCTGCTTTCACTGAGATCAGCGTAGAGACCACCTCCCCATCCTGCTCAGGTTGCCTCCATTCCACAACCAGTCCATCCAAAAGGAGAGTCTAGCCCACTTTCATGATTCCCACCAAAGAAAGCTCACACTCATGCGTTGGCTTGGGGAGAAGACTTCAGAGCTGCTCATGCACACACACATCACCTTGGTGATTTCTGCAGTTCCACTTCCAGCTTCTCACCCTTCTTGTTCTTCCCCCTCCCCTTTCTTTCTTGCCACCCCTGTTCACCTCTAATACTTGATCACTTCTTTGCTACCTTGGTACTGCTGACCCAGACCTTCCAGGCCCCCTCTTCCTCATAAGACATTTTCCCAGTGATGCCTCCATCCCTAAGAGAAACTCCTCATGCCAGATATTAAGATAGCCAGATATAAATAGATTTCTGTATTTCTCCATTAGAGATTCTGGGTTTTTGTCTGACTGTCAAATCAGGACAAATGCAAACTGCCAGGATGTGGACCTGCTTGGCCAGGATAGGTCTCCCAGAAGTAATGGTAAAGATGGCAAAGAATGATATTCTTTGAAACAAGCCCAGTTAGTCTCAGGGTTGTGGTTAGAGTTAGGATTGGAGGAGGAATGGGCCAAGTTGCCCAGGGAATAGTTCTCTTTTTTATAGTCTTGATCACAATATCCATCCTGGAAGCAACAGCAAGGTACCTAGGGTTTATCCTAGGCATCAGTAAGTCCATAGAACCCCTCAATATTCTGTCAAGCATATTGTCACCTATACTTTGTTATCCAGTGACCCCCCCCCCCCAAGAAGGGCCACAGGAAAAGGGATCTGGAACTGGAGTCACATCACATAGGCCAGTATTCCTGAGGCTGACATTCAGTAATGAGGTTATACGTCTTAGGGTTCTTACGGTCCCAGTGAATTTGAAAAGTTTGATTTATTTTTATATTCAACCACTCTTTTCATTCTTTTGAAACAATATTATCCTTGAGAAACAATTTAATAAAATGATTAAAAATCTTAGAATTGGGAGCAGACAAATATGGGTTCAAATCCTAATTCTGCTCCTCGCTGGCTGGATTTGGGAGAAGTGCTTGATCTCTCTGGGTCACACAACTGGAATAATTGGATTTGGGGGGCTCCAAAATCACTGCAGATGGTGACTGCAGCCATGAAATTAAAAGACACTTACTCCTTTGCTGGGGTCCTGCCCCGGTGGATCCAGGGAATTCGAAGGGTGGACGGCGTCGGCGTGGAAAGACTTGTTTATTTATTAATGAAAGATTAGATTAAGAAACTATAGTGTAGTAAGAAGATTAAGTGGAGGAAGAGGGCTGAATAGCTTGGTTTATGCGGAAGGCCAATAAAATTCCAGACAAGGAATTTGCACCATCTACGTTGGGCCACCGGCGCCCGCTTGAATATCTAAGGGTGCCTCACCTTAAGCTCCCTTTCTCGCGGGTCTTAACAGCCGGGGCAAGTAAGTAGACCTGGCGAGCCTCCGCGCTCCAGGTGGAGATTCAGCCTGAAGTTAAAGTAAAGAGCAGAGAGAGGGAAAGAGAGAGAGGAAGAAAGAGAGAGAGAGAGACACGGGGGGAGCCAGAGTCCCAAGAAACCAGGCCGGGAGACTAGTTAGAGAAGCTGGTCCAAGAAGCTGGCCCCCGGCCCCAGAAGCTGGCCCCTGGCCCCTGGCCCCTGGCCCCATCCTTTATTGTTCAGAAGGCCTTTTATACTTTTGATAAAACACAGAGATCAATGGGTAACACAAGATTATGTAGCGTTTGCAGCTCAGGCTCTTTCTATACATCATTTGGTATACAAAAGGTCTCAGGTGATTTACATTATCTTCTGGCCAAGAGGCTTGTTAACACTTTTTGGCTCTCTTCCTTAATGAATGTTAATCTTGTTTCCCCTGAAGTGTTTTTCTTTAATCTACATCTCCTTAAAGCATTAACATTAAAGTTACATCTCTATAGAACAAAGGTGCAGTGGGATATAACAAAGAAGGTACTTAACTCAAAGATCTAATGTTGCTAACACAAGGTCTACTACTTGTTTTTCTAACTATATCTACAAATAAAGGATGTGAAAATTTGGCAGCAAATATTGACTCAATGGAACTTTTAATCAGTCCTATTCTAAAGATTTTGACTCTTCGGAAGCCCCTACATTCCTAGGATGTTTTAAGCTTCCTGTGCCTCCTGCGGTCAGGAGGCCTCAAACAATCACACGCGCAGCTGTACGAGTCCTGCAGGCAGGCTAGAAAGCCATCAGAGGGTTTTTTGGATTGAAACACTCTTTCAAATGCAGAAGACTAAAGCCCTGAATTGACTTTTTCCAGAAAATGTCAGAAGAGTAGAAAAGCAGAGCACAAAAGCCGGCAGATTTTTGTTGGGGTACATGCTTAGGAATTTCCAGAGGGGTCCCTGAAGTCTGAGCACGCCTTGCGTATGTCAGCTTCCTTCCTCATGACCTTGTCACGGGCGGGATTCCTCACACTGGCTCCCGGCACTCCTTGGAAGAAAAGTTATGACCAACCTAGACAGCCTATTCAAAAGCAGAGACATTATTTTGCCAACTAAAGTCCGTCTAGTCAAGGCTATGGTTTTTCCAGTAGTCATATATGGATGTGAGAGTTGGTCTGTGAAGAAGGCTGAGTGCTGAAGAATTGATGCTTTTGAACTATGGTGTTGGAGAAGACTCTTGAGAGTCCCTTGGACTGCAAGGACATCCAACCAGTCCATTCTGAAGGAGATCAGCCCTGGGATTTCTTTGGAAGGAATGATGCTAAAGCTGAAACTCCAGTACTTTGGCCACCTCATGCGAAGAGTTGACTCATTGGAAAAGACTCTGATGCTGGGAGGGATTGGGGGCAGGAGGAGAAGGGGACGACAGAGGATGAGATGGCTAGATGACATCACTGACTCGATGCACGTTGAGTCTGAGTGAACTCTGGGAGTTGGTGATGGACAGGGAGGCCTGGCGTGCTGCGATTCATGGGGTCACAAAGAGTTGGACATGACTGAGCGACTGAACTGAACTGAACTGACAGTTGAGTGAGATGAGCTAGCTCAAGGGTTTGGCATAATGCAAGGCCAGCGACAAGCATTCAATAGATGTTCACCACTGCTGTTGCCACTAAGAAAGAGAACCAGAGAAATACTAAAAGCAGAAACTATTGCATTGGCCAAAAGTTCATTCAACTTTGTCCAAAAAATGTAATGGAAAAAACCTGAATGGACTTTTGGCCCAACCTGATTTTTTTTTCCCTCCAGGATTCATTAACAACAAACCCAGACCTGCATGAGATAGGTGTTTCATAAGCTCTTCAGAAACTTGATGGCTTCCAACTCAGTTCAAAACTGAGTAAGCATCCTGGTAGGTAAATGGGGGTCTTTCCCCCTGTTTGTTTTGGATCTTGCTCGTTTTCTGTCTGGAGGACCACCTGCCTGATGTACTTCTGCAGTCCCTACCGCAGACACAGAGTCCTGGAGTGTGTCTAACAGCTGGATTTTTCCAATACTTAGCAGCTTACTGCATCTATTGTTACAAGTTTCTTTTTTAAAAATCTCTTTGATTGCTTAACTGTTTCTATAGTTTGGTCTATATTCTTTCTTAACCTGTTCAAGTGTGACATGCTCTTTTTGAATTTGTTCAAACTGTACATTCAGTTAACAAAGCCCCATATTAAACTGACACCTCATTGAACACAGAGCATTCTTGAATTCTGTATCTTAGCAATTAATTGATGTCTAATCCATTGGCAGAGTTTCCTAAATTAGTAAAATTCCCAGCACTTTTCCTGATCATTGTGGAGCCTTTCATTTAAAAAAAGGAAAAAACTTAACCCCTTTTGTTGTGTTGCAGTTTTGAAACTTTTACATATGGGTTTTACAGAGCTTTGAAATATAGATAAGATAATCTGAAAATATTTGTTGGCAATCCCTGTGACAGATTTCCATGAATATTTTACATTTGAATAGGATCCTGGATGTCTGGTGAGTTTCCAGTTGGGTTTCTGGAAGACGAGTGTGCAAAGATGCATAGCAGCATTTACCCTCAGGCCAAATGCCACATGTATGATGAACAGGCGTTTTCTGAGTTTTGGTCTCTTCTCTGTGCGTGCACAGGGTGGATACTGTTTGTCAAGCATTATGCGCTCGGTGTGCCTCCTGCATCATGTTCTTTAAATCCAGTCCCATGAGGTGGGAGCTCTGAGTCTCCCATTTTGCCAGCTCAGCCCACAGCACCTGTGCAGCACCCACGCAAACACGCTCCTGGCTCCCCCTTGCTGCCCTTACCCACAACCTACACACACAAGAGAAGAGGGCAGTGCAGTGTGTAGGACGCATCAGTGCTCAGGGCACAATCCCGGCTCGGCCACTGCCTGGCTGTGAGACGGGGGGCAAGGCGCTTTGCCTTCCTGTGCCTCAGTTTCCCCATGTTTAAAGCAAAGATATAATAGGACAGTCTTCATTATTTGTGAACTTCATTTGGATTTAATTACTGGCTAAAATGTATTTCTAACCCTTAAATCAATACTCCAGAGGCTTTTCTGGGCACTGATGTACTTGGAAGTGGGGTGGGGTTATGGGTCAGGTAATGACATGACCCGCAGATTCCTAGCTCAGCTCCAACAAGGTGACATCTGCTGCTTGGTTTAACTCTTCTACAGTAAACCAGGGTCCTTTTGCAGGATATTCAGTGCCGTGTTTTTCCCATTTTTGTGCTCTTTGTTGGTGCTGAATCTCTGTCTAGTGATCCTAAGCCTGGGCAGGCTGTGCTGTGCATTATGGAGTAAATAAATGTGTTAGATAGCTTCATTAGGGCGTGAGTGCCATTGGCTGTGAGTTCAATGTTAATAATCAGCTATGTATGCATATTTTTGAATTTATCAATTTTTTTAAAAAAACTGATGTCCGAGTTGATTTACAATTTGTATTATTTCCTGCCGTACAGCAAAGTGACTCAGTTATGCCTGTATACACACATTCTTTTAGTATTTTTCCACTATATATTAAATACGGTATTTTTAAATAAAAACATAAAACCAGGTAATGTATTGATTAGCAAAATGATAATAATAATAATAGTAATAATAATGTGACCAGAAGATTGCAGGACCCTAATCTGGGTTCCCCTGGGAGCACTGGTTTGGTATTCATTAATCCAGTGTTCAGGGAGAAATCACTGGAACAAGACTACCATCAATAGTGAGAATCAGCTGCCTCAGTTTTGCAGGGCCAGTCAGTTCAGTCACTCAGTCGGGTCCAACTCTTTCTGATCCCATGGACTGTAGCACTTCCTGTCCATCAGGCCTGTCCAGGACAGGCTTCCCTGTCCATCACCAACTCCTGGAGCTTGCTCACACTCATATCCATCAAGTCAGTGATGCCATCCAACCATCTCATCCTCTGTCGTCCCCTTCTCCTCCTGCCTTCAATCTTTCCAGCATCAGAGTCTTTTCCAATGAGTCAGTTCTTCACATCAGGTGGTCAAAGTATTGGAGCTTCAGCTTCAACATCAGTCCTTCTGAATGAATATTCAGGACTGATTTCCTTTAAGATTGACTGGTCTGATCTCCTTGCAGTCCAAGGGACTCTCAAGAGTCTTCTCCAACACCACAATTCAAAAGCATCAATTCTTTGGTGCTCAGCTTCATGACTACTGAGTTTTAAGCCAATTTTTTCACTCTCCTCTTTCACTTTCATCAAGAAGCTCGAATTTAAATAAATGAATGCGTGCCAGGTGCTCAGAACCATGGCTGACACACAGTTATCATCCAGAAAAGTTAGTGCTCTGGAAAGTCCATCATCTTCCTTGTCACCTGGCCTGTCCTTCTGGACTCCTCACTCTCGGCAAGCTTTCTGAATTTCTGGGACCTGAGAGGAGTGGTCTGGGCTGTTCTGGGTGTCTAGCCCCTCTCGAACAAATCACTGCAGCCCTTTCTAGTCTGGGTTGGAGCTGGCTGAGGGCATCATTCCCCCTGACCCTTGATTTGCTTGCCCACCATCACACAGAATGGTCCCCTGTTTTCATCAGCCCTTTGGCACTGCTTGAGGATGAATGCCATCAGTCCACTGAAATCAGGCCTTCTTTCTCCAGGATGCGGAAACCATACCAGGGTGGAGACAGTGCTCAGGGTGACTTTAGTTGCATCAGAGTATAGTTTTAATTTTCTTACATGGAATCATCTCTGAGTGATTAGAAACCTGCCTTAGGTAATTAACTACTCAGCTGCCACTCTGGCAGTCTGTTCCCTGCAAAGTGTCCTGAGTGCTTTTTAAAAACATCACTCAAGAACATGTCACTTTCTGACTCATGCTCTTCCAAGTGGCTTCCTGTGATATCTGGAGTGAAGCCCAAATTCACCACTAAGGCCCATTTCCAAACTAGAGCTGGGCCAGAGTGAACTTATCAACAACCATCATCTTCTTGTTCTTCTAGATTTTGGAGCTGTTTTGAGGCTCCAAAGGAGGTAGTATTGGGCCCCTGAGCCTCTCAGAATGCCCTGTGCTGCAGGAAGGAGTGTGGCCTTTGCCATCAGGCAAACCTGGCTTCTAGTCTCTGGCAAGCCACTTACTACCTGTGTGCCCTGTATAAAGTCCCTGACCATCTGACTTCCTTGCTTTCAGCCTGCCGTGTAGTGGCTAACAGTGCACACTTGAACTTCTGATTTTCCACGTAGTACCTGCGTGTCTCCAAATCTTTAGTCTGGAAATAGAGATAGACTTAGGATCCAGAGTTCTTATGGGGATTAAATGAGAGAACGTATGTAAAGCTTTTAGAAATCTGTCTGACACATAGCAAGGGTTCAATGAAGGACAGCAGTGATCCAATAACTCTATTATTACTATGATTGTTGTCATTATTATTAAGTGTGAAATGCATTTACTAATAACCATTTCAGGGGAATCTCTGAGAATTAAATGAAGATATCAATAAAAACCCTAACACATAATAGATTCCCTGACCATTTTCTTGTTTTTATCCTTTCTTCTTCCCACCCATTTAAATGTTGGGCACATGTGGACTCCATGTAAACACAGCCTACACGTATTATATTTAGACTACAGCCATACAACTACCAGATTTTTTAAAGCCCCAAAGCAGACTTCCCTGGTGGTCCAGTGGTTGAGAATCTGTCTGCCAATGTGGGGGACACATCGGTCCTCTGGTCCAGAGGAGTTCACATGCCACAGGGCAGCTAGCCCGGGCACCACAACTATGGAGCCCACATGTCGTAGAGCCCGTGCTCCACAACAAGAGAAGTCTGTGATGGGACGCCCCCGCACCACAGCCAGAGAGCAGCCCCTGATCGCCACAACTAGAGAAAGTCTGCTCGTGACAGCAAAGGCCCAGCACAGCCAAAAATTTGTTGTTGTTCAGTTGCTCAGTCATGCGACCCCATGAACTGCAGGCTTCCCTCTCTCTCGGAGTCTGCTCAAGCTCACGTCTATCAAATAGGTGATGCCATCCAACCATCTCATTCTCTGTCATCCCCTTCTCCTCCTGCCCTCAATCTTTCCCAGCATCAGGGTCTTTTCCAATGAGTCAGCTCTTTGCATCAGGTGGCCGAAGTATTGGACTTCAGCATCAGTCCTTCCAATGAATATTCAGGACTGATTTCCTTTAGGATGGACTGCTTGGATCTCCTTGCAGTCCAAGGGACTCTCAAGAGTCTTCTCCAATACCTCAGTTCAAAAGCATCAATTCTTCAGCACTCAGCCTTCTTTATGGTCCAATTCTCACATCCATACATGATCACTGGAAAAACCATAGCTTTGACTAGATGGACCTTTTCCAGCAGAATGATGTCTCTGCTTTTCAGTACGCTGTCTAGGGTTATCATAGTTTTTCTTCCAAGGAGCAAGCAACTTTTAATTTCACGACTTCAGTCTCCATCCACAGTGATTCTGGAGCCCAAGAAAATAAAGCCAAAAATAAATTAATTAATTAAAAAATAAAAGCCCCAAAGCAATTTTACACAGTGCATTGGTCAGGCCTGAGAGAAGTTACTGCTATTTGAGGTGTGCACTGAAATTCGTTCGAGCCCCTGAAATTTTTAAGGATAAAAATGTGCCCTTGGATATGGGAAAAGCACATCACATGGGAGTGGACCTGGCGGTTTCCCCACGAGCCCCTCATCTTCTGATAATCTTTATTCTCACTGGAAACCTGTTCCCACTCTGGCAATCATATGAAGCCAAAACACATGAAAGAGGGAAGTGAGAGTTTTCTAGATGGAGTCTTGAAAGGCTTACTTATTATAGAAAGGCCCCCTTTCAATGTTTAACAAATGGCTCTCTTAGGCATGAGCCACCTGCTAAAGGAGGGTCCCCGGGCCCGTCCTGGCTTTTCTTTGCTCTGGTTGCACCTGTGAGGCAGGCTGAGGGCAGACCCAGGAGACAAGGCCCAGGCTTTGCTTGAATATCTCAAGAGACCTGTGCAGCTTTCTGCAACAGCCTTCAAGGATGCATGGGTGTAAAGACAGCTGAAGCAAAAGCATTGCTATTGCGGGAAGGATTGCCTAGCATGCATCTCTACCTTGTGTATCTTCTGTCTCTTTGAAGGGGCTGAGTAATCTAAGCCTAATAGTTTGGAGCCCAGATGTTAGGAAACATTCTTATTAATGATGATGGTGATGAAAGTGGCATCTGACATTTGTGAAGGCGCTGTTTTAAATGTTTTCTGTGCCATCAGGTCATCTTCCAGACACCTTTACAGTTTTCAAAGGAGGAAACAGAAGCGCAGACAGTTCAGTCTGATGGTAAAGTCCGTTTGCTGCTCAGTTCAGTTCAGTTCAGTCCCTCAGTCATGTCTGACTCTTTGCAACCACATGGACCACAGCACGCCAGGCCTCCTTGTCCATCACCAACTCCCAGAGGTCACCCAAACTCATGTCCATTGAATAGCTGAAGCCATCCAACCATCTCTTCCTCAGTCGTCACCTCCTCCTCCCGCCTTCAATCTTTCCCAGCATCAGGGTCTTTTCAAACGAGTCAGCTCTTCACATCAGGTGGCCAAAGTATTGGAGTTTCAGCTTTGGCATCAGTCCTTCCAATGAACACCCAGGACTGATCTCCTTTAGGATGGACTGGTTGGATCTCCTTGCAGTCCAAGGGACTCTCAAGAGTCTTCTCCAACACCACAGTTCAAAAGTATCAATTCTTCCGCACTCAGCTTTCTTTATAGTCCAACTCTCACATCCATACACGACTACTGGAAAAACCAAAGCCTTGACTCGATGGACATTTGTTGGCAAAGTAATATCTCTGCTTTTTAATATAGTAAGTTGGTCATAACTTTTCTTCCAAGGAGTAAGCGTCTTTTTATTTCATGGATGCAGTCACCATCTGTAGTGATTTTGAAGCCCCCCAAAAATAAAGTCAGCCACTGTTTCCATTGTTTCCCCCATCTATTTCCCATGAAGTGATGGGACCAGATACCATGATCTTAGTTTTCTGAACGCTGAGTTTTAAGCCAACTTTTTCCACTCTCCTCCTTCACTTACATCAAGAGGCCCTTTAGCTCTTCTTCACTTTTTACCATAAGGGTGGTGCCATCTGCATATCTGAGGTTATTGATATTTTTCCTGGCAATCTTGATTCTAGCTTGTGCTTCTTCCAGTGCAGCGTTTTTCAGGATGTACTCTGCATATAACTTAAGTAAGAAGGGTGACAATATATAGACTTGATGTACTACTTTTCCTATTTGGAAACAGTCTGTTGTTCCATGTCCAGTTCCAACTGATGCTTCCTGACCTACACACAGATTTCTCAAGAGGCAAGTCGGGTGATCTGGTATTCCCGTCTCATTCAGAATTTTCCACAGTTTGTTGTGATCCACACAGTCAAAGGCTTTGGCATAGTCAATGAAGCAGAAATACACTTTTTCCTGGAATTCTCCTGCTTTTTCAATGATCCAGCTGATATTGGCAATTTGATCTCTGGTTCCTCTGCCTTTTCTAAAACCAGTTTGAACTTCTGGAAATTCATGGTTCACATATGCTGAAGCCTGGCTTGGAGAATTTTGAGCATTACTTTACTAGCATGTGAGATGAGTGCAACTGTGTGGTAGTTTGAGCATTCTTTGACATTGCCTTTCTTTGGGATTGGAATGAAAACTGACCTTTTCCAGTCCTGTGGCCACTGCTGAGTTTTCCAAATTTGCTGGCATATTGAGTGCAGCACTTTCACAGCATCATCTTTCAGGATTTGAAATAGCTCAACTGGAATTCCATCACCTCCACTAGCTTTGTTTGTAGTAATGCTTCTTAGGGTCCACTTGACTTCACATTCCAGGATGTCTGGCTCTAGGTGAGTGATCACACCATCGTGATTATCTTGATCATGAAGATCTTTTTTTGTACAGTTCTGTGTATTCTTGCCACCTCTTCTTAATACCTTCTGCTTCTGTTAGTTCCATACCATTTCTGTCCTTTATCGAGCCCCTCTTTGCATGAAATGTTCCCTTGGTATCTCTAATTTTCTTGAAGAGGTCTCTAGTCTTTCCCATTATATAACTTTCCTCTATTTCTTTGCATTGATCACTGAGGAAGGCTTTCTCATCTCTCCTTGCTATTCTTTGCAACTCTGCATTCAAATGGGTATATCTTTCCTTTTCTCCTTTGCTTTTCGCTTCTCTTCTTTTCACAGCTATTTGTAAGGCCTCCTCAGACAGCCATTTTGCTTTTTTGCATTCCTTTTTCTCGGGAATGGTCTTGATCCCTGTCTCCTGTATGATGTCACAAACCTCCGTCCATAGCTCATCAGGCACTCTATCTATCAGATCTAGGCCCTTCAATCTGTTTCTCACTTCCACTGTATAATCATAAAGGATTTGATTTAGGTCTTAAACCTGAATGGTCTAGTGGTTTTCCCTACTTTCTTCAATTTAAGTTTGAATTTGGCGATAAGATCTGAGCCACAGTCAGCTCCTGGTCTTGTTTTTGTTGACTGTAGAGAGCTTCTCCATCTTTGACTGCAAAGAATATAATCAATCTGATTTCAGTATTGACCATCTGGTGATGTCCATGTGTAGAGTCTTCTCTTGTGTTGTTGGAAGAGGGTGTTTGCTATGACCAGTGCGTTCTCTTGGCAAAACTCTATTAGCCCTTGCCCTGCCTCATTCTGTACTCCAAGACCAAATTTGCTTGTTACTCCCAGGTGTTTCTTGACTTCCTGCTTTGCATTCCAGTCTCGTAAATGAAAAGGACATCTTTTTTGGGTGTTAGTTCTAAAAGGTCTTGGAGGTCTTCATAGAACCATTCAACTCCAGCTTCTTCAGCATTACTGGTTGGGGCATAGACTTGGATTACTGTGATATTGAATGGTTTGCCTTGGAAACGAACAGAGATCATTCTGTCATTTTTGAGATTGCATCCAAGTACTGCATTTCGGACTCTGTCATTGACTATGATGGCTCTTCCATTTCTTCTAAGGGATTCCTGCCCGCAGTAGTAGATACAATGGTCATCTGAGCTAAATTCACTCATTCCAGTCCATTTTAGTTCTCTGATTCCTAGAATGTCTATGTTCACTGTTGCCATCTTCTGTTTGATCAGTTCCAATTTACCTTGATTTGAACAAAGAATGTTCAAATTACTGCACAGTTTCACTCATCTCACACACTAGCAAAGTAATGCACAAAATTCTTCAAGGCAGGCTTCAGCAGTATGTGAACCATGAACTTCCAGATGTTCAAGCTGGACTTAGAAAAAGCAGAGGAACCAGAGATCAAATTGTCAACATCCACTGGATCACTGAAAAAGCAAGAGAGTTCCAGAAAAACTTCTACTTCTGCTTTTTTGACTATGCCAAAGTCTTTGACTGTGTGAATCACAACAAACTGTGGAAAATTCTGAAAGAGATGGGAATACCAGACCACCTTACCTGCCTCTTGAGAAATCTGTATGCAGCGCAAGAAGCAACAGTTAGAACTGGAGATGGAACAACAGACTGGTTGAAAATCAGAAAAGGAGTATGTCAAGGCTGTATATTGTCATCCTGATTATTTAACTTATATGCAGAATACATCATGTGAAATGCCAGGCTGGATGAAGCACAAGCTGGAATCAAGATAGTAGGGAGAATTATCAATAATGTCAGATATGCAGATGACACCACCCTTATGGCAAAAAGCAAAGAAGAGCTAAAGAGCCTCTTGATGAAAGTGAAAGAGCAGAGCAAAAAAGTTGGCTTAAAACTCAGCATTCAGAAAACTAAGATCATGGCATCTGGTCCCATCACTTCATGGCAAATAGATGGGGAAACAGTGAGAGTTTATTTTTGGGGCCTCCAAAATCACTGCAGATGGTGACTGTAGCCATGGAATTAAAAGACACTTGCTTCTTGGAAGGAAAGTTATGACCAACCTAGACAGCATATTAAAAAGCAGAGAGATTACTTTGCCAACAAAGGTCCGTCTAGTCAAGGCTATGGTTTTTCCAGTAGTCATGTATGGATGTGAGAGTTGGACTATAAAGAAAGCTGAGTGTGGAAGAATTGATAGTTTTGAAGTGTGGTGTTGGAGAAGACTCGAGAGTCCTTTGGACTGCAAGCAGATCCAACCAGTCTATCCTAAAGGAAATCAGTCCTGAATATTCGTTGGAATGACTGATGTTGACGCTGAAACTCCAATACTTTGGCTACCTGATGCAAAGAAATGACTCATTTGAAAAGACCCTGATGCTGGTACAGATTGAAGCCAGGAGGAGAAGGGGACAACAGAAGATGAGATGGTTGGATGGCATCACCGACTCGATGGACGTGAGTCTGAGTGAACTCCGGGAGTTGGTGATGGACAGGGAGGCCTGGCGTGCTGCAGTCCATGGGATTGCCTAAGAGTCGGACACGACTGAGCGACTGAACTGACTGACTGAAGCTTAGAATAGGAGTGTTTGGACTCTAAATTCTGTGTTTTCCCTACCGTCTTTCAATGCCAGCTCTAATGTGGCAATTGAAAGAATATTTAGAATAAACTCCAGGTGGGTGGATTTTATTGGTTGAGGGCATGAAGTGATTTCCATTCTCTTCCACCGGTTGGCGCCCAGGAAGTCAGAGTAATCTAGCCTCTTCCCTGGAACCCACCTCTTACCATGGTGCCTATCAAAACCTTTCCCTTATTCCAGGCTTGCCAAAATCCCACTTCTCCTAGAACATCCGATCACCAAAACCAGCCTGCAGAATCTGGTTTAACAGCTTCTGTTAAACATTGGTGGCCTGAGTGCTGTCTCATGACATCAGGCTTCTCCTCTGTGGTTCCTTGGGCTTCATGTATGCACCCTCTGAGCCCTGTTCTGCTTTGGTCAGGGAGACACAATCCTGGCTTCTTGAACCTTACCCTATGCTCCCCTCACCATAACAGTGCTGGCCCCCACCACTCTCACCACAGACTGTGTCTGACTGCACTTACAAGGCACCCAGTAAATGTTCCCTGACTGAATCAGTTCACTTGTCTCTGTCTTTTTCTTGCAAGAGCAGCTAGTAGTTACTGGCTTGCAACCGTGGGGATTACCTGGGTGCCTACTATATGTGCAACCTATGAAAGGGCACTGAGAATCTAGAAATTAAAAAGTTACCTATAAGGAACTTATTCTGTGCCGGGCGACATGCCCCATACTTCACATCCATGATCTCATTTAATTTTCCCCAAAACCATGTATTTGAGCTCATTTACAGATGGGAAATCTGAAACTCAGGAGTTATATAGCTTTCCTTAGCTTATACATTGAGCTTGTGACAGAGCTTCAGTTCAAACCCAGTTTGGGTGAAGATGCTCATTGCCTGGCACATGGTAGGGACTCAGTGAATAGTGGATGTCATTGAGCTGTCATTATTATTAAAAGAGGAACAAGCTTGATATCAGGCAATCCTGTGTATAAATGCTGGTTCTGCCACTTGGTAGCTATGTAACCTTGAGTACCTCACTGACCTCTATGAACCTCTGTGAACCTCTGTTTCTATATTATTATAAGTTAGCATTTGATTTGGCTACAAGTACAAGAAAAACCAAAGTAACAGTGGCTTAAACAAGATTAAAGTTTATTTCTCTCTCATGTAGTCAGTTCACGACTGGTAAGATAGTTTCACAATCTTCAGGGATATTGGCCCTTCCCTCTTGCTACTCTGAGGCTATCAGCAGGTAGCGTTCACCTCATGGCCCAAAATGACTGCCAAGCACCAACGGTCATGTCCTAGCATGAACGAGTAAGGACTATAGTGGAATTATCTCCTTCTCTTTAAAGGGTGCTTCCTGGAAGTCATATGTAGCTCTTGAGCTTGCAGATCTTCGGGCAGAATTTGTCACGTGGTCCCACTTGGCAACAAGGGATTCTAAGGAATGCAATCTTTATTTAGACAGCTATGCATCCAGGTGAAATTGAAGTCCTGTTGCTAAGAAAGACGAAGGGAGAATACTGAGGGAACATAGGCCATTTCTGCTCCATTGCTCTATTTGATAGGCTGACGTGGGTTAGTGGAATAGCCTACAGAAAATTCCTAACAGGGTGCACACAGGCTCAGTCCAATTCACTCCCATTTTTACACTCTATAAAATAAAGTTGTCTTCTGGAAGGATCTCTCTCATATCAGGTAGAAGTGCTTCCAAATCCTTGTGTCTGACTTGTGTGACCTATGTCAGACCTTGAGACTGGCCAATTGAGGGGCAGAAATTGTGGAATACAGGAACAACACAGCTTTACAACAGAAGTCAAGAGTTCCAAGAAGGAAGAAAGAACCTGGGCAGAAATTACCTTAATCATCCCTGACCTGGCCTTCTTGCCAACATTTCTCAAACTCCTGTTAGTAGGGTGGGTTTCTGCCTTTCCCCCCAGCTCCTTGACCTCAGAGTGCTCTCAGGTCCATGTCTTAAGCAGTGAGATCCTTACCGCTTGGAGTAGGGTAGGGCTGTCCAATCATTACCACCCTCCTCTGACTCTGACTACCCCACCTCCTCTCCCAATCACCCATCTGGACCTGTCAGGCCCCGAGCTTGCCACCCACCACCCACCACCTACTTTGCTAAACTCTTGCAAAAGCATCCTTCCTTCTTCACTTAATTTAGGTCCTTCTAATAGTTAGAGCCGTTTATTTTTTCAAAGATAGTGAAAAAAAGGCTGATGAATCTCAGGAAAAATTCAACTGAAGGAGGAAATTGCCACTCACTTCTTTGTGAGTGTCCCAGGTCTCACAGTCCTGACTCTAGTACCTACTATTATGTGACCTGTTGGAAGTTACTTGCCCCCTTTAAGCATCTGCTTCCTAATGGTAAATGAGGTCTGCACACCTCCACCATACGGAGTCATAAAGACTGAGTTATCCAGGTAAAGTTCTGACTATAGCATCCATCACAGTGGTCAACAAGCTGCTATAATAAAAGATCAGCTAAGCAAAGTTGCTCAGTCATGTCTGACTCTCTGCAACCCCATGGACTATAGCCTACCAGGATGCTTCATCCATGGGATTTTCCAGGTAAGAGTACTGGAGTGGGATGCCATTTCCTTCTCCAGGAGATCTGCCCGACCCAGGGATGGAATCCGGGTCTCCCATGTTGCAGGCAGACACTTTACAGACTGAGCCAGCAGGGAAGTGCTAAGAAGTCTTTTAAACTTTTGGACACTAAAGCAGCCATTGGCAGTGGGCAGAGAATGGGTGTGGCTGTATTCCAGCAAAACTCATTAATGAACACTGAAAACTAAATTTCACATAATTTTATTGTGCATAAAATATTATGCTTCTTTTGACTTTTTAAAACTACTTAAGATGTAAACACCATTCTTAATTCACCAGCCCTACAAAAACAGGTTTGGCTCATAAACTGTAGTATGCTGACCT
The DNA here is from genome assembly GCF_042477335.2 of Ovis canadensis. Taxonomy (NCBI): domain Eukaryota; kingdom Metazoa; phylum Chordata; class Mammalia; order Artiodactyla; family Bovidae; genus Ovis; species Ovis canadensis. The sequence goes on from NC_091251.1 coordinate 18,572,061, forward strand.
CTGATCTCGTACATAGTAATTGCTCAATAAATGCCAGCCGTGGTGATAAACAGGCTTACAGGAATTCATAAGTCCTTGGCACTTGGCTGAAGCAAAGCAAATCTGGTGGCAGTTTTTCTATAAAGACTTGCAATCCTTTTACTGATCTTTAGGAACACTCTGGAAATCACACTTCTGAAGATTCTAGGTAAAGAAAGACATTTCATCCATAGTGATTTGGAGCTGAAGGAGCTGGGTTTCAGCTGTGGAAGTTTAATAAACTGAGTTCTGCCTAAGTTTTCCTCAGAATTGAAATTAAGATACTACTACTAATAAAAATATAGGCTGAGATTATTATGCCAAGTTGATTTGGTTTACTTATATGAGTACATTTAATTCTATTAATAATATGCCCTGTGAATGGCATATAAATTCCCATTTTGTAGGCAAGGAAACTGAGGCACAGACATTAAATGATTTGCTCAAAGTCACAGTTAGGCAGGGACAGGTTTGGAAGTCAAACTTGGGCACCTTTAAACTCCCTCCTAGGGCTTCCAAAATGGTGCTAGTGGTAAAGAACCAGTCTGCCAGGACACAGGTTCCATCCCTGAGTCAGGAAGATCCCCTGGAGGAGGGCATGGCAACCCACTTCAGTGTTCTTGCCTGGAGAATCCCATGGACAGAGGAGGCTGTCGTAGGTTCCAAAGGGTCACAAAGAGTCAGACACAACTGAAGCAACTTAGAACAGCCTCCCTCCTAATGTTTAGCCCATCCTGTGAAACACTAAGCTATATTTTAGAGGTTGCCTAATCCAGTCCCTTCACTTGTTTGTATTTTCATATATTGATTAATTCATTCATTCATCAGCTATCCTACCTACTGGGCTGCTGCGCTGGGATGCTGGTGATACAGAAAAGGTCAGGACCTCATTCTGGCTTTCCAGGAGCTCCAGCTGTAAAGAGGGAGTGGATGAACCAACAAGCAGAGCAGTGCCACTCAAGTGAAATCTAGGTTGTGTCAGAAAGAACCTGAGACAAGGATCTGTTGGTCCTAGAGGCTGGAAAATGGGGTTGGGGTGGGGAGCGGCGACAGAAAAAGCTTCATAGAAAAGATCACTTTTGAGCTGGGTCTCAGTCTCTCGGCTTGGCTTCAAGGCGCTTCACAGCCTTGACCCAGTTGGCCTTTCCAGCATCTCTCTCTGCTGCTTCTTCCGCCGAAAGCTTTGCTCCCATGTTACCAGACCACTAACAATCCAACACTCACAGACAAGTGCAAAACGTTCACCCCACGGAACAAAGAGTGAAAAGGCGTCTGTAAGTGACTCTTCCATAAGCCCCGTTCTGTGGGAAGAATATGCCTTTATTTTTTCTTGTGCTCTTCCTAGTTTATTCCTGTAAACATACTTTTTCATTTTATAGAAATGGTGTAAGAATAGAATAGATGGTACTTTTTTTTCCCCTTGTCTGTTAATTATTTCCCTTGGCACAAGAGCTGCCAACCCTTAGGTTTCTTTTTTGTTTGTTTGTTTTTAAGACGTTAGTCTTTGAAAGCGTACAGCCCATGACCATTATTTTTCTGCTCTACCACACATGACTATTAGCCCAGTTTTTCCCCTGGAAACCACTGACTGTGATGCCCCCTTCCACTGACGCCAGCAGAACCTGTTTCTCAAGGCTCTCAGCCCTTCACCAGCCCACCGTCTCGATGTGGGGCATCCCTCTTGGTTGCCTACCCAAATCTAGTGTTTCCCTCTTTCGTCTTCTTGGAGAGTCGTTTGCCCCATGGTCCAACTTTCAGATCCTTGATTCCCCAGCCTCCTTGGAAGGAGATGTGATCATGTGATCGAGTTGCAGCCAAGGAGAGGTCTGCTGGAGGATTCGGGGAAATATTTTGCTGCCCAGTGTAAAGAGCACATGGCTGGAGGCTGTCTTTCCTACATGTGGCTGGGCCCTTGGTGTGGGAGGCTGTGTGCTGAGGTGCCACAGCCGCTCCTGTAACCAAGGGAATGGCTGGGAGGTCAGCCCAGAGTCTGAAGTCCTGAGCTGCTAGAGCTGCAGGGACTATCCAGGCTTCCTGCTGAGTCAGACCAATAAGCCCTTCTGAACCTAATTCATACACAAGGCCTAAGCTCTGATCCTTAGCAGGAAAAAGAGACCCAGCTGCTTCTTTTTAAAAAAACCTTTATGAAATATTGCTTACATTAACAGAAGTACAGAGACCGATGTAATAAACGTTTGTGGACTCACCACTTGGCATGGTAAATTTGAACATCTCCCTCTTTGTTTCAAATCTCTCAATAATTTTTTTTACAAATAAAACATCACAGATAGCGTTGAAGTTCCTTAATGCCCCTCCCTGACCCCATTTACTTTCCTCTTCAGAGATAACTTCTAAACTGAAGTAAACATACACACTTCCCCTTGCATGAGTTTGCATTTTTGTTCCATTGGTAGGAACTCATTAATAACACAGAGTATTAAATAGATAGTAGCAAACTCCAGGATTCACTTTTGTGATTTACTCTAATTCAGCAGTCTGGTTTTGATATTTGACTCTCTTCCTTTCTAAAATATTTATAATTTTTGTGCATTTATTTGGCTGCACCAGCTCTTGGCTACAGCATGTGGGATCTTTGATCTTCATTGCACCATGAGAGTCTTTCATTGCAGCGCATGGGGTCTAGCTCCCTGGCCAGAGTTCGAACCTGAGCCCGGCTGCATTGGGCGTGCACTGTCTTAGCCACTGGACCACCCAGGGGAGTCTCCGACACCCCTCTTTTTAATGTGTGCATGACGTTCCATCCTTGTGTGTTTTCTCCTGTTGATGGACATTTAGATTGCTTCCAATTTTGGAATATTACAACCAGGGCTGTGGTGAATCCTTGCATTTATCTCCTTGTGTGAGACGGGTTCCTTGTTGATGGTTTCTCTGGTGTGCCTGACGATGTCTGAGCAGAAGGCAAATGCAGGACAGTGAGGGGGGACAAAGGTCAGCATGTCTACAAAGAGGCAAAGTGGATCTTGATAGGAGAAGAGCACATCACCCGCTGGAAGAACACAGAAGGCCTCTTCTTCAGGAGTCAATTTCCAGCTTATTTCCTTTGGCCACCTTGCCTCAAGGCCTCTGCTCCTGGGCACAGCTGCTCAGCCCTGGGGCCGCAGGCCAGCAGGATCTGCCCGAGACGCTGCAGCCCGTGGAGATGTGCAGTGACTCTTTCCCATGGCTTCTGATAAATCTGCACAACGTTTTCCTCTGTGAGTTTCACAAGTCGGTTTAGAAGCCAAGTAATTGAGGCGGTTTAATTTTAGCTCCTCTTTTCTCCTTACAAAAGTGAGTTGTTTATGAGAAATCTAAAAATTTCCCTTTCCCCAGAAGAATTATCTTTCAGGCCTGTCTTATGCGGCAAGCACACTCATGGGATAAGACATGTGCAGTCAATCAAAGGGCTGGTCTCAAGTTTGAGGTCCCTAAAATTAGTCCTGTGATTTCAGCGCAGGCTGAGTCTGGATCCTCTAGGCTTTCTGTACTTATGCCCTAGGTGACTGAAGAATTCCGACCTCCCCTCAGTTAGGCATTCTGCCAGCAGCCATGTACAAAAGTGGGGCAGGTTTACAGGGCTGGGAATTGGAGGAGTCTTCTCAGGGACCTCCTTCTATTTCTCTGAGTCTTAAAAATTTCTGTTCAAAATCTCTAGGGCTTTTGATTTTAGTGTTGCCTTGAGCATGGGCCTTCCCAGTGTCAGGACTTTTATAAGGTATTCTTTGATGTCTCCCCAGGGAGCAGGGCAGGAATTCTGGGAAATCTGGGTGTAGATTAAAGCAGTGTTTGTAAATTCCAGCACTAACCATGTCTCACTCCTGTTTTGAAACTTACTAATGTCTCTCTATGACTAAGTGTAAAAAGTTGGAGTTTTTCAGTTTGACGTGAACAGGTCCTGCTGACTTTTCTAGAACCACTCTTTTTACCTGTTATTCGTCTTACACTATCTTCTTTCCAATAGAACTGCACTTCCCCCCAGAGCGTATACCCTTTCACGCTCCTGTCTTTGCACTGCAATATGCAAGGTGCCCTTCCCTCTCCCCTCCATCCCTCAAAGTCCACTCATCTTTCAAGACCCAGGTCAAAGGCCCCATCTCTTCACAACCTTTTGTACCCACCCTCAGCCACTTCACTCACTTGCACGTTACCGTCTTTCTTGTGTTTCTGTGTGTGACTCTCCAGCTAGATCGCCACTTCTGTGCAGCAGGAGCTGTGTGTGCGCATGCCGTCCTCGGACTCCATAGAGCTTCATAGCTCAGAGCCCTGGGGTCCAGCAGGTGCTGGCTCATAGGCCAGTCCCAGCACATAGAGCTGTGTGACTCAAACTGGCTTTGCTTTCAGATTTCTCATCCATGAGATAAAGATGATTGTCGTATCAATGACATAAAGAGATCGTAGGACTGCTCGAAATGCATTTCAGAAAGAGTCTGGAGCAGGATAAATGTTTGTCAGCCTTGTTGATGGCATGGTCACTTACAGCATCCAGTCTGTTTCCTGGGACATGGTAGGTGGTCAATTAATGTTAGTTATATAAACGTTCTTTGCATGGTATAGTCAGAATTCAGATGAGCATTTAAACTACCCAAGCCCTGATAATTCAGTTGGTAAAGAATCTGCCTGCAATGTGGGAGACCTGGGTTCAATCCCCGAGAAGATCCTTGAGAAGATCCCCTGGAGAAGATCCTTGAGAAGATCCCCTGGAGAAGGAAAAGGCTACCCACTCCAGTTTATTCTGGCTTGGAGAATTCCATGGACTGTATACTGTATAGTCCATGGGGTCGCAAAGAGTCAGACACGACCCTCACTCACAAGCATTTTGTATACTACGCCTAATGCCTAAATGCCAAGCTAACTAAGTGACAGTCACCCAGGCACTGAGTTTTCTGTCAATCAGGAACCATGGGCTTTGCTTACTGCACACTCCCTCCTGTACGAACCCCTTGCGGGGGTCCTTGTAGAACTTTGACAGTCATGACTTGTGGGGCTTTGAAATTGCTTGCTTCCTTTTCTTCGTCTGACTTTAGATGTTCATGACTTTTTCACTGGGTCCTGGGGAATTTTAAACACAAATTATCACATCACTGAAATATCCTGATATGACAGCTGCTGCTTTGTGCACAATATTTCAGAGTTTTCAGAGAATAAGGATAAATGCACTTAGAGGTATTTTCAATATGCTGGGGGATTTTGACAGAAAAGGTGCTTCTCAAAAATTTAAATACACTTCAAAAAATAATAAGGCTAATTCTTTTTAGAATTTGATCTGTGCCATTGGGATCTGGTACTTTACATTTTATGTGTTAAAATGCACATATGAAGAATGTTTTGTTTGTAGTATGTTGATGACACAGCTTTAGACTATGTTATTTCTGAACAGTAGTGATTGATTTGGGAGTTAAGCCCTTATATACTTAGAATCCCTGCAATTCAGGTGATTGCCAACAAATATAACCTCCGTATGCATGGTTGGTGAGATTGATCAGTACAACCACCTGGGAGAGCCGTGTGGTAGTATCTAATAAAGTCAAAGGTGGGTATACTCAGAAATTCCACCTCTACTCATATTCTTGGAGAAGGAAATGGCAGCCCACTCCAGTATTCTTGCCTGGAGAATCCCATGGACAGAGGAGCCTGGCGGGCTACAGTCCATGGGGTCGCCCAAGTCGGACACGACTTAGTGATAAAAGAGAGAGTCATATTCTAAAGAGTAGAGGTTTCCAGATTTTATAATCATGATCCTCAGCAATTCTTTTTTTACTTAAAAAATTTTAAAGCATACACTCATAGTATGTATTTTTATTCATAAATCATGTACACATGTTACTTTTTCTCATACAAATATTACTGCTGCTGCTGCTAAGTCACTTCAGTCGTGTCCAACTCTGTGTGACCCCATAGATGGGCAGCCCAAATATTACTAAATACATAGAAAAGTAGAAAATTTTAAAGGATGTCTTTAAGAAATGCAATAAATTTCCACGTGGATTGTCCTTTCATTCTCATTGGAATGTATGTGCCCTGCTTTGGAGACTGCTGCTTCAGATCAGTTCTATGTATGTACCCAAGAATGCAGGGAGCATCAAATGTGGAATAGTGAAACATTAGAACCAACCTACCTAATGTCTCTCAGTACTAGAATGGGTTAATGTACCATTTATACAATAGGGTAATTTTTATAAGTGAAAAAATAAATACAGTTATAATGATTAACATCAAGTAAAAAGGAAAACTGCAGAATATCTATAGAGATGTATAATACTTAATTCTATAACAGGCAAAGCACTATTCATTTCATACTGTTCGCATTTATTTTGCTTCGGGTTGAGAGAGCTTCTTGAGCCTATAGCTTTCATTACTTTGGAAAATTCTTGGCTATTATCTTTTTAATATTGCCTTTGCACCGTGCTCTCTCTTTTCCTTCTGGTCTTCCAGTGTATTTATGCATTTATGTCTTTCACCGTATCTCATATAACTTCTACATTCTTTTCTGTTTTTCCCATGCTTTTTTCTCTTCATGCTTCAATCCAGATATTTTCTATTGACTTGTCTTCTTAATCACTAATCCTTTCCTCAGCTGTATCTAATCTGCTGGTTATAAATTGACTAACCTATTAATTTTAATGTAATATTTTGCACTGCAGGAATTTCCATTTTGTATAGATTTCAGGCATCTGGTGAAAATCGGAAGCTTGTCTTATGTTTCCTTGACAATATTAATCACAGTTATTTTAATATTCATATCTGTTAATATGTGAATCTGCTGTGGGTTTCTTACTATTATTTATTTGTTTTCTGGATTTCTGGTCACTTGTTTTTGATCGTGAATGGTGATAGTTTTGATAGTTATGGTGAACGGTGTTGGATTAGTGATCTCTGAAGAAGATTGAGCTTCAGGACCAGGGACCAGTCTTGATCACTCAAGAGCTTTTGTGTAGCAGAGTTTTATTAAAGTATAAAAAGGGGCAGAGAAAGCTTCTGACATAGACATCAGAAGGGGGCAGAGAATGCCCCCCTCGCTAGTGTTAGCAAGGGAGATATATACTTGTTAAATTGGTTATTACAATAAATCAAAAGAAAGTCTCAAGGTTGTAAAGCTCTTACTACACCCATTCCCACAATTTGCATCTTAAGACAACAGGATTAGTCAGAAGGTTTTTAAGAAGGAGAAACTGTCCCCAAGCAGGACATATTGTGGCTATGTAATTCTTAGTACAGAGTTTAAACTGAGTCGTTTGCCGTGTAATCATCAGTTCCAGGCTTAAAGAAAAAAAAATGTTTTATGTGACTAAAACTAAGGAATGAAGAAGAAGAAATGTTTGTCCTTTCCTCCTCCTTGAGAATTCCAGACCCCTATCTCCTCTTCGAGAAGCCCAGGCCCCTTTCTCTTCCTGGAGACCCTGGACTTCTTCTCAACCTGCCTAGGAACTGACTCTCTCTCTTTTTTTTTTTCTGGAATGCTTGAGGGATTCTGATAAAAAATCAGACATTTTGTATGAAAAACATCAGATACTTCGAGGCTTTGGATGATATTCCATTCCTTCTGCTTAGCCATGCGATTCAGTTGAGGAAGATCTCCCTCCAACCAGGAACTGAGTTGATTACAAGCTGGGGTTCAGTCCTTGCGAGGGCCGTACTCCTTCTGTTTTGGACTAATTCCCAGAGCGTTTCTCTCTAGGAGTTCCTCCTTAGCACACACAGCATTGGCTGGGGTCTAAACAGCAGCAGTCTGAGAGACAAGATGCTCAGTAGAGCTTTTAGTTCTTTTTCTGACCTTGGTGTGCACATCCTGGACATCTGGGCCTAGCAAGCAGAATGAGTCTTAGCAAACATGCCTGGCTTCTTTCTAGTTGGAGCTTCTGAGAGATATAGAGTTTAATGTGAATACAGAATGATCTAACTCCAAAAAGCATAGTATTGGGGGTTCTTCTGGAAGCTTAGTAGGAAATATCTTTGGCTTAGGAGTCAAGCAAACCTCGCTTTAAATCACAGCTTTGCCATTTACAAGCTGGGTGTATGTCCTTAGCCTCCCTAAGATTTGACTTCGTCAACTTTGAAAGAGGGCTAATGTTCTTGTCTCAAGGGATATGTGAAGAATTAATAAGATGTAATCTGAAAAGTTCTAGTCCAGTCCCTAACACAGACTGGTCACTCAGCAGATAGTATGAGAACCTGATCTGTGATAATTTGAAAGAGTCTATAAAATATATTGATTTAACATTTTGCATGGTTGACATTCTCTCTGGATAGATTTATGGAAATGTTTCCCAAAGTGTGTTCTTTGGAACCCAAGGTAGAAAAGTGTTTTAGACACATCTATACACGTGTGAAAAAACTGGCTTAAAACTCAACATTCAAAAAACTAAGATCATGGCATCTGGTCCCATCCCTTCATGGCAAATAGATGGGGAAACAATGGAAACAGTGAGAGACTTTATTTTCTTGGGCTCCAAAATCACTGCAGATGGTGACTGCAGCCACTAAGTTAAAAGACGCTTGCTCCTTGGAAGAAAAGCTATGACCAATCTACTACTGCTACTACTACTAAGTCACTTCAGTCGTGTCCGACTCTGTGCGACCCCATAGACAGCAGCCCACCAGGCTCCCCCGTCCCTGGGACTCTCCAGGCAAGAACACTGGAGTGGGTTGCCATTTCCTTCTCCAATGCATGAAAGTGAAAAGTGAAAGTGAAGTCGCTCAGTCGTGTCCCACCCTCAGCGACCCCATGGACTGCAGCCTTCCAGGCTCCTCTGTCCATGGCATTTTCCAGGCAACAGTATTGGAGTGGGTTGCCATTGCCTTCTCCATGACCATCCTAGACAGTATATTTAAAAGCAGAGATGTTACTTTGCCGACAAAGGTCTGTCTAGTCAAAGTTATGATTTTTCCAGTAGTCATGTATGGATGTGAGAGTTGGACTATAAAGAAAGCTGAGAGCCGAAGAACTGATACTTTTGAACTGTGGTGTTGGAGAAGACTCCTGAGAGTCCCTTGGACTGCAAGGAGATCAAACCAGTCAATCCTAAAGAAAATCAGTCCTGAATATTCATTGGAAGGACTGATGCTGAAGCTGAAACTCCAATACTTTGGCCACCTGATGTGAAGAATTGACTCATTAGGAAAGACCCTGATGCTGGGAAAGATTGAAGGCAAGAGAAGGGGACGACAGAGGATGAGATGGTTGGATGGCATCACTGACTCAATAGACATGAGTGTGAGTAAGCTCTGGGAGTTGGTGATGGACAGAGAAGTCTGGCGTGCTGCAGTCCATGGATTCACAAAGAGTTGGCCACGACTGAGTGACTGAACTGAACTGGGAAGAAGATAAGGAGGAGAGAAGCTTTCTACTCCCACTTTAGAGCTTAGAAAAGGTTTTCAAAGTATCACTCAGCTAGTAAGTAAGAAGGCCAGTCTGGTTTCTGACTCACAGTTAAGTGCTCTTCCCATGGTCCTACCATCTCACAATGGCAGCAAAGCCTCATGCTGGCAAGTGGCAAGGCCAGAGTCCCAACTCAGTCCTTCTGAACTCAGTTCCAGTACCCTGTCAGCCAATCAAGTCTCTGTGAATGTGTGCATATGCAAGTCATCAATTAAGTGACCTGATTTCCTTGTCAACTAGTCATTCTGCTATTACTTTTCGCAAGAAATTAAAAAAAAAAAAGGACCCTCTATTAAGACACGGAGCCATGACAATTCAGCAGGCGGTACTTGAGCAATGAAAGCAATCATGGGGTGACTCAACCAAGGTAGGGGAAATAATAGAAAATACAATTGTGTGCTGTTTGGGAAATTGTTACTATATTGATAGATCTTGAAATTCATAATGCCATTGATTTTCCAACTCTTTTTAAAAATCCTGGTCATTTAACAGCTCAATTCTCAGTACTGTTTGCATCTCTTGGACTTAGATGTCATTTTCCATTCATCCATCCAAAACATAGTTTTGAGCTGTTCTTTCTGTGTTTGAAACTGTGTAACTATGTCCAGAATACAGTGAAGAATGATAAATAGCTCTGTCTTAAAGGATTTCATACCCTGGTGGAGACAGATAGATAAAGAGACATTTACTATGAAGTATGTTGAATGCTGAGCTAGCAGGAACACAAGAGGTTAGGAAGCACCTAACCAGCCTGGGGAAGTTGAGGCAAGCTTCTTAGAAGAACTGAAGTTCAAATAGAGAACTGAAGGGAAATAGGATTTTAGCTAAGTAAAGCTGGGATGGAAGGAAGGATATTATAAGTAGGTAGAACATAATTTTCAAAGCCTTAAAAGAGACTAGACCCGTGTGGCTTAAACAATAGAGATTCATTCTTACAATTATGAAGGCTGGAAGTTCCAAACCAAAGTCAGCAGGGTTGGTTTCTTCTTGGACTTGGAGGGAGAATCAGTTCCATGACTCCCTCCGGGCTCCTGATGGTTGGCCAGCAATCTCTATCACTTCTGAGCTTGACGCTGATCTCTGCCTTCATGTTCACACGACGCTGTGTGTGTGTATGTGTTGCTTCTGTGTCTGTCTCTGTTCCCACATTTCCCCTTTCCATCAATACTGGATTAGGGGCCACCCTAATGGCCTTGTTTTAACGTGATTATCCTTGTAAAGACCCTATTTCCAAATAAGGTCACATTCTGAGACTCTAGGGGCTAACATTTCTTGGGGAGTCACAATTTAACCTATAATAATCTTCCCTCTGGACCCCCCAAAATCCTTACATGGAAAATGTATCCACCCACTCCAATATTCCTGAAGAGTTCATCATTCCTGCATCAATTCTAAGCCTCAAATCTCACCAAAACATCCTCTCCTCAAAGTCCCAAATCTTATCATTTAAATCACACAAAATCAGTTATAGACTAGAGTTGGCGTAGAAGTCATCCAGGGTCCAAGTTCCACTCCATTTGGTTACTTGTAAAAGCAGACGACAGGCTGTTTTCAAAATACAACTTGGAACAGTCACAGAAATTCCCATTCCAAAAGAGAAAAATCAGAGACAAAACAGGTCACAGATCAGAAGGAAGAGGGAAGTCTATTAGAGAAAATTCCATCTGATTTTATAACTGTAGACTAGTCCTCTTTGACGCTATCCTTTTGGCCCACAGAGGTGAAAACCTCACCTCTTTGCTAAGTGAAAGTGGACGTGTTAGTCACTCAGTTGTGTCCAACTCTTTGCAACACCATGATCTATAGCCTCTCCCCATGGAATTCTCCAAGCAAGAATACTGGAGTGGGTACCCACTCCCTTCTCTAGGGGATCTTCCTGACCCAGGGATCAAACCTGGGTCTCCCGCATTGCAGGTAGATTCTATACCATCTGAGCTAGTGAAACCCAGCGGTTGGAGAGCTTTCTTCATTTCCTCTCATCTCTGTCCCCTTCTGTACGAGCCGGCAGTGTTTCTCCCTAGGTAGTTGATTGGATCTATAAGTCATATGCCTTGTCGCTTTAGCAAATGGTTGTCTGGTCACACTCATGGTGCTCGCTAGAACACAATTTTTCATTTTTTTGCAAGATGCATAAGCTAGGAATTTTCCAATTTCTGATAGCATTTTGCTTAACAATAGCTTGTTTTATGTATCTCTTTCCTCTTACATTTCACTGTAAGTAGCAAGGAGAAACTAAGCTGTGCCTTCACCAGTTTGCTTAGAAGTCTCAGCTAAGCATCCCTGTTCATTACTCATAAGTCCTACCTTCCATCCAACAGAACACAATCAGCCAGGTTCTCTGCCGTTTTATCACACAAGGGTTGCCTTTCTTCCAGCTTCCAATAATGTGTTCCTCATTCCCATCTGAGACTTCACCAGAAGTACCTTTAACATTCACATTTCTGCCAACCATCTTCTCAAGGCCATCTAGGACTTTTCTCTCAAATAGCTCAAAACTCTGTCAGCTTCTGCCTTTTGCTCCATTCCAGTATCACTTGCATGTTTTAGGGTATTTGTTCCCGCAGCACCCCACTTTCCGGGAATCCAGATTCGCTTCCTGAGGGCTCACCTAACCGAGCGCCATAAACTGAGCAGTTTATGCAACAGGAATATATTGTCTCAAAGTTCTGCGGCTGGAAGTCAGAGGCCAAAGCGTTGGCAGGGCAGGCTCCTCCTGAGTGTTGCTGGGGAGAATCTGTGCAAGCCTCTCTCCCAGCATCTGGTGGCCTCAGGCATTCTTGGCTTGTACATGGTGCTCTTGGACACCTTTGTATCATCTTCTTTCTCTGAGTGTCTGTGTCCACGTTTTCCCTTTTTACAGGGACACGTATTGGATTAGGACCCACTCTAACGACCTTGTTTTAACTTGATTACCTCTGTAATCTGAGTGGCTTCTAATGTTTTGTTCAAAGTCAGCCATGTTGTGCTGGGTAACAGAAACTGGATCTTTAATGTGGACATTTATGTTAATCTGGTGAGGAATTGTATCCTGTTGACAGTTTGCTACACCTGTAGGCAGCAGACACAAATTCCTCTACTGTCCCCCCTCCTCTTTTCTCTCCCTGTGGTCTTTATACTTTCCCATATACTCTTACAGAGAGAGCCTGTGCTTTGCAACTCTTTCAGATGTAACCCATTGTTATTATAGCGGAGCACTGTTGGTATGATGTAAGATGTGGGGAGGAGAAACTTTCTGCAACCTTATGACTAAATCTCAGTCTTTTAGGGGATCGGTTCACAGGTGTTGTTGTATAACTCCTAAGCTCCTCCCCCTTATGTGAGATTAGAGGGCTAGAAGCCTTTAAGCGCCCTTACCGTCTACACCTGCAGTGGGTGAGCCGACGTTGGCTGTGTCACTCTCTCCCTGGATTCGTCTCTCTCCAGACTTCAGGGCGCCAGCTTTCTTTGCAACATGAGTTCTCTGATGAGTCATCTAAAATCTTTGAACATCAGTTTGTTCAACCTTTTCATGTAGGGATGAGAAAGATGTCGTCCAAACTTTTTGTTTTTTCTTTTTATTTTTTATTTTATTTATTATTATATTATTATTATTTTACTTTACAATAGTGTATTGGTTTTGCCACATGATGTCTTCCAAACTTTTTATATGAAGGAGTTGAAACCAGAAGTCTGGCCAAGTCATCTTTGTTTTTTTTTTAAATCACAGGTTGTTTCCCCTTTGGCGATCCACTACAGAAATGACACTTTTCTCTGTACTTATCCCAGCCTGACATTTTGTTATGTAATAATTTGCTTGCTGTTGGTTATTTGTGCCTCCCCTCACCACACTGGAGACTCCTGAGAGCAGACCGTGTCTCTTTGGTTTCTGCTGGATCACTGTTGCATAGTGAAGAATGGATAATAAATATGTGTTAAATGGATGAATGAAATAATTAGCTATTAATTATTATATTAAAATAATAAAATTTATACACAACATACTTACACTTCATTTTAGTTTTATTTTTTCCAGTAGAAACAGAGAAAATGGTTTTCTGTCTAGTTATTATACATTTTCATTCTGTAGTTTTCCCCTTGTGCTACTGAACCATTAAAATTGTTTTCTTGGGTCTTTAAGGAAACCATTGGCTCACCTGCTAAGGAAACCTCACCTCTGATGAGGTCTCAGCTTTGGAACCCGGAACAATACACAGTTATGCACTTAAAGCTCAAAAAAGGATGCAGAACAGTATGGGCAGCAACAAGCCACCATCCTCAGCCCTTTATGGTGGGTGCCTTTCTCTTACTTCCATATCCTGCCACTTCCTTCCCCATTATCTTAGTTAATACAAGATGTAATAACAAAATACCACAGACTGGGTGGCTTAAACATTTCTCACAATTCTGGAAGCTAGCAAGTCCAAGATCAAGGTGCTGGCAGATCAGATGTCTGGTGAAGGCCTCCTTGCTCACTTACAGACAGTTGCCTTCTTCCAGTATCCTTAGGTGGTAGAGCAAGAGAGCTCTGGTAGCTTCATCTCCTTCAGTCAGTTCACTTCAGTCACTCAGTCGTGTCTTTCATTTCCTTATAAGGCCACAGTCTCATGCCATAGACTGAATGTTTCAGTTCAGTCTCTCAGTCAAGTCCACCTCTTTGCAACCCCATGGACTGCAGCACGCCAGGCCTCCCTGTCCATCACCATCTCCCAGAGTTCACTCAAACTCATGTCCATCGAGTCGGTTATGCTATCCAACCATCTCATCCTCTGTCAGCCCCTTCTCCTCCCGCCTTTCAATCTTTCCCAGCATCAGGGTCTTTTCAAATGAGTCAGTTCTTCCCATCAGCTGGCCAAAGTTTTGGAGTTTCAGCTTCAGCATCAGTCCTTCCAACGAATATTCAGGACTGATTTCCTTTAGGATGGGCTGGTTGGATCTCCTTGTAGATCAAGGGACTACAAGGGACTCTCAAGAGTCTTCTCCAACACCACAGTTCAAAAGCTGTACTGGCACAAAGACAGAAATATAGATCAATGGAACAAACTAGAAAGCCCAGAGATAAATCCACACACCTATGGACACCTTATCTTTGACAAAGGAGGCAAGAATATACAATGGAGTAAAGACAATCTCTTTAACAAGTGGTGCTAGGAAAACTGGTCAACCACTTGTAAAAGAATGAAACTAGATCACTTTCTAACACCACACACAAAAATAAACTCAAAATGGATTAATCATCTAAACGTAAGACCAGAAACTATAAAACTCCTAGAGGAGAAGAAAGGCAAAACACTCTCCGACATAAATCACAGCAGGATCCTCTATGATCCACCTCCCAGAATATTGAAAATAAAAGCAAAAATAAACAAATGGGACCTAATTAAAATTAAAAGCTTCTGCACAACAAAGGAAACTATAAGCAAGGTGAAAAGACAGCCTTCTGAATGGGAGAAAATAATAGCAAATGAAACAACTGACAAACAACTAATCTCAAAAATATACAAGCAACTCCTGCAGCTCAATTCCAGAAAAATAAATGACCCAATCAAAAGATGGGCCAAAGAACTAAATAGACATTTCTCCAAAGAAGACATGCAGATGGCTAACAAACACATGAAAAGATGCTCAACATCACTCATTATCAGAGAAATGCAAATCAAAACCACAATCAGGTACCATTTCACACCAGTCAGAATGGCTGCGATCCAAGAGTCTACAAGCAATAAATGCTGGAGAGAGTGTGGAGAAGAGGGAACCCTCTTACACTGTTGGTGGGAATGCAAACTAGTACAGCCACTATGGAGAACAGGGTCGAGATTCCTTAAAAAACTGGAAATAGAACTGCCTTATGACCCAGCAATCCCACTGCTGGGCATACACACTGAGGAAACCAGAATTGAAAAAGACACATGTACCCCAATGTTCATCGCAGCACTGTTTGTAATAGCCAGGACATGGAAGCAACCTAGATGTCCATCAGCAGATGAATGAATGAGAAAGCTGTGGTACATATACACAATGGAGTATTACTCAGCCATTAAAAAGAATACATTTGAGTCAGTTCTAACAAGGTGGATGAAACTGGAGCCTATTATACAGAGTGAAGTAAGCCAGAAAGAAAAACACCAATACAGTATACTAACACATATATATGGAATTTAGAAAGATGGTAACGATAACCCTGTATGCGAGACAGCAAAAGAGACACAGATGTATAGAACAGACTTTTGGACTCTGTGGGAGAGGGAGAGGGTGGGATGATTTGGGAGAATGGCATTGAAACATGTATAATATCATATATGAAACAAACAGCCAGTCCAGGTTCTATGCTTGATACTGGATGCTTGGGGCTGGTGCACTGGGATGACCCAGAGGGATGGTATGGGGAGGGAGGAGGGGGGTTCAGGATGGGGAACACATGTATACCTGTGGCAGATTCATGTTGATGTATAGCAAAACCAATACAATATTGTAAAGTAATTAACCTCCAATTAAAATTTAAAATTTTATATTAAAAGAAAATTAAAATTTTTTTTAAAAAGCATCAATTCTTCAGCGCTCAGCTTTCTTTATAGTCCAATTCTCGCATCCATACATGACTACTGAAAAAACCATAGCTTTGGCTAGACAGACCTTTGTTAGCAAAGTAATGTCTCTGCTTTTTAATATGCTGTCTAGATTGGTCATAGCTTTTCTTAATCTATTTGCCATGAAGTGATGGGACCAGACGCCATGATCTTAGTTTTCTGAATGTTGAGTTTTAAGCCAACTTTTCATTCTCTATTTCACTTTCATCAAGATGCTCTTTAGTTCTTCACTTTCTGCCATAAGGGTGGTGTCATCTGGATATCTGAGGTTATTGATATTTCTTCCAGCAATCTTAATTCCAGTTTGGGCTTCATCCAGCCAGGCATTTCACATGATGTACTCTGCATATAAGTTGAATAAGCAGGGTGACAATATACAGGCTTGATGTACTCCTGTTCCAATTTGGAACCAGTCTGTTGTTCCACGTCCAGTTCTAACTGTTGCTTCTTGATCTGCATACAGATTTCTCAGAAGGCAGGACAGGTGGTCTGGTGTTTCCATCGCTTTAAGAATTTTCCATAGTTTGTTGTGATCCACACAATCAAATGTTTGCATCCCCCCAAATTCATATGTTGAAATCTAATCCCCAAGGTAATGGTACTTGGAGGTGGGGCCTTTGGGAGGTGATTGGGTCATCAGTGTGGAGCCCTCATGAATGGGATTATCACCCTTATGAAAAAGGCACCAGAAAACTCTCTCATCCCTTCTGCCAAATGCAATTGCAAACAACAATTCTGTAAGAACAGGGATCTCCCCAGACACTGAATCTGCCAGCACCTTGATCTTGGACTTCCCATAAGCCCGCCCAGGCTATAGTATTCTGATAGCAACCCAAGTAGATTCATACATCCATCACTGAGACTCCACCCCCTGGATGAAGTCCCAGAAGTGGAGCCTCCGTGATGGATGAACTTAGGAGGGACACATATGTTTAGTTCATCGCACCCATCATCTATGTCCACATTACCCCAGAGATTTCTCCTTTCCTTGAACTCACCATTCTCTTTTGTGTCTCCAACTGTTGCTCCTTCCATGTAGAACTCCTTCTCAAACAGGCAAATCACTGTTTAGCCTTCCAAATCCAGATCAAATGCCACTTGAACAGTGCAGCCTCCCCGAGCCTCTGAGGGAAAACAAGTCACCCCCTGATCTGTACCCTGCAACCCTGTGAGCACACATCTCACAATGCAGAACCGGGATTCTCTTTCGCTTCTACCCCATCAGGACCTCTGAGAGCAGAAACTGACTAACTCCTCTTTGCATCCCTAGGGTGTCTCACTCAGACCAAAGTTGAATTGAGACCTCGAGGATCTCTTCACCGTTTTCCTGGATTATTTTCTTCTGTTGATCATTTCTTCGAGGCAGAAATACTGAACTATAAATGATCCCTCTCTTGTTTCCCATTATCAGGGCATCCTATGGTTATTTTTTCCCCTCTGTAATTCAGTGTGAAAACCTCCCCACCCTACAAAACTCTGTCCTTCTGAGTTTCTGCTTTGCTGCACTGACATGTATTATTCAAACATTTCTGAAAACATGTTCTTATGCTTGTTTTTGCTCCCATCAACCAGACAAGCGCGTTTTGGCTGAGAAACTAAATTTAGTTTCTTCTGTAGAAGTTTAAGTGCCATTTAGAACAACTGCACAACTAATGTATGGTGGCAGTTCCAGCCTCATGTAGAATTTGCCAGCACAGCAATGTGGAAGATGAATGTGTCAGCCAATCACTCCCTAAACCCCATTCAAATGCACTCAGCACTTGGTCCTTGGTCTTCTGCAAAACGCTTGGCATTATTTTCTCTGTAAGAATGGATTCCCAAAGAGACAACGAGTAGGAGGTAGAAATCTCAAGTCAGTCCTTTAGTTCCCAGATATGTAAGAGATGTTTATATTTTCTATAATGTGATTTAATTTCTGACACTTAAGATTCCACTCTGATTGATTAGGAGAAAACTTTGCTTCAGCCTTTGCTGTGGCTCCCAAGCATGTACATGGGGTTGAGCCACAATTCTTGGATTTTATACAGGAGTGTTTTTCAAGAAGTCTTCTGGTGGTAAGGTTGGGGGTGGGGTGGGAGACAATGCAACTTGTCCTTGGTCAGAGGTCTCTGCATCTTAATGTTGCTGCTAAATCACTTCAGTCGTGTCCAACTCTGTGCGACCCCAGAGGCGGCAGCCCACCAGGCTCCCCCGTCCCTGGGATTCTCCAGGCAAGAACACTGGAGTGGGTTGCCATTTCCTTCTCCAATGCATGAAAGTGAAAAGTGAAAGTGAAGTGGCTCAGTCGTGCCCGACTCTTCCCGACTCCATGGACTGCAGCCTACCAGGCTCCTCTGTCCATGGATTTTCCAGGCAGGAGTACTGGAGTGGGGTGCCATCGCCTTCCCCGATCTTAATATTAGGCGGTCCCTAATTCTTGTCCACAGAGTCTGTCAGATCTGGTGGCTTCTAGGTCTTTGGTTTCATTCTTACGCTGGGGGTCTTTTGCAAGGCTCTCTGTTGTTCCCTGTGGCCGTTTATCCAGGGCTTTCATGCCCTCCTACAGTGACGGTTCGAATGATGCTCGAATCCCTTGACCATGACGCACAGACTTCTCCCTCCCCTCCCAAGCCCAGGGATATCTTTCTCTACTCTGAGATGAAGGAAGCCTTCTTTGATCAAGGAAGTATCCTCTTCTTCGGGTCTTCTACAGAATTCTCCTAGATCTTGTAGAAGTCCTACCATTGATCACGGTAAGAAAGCAACCTTACAGGCTAGTTTTTGCGATCGACCCAGAAACATACTATCCCTGAGGCAATGAGTCAGCATAGAATGACCCTTTGCCTAAACAAGAGAAAAGAAGAGAGTACATGCAGGGAGAAAATAATGTAAGTTCATATTTTGAAAGTGCCTATCCAGAGTCAGGGCAAGGGGTACAGAGATGCTTTCTCATCTTAACCTCAGTAACACATTAGATCAAACACTTCTGCCAGTGGGTATGCTTTCTTTATGTTTATATGTCCAGGTATGATGCCAATGATTTTTGTTAATGCTCAATAATTCCTTATGTGACAGAGAGACATCTGTGATGCCTGTGATGTAGTTACCATCGTAGCACAGAAATGCAGAAGAGGGACTGCCAAGCAAGTCCTAGGCTGTGTACTTAATGTTACAGTAACTTGCTGGTTACCCTCCAAAGACTTCCTCCCACTGACGCTTTGCTGGACTGTGTATGAGCGGCCCATGTCTCCCGCTCTGTCACAATGGGGCATCATGTTTGCAAGTGGGTTGCTGGATGGCATCACCGACTCGATGGACGTGAGTCTGAGTGAACTCCGGGAGTTGGTGATGGACAGGGAGGCCTGGCGTGCTGCGATTCATGTGGTCACAAAGAGTCAGACACGACTGAGCGGCTGAACTGAACTGGGACAGGAAAACTTTAAGATGATGATTCTCAACATAAGAAATGTAAATGACTCACAGCCATTGGCTTTGAAGAAGTAAGACAGGCTTACAGTTGAGAGCTAAAAAGGATGTTTGGAGTTGAAGGAAAGTTGTTAATTTCACACAAACAAACCAAAAAAAAAAAAAAGATAGAGAAGCATAGCAGACGATTAAATGGAGTTTTTAAAAATCTTGACTCAGAATTTCAGTTAAACCTCAGAACTTAGAGAAAGGCCGGGTAAGTACGTTGCTTTCTAAAGAGAGATGACCACAACTCAACTTTTCAGCGATCAGAAATAAAAGTTAGAGAGTCAATGGAGAGGATTCTTTGAATTCAAGTGAAGAGGACAGCAAAGTAAGATAGGGGAGATGATTGCCAGAAGGAAACCTAGCACCTCATTTCCAACTGGACCTTTGCTCAATTACAGAATATCCCAGGACCAGACGATTGCCCAGCAGAGTGCTGAAGGGAAACTGACCTGTGTCCTCTGAAACTTGTAGCTCCAGGGACCAGTGTCAAACACTCACCTAGGTGAGTCTCAAGGCAGAGGCTGCAGGATTTTCCCTCCTCGGAGAACTGGGAGAGAAGGTATCAATGAAGGAAGCTACAAGTCCACTCTCTGTTGGAGCAAAGGACTGTAAGTTTCCATGGACCAGGAGGAAAGCTCAGTTATTAGTTCTTAAAAAGACTATCACCTTTCAAACTGAGTATCAGTGGAGGGGTCCCTAGCAGGAAGGCTAGGGGAATCTCTAAGGCAAAAGACTACAGATCTTTTCAAAGAGCCCAGGAGTCATTGTGTGTGCGTGTTAGACAGAGCATGGCAGAAGGCATGGGTCCACCTTGAGAACTCCAGGGAGCACCAGTCAACCAAACAGAACTTCACCCCATTCCTTCTGTTCCTGTCTCCCAGTCATCTCCCAGAGGGCTCCCAAAACACAGCTACTGAGAGACAGAGGCCTCGATTAGGCTGCAAACTGGATGGAAGATTGAATCTTGATTTTGATGGTAGGAAATGTTAGAATACCAGAAAATTAGACACATATATCTAAAACAAGTTAGAAAAGCTGAGACTACATGAGGTCTGGATGGGAGAAAAAAAAAAATAAAGGTATTTCCTGACTGCAGATTTTCCAATTCAGCCTATGTGAATGTCCAGGCTTGGAAGATGACAGGGAAGAAGCTCGGTTAGAGATATCGTTAAACAGAATGCACACACGCTCTGCTGAGGGGCGCCATTTCTTGGGCTGGGAGCCATATCACCCTGAGCCATCACTTCTGCACCCACTGTGACATGATAAGAAATATATATTTGGTCTTTGCCCCTGGTTCCTGACACAGAGTTTTCAAAACCTTTGAGATTCCCTGGGTGATAGGAGCATCTTTTATTCTAATGAGGTGACTCTTGATGACCTGGAAACTTCAGAATGGGTTCCAAAATCTTTCAGAGAAGACCAGTCCCTGACTGGAAATGTAGAACTTTCAGCCCCGCTCCACATCTTCCAGGAGAAGAAGTGGGGGAGACTGAGTTAATGATCAATTATGCCTTTGTGATGAAGTCTCCAGAAAAAGCCCTAAATTACGAGGTTCAGAAAGCGTCCAGATTGGTGACCATATTCACGTGTCAGGAGTGGCACACCCCAACTCCACCCCAACTCTGTATTCAGGATTGTTCTGGGTTTTCTTTACCTGGCTGTTCACCTGTTCCTTTATAAAATCCTTTATAAGAAACTAGTAAATGTAGGTTAATGTTCCCCAGAGACTTGTGAGCCATTCCAGCAAATTATTGAATCTGAATCCCTAACTTTGTAGCCAAGTTGGAAAGAAGTGTGGGTAACATGGGGACAACGTGCTTGTGACTGGCATCTGAAACGGGGCAGTCTTGTGGAACTGAACTGTGCAGCCTGACAGTGGAGAACTGAATTAAATTACTGGACACCTAGTTGGTGTCCAAAACGTTGGAAAATTGGTTGGTGTGGGGAAAAGCCTTTCACCCATTTGGTGTCAGAAGAGTTGTGAGTAGAGAAGCAGATTACCTTCAGTTATCTTCCATCTTTACTACGTTCCCACTCCACTCCACCAGCAAAATGCAGTCACCAAGTCCTATCAGAATACTTTTGAAAGCTGGGTTTCGATCTTCCCCTCTAATTTTCACTACTATTACTAGCAAGGCAAACTCCTATTCATACTTCAACACCCACTCCTTAAGAGTCATATCTGAAGCCTTCATGGAGTCCTCTACGGTCATTTTCTATATTTGCATAGTATCTTGTATAAAGTTCTTTTCAGTGTAAAATATGTTTTACAGTAATTTACCTGTGTTTCTGATGACTCTACTATACTGTGAGTTCCTTGAGGGCAAGGAGTATGGTCGATCTGTTTCTCTAGCATTTGGTGCAGAGCCTGGGGATGGACAGGGAGGCCTGGCATGCTGCAATTCATGGGGTTGCAAAGAGTCGGACATGACTGAGCGACTGAAATGAACTGAACTGAACTGGCAGAGACAGGTGCTTAGAAAATTCACATCTAAATGAATAAATCAGTGAATGACATGGCGTTTTTTGGAACAGTGAGTATCACCATCTATTATTTCAGCTTTCTCAAGATCATTTGCCCAGCTAATTCCTGAATACTGAAGCTCTATCACTGAAGCGGTAGCCTCATTCCTAAGTCAGATGTGGAAGTTACTGTGGTATTGAGGAAAGCCAAGACCAGGCAGGAAGTAGCTTGTTTATGTGCACTATTAGAGAACAGAGATTGCAGGTGAGAACTCCAAGTATGTTTGTTTCTCTGAGGGCTCTGGGAGATTTTCATATGCCAAGAGCAAGTCTCTTGAATGTTCACTGGCTCTTGATGAATGATGAGACTAGCTCAGACTTGCAGCTTGGATAAGCAGCTAGGACAAGGGGCCAAGAGGGAATGGCCACTCACAACCCTCCCTGGGGAGAATGGGCTGCCATCAGTGAAATATCCACAGCGTTATTCGCATTGGGGAAATTTGAATGATTTTATGGAGTAATCCAAAAATAAGTGGGTTGTGGCGTTCTTTATTCTCAAACATGGATTATTTCCATTCCTTGAGTCCCACACGGGTCACAATCACTATTTCAACATCTAAATATCTGTCATGTCAATAAATAGATGCATATCTAAATAAGTAAGATAAAGATTAAAATGTGATGTGGTTATAGGTAGTTGGCTGTCAGAGAAATTAGACACAAGAGGTATGCACCCGTCTTGCTAGACGCATCTTTGACAGCAAAAGGTGCTCAGTAATGTCCAACTCTTCACAACCTCATGGACTATACAGTCCATGGAATTCTCCAGGCCAGACTATTGGAGTAGGTAGCCTTTCCCTTCTCCAGGGTATCTTCCCAACTCAGGGATCGAACCCAGGTCTCCCGGGTCGCAGGCAGATTCTTTACCAGCTGAGCCACAAGGGAAGCCCCAAGATGCATCTTGAGATGCCTATATAAAGAGTTTGGGGTTGCCCCAGGACCTGTGAGGAAGATATCTCAGGGCACAGCATCCTCCCTTTGCATCAGAGAGACCTCAGATGAATAGTGATCCTCTAGGCTTTGCCATATGGGGCAAGTCACTAAACCTCTCTGAATCCAGTTTTTCATCTATAGCCCAGAGATGATAATACCCGCCTTGCAGAATTGTTCACAGTATTAAAGGCAATGTGTACAAAGTGCCTTGTGCCACACCGAGAGCATGGAGAGGTACTGTCTGCACTCTACTCCCAGCTTAGTACATGCTGGGCACCACGCTCGCTGCATTCCATGTTTTATCTCATTTAAAAAGAATCAGAACCACCCAAGAATGTACATAGGCACACATAAGCAAGAGAAGTACTACATCTAGGAATCTGTCCAAAGGAAATAAGAAGTGTGCACAGACTTTAGTTAAAAGAGAGAGAATGAGAGAGAGATCACTTCAAAATTATTTAGTTAAAAACATCAGAAATAATCAATGTATTACAATAAAGAGAATGATTAAACAGATTATTGTATAATGCTTCACAAAAGTCAGGCACAGATAAACACACGGTAATGTTAAATTTTTAAAATCGATTTAAAATTTTGTACAAAATCAATGACTTTGTTTAAATGAACAGGTGTATGAATGAAATAACACATGGGCAGTGCTAATGATAAAGGCTTTGACTCTGTGGATCATGACAAACTGTGGAATATTCTTAATGAGATGAGAATACCAGACCACATTACCTGCCTCCTAAGAAACCTGTATGCAGGCCAAGAAGAAATAGTTAGAACTGGACATGGAACAACAGACTGAGTTCCAAACTGGGAAATGAGGACTTCAAGGCTGTGTATTGTCACCCTGCTTATTTAACATATGCAGAATACATCATGAGAAACGCTGGGCTGGATGAAGCACAAGCTGGAATCAAGATCGCTGGAAGAAATAGCAACGGCCTCAGATATGCAGATGATACCACTTTAATGGCAGAAAATGAAGAGGAACTAAAGAGCCTCTTGATAAAGGTGAAAGAGGAGAGTGGAAAAGCTGGCTTAAGACTCAGCATTCAGAAAGCGAAGATCATGGCATCTGATCCCATCACTTCATGACAAACAGATGGGGGAAATGTGGAAACAGTGCCAGGTTTCATTTTCTTGACTCCAATAACAATGCGGACGGTGACTGCAGCCACAGAGTTTTAAAAATAGCTATGACAAATAGCTATGACAAACCTAGACAGTGTATTAAAAAAGCAGAGATATCACTTTGCTGACAAAGGTGCGTAGAGTCAAAGCTATGATTTTTCCAGTAGTCATGTATGGATGTGAGAGTTGGACTGTAAAGAAGGCTGAACACCAAAGAGTCGATGCTTTCGAACTGTGGTGTTGGAGAAGACTCTTGAGAGTCCCCTGGACTGCAAGGAGATCCAACCAGGCCATCCTAAAGGATATAAACCCTGAATATTCTTTGGAAGAACTGATGTTGAAGCTGAAGCTCCAATACTTTGGCCACCTGACTGGAAGAGCTGACTCACTGGAAAAGTCCTTGATGCTGGGAACGACTGAAGGCAGGAAGAGAAGGGGACAGCAGAGGATGAGACGGTTGGATGGCATCTCTGACTCAATGGACATGAGTTTGAGCAAACTCGGGGAGAGAGTGAAGGACAGAGAAACCTGGCGTGCTGCAGTCCATGGGGTCGCAGAGAGTCAGACATGACTTGGTAACTGAACAGCAGCAGCAGCAACAAAGTGCACATGGTGATTACATAAGGATTTACGTAAAATTGGTCATTTCTCTCTTTGTCAATTTCCACATTTTAAGTTTATTTCCAGTGACAGTTTGCTGTTAGGTGATTTAAAAAAAAACATAACAAAAACATTAGTGAAATTTTAAAATGAGAGTGGGCACATTCACATCTTTCTGATGATTTTATCTAGTATGAGGTGAAATCATTTCATAGGCAAAACCTCCCTTTGAGTTTTATATGTATTAAGCAGGTTGAAAAGAGCGCTCCGATGAGGCCAGGTAGCTGCCGTTAACCTCATTTTAGGACCAAGTGTCCTGAGAGAGGCAGGGAGTCTGCATTTAGCCCATGTTTAACCAGCAGGACGTCAGACCTATTTCACTGCCAGCCTACCTGCCAGGCACTGTGAGGAAAATTACAAAGAAGACAAGATACAGTTTCCAGGTTAATCAGTTCCCAAAGAATTTGGATGTTAGAGGTCTATGCCCAATTGTCCGCCTTCCTCCTCCTCCCAGCGGAAGACTTGGTTGTCACGTCGTCCCATCTCATCCGTGATAGGAACTTAAGGGATGAGGAGAGGTGAGTATAGGATATTCTGGACAGGATCAAATATTTCCAGAGATACTGAGTGCCTGGCTCAGAGAGGGAGGGATCCTCTCACTCTGCCTGGGAATACTAATTCTCTCTTAATGAAAAAATATATATTTCATATTTTAAAGCTATGAAACATATCACATTTGCATATGAATGAAATTCTAGTGTACGTATTCTATGACTTACTTTAGTGATCATCCATGCAAATGCCAGTAGCTATAATTCATTCTTTTTCACAGCTACATACTATCCCAGCGTGTGTCTAAACCATAATTCATCTCTTTTATTTTTTAGGATATTTTTTACAACTTACTTACTATTACATGAAATGCTGTTATGAACTGGTACACAGATGAGAATATATTGCAAGTGTATAAATAAAATTAAAAGATTTATAAGATAAATAACTCTTCAAAATGACTAGATAACACTAAAGCTTTCTCCGGAATGATTTGATTAATTTACACTGTTTTTAGCCTTTGAAGACAGTTCTGACTTCCCCTTGTTATTTACTTCTTAACTTTGGTGTTCCCAGACTTTATACTTTTTAAAATTTTTGCCAGTGTTGAGGCAGTGCTTGTAATTGGCACTTTATTTCTGCTGGCTAAGCATCTTTTCACATGTTTACGGACCATTTGCGTTGACTGTTCTGTGAAATACTTTTCAAATCCTTGCCTCTATGTTTCTATTGGGTTCTTTGTCATTTTCTTATTGGTTCATGAACAGCAGTTCTCAATTTTGATGAAGATGATAATGATCTACATATATATCCATCCTAATGTCAGTATAAGCTGTCTTAATGCTGTAGTTTCATAATAAGTCTTGAGATAGTGCAAACTCTCTACATCCTTCTTTAAGATTGTCTTGCTAATCTCTTTGATTTCCATGAAAAAATAAAGAATTAGCCCGTCACTTTTTGAAAGAAAGGAAATAAAAATGACTGCTAGCACTCGTGAGCATTTATGTCAGAGAAATAAAGACTTAGACTCACACAAAAACTTATACACGAGTGTTCTTAGCAACTTTATTTCTAATAGTTGAAAGCTGAAAACAATAAGCTCAGTTCAGTCACTCAGTCGTGTCTGACTCTTTGCAACCCCATGAGCCACAGCACATCAGGCCTCCCTGTCCATCACCAACTGCCAGAGTTCACCCAAACCCATGTCCACTGAGTCGGAGATGCCATCCAGCCATCGCATCCTCTGCCTTCCCCTTCTCCTCCTGCCCTCAGCCTTTCCCAGCATCAGGAACTTTTCAAATAAGTCAGCTCTTCGCATGAGGTGGCCAAAGTATTGGAGTTTCAGCTTCAACATCAGTCCTTACAGTGAACACCCAGGACTGATCTCCTTTAGGATGCACTGGTTGGATCTCCTTGCAGTCATGGGACTCTCAAGAGTCTTCTCCAACACCACAGTTCAAAAGCATCAATTCTTTGGTGCTCAGTTTTCTTTATAGTCCAACTCTCATGTCCATACATGACCACTAGAAAAACCATAGCCTTGACTAGATGGACTTTTGCTGACAAAGTAATATCTCTGCTTTTTAATATGCTGTCTAGGTTGGTCATAACTTTCCTTCCAAGGAGTAAGCATCTTTTAATTTCATGGCTGCAGTCACCATCTGCAGTGATTTTGGAGCCCCCTAAAATAAAGTCAGCCACTGTTTCCACTGTTTCCCCATCTATTTGCCATCAGGTGATGAGACCAGATGCCATGATCTTAGTTTTCTGAATGATGAGTTTTAAGCCAACTTTTTCACTCTCCTCTTTCACTTTCATCAAGAGGTTCTTTAGTTCTTCTTCACTTTCTGCCATAAGGGTGGTGTCATCTGGATATCTGAGGTTATTGATATTTCTCCCGGCAATCTGGATTCCAGCTTGTGCTTCCTCCAGCTCAGTGTTTCTCATAATGTACTTTTCATATAATTTAAATAAGCAGGGTGACAATATACAGCCTTGACGTACTCCTTTTCCTATTTGGAACCAGTCTGTTGTTCCATGTCCAGTTCTAACTGTTGCTTCCTGACCTGCATATAGATTTCTCAAGAGGCAGGTCAAGTGGTCTGGTATTCCCATCTCTTTCAGAACTTTCCACAGTTTATTGAGATCCACAGTTGCCCTTCAATCAGTAAACAGTTAAGTAAACTGGTAATCCATACATGGAATACTACACACAGTAACAGGAGACAAATTACTGATATACTTACCTTCAATGAATCTCAAGGGATTTGCGCTGAGTGAAAAAAGCCAATATCAGAAGACTGCATACTGTATGGCCTCATTTCTATAACACCCGTGAAATGACCAAATGATAGAGGTCTAAAATAATTTAGTGGTAGCCAGGGCTTATAGATCACAGCCTTGTCATGATGAAGGCGTTTGCACAACTCAGTGAAGTTATGAGTTATGCCCTGTATAACGTACTGTACAAAATAAACAGAGCTTAATAAAAAGTTCTTAAATTAGACATTATCAAGGAGATGGCCAGAGTAAATGCAGCAGTCATAGGAATCAGTGACTTAAAGTGGATGGAGTGGGGGAATTTAATTGAGATGACCATTATATCAACTACTATGGGCAAGAATCCCTTAGAAGAAATGGAGTAGCACTCATAGTCAACAAAACAGTCCAAAATGCAGTACTTGGGTGCAATCTCAAAAATGACAGAATGATCTCAGTTCTTTTCCAAGGCAAACCATTCAACATCACAGTAATCCAGATCTATGCCCCAATCGCTAAAGAAGCTGAAGTTGATCAGTTCTATGAAGACCTACAAGACCTTCTAGAAGTAACACCAAAAAAGATGTCCTTTTCATCATAGGGGACTGAAATTCCAAAGTAAGAAGTCAAGAGGTACCTGGAGTAACAGGCAACAACAAGACAAGAGACGACTCTACACACGGATGTCACCAGATGGTCAATAGCAAAATCAGATTGAGTAGATTCTTTGCAGCTGAAGATGAAGAAGCTCTATACAGTAGCAAAAACAACACATGGAGCTGACTGTGGCTCAGACCATCAGTTCCTTTTTGCAAAATTCAGGCTCAAATTGAAGAAAGTAGGGAAAACCACTAGGCTATTCAGGTGTGACCCAAATCGAATCCCTTATGATTGTGCAGTGGAGGGGACAAATAGACTCAAGGGATTAGACCTGATAGAGTGCCTGAAGAACTATGAATGGATGTTTGTTACTTTGTACAGTAGGCAGTGATCAAAATCATCCCTAACAAAAAGAAATGCAAAAGGGCAAAATGGTTGTCTGAGGAGGCCTTACAAATAGCTGTGAAAAGAAGAGAAGCTAAAGGCCAAGGAGAAAAGGAAAGAGAAATCCATTTGAATGCAGAGTTTCAAAGAATAGCAAGGAGAGATAAGAAAGCCTTCCTCAGTGTTCAATGCAAAGAAATGGAGGAAAACAATAGAATGGGAAAGACTAGAGATCTCTTCAAGAAAATGAGAGATACCAGGGAACATTTCATGTAAGAATGGTTACAATAAAGGACAGAAATGGTATGGACCTAACAGAAGCAGAAGATATTAAGAATAGGTGGCAAGAATACACAGAAGAACTGCACAAAAAAGGTCTTAATGACCCAGATAACCATGATGGTGTGATCACTCACCTAGAGCCAGACATCCTGGAATGTGAAGTTAACTGGGCCTTAGAAGTGTTACTAAGAACAAAGCTAGTGGAGGTGATAGAATTCCAGCTGAGCTATTTCAAATCCTCAAAGATGATGCTGTGAAAGTGCTGAACTTTTATGCCAGCAAATTTGGAAGCCTCGGCAATGGCCACAGGACGGGAAAAGGTCAGTTTTCATTTCAATTCCAAAGAAGGGCAATGCCAAAGAGTGTTCAAACTACCTCACAATTATACTCATTTTACATGCTAGCAAGGTAATGCTCAAAATCCTTCAAGCTAAGCTTCAATAGAATGTGAACTGAGAAATTCCATCTGTACAAGCTGGGTTTAGAAAAGGTAGAGGAACCAGAGTTCAAATTGCCAATATCTGATAGGTCATAGAAAAAACAATGGAATTCCAGAAAAACATCTACTTTTGCTTTATTGACCACACTAAAGCTTTTGACTGTGTGGATCATAACAAACTTTGGAAAATTCTTAAAGAAACGGGAATACCAGACCACCTTACCTGCCTCCTGAGTATGCAGGTCAAGAAGCAACATTTAGGACCAGACATGAAACAACAAACTGGTTCAAAACTTGGAAAGGAGTACATCAAGGTTGTATACTATCACCCTGCTTATTTAACTTATATGCAGAGTACATCATGAGAAATGCCAGGCTGGATGAAGCACAAGCTGGAATCAAGATTGCCGTGAGAAATACCAATAACCTCAGATACACAGATGACACCACTGTAATGGCAGAAAGTGAAGAGGAACCAAAAAGTCTCTTGATGAAGGTAAAAGACAAGAGTGAAAAAGCTGACTTAGAACTCAACATTCAAAAAACTAAGATCATGGCATCTGCTCCCATCACTTCATGACAGATAGATGTGGAAAAAATTAGAAACGGTGACAGACTTTTATTTTCTTGCCATGATCTTAGTTTCTTTAATGTTGAGTTTTAAGCCAGCTTTTTCAAGCTCCTCTTTCATCTTTATTTTTGTATTGTGAGCATTAAGATTGGGCCTGGCCAGAGTGGGCAGTTTCACTCGGTATTTGCCATAACACAACCACTTGATTAGAGGGTTGGAAGCTTCAGTTCCATCCTCCTGACTTCCTGTGAGGAGAGTGGCAGGAGGTTGAATCAACTGCCAATGGCCAATGATTTAATCAATCATGCTGAAGGGTAGCAAAATTTGCCATTCTAAAATATGTCTCTTTGGTATACGGATTATTTTAGGCTGATTATTTTTAAGCAGACATAGGACAGGCCTTCAAACTAGACTGCTTGTGTGTGTGTTTAGTCGCTCAGTGTCCAACTCTTTGTGACCCCATGGGCTGTAGCCAGCCAGATTCCTTTGTCCCTGGGATTCTCCAGGCAAGAATACTGGAGTTGGTTGCCATTCCCTTCTCCAGGGGATCTTCCCAACCCAGGAATCAAATACATATCTTAGGCAATGGCACCCCACTCCAGTACTCTTGCCTGGAAAATCCCATGGATGGAGGAGCCTGGTGAGCTGCAGTCCATGGGGTTGCAAAGAGTCGGACACGACTGGGCGACTTCACTTTCACTTTTCACTTTCATGCACTGGAGAAGGAAATGGTACCCCACTCCAGTATTCTTGCCTGGAAAATCCCATGGACAGAAGAGTTTGGTGGGCTACAGTTCATAGGGTCACAAAGAATCAAACAGGACACACACACACATCCCTCTCTATACCAAGAACAGAAGGATTACTCTAAATCTCCAGAAACTCTTACAATTGAAGAAGGGAGGACTTAAATCTGCATGACAATCCTATCATAGTTGACTGTGCTTTTCCTGGTAGCCTCCCCAAAGTTATCTCCCCTTCTCTTCCAAGTCTTCTTTTGGTTTTAGTTGGAGATTAATAAACTGTGGAAAATTCTGAGAGAGCTGGGACTACCAGACCACCTGACCTGCCTCTTGAGAAATCTATATGCAGGTCAGGAAGCAACAGTTAGAACTGGACATGGAACAACAGACTGGTTCCAAATAGGAAAAGGAGTATGTCAAGGCTGTATATTGTCACCCTGCTTATTTAACTTATATGCAGCGTACATCATGAGACACGCTGGGCTAGAAGAAACACAAGCTAGAATCCAGATCGCCGGGAGAAATATCAATAACCTCAGATATGCAGATGACACCACCCTTATGGCAGAAAGTGAAGAGGAACTAAAAAGCCTCTTGATGAAAGTGAAAGAGGAGAGTGAAAAAGTTGGCTTAAAGCTCAATGTTCAGAAAACGAAGATCATGGCATCTGGTCCCATCACTTCATGGGAAATAGATGGGGAAACAGTGGAAACAGTGGCTGACTTTATTTTTGGGCTCCAAAATCACTGCAGATGGTGACTGCAGCCATGAAATTAAAATATGCTTACTCCTTGGAAGAAAACTTATGACCAACCTAGATAGTATATTCAAAAGCACAGACATTACTTTGCTGACTAAGGTCCATCTAGTCAAGACTATGGTTTTTCCTGCGGTCATGTATGGATATGAGAGTTGGACTGTGAAGAAGGCTGAGCACCAAAGAATTGATGCTTTTGAACTGTGGTGTTGGAGAAGACTCTTGAGAGTCCCTTGGACTGCAAGGACATCCAACCAGTCCATTCCGAAGGAGATCAGCCCTGGGATTTCTTTGGAAGGAATGATGCTAAAGCTGAAGCTCCAGTACTTTGGCCACCTCATGCGAAGAGCTGACTCATTGGAAAAGACTCTGATGCTGGGAGGGATTGGCGGCAGGAGGAGAAGGGGACGACAGAGGATGAGATGGCTGGATGGCATCATGGACTCGATGGACATGAGTCTGAGTGAACTCCGGGAGTTGGTGATGGACAGGGAGGCCTGGCATGCTGCGATTCATGGGGTCACAAAGAGTCGGACACGACTGAGCGACTGAACTGAACTAAACTGTCGACAAAAGAATGTTGCCTACATTGACATGAATCCGCCACGGGTGTACATGAGCTCCCAAACAAAACCAATACAGTATTGTAAAGTAAAATAAAGTAAAAATAAAAATTAAAAAATAAATAAATGAAATAAAATTTCACCTAAAAAAAAAAATAGAATGTTGCCTGTCATCTAGTTCTACATGGATCAAGTCCTTAGCCATTGTAGTCACTGAACTTCAGTACATCCTGTAAATAATTTAGTTTGAACAACCAGGATGAAGCAGTCTATGTTTTAAACATATGAGCCAGGAGCTAGTTAATAAGCATATGAAAGGAAGACGTTCAGTGACAGCAGACTCCTGCATCTTTCTTTATACACACAAGCACTGAAATCATTAACTTGATACATCTGGGTTTTTTTGGTGATTGATGCCCAGAATTTGACCTCTATGCCCTGGTGCCGAATTGAATCTCAGCGTTTTGGGTGAAGTAGTAAAGATTAACTTTACTGATTCTCCAGGCAAAAGGGGACACAGCTGGCTCATCGTGCCCTTCAAAAACTGTGTCTCGACCTGGGGGAATTTGGTGAGGAGTTTTATGGAGATGGTTCAAAGGCGGGGTTGCTGTTCAGGGCCAGGGTGCATGCAGGGCCCTCCTCCCTGGATCTGGCCTCAGGCGGCCTCTTGGTGAGCTTCTGCGGCACCTGTAATCTGGCATCACTCGCTCTCCTGATTCTCCTGACAACTGAATTGAGGAATTGCTTCATCAAGCAGTTAGCATCTACCATTTGCTGAGGGAGTGTCCTGCTTGGTTTCATGATTAACAGGAATTTTTACCAAGATCTATGCTTAACTACTTTTATTTCCCAGGTAAAAATATTCATATATATTTTGGCTCCTCCCCTACCTCTTTGAAGCAGTTCCTCTGAGTTATCTGAGAGGTTGTCTCCAGGGCTATAGTCCTCAGCAAGATCTCTGAATAAAACTGAAACTCAGCTTTTACAATGTGCATTTTAAAATTTCACTCAGCGTGTCACTTAAAGCGGTCGCTTTTGGGCCAGTTGGGGAGCTACTCCGTTTTCCTGGTTGTCTTCCATGTATGTGAAGTACACATATTATTGAACTTCTGTTTGTTTTTTTTCTTGTTAATCTGTCCTTTATTACAGATTAATGTCAACCAAGAACCTCGAATGTTTGAGGGAAGTAATGAAGCTTCCATGAAAATCCAAAAGGAATGGGTTTGAGGAGCTTTCAGGTTGGTGAACACATGGAGATTTGGGGAGAATAAGGCATGGAAGTTCAACCCCCTTTCCCTATACCTTCCCACAGGCATCTCTTTCAGCTGGCTGTTCCTGAGCTACATCGTTTTTTGTTTTTTTTTTTTAAAAGTAATCTACCCAGTAAAATATTTCTCTGAGTTCTGTGAGCCACTCTAGGAAATTAACTGAACCCAACTTATTAGGGGTTCATGAGAACCTCTGATCTATAGCAGGTAAATCAGAAGCACAGGTGACAACCAAGACTTTGCACTGACGTCTTATTTGTGTGTGCAAGAGCAAGTGTGGGTGGGGGAAGGAGGGGCATTCCTGTAGGGCTGAGCCCTTCACCTATGGATTCTGATGTTATCTCCAGGTAGATGGTGTCAGAATCGAGTTGAATTATAACACCTCCAGCTGTTGTTGGACAATTTGGAGATATATAGTGAAAAAAAAAAAACAACTCTGCATTTATCAGAATTTGGTACCAGACTATTAAGGACTCAACTACTTTGAAAGTTGGAAAGTTGCTGGGAATTTTCCCAAGGGTTAGCTACATACTGAGTATCTCCAGCAACCCTGCAAATTGCTGTCCAATTGTGCCCAAGTGACACCATGACCAATCCATATTGAGCTGTCCAGTCATATTTTATCATGTTGGAATTTGAATGCTGGAATGAGGTCTTTAAGAGATGGAAGCAAAATGAGGCTACACCTGGTTTAGACCCCTATTCTAGTCCTATTCTAGTGAGGAGTTGTGAAAATCTCTGGAGTGAGACCATGTCTGCTCTTTCTAAAGCCTGGTGGGCCAGCTCATTTTTTGTAACCAAAGAAACTGATTCCCAGGAGCATGGAAAAAGTGTTAATCTCTCAGTCATGTCCAACCCTTTGAGGCTCCATGGACTAAAGTTCTCTAGGCTCTTCTGTCCATGGGATTCTCCAGGCAAGAATACTGGAGTGGGTTGCCATGACCGTCTGCAGGAGATCTTCCTAACCCAGGGATAGAATTGCGTCTCCCATATTGCAGGCAGATTCTTTACTGTCTGAGCCACCAGGGAAGTGCTTAATGGGTCATTTACTGAGTGTCTACCATGTGTCAGCAATTAACCTGTGTTATGTAATCAATACTGACAAAACTCTCTGGGATGGGTGTTATTATCCCACTAGATAGATGAGAAAACTAAAGTTTAAAGATGACTGCTTCCAAAGTCCCTCAGCTGGCAAGTCATGAGGTTTAAGCTTTTTTCTAATCCTGTGCTTTTTTGACTCATACTTAGACCAGATACAAAATGGGAAATTACAATTATGCAAACAAGGAAAGAAACAAATACAGATAGAAAAAAATCACAAGGAAATAGATTAAAATGCTAGCCATTCTTCCACTAGGGTTTGGGACAGGGACTTTTTTCCTTTTCTGCATTTTGCTAATTTATTTAATGTACACTGATCACTGAAATATTTTATCACCCTGCTTATTTAACTTATATGCAAAGTACATCATGAGAAATGCTGGGCTAGATGAAGCACAAGCTAGAATCAAGATTGTTGGGAGGAATATCAATAACCTCAGATATGCAGATGGCACCACCCTTATGGCAGAAAGTGAAGAAGAACCAAAGAACCTCTTGATGAAAGTGAAAGAGGAGAGTGAAAAAGTTGGCTTAAAACTCAGCATTCAGAAAACTAAGATCATGGCATCTGGTCCCACCACTTCATGGCAAATAGATGGGGAAGCAATGGAAACAGTGACAGACTTTATTTTGGGGGGCTCTAAAATCACTGCAGATGGTGACTGCAGCCATGAAATTAAAAGACGCTTACTCCTTGGAAGGAAATTTATGACCAACCCAGACAGCGTATTAAAAAGCAGAGACATTACTTTGCCAACAGAGGTCCATCTAGTCAAAGTTATGGTTTTCCCAGTAGTCATGTATGGATGTGAGAGTTGGGCTAGAAAGAAAGCTGAGTGCTGAAGAACTGATGCTTTTGAACTGCGGTGTTGGAGAAGACTCTTGATGGGAAGAGTCTTTGGCCAGCTGATGGGAAGAACTGACTCACTGGAAAAGACCCTGATGCTGGGAAAGATTGAAGGTGGGAAGAAAAGGGGACAATAGAGGATGAGATGGTTGGATGGCATCACTGACTCGATGGACATGAGTTTGAGTAAGCTCCAGGAGCTGGTGATAGACAGGGAAGCCTGGTGTGCTACAGTCCATGGGGTCACAAAGAGTCAGACCCAACTGAGTGACCGAACTGAACTGAGTTAAACGAGACCACACAGCTCCTGGGAGTGTTCTGGGGTAGGAGCTTCTCTACACGTCCACATGAGTACCTCTGCCTCTTAAGCTGCATTGGCAGCCTTTCACCCACTGTCTGGGAAAAGATCTTTTCCATGAGTCACCTCACTCCAGATGCAAAGTAGCTTCTTCCTCCAAAAGGTACTGCGATTTAATCACAAATAATTGCTGCTCAGAAAGATCGGCATTTTACATCCCTCAGATTCACTGTCTCTCAAATCAAACATCTCAGTGAATCATTAAGCAAGTCAGTATAATAGAAATTCTGTTTAAAAACCCACCTCTCTCCTCCGTGCTTGCTGAAGCTCCTCTTCATGGTATTGATTGATCATGATGAAAATACTTCTCTCCCCCTATCATTATGCCATAGAATATGTTGATACAGACTCAGGGAGCTCAGTTCCTCTCCTGGTTAGAATGAAGGAACTAGCATTTATCAAACATCTGCTTTATGTCCCAAGTTACATGCTTTCAACACAGTATTTCATTCATAACAAGGATGGGAGAGAGGTGTGAACGTTACCATTTTGCATGCAGGTAGGGAGATGAAGGTTGAAGGAGAGGTTCCAAGAGGTGAGCAAGTGGTCTGGTAGAGGGCTGCTGGCATCAGTCATGACATTAACTGGATAAGATCTTGACCGTGATCTCAGGCAGGTCACTCACTTTCCTGTAGCCTCAACTGTAAGGGAGGGAAGAATAATAAAAGTACCCTCATCATCACATTGTTGCAAGAATTAATTTATGATGCTGTTTATTTAATGCTATTAGTACAATGATATTTAAAGTGTTCTTTTTATAGAACTTGTACTTTTCCCACTAGATTTATTTCTGAAGATTTTAGGTTTCTTTTTGCTATTGTAGACTTAAAAAAAAAATCACAACCTAAAAGTTGAGGGTTATATTTTATTCAGTGGAAATTTTTAGAGCTTCAAGCCCCAGAGATAGCATCTCAAGTAACCCTGAGAGAACTCCTCTGAGGAGGTGAGGGGAGGAGCCAGATTATAGAGAAGTTTTGCAACAAAGGGCAGGTCGTTTGAACATCAAAAGATTATTGTTAAAGACAACCAGATATCCCAAGTTATGGAATTTAGCACTTTTCTAAGTACAGGAAGATGAAAGAGTTGAAATCATTCCTCTGATATGCACGTCACCTATTTGGGGACAGTATCCTATTTTCACATCCTGTGCTTCCCCAGGGCTCACCATCTTACCATCCATGGTGGTTGCCATTGCAGGTGACTGAGTTGGACCATACAGAAAGCTGAGCGCTGAAGATTTAATGCTTTTGAACTGTGGTGTTGGAGAAGACTCTTGAGAGTCCCTTGGCCTGCAAGGAGATCCAACCAGTCCATCCTAAAGGAAATCAGTCCTGAATATGCATTGGAAGAACTGATGTTGAAGCTGAAACTCCAATACTTTGGCCGCCTGACAGGAAGAACTGACTCACTGGAAAAGACCCTGATGCTGGGAAAGATTGAAGGCAGGAGGAGAAGGGGACGACAGAGGATGAGATGGTTGGATGGCATCACTGATTCAATGGACATGAGTTTAAGTAAGCTCCGGAATTTGGTGACGGACAGGGGAGCCTGGTGTGCTGCAGTCCATGGGGTGGAAAAGAGTCGGACACGACTGAGCCACTGAACTGACTATGATGTCCTTGTTTACTGACATGGCAGGAAATAGTCCATTCCTCAGTATTATGAACTGGATGCATTTTTACCACTTCTGGTTTAACTGATTAGTGCTCAGCTTCTCTTTTTAATGTTAAATTTATGCAGTGAGAATGTAAACACCACAGAAGGAAAAACTTTATTCTACTCACTGCTGCTTCCTGAATTCTAAGACACATGCCTGGCATATAGCAGGTATTCATTAGATATTTCTTTAATGGCTGAACTTGACAAAATTACCAAATTCTGTTATTGATCTCTTAGTTTCTGCAGTTGATTCACTTGAGTTTTTAATAGACAGCAAATTGTCTGCAACTTATAATGATGTTTTCCTTCCCGATATTTATGCTTTTCATATGAAACACTATTGATCTGGGTAGACATCTCTGTGGTTGTCCTGTATTAACTGAGACTCTTTCTAATGTTTCAATATTAAGTATGGTTTTTGGCAAGGTGGGGGTTTCTGACAGCAGCCTGGTATCAGATGGCAAAAGTTTCATTCTCTACCAACTTCCCTAAGGCTTGTTTTATATTTTATTTTCCTTTTTTAAGTCAGGAATGAGGGTTGGGCTTCATTATCTATGTTCCTGGTATCTATTGAGATGATCGTGTTTTTTCTCCTTTTATTAATTGATAACCATTTCCCATGAATGTGCATATGGAATAATATTTTTTTAATGCTCTTGAAATAATACACACATGCATGGTGGCCATCCAAGCACATTCCTGCTACTCATCTACCTATCTACCTGCCTGTGTTGCCACACCTCCCCAGGGCCATCCGTACCCTGAGCAGGAGAAGAAGCTCATCTATGTAATTATAATGTAAGACATTTCCTGGGTCTTACTATGGGGCAGAGAGAGTAAGCATCCATGAAGCATCCTTCTGGGTCCCACTACCTCTCTCCGTGATCCTCAGCTGCTTTGCTCCGTGGAACGGGGTGAGCAAGGACCATCGCTTGGTCTCAGGCATCTTTGTCTTCCATTCCTCTCTTGCAGGAGACTGAGGGTAGGTGGAGTTAGAACTGGGGGGCAGAGCAGTCATCTTCTGTCCTCCTTGCAACTCCCTTCTTACGGCTTCAGGGGATGGCAAGAGTCTAGCCTTAGGAGTCTCACTGCAGCCCAGCTTTCTCATAGTGCCCTTCTCAGAAGTAGGAAGCCTGCATTTTATGATCCACTTGCTTTCTACCCCTTGTGCCTATCTTTTGGGAAGAATGATGGCTGAATTCTTGGGTTCCTACATACAATACCAGGGACCTCAAAATATTTTGGAGTAAGGTACTGAAGCGACACTGTAGTGGGAAGGACAGAATCTGTCTTCATTCTGGATCTCTTCTTCAGCTTTTGCTTCCCACTCCTTTGTTACTATAATCACTAGAAAGATGCTGTCTACGGCTGCAAGTGTATGTCATTACCTGCTTGCGGCGTCGGGGGGACCCTGTATCTCTGTCTGAATGTTTAACTAAAGTGCCTTTGTTCTGCCCACAAGGAAATACCCTGACTCTGCCCACGGTGAATGGCGTCAGGAAAGAAGAAATTAACAGGTTCCCTTCTCAAGGCGGGCCAGACCAGGGCTTGTTTTGTAAAACTGACGGCCTTTTTACTTTCTTTCCTCAGCTCTTCTAGTCTCTTTTCTTTAGAAGAGAAAGGTATCCAGACCCTAATAAAATGGTACTCTAGGATTGTAGTCTGCCATCTTCTCAGACATCCAGTTTTCTGAATAAAGTCGCTCTTCCTTGCCTCAACGCCTTATCTCATGGTTATTGGCCTGTTGTGCTGTGAGCAGCCTGAACTTGGACTTGGTAACAACTCTAACAATATCCTCCAAAAACATATGTTCGAGTCTTAACCTCTGGTACCTGGGAAGGGGAACTTATTTGTAAGTAAGATCTTTGTGTGTGTGTGTGTGCTCAGTCATGTCCAGTTCTTTGTGACCCCACGGACTTTAGCCTTCCAAGCTCCTTTTTCCATGGAGTTTTCCAGGCAAGAATGCTGGAGTGGGTTGCCATTTCCTACTCCAGAGGATCTTTCCAACCCAAGGACTGAACCCAGGTCTCTTGTGTCTCCTGCATTGGCAGGCAGATTCTTCACCACCGTACCCCCTGGGAAGCTGCAGGATCTTTGTAAATGGGATTAATTAAGGATTGTGAGATGAAGTCATCCTAGGTGGTGGGCCCCAAACCCGGTAACTGGTGTCGCTACAAGAAAGGAAGGCACACAGAGACACAGAGGGGAAGGTCATGTGAAAATGAAGGCAGACGTTAGAGGGATGCCGCTACATGTGAAGGAACACCAGGAAGTGCTGTGGGCCACCAAAAGCTGGAAGAGGCAAGAGGAGGTTCTTCCCCAGTCTTTAGTGGGAACACGGCCCTGTTGACACCTTGATCTCAGACTTACAGTCTCTAGAAATGTAAGAGAATAAATTTCTGTCATTTACGCCACTCAATTTATAGTACTTTGTTATAATAGTCCTAGGAAATGAATGTTTCCAGTGTTCATTGGAAGGACTGATGCTGAAGCTAAAACTCCATACTTTGGCCACCTGACGGGAAGAACTGACTCACTGGAAAATACCCTGATGCTGGGAAAGACTGAAGGCAGGAGGAGAAGGGGAGGACAGAGGATGAGATGGTTGGATGGCATCACCGACTCACTGGACATGAGTTTAAGTAAGCTCAGGGAGTTGGTGATGGACAGGGAGGCCTGGCGTGCTGCAGTCCATGGGGTCACAAAGAGCTGGACCTGACTGAGGGACTGAGCTGAACTGAGGAAATGAATACAAGTATATCAGCTTGAATGTTTAATTTGGAGAACATTTTTTACTATCATAATGAGAGAGTCAGTTCCTAGGCCGGTTGATAAGAAGTCCAGGGTCCCAGAGGAGGAGATAAGGGTCTGGAATTCTCAAGGAGGAAAGGACAACCATTCCGTTCTTTTTTCTCTACATTCCTTAGTCTTAGTCACATAACACGGTTTAAACTCTGCACTGAGGATTATATAACAACAATGTATCCTGCTTGAGGATAGTTTCTCCTTCCTGAAAACCTTCTGACTAATCCTGATATCTTAGAATGTATATTATGGGAGTGGGTCTGGTAAGATCTTTCCATTATTAAATTCTAATCCTATTATCCTAAAATGTAAATTATGGGATTGGATCTGGTAAAATTTTTACAACCTTGAGATATTCTTTTGATTTATTGTAATAACTAATTTAAAAAAGCATATAATTCCCTTGCTAAATGCTAGCAAGCGGGTCACTGTCCGCCCCCTTCTGATGTCTATGTCACAAACTTTCTCTGTCCTTTTCATACTTTAAGAAAACTCTGCTACACAAAAGCTCCTGAGTGATCAAGCCTGGTCCCTGGTCCCGAAGTTAAATCTTCTTTGGAGATCACGAATCTGACATCATTCACCATTAAGCTCTCAATAACATAAATAACCACAGCTTAAAACTGTTAATGCAGAAAAAAGTTATTATTTAATAATAGGAAAATTTCTGAAGCTTTTATTTTTAAATGTCTAGCTATAGGAAATAGGTTAAATCACTCACATCAATTTATTGAAATATATTCTATGGGATAATTATTAAAACTATCAAATAATAAAATAAAATATGTATGTAACAATGTTGAGGACTACTATATCACAGAAATTTCTAGTGGGATATGCATAATTATTCTGCATATGTACCAAGATGAAGCTTCCCTGGTGGCTCAGTGGTGAAGAGCCTGTCTGCCAATGCACGACACAGGTTTGATCCCTGGGTCAGGAAAATCCCCTGGAGAAGGAGATGGCAATCCCCTCCAGTACTCTTGCCTGGGAAACCCCATGGACCGAAGAGATTGGCAGGCAACTGCAGTCCATGGGTCTGTGCAAGAGTCAGACACAACTAGGCACCGAAATATTAGGAATGTCCAAAGACTAAAGGAAAACTAGAGAAATGAAAACATCTTATTTGACAGAGCAACGGATTGTGTGTAATTTAAATTTTTTTCTCAGGTTCGTATAAATATTTTTTCATAATAATTTTAATTAGAATTCTATGGATCTTTTCTTAGGAGTATTAAATAATCCTAGGACAATCATATAATAAAATGCATCCAGACTCCTGAAGTTACATGTCACTAACTAATCAACAAATTGAACAGGGAATAAAAAAGATTTTGTCACATGAAATTTTACTCTAAGATCAATATTCCCCAGGCTGCTGCTAAGTCACTTCAGTCGTGTCCGACTCCGTGCGACCCCATAGACGGCAGCCCACCAGGCTCCCCGGTCCCTGGGATTCTCCAGGCAAGAACACTGGAGTGGGCTGCCATTTCCTTCTCCAATGCATGAAAGTGAAAAGTGAAAGTGAAGTCGCTCAGTCGTGTCCGACCCTCAGCGACCCCGTGGACTGCAGCCTTCCAGGCTCCTCCGTCCATGGGATTCTCCAGGCAAGAGGACTGGAGTGGGGTGCCACTGCCTCCTCCGTTCCCCAGGCTAGTCATATTGAAAACCATACACAAGAACATTTCCTGTTCTCCTTTCCCCATGGTGCTAGGGTTGCAACATCCAACCTCACCCTCAGCACACATGCCCAGGCCTGAAAACATCTCCCGTCCTGGTCTACCCCAGTTTGGGAAATCCCCATGATTTCAGAGCCCTTCTGTTGAGTGAAAGCATCGCATCTCTGATGGTTGAATCAAAGTGGGTACCACGTTTGTACTCGTACATATTCTCATGTTTTTATGAATTCACTCAGTTAACAAAGCACTGCTGGGCAGGGAATGGATGAGAAATGGTCCTTTCCTCCTGGATTGTATAAGGGTTATTAGATAAGAAGCTGTCTTTTGGGAAAGCAGAGACCAGGTTCTAAAGGTATGTTGGAGTGGGCATTTACCTGAACCATGGATAAACAATTGACTTGGCTCCTTCTTGAGGCAAGAGGCACATGAAGGACAAATTGAGGAGGCTTAAGAAATAAAACCCACTTAATTCTACCACAAAGCTGAAGTACTAGGTATGTTCACAGAAACAGAAACACACCAACATGCTTTCAACATCTAAAACTAAAGAGTAATTTGTTCTCTTAAAATAGTTTCAAACTTTAGTCTTTTATGCACATACACACACACACACACGCACAATTAATATCCACTCCTCCACACTCTTTAACTATTTTAAATCAAAAAGGTTTTACTGTACTTCTAATTCTATATTCTATCTCTAACACAAGTTCTCTACAAAAAGACATACAAATTGGGAACCTAAACTTTTTTTTTCTGTCTTCTAGTTAAAAATTACCTTGAGAATTCTTAGTCATTTCTGAATTGGTCTCGTTAAAAACTTTATCGAGCACCTATTATGTGTGAGGAATGAGTCTTGAGGATGTGTGAACATTGAGTAAAGGAACCAACTGGACGCGACATACGCCCGGATCTTGGCATATTTAGAACAGAACAAAACCCAAGGCAGGGGTGAGGTCTTCAGTGGGATTGAGCATGATCACGAGGCCATGGAGAAGGCCCTGGTTCCTGGGATTAACCCTAACAGGAGGGTGCCAGGAAAGCTTCATTCAGGAAAGTTGCTTTACCTGATGGAATGGCAAAGACTGCACCCTGGACAGAGGACTTTCCCAGCGTCAGGTTGTAGCCTACAGGGCCAGGCGCTGGTTTCCCCATCCCAGTGCCCCAGGACCTCACACGCCAGCCAGCACAGGGCAGAGTTCATCCAGGTATCCTCAGGCTTGGTCAGAGCTGGGTGCCAGATTGCCAATCCATAATACTTTGCTGAAATTAGTAGAGAGCTGGGGGGTCTCAAAATTCATTGTCGACAGGGTCAAAAAGGTTACGGCGATAAGTGAAGCTGAATTCATTAGACAGTGGTCGGGACTGGGGCCAACTAAAGAGTGCCACCATGGTGGAATGTGGGCTCAGTGTTGCTGAGTCTTCCAATTTTTCAAGGAAAGCAAAACAATAACAGAACCTAACAAGATTTGCATGTGACATTTTTAGCTTTTTGAAACGTTAGGGTATCAAGTAGAACATACCTGAGAACTATATTCCCCTCCTGGCCCACCACTGCATGACTGGGAGCAGAGTGTGTAGTGGGAACTGAAGGGAGACAAGACTGAACTGGTCGTTTGGGACTACATTCAAAACAGTCTGAAATACCTGGAGTTTTGGTTTTGTGGGTGGTTGGGAGATTCTCAGCACGTTTTTCTTAGCAGGGAAGTGGCAGAGCAGCTCTGTCAGTTCAGTAGAGGAAATGGATAAAGGAACAGGAAAGATCAGAGGGTAGGACACCCAGAGGCCCCTGATGTATCCAGGTGAAAGATGATACATGCGGTGGCCACCGTGAGCAGGAGAGGCATTTAGGAGGCAGAATGGAAAGGACTCAGTGAGCAGTGGAGAGAGGGAGCAGGAGGCAGTAAGGTTGGCTTTGGCCTCATAGCTTGGGTAATACAGTGATAGGAACATCACTTACAAAGCAAGTTATTTTCCCTCCTGCACTCATTCCAAACAGTCCACCCCATGAAAGGACCACCTGCCTCCTCCTGCTGGTTTTCTTACTTCCTCATAGAGCGTTGCTATTTTTAGCACCTCTTCCCCACCAC
Organism: Ovis canadensis; assembly: GCF_042477335.2. Classification (NCBI taxonomy): domain Eukaryota; kingdom Metazoa; phylum Chordata; class Mammalia; order Artiodactyla; family Bovidae; genus Ovis; species Ovis canadensis. The sequence goes on from NC_091251.1 coordinate 18,615,627, forward strand.
TGTGAAGCTCACCCCTTTGCTTTTTTCTTTCTTCTCTCCCCTCCTTTCAAGGCTCCATTTCCTTCACAGGGTTGTCATTTCAACCAGCTTCTCTTTCCCCAGCGCCTTCCGCCTACGGGTAGCCCTCCCACCACACCTCTTCCCACAAATGAGGCTTTTAACGCTAATTACTGAGGTTTTTGGATCCAGCACAGAAGCCATGCACTTAAAGAAGTGAGACCAGGTGACTGGAGCTTATTTTTAGTGGCTGCAATTTGTCAATTGTGCCATCTGTTGTCACAGTGGCACCCAGAGACCAGAGCTCAACTCCAGAGCCCAGTGCCTGAGGATTTGTAAACCCTGCAGTTAGTTAGCTAAGTAGCTAACAGAAGGGTTAGCCCAGTGCTAAAGTCATAACCTGTGCTGTGCTGGAACCCTGCCCCTTCCAGTCCTCCCTGATGAGGATAAGAAATTATCAGGGACAGGATTGCAAATAGAGAAGAAGAAAAGGAGAGAAAGACGATGGAACACGAGTTAGTCTGCACACAGAGCTCACTGTGTCCATCCCTTTTCTTGCACACCCCATGCTCCCATCTTCTACTCTCCAGATGAACACCTGGGGTCTCAGTGTCCACTCTGCTCTCAAAGGATGGAAGAAGACAGGGAGAAAGTGACTTCTTGTTCCTAAGATAGATTATCTTCTCAAATCAGCTTCATGCTCAGATCTAAGAGACCCACTCCCTGAAACCAGGGGAACTGTGAAAGTGTTAGTCATTCGGTCGTGTCTGACTGTTTGCCTCTCCGTGAATTATAGCCTGCCAGGCTCCTCTGCCCATGGATTTCTCCAGGCAAGAACACTGGAGTAGGTTGCCATTTCCTACTCCAGGGGATCTTCCCCATCCAGGGTTCAAACCCAGGTCTGCTGCATTGCAGATAGATTCTTTATCGTCTGAGCCAGAGCATTTATCCCTGTAGGCTACTGGAAAATGGAGGTTTTCAGTACTCCTTAGGGGAGCTAGAGGTTCATCCATACTTGGGAACACTACTCAGCAATAAGAGGAAAATCTTGGTACATGGAATAGCATGGGGGATTCTCAAATGGCTTCTGTGGGAGTGACAGAAGCCAGTCTCAAAGGGCTCCATAGTTGTATTCCATTTATATGATAGTCTGGAAAATTCAAACTCATGGGGAGAAAATCAGGTCAGTGGTTATAAGGGAATGTTAGTGAGAAGGGGAGGCTGGTGTCCAAGGAGCACAAGGAAAATTTCTGGGGTGATGCAAACAGGCCTGATGATGGTGATGGCGACAGGACTGTACACATTTTGTCAAGACTCAGAACTGTGCACCTATAAACAGCAGATTTTACTCTGTAACTCAAGAGCACAAACCAAAAATGAAACAAAAAAGCAGAAGAGCTGTAGTCTGATGCTCTTAATTCAGATCCAACCCCTAAAGCAAATCATCAGTTTCCATGTGAACAGCACTTTGTAGCTCAACTGATGATGAACAAAGTCTTTGGAATCCCTTCCAGCTCTGCTTCTTGCCATACATGTGATTTGGGGTAACTTAAGCCACCTGTAACTTACAGCACCAGATTAATGTATTCATCCATAAAGGTAGGATAATAATAGCATCTGCCTTATACAATTGGTGACCTAATTAAATGAGAAAATACAATACATGTGAAGGGGTTAACCCAGTGCCTGGGGTATTATTTTGTAAGTTTAAAATAAATGTTCTCTACCCTTGTGGCTCAGCTGATAAAGAATCCACCTGCAATGCGGGAGACCTAGGTTCAATCACTGAGTTGGGAAGAGCCCCTAAAGAAGGGAAAGGCTACACTCCAGTATTTTGGCCTGGAGAATTCCTGTCCGTGGGGTCGCAAAGAGTCAGACATGACTGAGAAACTTTCACTTTCAGTATTACTCTTGGCTAACAGTCTCATATTCACTGATTTTAAAGAACCTTGGAAAGTTAGGAACATGACTTTCCCTCCAGTTAAAATATTTGGGAGAATCTTCATTGAGATTTAGGGAGATGAAGTTACTTGCTAGAGGGTACATGCCTCAGCAGGGAAAGGTTAGGGTCTTGAGCCTTTTGGAGGTCAGGCTCATGGGTTTTCCATTGCCTCACAGTCCTTTGCTTCAGAGGAGCCTGGTTGTGTGTTCTTAGGGTCCAATATCCCACTGCTATTCACACCAAGATAGGAGCAGAGACCTATGGGTAGATTATGTATATAAACATGAAGAAGCCTGCAGGCCTTATCTGGGTCCCAGAAAGTTTGAACTTGAGACTTGGCTTTGGTAAGACTCACTGTGAAATTCTATCTTGGGGTCTCAGCCTTCTTTTCCATTTACAGGGCAGCATCATTCCCACTCTCCATTCTGAAGGATCTACAGTAGGAACCAAATGTTCAGCCTTGAGAAGGGCTATAGTAATGCAGAAACTGTCATTACAAATCCTGTTAGAGATTTCTAAAGCTCTATTAGAAATCCAGCTAAGAGGGAAACAAACACATAAAATGTTTCTTCTCTTGATAGCATCATTCACTCTGCTATGTATTCATAGATTTCCTGCGATGTATCCCAGTCTGAGATGGTGGGTACACTCACAAGCTTCCAGAGGGAAAGAGACTTTCATTCTGCTCTTGTTAGCGGATCTCCATAGATCTTAGCCTTGGAAGTATCCCCTGGACCACTTCATTCATACTGTGCCATCACCTCTACTCCATCCCCACCACCCAGGCCAGAAATTGTATTGTCTTTATCTTTGCCTCTAAAGAGCTTGGCACAGATGACTGAGTTGAATAGAGGAGGCATGTGCTTTATTTGAAACTCAGCACCTGATTTTTCACAGATGGTCTACCCTCATTTCCTGGCATTCAAATGCCACCATACATATCCTCCTGACCTATACCCTTGGCTCCTCTTCTCCCAGCCTCTGCACCTAGCCATCCCAGCCTAGCCCTTCCCACCCTGCATCAGGGTTGTTTCTTTATGGGTTCATTTGCCTTGGAGGAACAGAAGCTCTTCCAGATTTATGAGCATGTCTCCAGTTCATCTCTGTTTCCCAAACAATTCAAAACAGTCTGGCACATGGATGTTCAGAAGAGCTCTGTTGATTGGCTGGCTGGCTAAATCAGTATATAAATAAAGGTCTTCTAGGTAACGACCCTCAGGGCCCTTTCTGTGCTGTCGCCTCCTTGGTAAATTCCTTACTAATCTTCCCATTCGTATTGTATTTGTTGTGGAGAGTGATCTCATTGCTGCAGCTGAGGAACGTAATTGGTAGTTTAATCGCTAAGTCTTGTCCAACTCTGCAATCTCATGGACTGTAGCCTGCCAGATTCCTCAGTCCATGGGATTTCCCAGGCAAGAATACTGGAGTGGGTTGCTATTTCCTTCTCCAAGCGATCGTCCTGACCTAGGAATTGAACCCAGGTTTCCTGCATTGCAGGCAGATTCTTAACCAACTGAGCTATGAGGGAATCTTGATAGTTCCTGGTTATAGGAGGTGCATTTTGGATATCCATATCCTCAGAGTGGAGGAGATGGTGGGGAGAGGGGTAGAGTAGAAAGTCAAGCCCATGGATGCCTCTAGCCTCCATTGATGTAAATAGGCTTTGAGATTCTCCACTTTCATCCTTTCCCCCTTCTATCCACTCTCCTGCTGCAGTCTGAGAGAATTTTCCAAAATTTGATCATGTAGTTAACTTCCCAAGGTATCACCAGACATCCTGTGGTAAAGAAAAGCTAAACTTATTACGACTACTGTAGTAATGAAGAGCACCATCTAGAAAAAATCTTTACAGTTTCTCAGAAGAGGGATGCAAGAATACATTCACAGGGTGTGAGGGTCTGGGTTTAAGTGTATGAGGCAGTCTTTGCAAGGTGAGAAACTCACTGGGTAGGCAAAATTAGTGGTATGACAGAGTAGGGTTGGTAGAAATAATGAGACAGGGTCTTGAAACAGGTCTTAGTAAGCCAACTGTTGCTGGATAAGCAAGGTGTTTGCCCAAGTTAAATACTGTATTGGAACTGATTTACAGGAATTCCCTGAAGCAGACAGTGGACATGTTTGTTGATTTTTAAAAATTATTCATTTATTCAGGCCACTCCAGGTCTCAGTTGTGGCGCCTGGGATCTTAAGTCTTCATTGCAGCATGCGGGGTCTTTAGCTGTGGTGTGTGGGATCTACTTCCCTGACCAGGGATCAAACCTGGGCCAACTGCATTGGGAGTGCAGAGTCTTAGCCACTGGACCACCAGGGAAGTCCCTGTTTATTGATCTTTTCCAAGCAACATAAATCATGTTAACACAAGTGGTCTCCATTCTTAGGCCAAATAGCTTATGTTGTAGTTAATACAAGAGGTCATAATTCTCAGTGTCATCAAGCCTCTACCCCTTCTTCCAAAAAACGAAGTCCCCAAACTTCTCATTACTTTTATAATAAAGTCCAAAATTCGTAAGCATGTGGTGAAGTTTGGACTCTTTTGCGTTGCTCCTCCTGCTCGCAGAGCTGCGTGGACCTTGCTTTAGTTCCTTGAATGTGCATGTTGCCTGGAATTTTTGCAGGCTTCTCTGCTTGAAAATATACAATATTGCATTTGATTCTTATACCCACACACACTCCTCTATGAAGTAAAAACTAATTATCTGCACTTTAATGATGACAAAGCTGAGGTACAGAGAGGTAAAATCGGTTTCCCACGGCCCCATGGTTGACACGTGGATGTACTGGAAATCAGCCCAGGTCCTCTGGCTGCAGAGCACACATGCTCAACCGTTCCACCCTCCTAAAGCCTGTGTGCTCCCCAGAGATGAACTGCTGTCTTCTTGGCTAATTTTGTTGTCTCCTCTCTTTCTCTTGGACTCAAGGCTGCCATTATAGGGGATGCAGTGGCAGGTGGGAAATCCTAGGTGGGGCCCGGGGGTGGGCAACAGAAGTAACTTCACTCTGATGTTAATGAAGTTTTAACAGCAACATTAAGGGTGGGGTGGTGGGAGTCCTCTGCTTTGGGTACAGACAATAAAGGGGCACACTGTGTGCAGAGAATTTAAACAGTAAAACCAACTAAAAGTGTGTCTGCTTTTCTCTACACCCGTGCTCTGGCAAAGCTAAATGAGAAGGCGATAAAGCAGCCCTTCTTGCTGGGCAAACGGGCCACTGTCCGAACCCCTTGGTAGACTGCTAAGGATAAGCTTAAGCACCCCTTCCTTGCACAGGTTCCTTCTTAGGCCTGGGACTAAGATCTCTTGGGGGCACTTTGAGAAAGCAGTATACTTAACCACCATCAGTAAAGACCACCATCTTTTCCCACTCAGTTTCACCTCCATCTTCCTTCCCTTCGTGTAGCACAGCTAGAGTGGTCCAGGGATCCAGTGAAGATAAATTAACATGGGGACACACTTAGGTGGTCTTGTGCTAAGTTGTGTCTGACTCTTTGTGACCCCGTGGACTGTAGCTCACCAGGCTCCTCTGTCCACGGAGTTTTCCAGGCGAGAATACTGGAGCGGGTTGCCATTTCCTCCTCCAGTGACTCTTTCCAACCCAGGGATCCAGCCCACGTCTCTTGTGTCTCCTGCATTGGCAGGCGGGGTCTTTACCACTGCACCACCTGGGAATCCCTAGGTGATCTTCGTGCGATAGATTCATCTTCCACAGTCACGTCCACATATTGTTATTGGTAGCTACCTTGGTATTAGAATAGCCTCCAGAATACTGACTCACCTAGTGTGACTTGCTTACATTATGGTAGGTTTCAGAGAAATAGTCCTTTGGTACCCAGCACAGGATGTCTGTGATTAATTGGGACTGAAGTGTACAGAGCCAGATGCTAGTGTGTGGAAATTTTTTCCAAATCTTTAAGCTGACTTTTGAAAAATATAAAAGCAAAATATCCACAACCAAACAAGATTTTCCCCAAATCTGTTAAAAACCTTTCAAAATTACATGAAGTGACTAATAGACTTGTGAAGCTAAAAAAAAAAAAAAGTCATAACTGACAATAATACAAATCTAATTTCTTCAACTATGATAGTGGAAACACGGAATTATCTTCTGGGTGTTTTGATATAGAAAATTACGAAGTGCTGTAATTTAAAATAGTAGTTACAAGAGGATTATAGAGATGTGTTAGGCAATTCATTAATACAAATATTATGTTATTGTCTGGATTTGTGCTGCTAATGTATCTGTCAGTGTAGCATAATAAAAAGAAAATATCTGGTCTTTGTCCCCTGCTCCTGTCACAGAGCTTCAAAAACCTGGAGTGCTATGAATGTCTGTGCTAATGAGGTGACTCGTGTGAGTCCCCGGGTAGCTTTAGGATCAGGGCCGGTCATCAGAAAAGCCAAATATGTGGTTAAAGGATTGGGACTCTCGGCAGCCCAACCTCCAGGGAAGGGGCTGGATATTGAGTCAATCTGTTGTCAGCTATTTAATCAGTCAGGCTTGTAATAAGACCTCAGTATCAACTGTGGACACCAAGGCTCAGTGGAGCATCCCGGTTGGTGAGTGCATCAACACGCAGAGGACGACGTGTCCTGAGTCCGTGGGGAGACTGCACAGGTCTCAGTGTCCCTCTGAGACCTCTCCCTAAGTATATCCTTTATCATAAACTTGCAAGTGTAGCGCTTTCCATGAGTTGTTCTAGAAAATTACTAAAGATGAGGGCACGTGAGAATCCCTGATTTGTAGCCAGTGGGTCAGTAGTATGGCTGGTCTAGGGATCCAACTTGTAGTTGTCATCTGATGAAACTTTGGATGAAAATTGGTCTGTTAAAGGGGCTTTATGTGACGTGGCTGTAACTCTTTTACCTTAATGTATTATGGGGATAGATAGTGTCTACCTGGAGAATCTAGCTTCTCCTACCTAGTATTGTGAAACAGAAAGCATATAAAATCTACCTTTCAAGAAATGTTAATTGGACATGCTAAATGGAAACCAGTAAGTTTCCCCAAGTCTGCACAGTATAGAAGAGAAGCTAGAATGCTAGTAGAACACATTTTTTATATGGCAGCTTGTATGGAGTGTAGACTGAGGCTTACGGCAAAAAATCTATGATTGTCTACGTCCCAGTGACACCTGCTGGGACTCTGGACCAGAGAATTTCCATTTGAGAACAAATTCTAGCTTGCTACTGAGCATTAGTTGAAATCTCCTAGGACTGAAGGACATAAAATCATCTTGAAACCTGAAATGACTTGATGAGGACAGAGAAACACTGTAATGGGGAGGGCAGTGCCCAAGACTGCTCCGCTCTAAGCTGGAAATGGCTTTTCCAGAAACATGCTGCCAGGGAATGTAGGTGATGGTTCTCACAGCAGGGAAGGGAGGCTCTCTTCCCTAAGCTGACTCTGGAACCGGCTGAGGAGCTGCTCATCCTTGGCCACCAAATCCTTGGGCAGTGCCCGCTGAACAGCCCTGCCTGACCAACAAAGAGCTGCCTGCTGTGTGCACAGCAGTTCCTGTTTGGAAGGTGGACAGCTTCCTGTTTGGAAGGCCGCCACTCGGATAGAAAGTCAAGACGAATCAGCTTAGTGGACTGATTTGCATGCTCTTGGCCCCTATATTGGGGTTTTTACCAACTCACGGGCAGGGGCCAATGGCCTGGCCATATGGTCAGGCAGAGGGCAATGGAAAACTGCGCTGTTTACAGGATGCCCGTGTGGGTGAGTCCTGTGGAAACCACTGTAGAGACTGGAGGGGTGCACTAAAGTAGAACACGTGATGCCCATCAGAAGAAGCCCTTCCAGGAAAGGAAGATGATCCGAATAATGAGTAGCCGGTTTCCTCGTGTTCTCACTCCAGGACTTCCCCTGGATCCATGAAGCGCGTGGGCACTGGTGGTCTGCGTTTCCCCTGTGAGGCACAAAAGATGAACAGGAACTCCCAGCCACCAGCAAGACAAGCAGACTTCCAGGGGAAGGCCTCCCATGTCGGTAGGTGGCGAGTGAGGCCAATGCCAGTAAACCCAGGATGGGGGGACAAACAAGTCCAAACAGGGGCCGAGAGTGACTCTGGCTGGGCTCGTCCCAGACTTCAAATGCTGAGTGCTAGTGAAGAAAAGGAGCAGGAGATACCTGTACCAGCTTGCACTCCCAAGTCACCTTTCTTTAGACTAAGGCACATGCTTTCAGCCTCAGAGTAATGGTTTTTTAGAGCATACGGCCAGGCAATGAAAACACTGTCTGAAACAGGGGAGAGAGAGGCCTGGGGGGCTGGCTTACACTCCTGCATGAGTGTGTGTGCACACTCAGCTTGACGGGGCCTCGGGAGTGTGATCCCTAAGTAAATATTTGCTTTCCTACTTAATTTTGTGTTTATAACCGCATTTATTTGTATAGAACACCCACCCCCCCCCCCCAACTTAGAATAAGGCCTCCCCAGCTGAGCTCAACTTCTGTTGTGTGAGTTTGATCTATATTCACATTACCTTCATTTTTTATGGTGATCTGGAACCTTTTCAGTATTTCCTTTGAACAAAGACAACTCACTATTCACGTCATAACCATCGACCTGTCGGGCTGACCTGTATTATATCACATAGTTTTCAAGACAAGCCCAGATATAAGGAAGGATGATTGTCACCCCCATTTTACAGCTGGAAAGACTGAGGCTTGGAGCTGGTAAGTGCACTGCCTATGGTCTCATTAACAGGCTGTGGCAGAGACAGATTTTGAGTTCAGACAGTCTAGCCCTGTAGTTCCTGCTCTCTCACTACGTTCTCCTGCCCAAGGGAAGAGAAGTTCTCTGGAACACCTACACTGCCGCTGGCACTTCACATGCATTGTCTCATTTAATCCCAGCCACCTGGGAGGTTGGTTCTTCTTTGTACAAAGAGGGCTGTTGAGGCCCAGAGCAGTGAGGCGACCTGCCCCAGGCCCACGGCATAGGAGTGGAAGTGACATTCGGATGGTGCTTGATCCAGTCAAGGTCCATTTCTGCAGCAGCATCCGATGGCTGCCAGGGGACAGCCTGAGCTCTGATGCCCTGTCCTGCACCCTGCTGACGATGCCCTGTCACTGTCCTCAGCCCCCATCCAAAGCCCACGTCTCCCTCTTCAGCAGAGCAAAGCACCGGGATCTGAGCCCCAGCAGACTTCCCACACAGCCCATCTGCCCATCACCAGACGCCACAACAAATCTGTTAGGAATCCTAGGACACCTGGCCTGTAGAGAAATGAGACCATTCCCGTGTTAAAGCAGGAGTTGTTTGCTTGTTTGTTTGTTTTCCCTATAGGCAAACACAACAGGCCTCCTGATTGAGCTCAGTTCTCCTGGATGGGAGGATGGTGATGGGGCTGCTTTTGGCTGGGTGCTCCTTTCCCAGTTTGGCCTGACTCCGCAGAGCCGGATTTCAGAATTCAGAGGTAGGAAAGCAAGCATTGCTTCGTTAAAACTTGGATGCCTGTTTGATTCATTAATCATTTTGCCCTAATACTCCCTGATAAGTCTGTTTGTTGTTATTAGTCACCAGGCTCGTGGGAGGGAGGGAATGCCGGTTGTCACTGCTTTTCTCTTAACCCCTTGTCTGCTGTCTCTGGAGCTTGTGGAAGGTGGGCTCAAGGAGTGGTTGGGGTTGGAGAGGGCAGTGGGGGCTTTGTCCTGGGGGCTTTGGATGCTGAGCTGTTCTGTCTTGTTAAGGTCGTGATCCTTCTCACCTCTGCAGCAATGTGACGGGGACCTGTCCCTGGGAGTCTGACACGTGTCAGAGGGCAGGTCTCATTTACTAGAGCTCCCCATTATCCAGATGACGAAACTGAGGCTCAGGAGTGGCTTGCTCAAATTCACATCTCTGGTCAGGGCTGAGTGAGGATGGGAAGTGAAGGATGTTGGGTCCAACTGCTCTGAGCTGCAGAGGGAGCCCCTGTCCCCGCTGCTGTCCCTCTTTCTGTCCATCCGTAGGCTGCTGGGTAGACTGGGGAGAGTGTGTGCTTTAGAGACAGACCCAAAGGAAAAGCCCAGCTCTGCCACTTTTTAGGTGACCTCCAGGCCCTTGGCTGGGTCATTTATACAATGGGGATAATAGTATGTTTCTCACAGGGTGGTAAGGGTTAAATGAAAAGCTGTGGGAAGAGCTTTGCACAGAGCAAGTCCCAGAAAATCGCAATTTTCTTCAAATATCCCCTCCCCTTTAGAGGATCTGTGGCCACTTCTCTCCCAAGAAAAGGGTTTGACAACTTCCTTTGGATTAAGTGAGTGGACTGTAATGTCTAATCACTCTCCTCAAGTCCCTTCCCAGCACAAACTTCCAATACAGTGTTCACAGAAGGCATACATCAAGCCCCAGTGCCTTTGCACAGTATGTGCCATCTTCCTGGAACACTCAAGCCTGACTTGCACTCCACCACTACCTGTCAGATTCCTACTTATTCTTCAGACCCAAGTCAGCTCTCTCCTCTGCTTTCTGATGCCCCCATCAAGAATTAGTTGTTTTCTCAGTCTGGGGAGAAAGGAGCTGATGGATACAAAGCTTGCCATCAACCAAGCCAGTGCATCTCCCGCTTGCTCTCTCAGAGACTTCTCTAATTAATTGCCCTGTCGGAACGTGTCTGAATTTTCCGGGATCAGTGAGAACTAATGAGGTGTCAGGGAGTGGGGCTGCACAAAGGAAGCACTTGAAAGTTTGTTCTTTTTATTTTTTTCCCAAGATCAAACTTTCCCCAGACTTTGAAAACACTCAACTCTTTCCTTTTAGTGACTTAGATTCATGGACTTTTCAGCACAGATTTGCTCTGGGATTTGAATTTGAAAACACCCACATCCCCAAAGTTTAAAAATTTCCATTTATTAATTAATTTGCTTACTGATTCGTTTATTCGATTAATACTAGTCACCCAGTCTGTGCCGGTGCTGGAGATCGCAGCTGGCCCGGTGACTTAGCACACAGCCTAATTACCCAGACCTGACCTGTGCCTTAAAAGGCAGCCCTGGGAGGGAGCCGCTTGCTGCCCTATTTGTCTGATGGTTCCTCCTGACTATACTCAGGATCTCATGATGTTGTGATGGTTGGAGAGAAAATATCCCCGAAGCGACGCTAGTCTTTTGAAGTCACTTGCCATGTTCCCCTCTGTGTGGTTATGCCGCCAACTGGACACACTGTTCAGGCCCATTTATTTCATTTAACTCTGTATTTTAGGAATTTATTTTATATTTAATTTTGTCATATCTTTATGTAAAATATGTATGTGTTTCCTAAGTCAAATCTGCGAAAAACACTATAGTCAGAGAAGTCTAGTTGCTATCCCTGGCCATCCACGTGGATCACTCTTCCTCTGTAAGGAAGCGTTTTAAAATTACGGTTGATCTTTCCATTATGTTTCTGAATATTAACATGTGTATACTGGTATATATACACACGCTTCTAAACATATGCACGTTGCTTTATTTGTATTTGCACTGTTGTGTATTTTTTAAATCCTCCTTTCAATGTGTGTGTGTGTTTGCGTGTGTGTGTATTCACACCCTTTCTTAAATGACCAGTCGCATATTACAGGCATTTTGTCTGCCTTTTACTTTTCATCTAACAGTGCATCCTGGAGGGCCACGTGGGTGTAAATAGAGGTCTCAAATTTCTCTTCACTGTGCTGGACTCCACAGCTAGCTGTGCCCTCGTTTCTCCAGCCAGCTCCCTCAAATGGGCGTCTGCGGGGTTTCCAGTCCTTCGTTCTCTTCTATAGCCACCTGACTTATTTTTCCTTGCATTTGTATCTTTTTTCTACATCTTTCAAAACGATTATTTTGTTTTGATTCATCTCTTGTAAGTGGTATACGTTTAGCTTTGACTTTATTAATCCATCTCTGGAAAATCTTTTTTTAACAGATGAGTTGAAACCATTTGTATTTATTTATTGATGTGATTGATCCATTTGACTTCAGTTCCGTCGTACCGTTTTACATTTCTATAAAGTCACGAGTGAGTGTGTTTTTATACAGTATACGTGTTTCCTTTATTCTGTTTATCTCTGTTACTTTCTTTCTGTCTATACATTTTTTTAAAAAATTGTTAATTGGTGGATAATTGCTTTTCAACCTTATGTTGGTTTGTCACATAACAGCGTGACTCAATCCTAAGTATATGCGTGTCCCCTCCCCCTTGAACCTCCCTCCCATGCCTCTAGGGCGTCCCAGAGCACCGGCTGAGCTCTCTGTGTTATACAGCAGCGTCCCATTCATTATCTATTTTACACGCGGAAATGAACGTACTCCAATGGGTTGCCACTTCCTTCTCCAAATGAGCATACGCCAATGCTACTCTCTCCATTCGTCCCACCCTCTCCTTCCCCTGCTGTATCCACAAGTTTGTTCTCTAAGTATGTGTCTCTATTCCTGGCCTTCAAATGGGTTCATAACTACCATTTGATTAGATTCCATATATATGCATTAATATACGATATTTTTTCCTTTCTGACTTACTTCTCTGTATAACAGGCTCTAGGTTCATTCATTTCAATAGAACTGACTCGAATTCATTCCTTTTTATGGTTGACTAAAATTCCATTGTATACATGGGCCACGTCTTTACCATCCCTCTGCTCATGGCCATCTAAGTTGCATCCACGCTCTGGCTATTATAAACAGTGCTTCAGTGAACAAAGGGGCACCTGGCTCTCCTCCACAGGCATCCCCACCACAGAGTTCCTCCCTCCCGGGGACTGCTCTCCAGCTCCCTGCCGCCGTGTGCTCCCACGGACTTGTCTCCCTGCCCTGGGTATGGGGTATGTTGGGCCCGTGGCACAGATTGTGCGGGTCTCTCTCCATTCCGACAGTCACGGATCAACGGCTTCACTCTCTGACAGCCTCAAAGTCCTCCCTTCTGTCCCAACCAGCTGCCCCCCAGGCGGGACCCTCGCCCTGCTTCAGCCCCCCACCCCTGGGTACAGGGTCCAGTCTCACTCCCGCTCCTCCTCTTTTTCCCTTTGCTCACCCTACCAAGTTTTGCATGGATCTCTGGAGGGCTGCAGTCCATGGGGTCGCGAAGAGTCGGGCACGACTGAGCGACTTCACTTTCACTTTCCACTCTCATGCATTGGAGAAGGAAATGGCACCCCACTCCAGTGTTCTTGCCTGGAGCATCCCAGGGACGGGGGAGCCTGGTGGGCTGCCGTCTGTGGGGTCGCCCAGAGTTGGACACGACTGAAGTGACTTAGCAGCAGCAGCAGCAGCATATAGTCCATCCCGGGGGTCAGGGACTCCCGCCAGCACTCAGCTGGTGTTCTGCGGGACCTGTATCTAAAGGTGTGCTCCTGGTGCCTCCAGCAGCGAGATGCACACAGCCACCGACGCCTCCACCAGCTCCTTTCCTTCTGCCGATACGTCTTGATATTTAGCAAACTCTGAATTTTTGTTGTAATAGTTATCTTTGTACCTTTATGTATGAATGTCTTTTGCTCCCTGTTCTCTTTCTCTCTCCTTTCTCTCTCTCCTTTCTCTCTCTCCTTTCTCTCTCTCCTTTCTCTCTCTCCCTTCCTTCTCTCCTTTCCTCCTTCCCTTTCTCTTTCTTCCTTGCTTCTTTCTCTCTCTTTCTCCATTTTTGGTACTATCTGTTGGGTCTCTACCATGAACTGTATTGACATTTGCTGGGAACCTCTTCTTCCCCTTTATTCTCTCTCCCCAACATGTCCTTTTATTCTCTGTGTGAGTGCTAAGCCACTACAGTCGTGTCCGACTCTTTGTGACCCCATGGACTGTATGTAGCACAGCAGGTTCCTCTGTCCACGAGATTCTCCAGACAACAATGCTGAAGTGGGTTGCTATTCAACATCTACATGGCAGGAAGTGAGCATCTTCCTTCTCCCTCCATTTCTTCATAATTTTCTCCCTTCCATCTTTAATATAGTCCTAAGGGATTGTAGGACTGCAGAGCTAAGTTTTATCCCTCGTAATGTATAGATACAGATATACATATATATTTACATGTACTTATAAGTTTTAGTATGTGTGTGTACATATATACTTTTCTAAAAACTGGTAGTTGCCTATTTGATGTTCCTCAAAGCCTGCAGCTGTGGTTCTCTAGTTCTTTAGCTTCTGAAGCTGATGCCTTGGTAGGTGTTCCTGGGTTCAGAAACCCTAGTCCTGGCATGCTTGCGACAGTTTGCCTGCAGCCTTTGTACCTGAAAGTCCATGTTGCTGCCTATGACATTCATGATTACCCCTCTTTTCTCTTGAGCACCTCGAACATGTTTATTCATATCTTCTGGGATGAAACAATACTTTGAAAGTCAGCAGTGTTTAATAACATAACCTCAGATGTGATACTCTCTTGCTTCTGCTCTATTCTATTAATTAAAAGTGAGTGAACAGATCCAGCTCAGACTCAAGGAAAGGGGGCTACACAAAAGCCTGAGCACCAGGAAATGGGGATCCTTTAGGGTCAGCTGAGAAGCTGCCTACCTACCACAGCATCCTATTAACTTAGAACCCCCAAATGAAGCAACTCTAAACAAGTTGGAGAATTCAACTTTTCAATAATGCTGCCTCCATGTGTCTACTTAAATTTGCTTCAAATACAGAGATAATGCCTTTTTTCACCTGTTGGTACTGTTTTCCCACTCTTTGGCTTTTTATTTATTTTAGTCTTTGCATTTTTTTTAATGTAATTTTCTTTCACATTGGATGGATGAAACTTGTTTGCCAACAGTAGAGGAGCCATCTCATCCTGAAACAGAAAGCTTCCCTTGGATCTACAAACACAGCAGCCAGCCATGTGACATCAGGGCTTGTTATTTATTCTCTTATTCTGCGGGTGTTTTATCCAGGGAAATTAGAAGAAGGATGTTTCAGACCCAAAGTTCCTTAACCCTTGTGCTTTCACATCCATCTTATCTTCTTAACCCCCTATGAGGTCAGCGATGTGTCCTGTTTTATAGATCAGAGGTAACTTGATCAAGGCCACATAGCTGGTACAGTGGCAAATAGAACTCAAAAAGCAGATTTGGGGTGGGGGTGATGAGGGAGACTAAATCTGTCCTGATTTCCACTTAATTATTGTTTTGCTTAATACCGTTGCTTGAACCGTTGCCTCTGGTAGAGTTTTTCCTAATTTGGATTTCAAAAAACGTTCCCCGTCCAAAAAATTAAAATTGTAGTTTTTTTATTCACAGTCGAGCTGGCATTCGTAACCTTATTAATTATGGCTTCATGTCTCTTCTAAAGGTTGTTGAGCAAGGGAGGAAAAATTGAGTGAGCCCTACCATAAAGCTTGGCTGATGAAACGGATAGCATTCCTCTAGGGTGGACCAACAGAGGGATTCAGCAGGCTGAGAGCCTCCAAATATTTTAGTAGAAGGCAAAATCCAAACCACATTTATAAGAATTTTCTCTTAAAAGATCTTTTAAGTGTGTGAGCCCCTTAAAGGAAATTTTATCTGCTAATATATAATACTATATATAATAAATGTCTGATTATTTAAAATGACCAAATGTTATCTGATTATATACGCATATATATATTATCAGATAGGGCTTCCCTGGTGGCTCAGTGGTAAAAAATCTGCCCACCAATGCTGGAGACAGAGGCTGGTTCAATCCCTGGGTCGGGAAGAGCCCCTGGAGGAGGGTGTGGCAACCCACTCCAGTATTCCTGCCTGGAGCATCCCATGGACTGAGGAGCTTGGTAGGCCACTGTCCAGGGGGGTCACAAAGAATCAGACATGACTGAACCAACTTAGCACATTATCAGACAGAATATATATATTGTCAGATAAAATCTGATGATTTTTTAATCCTGGTTACTGTTCTATTCTCAGGTACTTTGGATGCTGATACATTTAAAATTTTAATTGAAACATGATGCTGTTAAAGTGCTGCACTCAATATGCCAGCAAATTTGGAAAACTCAGCAGTGGCCACAGGACTGGAAAAGGTCAGTTTTCATTCAAAGCCCAAAGAAAGGCAATGCCAAAGAATGCTCAAACTACCGCACAATTGCACTCATCTCACATGCTAGTAAAGTAATGCTCAAAATTCTCCAAGCCAGACTTCAGCAATATGTGAACCGTGAACTCCCTGATGTTCAACCTTCTTTTAGAAAAGGCAGAGGAACCAGAGATCAAATTGCCAACATCCACTGGATCATGGAAAAAGCAAGAGAGTTCCAGAAAAACATCTATTTCTGCTTTATTGACTATTGCAAAGCCTTTGACTGTGTGGATCACAAGAAACTGTGGAAAATTCTGAAAGAGATGGGAATACCAGACCACCTGACCTGCCTCTTGAGAAATCTGTATGCAGGTCAGGAAGCAACAGTTAGAACCGGACATGGAACAACAGACTGGTTCCAAATAGGAAAAGGAGTATGTCAAGGCTGTATATTGTCACCCTGCTTATTTAACTTCTATGCAGAGTACATCATGAGAAAAGCTGGACTGGAAGAAACACAAGCTGGAATCAAGATTGCTGGGAGAAATATCAATAACCTCAGATATGCAGATGACACCACCCTTATGGCAGAAAGTGAAGAAGAACTAAAGAACCTCTTGATGAAAGTGAAAGAGGAGAGTGAAAAGTTGGCTTAAAACTCAACATTCAGAAAACTAAGATCATGGCATCCAGTCCCATCACTTCATGGGAAATAGATGGGGAAACAGTGGAAACAGTGTCAGACTTTATTTTTTTGGGCTCCAAAATCACTGCAGAAGGTGACAGAAGCCATGAAATTAAAAGACGCTTACTCCTTGGAAGGAAAGTTATGACCAACCTAGATAGTATATTCAAAAGCACAGACATTACTTTGCCGACTAAGGTCCATCTAGTCAAGGCTATGGTTTTTCCAGTAGTCATGTATGGATGTGAGAGTTGGACTGTGAAGAAGGCTGAGCGCCGAAGAACTGATGCTTTTGAACTGTGGTGTTGGAGAAGACTCTTGAGAGTCCCTTGGACTGCAAGGAGATCCAACCAGTCCATTCTGAAGATCAACCCTGGGATTTCTTTGGAAGGAATGATGCTAAAGCTGAAGCTCCAGTACTTTGGCCACCTCATGCGAAGAGTTGACTCATTGGAAAAGACCCTGATGCTGGGAGGGATTGGGGGCAGAAGGAGAAGGGGGCGACTGCGGATGAGATGGCTGGATGGCATCATGGACTCGATGGACACGAGTCTGAGTGAACTCCTGGAGTTGGTGATGGACAGGGAGGCCTGACGTGCTGTGATTCATGGGGTTGCAAAGAGTCGGACACAACTGAGTGACTGAACTGAACTGAACTTACTTGATTTTATTTTTTTAGAAATATTAATAATTTTTGCTTACCAAGCACTTTATACAGGTACCTCTGCTAAGCAAGGAGACACACATGGTCTCGTTCTAGCTAAGAACGCCAGCAGGTTGGTAATAAACTATTTCCTAGTTTAAATATTGAGACAATTGAGTTTAAGGAAGCCGGCAAAGGTTACGCATTAAGTGGCATGACCAGGACTTGAACTGAGGTCTGCCTGATTCGGGGGCTGGCCCCTGACTGAGTGGCTGTGTTGACAGCCCTGAGCTGAAAGGAAGAGAGACATGAGCAGCTGGTCCACTTCATGGTGACAAATCTCATCTAGAAACTCACTTCTCTATTGGCCTCTATTCACTAAGACGAAAGTTCCCCACTGCCACATTTCCTCCCTTTGAAGACGAATCTAGTCTCTGTACCCATGACGCTGACTTGCATCTCAGAGACAATAGCTTTATTAGTTTGCCAGACCAAGGGGGCCACAACCGGCCCACGCTCTCAAAGCTGTGTCCTGCCCTGGAGAGAGCAGTGAGGACTTTCATCGCAGTGGTTCAAAGAGGGCATGACCAGCTCATCAGCACTCTTCTGTCTGGCTGGTGGCAAAGGTAATGGGTGGTGGTTTAGTCACTAAGTCATGTCCAGTTCCCGAGACCCTGTGGACTGTAGCCTGCCAGGCTCCTCTGTCCATGGGATTCTCCAGGCAAGAAGACTGAAGTGTGTTGCCATTTCCTTCTCCAGAGGATCTTCCCAATCCAGGAATCAAACCCAGGTTTCCTGCATTTGCAGGCAGATTCTTTACCAACTGAGTCACAGGGGAAGCTCCAAAAGGGCTTTCCCTGACTGGGAATGAACAAGGTCTGGGGCAGTAGCATCAGTGGGAGTCAGGGTCATCAGATTTCTGGACTCAACTGGTCTGAGTTCTTTATGCTTGTGAGCACCATACAGTTAACTTCTCCCGCCTGGTGGGGGTTTTGTATATGCAAAACAGCTCAAAGGTATTTTATGTATATCCCTTCAGGGGGATATACCCCTGCCCAGGAGGTCTATAGTTACTGCTCATCCCTTGTCTCTACCTCCCCTCCCTTCAAAGGAACTCAGAGAAGGACATGGAGGCTGTTCAGTTCACCTCAGTCATGTCCACCTCTTTATGACCCCATAAACTGCAGCTCACGAGGCTTCCCTGTCCCTCAACAACTCCTGGAGCTTGCTCACACTCATGTCCATAAATTCAGTGATGCCATCCAACCATCTCATCCATTGTCATCCCCTTCTCCTTCCACCTTCAATCTTTCCCAGCATCAGGGTCTTTTCAAATGAGTCAGTTCTTCACATCAGGTGGCCAAAGATTTAGAGGTTCAGCTTCAGCGTCAGTCTTTCCAATGAATATTCAGGACTGATTTACTTTAGGATTGACTGGTTGGATCTCTTTGCAGTCCAAGGGACTCTCAAGAGTCTTCTCCAACACCACAGTTCAAAAGCATCAATTCTTCAGCACTCAGCCTTCTTCACAGTCCAATTCTCACATTCATACATGACTACTGGACAAACCATGCTTTGACTAGACAGACTTTTGTTGGCAAAGTCATGCATCTGCTTTTTAATATGCAGTCTAGGTTGGTCATAGCTTTTCTCCCAAGGAGCAAGCATCTTTTAATGTTATGGCTGCAGTCACCATCTGCAGTGATTTTGGAGCCCAAGAAAATAAAGTCTGTCACTGTTTCCATTGTTTCTTCATCTATTTGCCATGAGGTGATGGGACTGGATGCCATGATCTTAGTTTTCTTAATGTTGAGTTTTAAGCCAACTTTTTCACTCTCCTCTTTCACTTTCATGAAAAGGTTCTTTAGTTCTTCTTCACTTTCTGCAATAAGGGCGGTGTAATCTGCATATCTGAGGTTACTGATATTTCTCCCAGCAATGTTGATTCCAGCTTGTGCTTCATCCAACCCAGCATTTCACATGATGTACTCTGCTGCTGCTGCTACTGCTGCTAAGTCGCTTCAGTCGTGTCCAACTCTGTGCGATCCCATAGATGGAAGCCAACCAGGCTCCCCCATCCCTGGCACTCTCCAGACAAGAGTACTGGAGTGGGTTGTCATTTCCTTCTCCAGATGTACTCTGCATGTAAGTTAAATAAGCAAGGTGACAATTTACAGCCTTGACGTACTTCTTTTCCTATTTGGAACCAGTCTGTTTTTCCATGTCCAGTTCTAACTGTTGCTTCCTGATCTGCATACAGATTTCTCATGAGGCAGGTCAGGTGGTCTGGTATTCCCATCTCCTTAAGAATTTTCCATAGTTTGTTTTGATCCATAGAGTCAAAGGTTTTGGCATAGTCAATAAAGCAGATGTTTTTCTGGAACTCTCCTTTCGATGATCCAACAGATGTCAGCAATTTGATCTCTGGTTCCT
This sequence comes from Ovis canadensis, assembly GCF_042477335.2. Lineage (NCBI taxonomy): Eukaryota > Metazoa > Chordata > Mammalia > Artiodactyla > Bovidae > Ovis > Ovis canadensis. The sequence continues at coordinate 18,635,235 of NC_091251.1, forward strand.
CTGCCTTTTCTAAATCCAGCTTGAACATCTGGAAGTTCATGGTTCATGCACTGTTGAGGCCTGGCTTGGAGAATTTTGACCATTACTTTACTAGAGTGTGAGATGAGTGTAATTGTGCAATAGTTTGAACATTCATTGGCATTGCCTTTCTTTGGGATTGAAATGAAAACTGACCTTGTCCAGTCCTGTGGCCACTGCTGAGTTTTCCAAATTTGCTGCCATATTGAGTGTAGCACTTTCACAGCATCATCTCTGAGAATTTGAAATAGCTCAATTGGAATTCCATGACCTCCACTAGCTTTGTCCGTAGTGATGCTTACTAGGGCCCATTTGACTTTGCATTCCAGGATGTCTGGCTCTAGGTGAGAGATCACACCATCATGGTTATCTGGGTCAACAAGATCTTTTTTGCATAGATCTTCTGTGTATTCTTTCTACCTCTTCTTAATACCTTCTGCTTCTGTTAGGTCCATACCATTTCTGTCCTTAATTATGCCCATCTTCACATGAAATATTCCCTTGGTGTCTCTAATTTTGTTAAAGAGATCTCTAGTCTTTTCCATTCTATTGTTTTCCTCTATTTCTTTGCATTGATTGCTGAGGAAGGCTTTCTTATCTCTCTTTGCTATTCTTTGGAACTCTGCATTCAAATGGTATATCTTTCCTTTTCTCCTTTGCTTTTTGCTTCTCTTCTTTTCACAGCTATTTGTAGGGCCTCCTCAGAGAGCCCTTTTGCTTTTTTGCATTTCTTTTTCTTGGGGCTGGTCTTGATCCCTGTCTCCTGTACAATGTCATGAACCTCCATCCATTGCTCATCAGGCACACTGTCTATCAGATCTAGTCCCTTAAATCTGTTTCTCACTTCCATTGTATAATCATAAGGGATTTGATTTAGGTCATACCTGAATGGTCTAATGGTTGTCCCTACTTTCTTCAATTTCAGTCTGAGATTACAGTCAGCTCCCAGTCTTGTTTTTGCTGACTGTATAGAGCTTCTCCATCTTTGGTTGCAAAGAATATGATCAATTTGATTTTGGTGTTGACCATCTGGTGACGTCCATGTGTAGAGTCTTCTCTTGTGTTGTTGGAAGAGGGTGTTTGTTATGACCAGTGCATTCTCTTGGCAAAACTCTATTAGCTTTTGCCCTGCTTCATTCTGTACTCTGAAGAAAAATTTGCCTGTTACTCCAGGTGTTTCTTGACTTCCAACTTTTGCATTCTAGTCCCCTATAATGAAAAGTACATCTTTTGGGGGTGTTAGTTCTAAAAGGTCTTGTAGGTCTTCATAGAAATGTTCAGCTTCAGCTTCTTCAGCGTTACTGGTTGGGGTATAGACTTGGATTACTGTGATACTGAATGGTTTGCCTTGGAAATGAACAGAGATCATTCTGTCGTTTTTAAGATTGCATCCAAGTACTGCATTTGGACTCTTTTGTTGACCATGATGGTTACTCCATTTCTTCTAAGGGATTCTTGCCCACAGTGGTAGATATAATAGTCACCTGAGTTAAATTCACCCATTCCAGTCCATCTCAGTTTGCTGATTCCTAAAATGTCGACAGTCACTGCTGCCATCTCCTGTTTGACCACTTCCAATTTGCCTTGATTCATGGACTCAACATTCCAAGTTGCTATGCAATATTGCTCTTTACAGCATATCCAGTCACATCTGTGACTGGGTGTTTCTTTTGCTTTGGCTCCATCTCTTCATTCTTTCTGGAGGATTTCTCCAGTGACCTCCAATAACATTTTCGGTGTCTAACGACCTGGGGAGTTCACCTTTCAGTGTCCTACCTTTTTGCTTTTTCATTCTGTTCATAGGGTTCTCAAAGCAAGAGTATTGAAATGATTTGCCATTCCCTTCTCCAGTGAACCACATTTTGTTCAGAACTCTCCACCATGACCCATCTCTCTTGGGTGGTCCTACATAGCATAGCTCATAGCAACCCACTCCAGTATGCTTGCCTGGAGAATCCCATGGATGGAGGAGCTTGGTAGGCTACAGTCCACGGGTCACAAAGAGTCGGACACGACTGAGCAACTTCACTTTCACTTTACATGGCATAGCTCATTGTTTCACTGAGTTAGACAAGGCTGTGGTCCATGTGGTCAGTTTGATCAGTGTTTTGTGATTGTGATTTTCATTCTGTTGGCCCTCTGATGGAGAAGGTATGGGATAAGGTGCAGAGGTATGGGTCAGCAGTGGACTGCTGCAGGGGCAGAGGCTCTACGTACAGCAGATCTGGCTATGGCATAAGCCCTCTTGGAGGAGGTCGCCATTAACCCCACCATAGAGCTGCCAGAACTTACACAGAACTGGGGAAACAGACTCTTCGAGGGCACAAACAAAACCTTGTGTGTACCAGGACCCAGGAGAAAGGAGCAGTGACCCCACAAGAGACTGACCCAAACTTGCCCGTGAGTGTCCAGGAGTCTCCAGTGGAGGGTCAGCAGTGGCCTGCTGCAAGGTTAGGGGCATTGAGTGTAGCAGTGCATGGGACCTTTTGAAGGAGGTCACCATTATCTGCATTACCTCCACCATAGTTTGGCCTTAGGTCAAATAACAGGGAGGGAATGCAGCCCTGCCCATCAACAGAAAATTTTATTAAAGATTTATTGAGCATGGCCCCACCAATTATGGAGGCTGAATTATGTCTATTTCTTATAATCAAGAAATGGGGGACACAGAAAATCTTTTGTACCCAGGAACCCCACAGAGTCCTGCTGGACTTCACCATCTGTTGCCTTCGGTCATTTTCACTTGGTCTGCTCACCTCCACCTCCATTGGGTCAGTTAACCAATATGAGCAACACTGCCTAGAGTTTAGGACAAGAATTACTAACCTTGACTCATAGTACCTGTGTGTCTTTCGGCCAACTATTTAATCTTGTTGAGCTCCAGTTTTTCTTTCTCTAAAATAATGATAATAGTAACACCTGTCTTACCTAATTGTAGAAGATTAAATGGAATAAAATATATTTAAAAAGCAAAGCACATGGCTAGTGGTAAGTGCTTATGAATAAAAAGTAGCATTAAAATGATCTGTTTATCTCTCTATTCATCTATCTGTCTATGTAGATATGTCAGATTTGCCAAGAAAATATTACAGGAAGCAGAAATAGACTTTGCACCTCTTTAAATTATCACTGTATTCACTGATTAAAGGACAAGTCCAGTTTCAAAACACAAATTTATTTTATTTTCTGAGATGCAGCTGCTTTTTCAGTCCTCCACTGTGATTCCAGGGAGAGTTTTGCAGTTTTGTCCCAAGTGGGGTGAAGTGGGATCAAAAGAGAAGGACAGCCAGCACTGGGGTGTGGTTTTTGCATCTGCCCCAGCATGTCTTCTGAGATGGCTGCAAATACGTACGAAGGCACTAGGCAAGGATGACACCCAGCCTGTTTGTGTCCCATAATAGTGTTGTCTAGAGCTGATGCCCATTCTGACTCCATGTTCTGGGTGTTAAACATCCCTGGTTCTGGGTGATCTCCATGGTTCTATAGATTTCACCCCTAGCTAGCACCCAGAAATTTGGCAGTGAAAGCAGAAATCTAGACCATTCTGTCATGGCAGTCCAAACAACCTGGAAAACAATTTCCAGACACAGAAGAGTTTACTAAGAACGAAGAACAAAGATAATGAGGGTGATGAAGCATAGCGGGTTGACCTCTTGACATACCAGGGAGAGTCCAAGGGACACCGTTAGAACAGCTCTCCACTCAAGGGAGTGCTGATGCTTTTTGTGGGTTAGTAGTCAAGGCAATGGCACCCCACTCCAGTGTTCTTGCCTGGAGAATCCCAGGGGTGGGGGAGCCTGGTGGGCTGCCGTCTGTGGGGTCGCACGGAGTCGGACACGACTGAAGCGACTTAGCAGCAGCAAGCAGTCAATATGTGTGGCCTCAAGACAGAGAATTCCTGCTGGAAGGGTGGCATTTGGTGATGGGTTAGGGAGCTATAGGATGAGTACCAGGCTGGGCATTTTTACCTAATATGGGGTCAGGAAGCTGGCCTGTAAGGATCAAGGGGTTTGGGGCAATGGTTACAATGGAGCTGAGTCAATTCTGGAGATGATATTGGCTCTGGGCCCTGCTTCTGTGGCCTTGGTTCAAGGCCTAACACCTGTGACCTTAGTATGGGACTCCACACATTCTTCAAGTGCTGCCGTCTGGAAGGTGAGATTAGTCCTTGAGCTCTCCACACTACTCTTTTCCAACTTGACCAAACCCCAAGGATGTGCTCCTGAGGTGGAGTGATACCAGGGAGGAGTATGGCTCCCGTAATTCCTACAGACCATCAGAGCTGAAAGGGAGTCTCAAGGACTCTTTCATCAGGCCCTCGTGCACACACGGCACCCTGGGAAAACCTCACTAGGGTGATCTAGTCAGTGTTGAGCTGGGGCCTCAGGAGTACACATTCCTAACAAGCACACTGTCCAAAGACCATCAGGTGTTCCTCACACTGGTGGTATTAGACCACTTGAAGAACTACCGACCTCATGCAATGGTCTTATTTTGTAGATGAGGAAAATTGCTCACGGCCACATAGTAATGGGAATTGGATTCCGAGCTGCCAAGCTCCCTGAGGGTCAACCATGATTCTCACCAGGCTAGTGCAGGACTCTGCAGGACGGAAGGTCCCAGGACTGCAGGGCCCCAGGACTTGGGAGAGTTGATAAATGCAAAGACTGAGAGAGAAAAACAGGTAAAGAACAAACAAAGCCTCTATAGGAAGTGCCGGCTGAGCTGTAACTGAGGGGGCACTGAGGAGGCCCAAATCGTTACTGAGGGCTCACTCTGCCCCGCTTGCTGCTCCCCGTGGCCCTGAGAAACAGCACCTAGTGTTCAGTTGTGCAAAAAGGAAAAGGAGGCCTGCAGAGAGAAAGTGGCTTGCCCACGAGCACAGCAAGAGTAGTCAGGGAAGCAATCAGGAAAGTGGCAATGATGGACGCGATGTGAAACAGTGGTGGGGACATTGGTGATGATGGTGGTGACAATGGTGATGATGGAGGCGTGGCTGATAGCCATGAAGACATGATCGCAACAGGGACGATCACGAGGGTGACAACGATATTAGCAAGTGAAGGTAACGACTGGCTTTTCCAGAGCTTGGCCCTGGATCAGCCTCTATGTTAAGAACACTGTAACCACTATGTTACTGACTCTGTAGCCAGCTCTAAGAAATAGGTGCTTAGCACCAGGCATTTTTTGCTCAAAATTCAGAAATCATGATAACATTAACTATACTATCTTCTTGCCATTAAGGAAAAAACAAATCAGGGGAACAGGGTCATCCTTATCTTGTACTCCTTTAAAACTTTGGGGAGAAGAAACTATCGGTGAGTTGAGAACCTGGAGGAGTTCTGACAAAGTTAAAGGAACTCAAGTGAAGAGAGGAGCAGGTAGTGATGGAGTCTGCTTGCCAAGACTATATAAATAGCAACTTGTACCCACACCGCACCTCATCTGCACACATCAAAAAGCACATTAGAAGAACATTAAAATGTCAAGTAGGTTAGATCTGAAATGTGACCTACCTTATTATCTTGTGAGGGGGGAAAAGCTGTCAAGAACTCAACTCTTCCCGGCTGCTTTGGGCTCTTCTGGGGAGACTCACCAAGGGCCACTCCCAAGAGAGCTGGAGCGGGCAGGGCACTATCTTCTTTCACAGTCACAGCTCTGGCCTGAGAGTTTGGGGTTGTTACTGTAGGGAGCCTTCTTGGGGTATCTTTTCTATGAAGGTCTGTGTTACTCCCAGTGGTTCCTTTCTTGAGGCTGCAGGTGGGAAACAGTTCCCTGACCGCCCCCTCCCCTCACTGCGGCCTGAAAACCATCCTTTGGGTTTATATCTGATTAAGGTTGCACCACCAGGTGCTTTGGGAAATTCTCCCTGGAGGCTTATAAGTTTCCAGTCAGAGACACTTGTGAGTCCAAACATCTCAAACAACCCCATAGCCACTCTCCCTTCTCTCTGATGGACCCCCAAATTCTGAAACACTGGGGAGAGTGTTTGGATTTAGCAGAGTCAAAAATTCTACTGAGAAGATCTGAATTCAAGAAAGTCTGCAAATCGGAGAAATCATCCTAAAGAGACTTACTCAGCATACCTGGCCGAAATAGGTTCATGGTGTATTTTGCCCAGGGTCTGTCAACAAGCCATCAGCCCGAGGGTCCAGGAGAGGAGCCTGGGATGTCTGAAGACTGCAGGGCTGTGTGCTGATGGTTTCCCCTGTGGACGCTGTGGGGATGAGACAAGCTTCTGATCGGCTTAGGGGGTGAGTGGCAGGAAAGGCAAGTATCTAGTAAAGACCCAGGTGTTGCGGTGGAGTGCCGTCTCCCTGCCGTCCACCCCCTGTACAGCCCTTCTCCTCTGGCTCCACAGACAGAAGCTGTAGACAGGCTCAACTCTTCAGTCCCAGCCCAAGAAGAACACAGAACACTGTGTCAATTCCCTTCCATTTCCAGTCAGCATGTTTCAGATGTTTTTGGCTGAGTAAATAGCAACAAAAGACTCGATGTGATTAGGTAAAGAAGGTACTCTGTCAGCTCACGTGACTGAAAAAGTCCAGAAAATGGGCTAGCTTCAGCTGAGGCTTGATCCAGGCCTTGGAAGCAATGGGTGACGAGGATGATATAGTAGCTAACATGTACTGAGTACTTTCCTCTTTGCCGGATATTCTCCTAAAGCTTTTCATGTTAATGCTCAGGAAAGCACTATGAAGGGACCATCACATCCTCTCTTTAAAGTGGAGGGATAGCGGCATAGAGAGGTCAAGCAATGTGTTCAAGCTCACACAGCTTACAAGCGGAAAAGCTGGACCTGGAACCTTGCTCATCTGGCACTAGAGCACCAAACCTCAACTCTGTGCCTCGCCTCTGCACTGGACCAAAGTGGAATTTTGTGTTACCCTTGAAGGACTCATGTTTCAGCCAGAGAGGCAGGAAAAGAAGATAATGACAAAGCAATGTGAGGCGTGTGATGCCTTGTGGAGAAATACTGAGGTGAACACAGCCCTGCAAATCTATCTGACAGCTCCATCCTCCCAGCAAAGCAAATCCAAATCATCCTAGACAAGCAGCCTTTCAACCAACTGGAGAAATCCTGGTGGTACTGGCTTCAGAAGTCCCCTCTTCAGCTCTCTATTTAGGCTATATATTAAAAGGCTACATTGCTCATAATTACCTGTGTCTCCTTCAAGACAGGAAAACCTCTTGCCCACTGGGAGGTTTTGCATTTATCCCCCAAAGAGATTTTAGCAACCTCTTCTTGACATGGTAGGGAACTGGGGCATCAGCAGAGCCCTGGGTGATGAAGGCATCAAAGCAGATACAAGCGGAGCATCCCATGATGTGAGCAGGACAGAGTGGCAAGGGTAGGGCCCTGGACAGATCAGTGTGGGATGGGATCCCAGCTTGACCACTTACTAGCTCTGTGACCTTGAGCAAGTCAGGTCTCCTCTCTGAGCCTTCATTTTCTCACCTGAAAGGACAACACTAATACCTGCCTTTATCAAGTCAGGATTAAATGTGGTAAGATGTGCAGATTCTTTTTTTTTAATGTTTGGCTGCACCCCCAAAGCATGTGGGACCTTAGTTTTCCAATGAGGGATTGCATGCATACCCCTTGCATTGGAAGGCAGAGTCTTAACCACTGGACTCCTGGTGAAGTCCCTAGATTGTTATGTTTTTTTTAATGAAACAGACACATTTTAGGCATCACCTGGTGCATATTAAATATTCAATACATGCTAGTTCTTGCTGAAATTGTCATTTATCCCCTGAAGAATGCCATGATATAGAAACACAACAGACCCTCCTCTTTCTTGGAAATGACATTTGAGATCACTGAGCATGTAGTCTCAATCCCTGGCTCAGCAGTTGAAATCTGAAACAACTTTTGTTGTTTACTAGTCACTGTTGTGAATACAGTAGCTCATTTTAGGGCCTGGGAGGTCCATTCACATCATACACTTTATGGAGAAGTTTGTACGCATCAGCTGCATTCATAAATCTAGGAACTCTCATGATTAACTGCAAGGATGTTAGGCACCTAAATAGCCAATAAATTAAGCACAAGTACAAACGACTAGTTGGTTGTTTTAATTTGATAGTTTAGTCACACAGGGAATATTGATTGTCTGCTCTATGCCAGGCGCAATTCTTACTCCTGAGGACACAATAGTAAATCAAATAGGCAGAGTCCCACGTCTCACCAAATTTAGCTTCTCAGAACTTTTCCCTGTTTTCCAGAAGAGGGTGAAGGCTGGAGGGGCAAGGCCAGCAGGGAGGCCGGGTGAGAAGCTGTTTTGCTGAAAATGTTAATTCCTAGTGAGATACGGTGTGATTTGAAGTAGGATGATAGACCTGGTGGGGCGGAATGAGGGTGGGGAGCTGAGGGTCAGCAAGGAGAGACAGGAAGCTATCCAGAGAGTGACCGTGGTGAGGCGGATGGGGAGCTGCCCACTGACTGCCTTTGTGCCCAGCACTGGGATGTCAGGGGCAATCTGGGCCACTAGCTGTGCAATGACATGCCTCCACCCCCAAGAAAACTCTTAAAAGTTAAAATTCGATCACATTCAACAGGAAAAAACTGAAAAGTTCTATACTTGCTTCTTACACAATGAAGACTCACATTGAAGTTTAGTACTTAAATCCACCTCCTGTCTCTCTAATTTGTCTCATCTGCCCTTTGGAAGCCACAGATGTCTTTCTAAAACATAAATTTAATCAAACTTGTCTCCATTTTTTAAAATGCCTTCTGGAAAATACCCAACTTTATTAAAAAGCTCACAAGGTTTGCTGCTTTCTGCCTCTATTTCTAGCCCTCTCTCCCCCACCTGCTCTGTGTCTAACCAGCTCCATCATGCCCTGCTTGCAAGGGCCTATCCCACCATGCTCCTTACTGGCAAACTCCTATCCACCTCTCAAGACCCAGCTCAAAAAACCCTCATTGCAATATGTTCTCAGATTCTTAAAAGCAGAGCAAAGTACTCCCCAGTTTGCATTTCCATGGAGGTTTGTGCCTCTTTCAGGAGAGAGCTTCCTGCTGTTCTGTCCTCACTATGCGGCTGCAGCTTATAGGGTGCCCTGGGCCTGAGGTATGTGTGTGTAGGGGGTGCGGAGGCGGTGAGAGGTGGTATCACAACCACAACAAATAGCAGGTGAGGGTGAGAAGAAGGGGCTGGATGGTTTAACCAGTGCTGAGTGCTCTGGGGCCATTGAATTGAGGCCCCAGTTCTTTCCCTCAGGGATGGTCCCATCTCCCTGGAGGAAGTGGAACAAAGTCATGAAGCAGGCTTTCAGTGTTTTAGGAAATTCTGTGCTTGGGTTACTAACGGCACCACAGCATCACAGGGTCAGGGCAGCTGTGTATTCCCACGGGGCCTGGATTCCCAAATTTTGTGATTTGATTCCTTATGATTGTATTTGACCTCATGACAATGCTTCCTTCTTCCACTACTGAAACATGCCTCCTCACACACACACACACACACACACGCACATTCATTTTCTAAATTAAAGTGAATTAACTGATATGGAAAAGTGCCCACCTTTTGGGATAAGTGGAGATAACCCAGAGGGTCACATAGTCAAGGCAGGGAAGCCAGCCGGCAGTCATGGCAAAGCAGAGGAAACAGATGTCAAAGCTTCCTTTCTGCCCCCACCTTGCATCCTGCCGGTAGCCTGAGGACCAGCATGCCGGGCCTTGGAGCTAGGCAGCTCTCAGCGCAATACCCAGCCCTCTTGAGACCCTCAGTCTTCTCATCCGTGCATGGGGAACAGTGAGGGAGTACCACCATCTGCAGGTGAGAATGGAATAGCACAGGGAAGGCCCGTGGCACGGGGCAGGGGGTGAGGCGGAGCGTGTGGAAAGAGCTCTATAAAATGGTAGCTGTTCATAGTACCGTCCCAGATCCCAGTTCTTGCAAGATTCCCACACGCACTTTTCGACCATGACTTCTCCAGAGTCATGGGCAAAAGGGGTGTGGGTGCTGGTCACCTGAACTTTTAGATCGGATAATTGTATCATCTGCTAGAGCTGCTTTAATGAAGCACTGCAGATGGGGGGCTTAAACAACAGAAATTTATTTTCTCACAATTGCAGAGGCTGGAAATCCAAGATCAAGCTGTCAGCAGGGTTGCTCCTTCTGGGGGCCTGGGCTGGCAGACGGCCCTCTCCTGCTGCGTTCTCACCTGTCTTCCCTATGTCCTATCCTCCTTATAAGGACACTGGCCAGACTGGACTGCCGCCCACCCGACCGCCAAAGACCTCATTTTAACTTAATTACCACTTAAAAGGCATTATCTCCAAATAGAATCACATTCTGGGGCTCTGAGGGGTTAGGACCTTAACATACATATTTAGGAAGACACAACTCATAATCCATCAGTTCAGTTCAGTCGCTCAGTCTTGTGTGACTCTTTACAACACTATGGACTGCAGTACGCCAGGCTTCCCTGCCCATCACCAATCGTAATCCATAATCGTAACTAAGTCAGCAAGGACCGACATGGCATGCTCCAGTTCTCAGGCAGAAGCAAAGTGCTGGGGGAGGAGGGGACCAAGGAAGAGACTCTTGGGCAGCACTCGGCACCTCTGTCCCTACCAGGGCCCCAGCCCAGCAGCGGGTGGGCAGCCGGGCCCCCGCTGGCACTAGGCCACCTTGTCGTTGTTTCCTGTTGGAGATCGAATGGCTGCAGAATCTGTTCGATTCAAAGGGATGCCTTTCTGTCATGCCCCCAAAGAACGCTCAGAGCAGATGTCTGCTCCTGCAATGAATGATAAATCAGTGTCTACAATGGAAGAGGCAGGCATCCTTGGCTCTGTCTATCTGCAAAGGCTTTCAGTCCTCAGAAGGGCTGAAAGGAGCCAAATTAGAGTTCACTTTGAAGATTCAAAAGCTGGAGATGAAACTATTTAGAGGTGGTTTTTTTTTTCTTTTTTGTCTTTTGCCTCCCCCAGCCCCCCCACCTCATACCATTACTGCCATAGGCAAGACTTTTGAAGAGCAATTTTCTTTTCAATAGAATTCCTTAAGAATATAAAGTACACATTCCAATTTGCTCAACACTTTTAGAGAACCTGTAACATACCAGGGACTCGGCTAGGGCTTTCATTCCTGTTATGTCACTGAATGCTCAGAACAGCCTGGAGAGAGAGATGCTGCGATTCTGATTTTACAGCTAAAGGGAATGGAGGATCCATGGGGGGAATCCATCTCAGTCACTCCCTTTGGCAAGCTGACTGAGCCAAGACTTGAGCCCAGGTTTGCAGAATTCTAAGTCCCTTATGAGAGTTGAACCATAAAGAAAGCTGAGCACTGAAGAATTGATGCTTTTGAACTGTGGTGTTGGAGAAGACTCTTGAGAGTCCCTTGGACTGCAAGGGGATCCAGCCAGTCCATTCTAAAGGAGATCAGTCCTGGGTGTTCATTGGAAGGACTGATGCTGAAGCTGAAACTCCAATATTTAGGTCACCTGATGCGAAGAGCTGACTCATTAGAAAAGATCCTGATGCTGGGAAAAATTGAGGGCAGGAGGAAAGGGGGACGACAGAGGATGAGATGGTTGGATGGCATCCCCGACGTGATGGACATGAGTTTGAGTAAGCTCCAGGAGTTGGTGATGGACAGGGAAGCCTGGTGTGCCGCAGTGCATGGGGTCGCAAAGAGTCAGACAGGACTGAGTGACTGAACTGAAACTGACTGGAGTCCTTTGTGGTGGCCTAGCCCCTAAGTCATGTCCGACTCTTGCGACGACTTCCAGGCTCCTCTGTCCATGGAATTCTCCAGGCAAGAACACTGGAGTGGGCTGCCATTTCCTTCTCCAGGGATCTTCCTGACGCAGGAATTGAACCTGGGTCTCCTGCACTGCAGGTGAATTCTTTACCGACTGAGCTCGGAGGGAAGCCCTCTAAGCCCCTGACTTGATGCACTTGGTCTGGCTTAGTTTCTCCTCACCAGAAGTACCTGGGCACCAACCTGTTGCCTTGAGGTCAGCACATCCAGAGCACAGACCAAGGGCAGAGCTTTGAACTCACAGCTGGCTTCCACTGAGGACTGCTCTTTGCTCCCACTTCCATCCTTTCACTCTGAGCATCTTTCCACATTTTCTTTCCTCCTTTGACCTCCTTGTGTTCTCTCCGTACTGTAACAGCTTGACGATGTGGGCTCAAATACATCTGCTTCTCCATAGCTCCCCTCTAGGGAATAGATTTATTCCTCAAAAGTCTCCTACAGCTTACACATCAGCATTTGTAATTATGTTTGCCGTTGGTCCTTAGCATAAAATCAGAAAGGTGTTTTGAGAAAGGGATAAAAACAAGCCAAAAAATTAAAACCATATTTCACAATGCAGAAAGCTTTGTGAAATCATCCCTTTCTGAGAGAAGAAAGAAAGATTTAACAAAGCATGATTATTGCTAGAAAAATACATTTTAAAATAGGGTAGCAGCGCGGTTAGATTTGTTTCATGAAATCATCTTCCTGGCAGCCACCATCCATGGGTCACTTAAAATGTGGTGGGTTCTGTCTAAGACTTCTACATGAATTAACTAATTTGCTCTTCATCACTACTATATAAGGAGGCATTGCCATTAGCTCTATTTTACAGAGAAAGCTAAAATCCATAAAGGTTGAAAAAGTACTCAAGTTCAAGCAGATGTAAAGTGGCAGGGACAGATTTTGACTCAGGTGATCTGGCTCCAGAGCCCATGCATTTAGTCATAAAGCAGAGTGATTGCTGTGTTACTTTGCTGAGAAAGTTTGAAGCCTGCTGTTCCCTTGAAGGTGAGACTATAGAGAGGAAAAAATTGCCTAAAAATGGATATCTCCCTGCCACCTCCTGACCACAACTCCAAACATGCTGTTTTCTGTACAGTGATCATGAAGGAAATTCAAAAAGCGTAGGAAAAACATGGAACCAAGGGAAATGCAATTGCCCATCCCTCAAGAGTTTTACCATTTAAATCCCATGATGAACTGGGCTCATATTCACCTTAAAGATAGAGACTGTCTCAAAGATCGGGAAAGAAGAAAAAAAATATCTATAGCCTCGAAGTAAGAAGGAAGACTGGTCAGTTTCTAACTTGAACTTGAAAGATATCGACCAGGTAGGAGGCCAGGTAGAAGAGAGAGAGAGCCTTGAGCAGTTGACTCCCACGTCAGATTATTGTGGCGATCAGCACTCACTTGAAACCATAATCATTTAGTCACCCAACTAAGTCCACATTTGGATCTGGCTTCACTATGCCCAGTTTGCATAGACTGATTCTTCAACCCTGGTCTGGCACACCTTTCTGTATTATGGAGGCAGGAAAGCTCTCAACTACATTTTTCCCTTGCTGTTAGGGTTCTTTCTGTAATTCAGGTCCAGCAAGAAGATTCACTGAGGCAAGTATCAGAAGATGGGAGTAAGCATCATGGCACCGGGGGGAGCAAATCCTGGGGCAAGCATGATGGCAAGGGAGTTAGGCTCTTTCAGGGAAGTGATGGTGGAGGGTTTGGTCAAGTCTCATTATACCTAAACAGCATCAGATACTGCAGTGGGATTTCCTTTCAAATTATCTCACAGTATGACTGGTGCTATGGTCAGAATGTTTTTGTTCCCTCAGATTCATATATTGAAATCTTACTCTCCCCTACCCTCTGCCCCCATCCTCAAATTAACATGATGGGGCCTTTGAGAGGTGATCAGGGCATGAGGGTGGAGCCCTCATGAGTAGGCTTAGTGCTCTGATAAAAGAGGCCCCATGGAGCTCCCTCCCCCACCCCCCTGCCATGTGAGGATTCAGTGAAAATCTACAACCCAGAAGGAGGGCCTCTCTCTACCATACTGGCACCTTGATCTCAGATTTCCAGTCTCCAGAACTCTGAGAAATAAATTCCTGTTGTTTATAAGGTATTCTTGGTGTTTGGTGTTTTGGTATAGCAGCTTGAACTGATTAAGACAAGGGGGTCTATCCCCTAGCTACTTGGGCCCAGCTCTATAGCATCTTGACAGGCCTCCCTGACCCTTCTAGAAATTCAGAGCGCCAGTCTGAGTGAAGCCTGCTACTGGAACAGATAACCCTTCAAGTGTCTCAATGGCTTAATACAAGAGAAGTCTATTTGCCTCTTACATCCAAAGATTGGTGAATGGTATCAATGTTGATCCCAGTTGTGATATAGTACGACGGTGTTGCAAGATGTCTTTGGGGAAAACTGAGTAAAGGATACATGGGAATCTCTTTGTATTAGGCCTTCCAACTGTATGCAAATCTATAATCATAATAAAATTAAAAACACTAATTTAAAACCAGGAATGATCCTCCTTACGTCACTGATGAGCGAGTAGCCGTCCTTCTAAGCAGTTATTTAGGGACCCAGGCTTGTTCCATCCTCGACACATGGCCTCTGCATTCACGATGGTTGTCTGCACTGAGGTGATTAAGGTGAGGATCCTGGAGGTTTGCTCGTGGGTGGTCCATATGGTCCAGGTCTGGGAGAGGAGCAGCTGGTGACTGCTCACATACCATTGGCTAGCACTTAGCTACCTGGCCACACCTATCCACCTGGGAGGTTTAAAGGAAGCCTGCATGTGTGTACGAAAAACTAAACTAAATTAAGCAAGTTTGGTGACTCGTTGAACGTGTTCTACAGTGCTCCCTGTAAACCACCTCTGCTCTGTGATAAACTCTGTTCTGCTTCAGCGGGCTAGAGTCGCATCTGAGGCTGGCAATCAAGAACCTTTTTAGACCAGACCCCCTTCCCTGTTTACCTTGGGTCCTTGGGTGCAGAGTGATTAAAATGAGACTGTAGTGTCCAATCCCCATACCACTGTATTTCTCAGTTTGCTCCCCTGAATTCTCATTCTCCTGTGAAAGACACATTGGACAGAAAAACTTGTTTTGCTTACTTCCTAAAAACTAGCCCAGGGCACTGGCAGATTCTCTTGAAAGGATATGCCTCATATAAAACCCAGGAAATAAAAGGAGTTCTGTATTTCCTCCTGTTGGCCATCTAGGAGCCTATTAATGAAGCCAAATGGCCAGAGGGGGAAAAGCATGGACGCAGGGAGGCTGAGTCAGCCCCACACGAAAGGGCACACCAAGAGCGCTGCGGACATGTAAAACTGTCATCCTTCCTCTTCCCGGAGACTAACCTCATGCACAACTCTTTCTGGGAGTCTGGTTTTTGTTAAGATTCAAAAAATTCACAGAGCTAGAACAAATAATTTCACAATTTGTATGGAAATACAAAAAACCTCAAATAGCCAAAGCAATCTTGAGAAAGAAGAATGGAACTGGAGGAATCAACCTGCCTGACTTCAGGCTCTACTACAAAGCCACAGTCATCAAGACAGTATGGTACTGGCACAAAGACAGAAATATAGATCAATGGAACAAAATAGAAAGCCCAGAGATAAATCCACACACATATGGACACCTGATCTTTGACAAAGGAGGCAAGAATATACAATGGATTAAAGACAATCTCTTTAACAAGTGGTGCTGGGAAAACTGGTCAACCTCTTGTAACAGAATGAAACTAGAACACTTTCTAACACCATACACAAAAATAAACTCAAAATGGATTAAAGATCTAAAAGTAAGACCAGAAACTATAAAACTCCTAGGGAAGAACATAGACAAAACACTCTCCGACATAGATCACAGCAGGATCCTCTATGACCCACCTCCCAAAATATTGGAAATAAAAGCAAAAATAAACAAATGGGATCTAATTAAAATTAAAAGTTTCTGCACAACAAAGGAAACTATAAGCAAGATGAAAAGACAGCCTTCAGAATGGGATAAAATAATAGCAAATGAAGCAACTAACAAAGAATTAATCTCAAAAATATATAAGCGACTCCTGCAGCTCAATTCCAGAAAAATAAATGACCCAATCAAAAGATGGGCCAAAGACCTAAACAGACATTTCTCCAAAGAAGACATACAGATGGCTAACAAACACATGAAAAGATGCTCAACATCACTCATTATCAGAGAAATGCAAATCAAAACCACAATGAGGTACCATTTCACACCAGTCAGAATGGCTGCTATCAAAAAATCTACAAGCAATAAATGCTGGAGAGGGTGTGGAGAAAAGGGAACCCTCTTACACTGTTGGTGGGAATGCAAACTAGTACAGCCACTATGGAGAACAGTGTGGAGATTCCTTAAACAACTGCAAATAGAACTGCCTTATGACCCAGCAATCCCACTGCTGGGCATACACACCGAGGAAACCAGAATTGAAAGAGACACATGTACCCCAGTGTTCATCGCAGCACTGTTTATAATAGCCAGGACATGGAAGCAACCTAGATGTCCATCAGCAGATGAATGAATGAGAAAGCTGTGGTACATATACACAATGGAGTATTACTCAGTCATTAAAAAGAATGCATTTGAATCAGTTCTAATGAGGTGGATGAAACTGGAGCTGATTATACAGAGTGAAGTAAGCCAGAAAGAAAAACACCAGTACAGTATACTAATGCATATATATGTAATTTAGAAAGATGGTAATGATAACCCTGTATGCGAGACAGCAAAAGACACAGATATATAGAACAGTCTTTTGGACTCCATGGGAGAAGGCGAGGGTGGGATGATTTGGGAGACTGGCATTGAAACGTATATTATCATATGTGAAATAGATCACCAGTCCAGGTTCAATGCATGATAGACGATGCTTGGGGCTGGTGCACTGGGATGACCCAGAGGGATGGTACGGGGAGGGAGGTGGGAGGGGGTTCAGGATGGGGAACACATGTACACCCATGGCGGATTCATGTCAATGTATGGCAAAACCAATAGAATATTGTAAAGTAATTAGTCTCCAATTAAAATAAATAAATTTATATTAAAAAAAACACACACAAAAACTGGGCTGTTCAAAGGCACTCATTAAAATTCTGGGACCAATTAAGAATTTGAAATTTCTCCACAAGCTCAGAAGCCACTCACGCTCACAAAGATTTGAAGCAGAACTTGGCGTTGACAAACAAGTAGGTTCTTAGCTAACGAACAAGTTGTGAGTTTGTTCCTTTGGGTGCACAGTGCCTGTGTGCTGTTGTGTCTCAGTGCTCAGTCATGTCTGACTCTTTGTGACCCCGTGGACTGTAGCCCGCCAGGTTCCTGTGTCCATGGGATTCTCCAGGAAAGAATACTGGAGTGGGTTGCCATGCCGTCCTCCAGGAAACCTTCCCGACCCAGGCATCTTACCCAGGTCTCCTGCATTGTAGGTGGATTCTTTACCGTCTGAGCCAAGAGGGAAGTCTGAACATAGTGCCTAATTTTATATATACTAAATAATACAATTGACTTATTGCAGCCTGCTTTTCCTTATAACTGATTTTCTGTCTACTTGCCTCCTATTTCAACTATGATCAGACTTTACTTTTCACTCCCCCACATATTATTTAATGATGCTGCCCTAAATAGAACCCCCTATTAGCAGAGAAATAACACCATTTCTTGAAGACCTACAGTGCATTAGCCCCCAGCCAGATGCTTCTATGCGCATCATTTTATCAATCTGTAACTCAGTTCTGTGATGTAAGATGATTATTCCTATTTCTAAATTAATTTTTTAATTAATTTTTTAAATTGAAGCATAGTTTATTTACAATGTAGCATTAGTTTCAGGTGTATGGCCAAGTGAGTCAGCATTATATATACACACACACATATATGTCTAATCTTTTCCAGATTTTTTCCTTTATAGGTAATTACAAAATACTGAGCAGCATTCCCTGCGCTATAGAGTAGTTCCTTGAAAGTGAAAGTGTTAAGTAACTCAGTCTGGTCTGACTCTTTTCAAGCCCATGGACTGTAACTCACCAGACTCCTCTGTCCATGGAACTCTCCATGCAAGAATACTGGAGTGAAAAAAAAAAAAAAAAGACTAGAGTGGGTTGCCATTTCCTTCTCCAGGGGATCTTCCCAACCCAGGGATCAAACCCAAGTCTGCATTACAGGCAGATTCCTTATGGTCTGAACCATCAGGGAAGCCTCAGATAGGTCCTTATTGATTATCTATTTTATATATAATAATGTGGATGTGCTAATCCCAAACTCTTAATTTATCTGCCTCCCTCATTTTCCCCTGGGTAAACATTAAGTCTGTTTTCTACGTCTGTAGGTCTATTCTGATTTGCAGAGTTCATTGATATCTTTTGTGTTTTTTTAGATCCTACATATAAGCAATGCCACCTGACATTTCTCTTTGTCTGGCTTACTTCACTTAGTCTGACAATCTCTGTTGTTCTTTAGTCACTAAGTTGTGTCCAGCACTTTAGTGACCCATGGACTGTAGCCTGCCAGGCTCCTCTGTCCGTGGGTTTTCCCTGGCAAGAATACTGGAGTGGGCTGCCCTTTACTTCTCCAGGCAATCTTTCTAACTCAGGAATCACACCTGCATCTCCTGCATTGGCAGGCAGATTCTTTACCACTGGGTCACCAGGGTGGCCTGAAACTCTTTGGGCCCATGCATATCACGGCAGAAGGAAAAATTTCATTCTTTTTATGGCTGAGTAATATTCCACGGGGGCTTCCCAGGTGGTGCTTTGGTAAAGAATATGCCCGCCAATGAAGGAGACAAAAGAGATGCAGTCTCCATCCCTGGGTTGGGAAGATCCCTGGAGTAGGAAGCGGCAGCCCACTTCAGTATTCTCGCCTGGAAGGTTTCATGGACGGAGCAGCCTGGTAGGCTGCAGTGCATGGGGCTGCGAAGAGTCAGACACGACTGAGCACAGCACACATTGCAGCAATATTCCATTGTGTGTGTGTGTATATACATACCTGTATGTATGTGTGCATGTATATATGTGTATATATAGTATGTATATATCTATTTATATAAACACCACATCTTCTTTATCCATTCATCTGCCAAAAGACATTTAGATTGCTTCCATGTCTTGGCTATTATAAACAGTGCTCCTATAAACATTAGGGTGCATGTGTCTTTTCTTCTTTTTTTTAATTTTTAAACAATTTATTTGAGCTTCCTATTAATGTATTCTATTTTCTTTACATCAAAATCAGAATTTTTTAAGGGACTCTTAAAGAAAGATTTTCAAACCAGTGTCCATAGGCATTAGAGAGTTGATTTTGGAAGTTTTTCGTATGTTAACAAAAAGGCATTTATTTGAAAGACAATTGAAAATTGCAAAGTTTAAAAACAAGTTATGAAAACAATGATTAAGACATTTTGTGGCCCAGAAACATGCTGGTCTTGGTGGCACGTGCTCTGCTCCGTTTGCGAGCTGATTCGTGTACACACGGTTAGCCAAAAAGTTTGCTTTACATTGCATCATACAGAAAAACCCAAACATATATTTTGGCCCACTCAATAGTTCTAGCTGATATTGTCCTTGCCAAGGAGGTCATGTTTTTGTCATTGATAGACGAAAATGAAGCCACTTTCTCTTTTTGCAGAGCCAGCACAGGACAGTGGGGAAAATTTCAGTTCTAGAGTCAGACTGCTGGGGTTAAAATCAAAGCTCTTCCTCTATCAAATTCTGTGGCCCTGGCAAGTTAGCTGACCTCTCTGTGCCGGTGTTGCATCTGTATTATTAAAACAGGAATGACAATAATATGACCTATCTTGTGGGGCTATTATGAAGATTAAAATGAAAGAATCATGATAAGCATTTGACACATAAGATCAATATATGTAATTCTTCAAAATTTACATGTAGTCATATTCACCTTTCTCTGGTGTACAGTCCTATGAATT
This sequence comes from Ovis canadensis, assembly GCF_042477335.2. Lineage (NCBI taxonomy): Eukaryota > Metazoa > Chordata > Mammalia > Artiodactyla > Bovidae > Ovis > Ovis canadensis. The sequence continues at coordinate 18,654,965 of NC_091251.1, forward strand.
TTTTAAAATTAATTAATTAATTAATTAATGCATCATGCATCAAACCTGGACTGGCGATCTATTTCACATATGATAATATACATGTTTCAATGCTATTCTCTCAAATAATCCCACCCTCACCTTCTCCCACAGAATCCAGAAGTCTGTTCTTTACACCTGTGTCTCTTTTGCTATCTCGCTTATAGGGTCATCATTCCCGTCTTTCTAAATTCCATATATATGCATTAATATACTGTATTGGTGTTTTTCTTTCTGACTTACTTCACTCTGTATAATAGGCTCCAGTTTCATCCGCCTCATTGGAACTGATTCAAATGCATTCTTTTAAATGGCTGAGTAATAGTCCCCCGTGTCTATGTACCACAGCTTTTTATCCATCATCTGCTGATGGACATCTAGGTTGCTTCCATGTCCTGATTAGGGTTTTCTCCATATACATGCACAGGAGTGGGATTCCTGACTCACATGGTAACTTCATTTTTTATTTTTTTAAGGAACCTCCATATTGTTCTACACATTGTCTGTACTAAATTAAATTTCTATTTGGTGGTAATTATAGACTTGGGTGCCGTAGGAAGAAATAATTCCAAGAAGTCCTTTACTCAGTTCCCCCCATTATGCATCTTGCCGAACTGTATACTATATCACAACCAGATCGACACTGACACAGTTCACCAGTCTTTGTCAGAATCCAGGTTTAATTGGACTCGTTTGTATGTATGTGTGTGTGTGTGTGTGTGTGTGTGTGTGTTGTGTGTGTTGTGTGTGTGTGTGTGTGTTTGCATCTTTGCAGCTTTATCACACATCTAGGTTCATAGCCACCTCCATGGTCAAGACACAGAGCAATTCCCGCACCACATGAATCCGTTCTGTAGCCCTTTGATACCCCTGCCTGCTTCCTGCCTGACCCCAGCTCCTTAATTTCTGACAACCACTAATCTGTCCCCTGTTTCTATAATTTTCCATTTGCAAGAATGTCATTGTATTAGGCAGGGTTCTCCAGAGAAGCAGAACTATGAGTGTTATTGTTTGCAGAATCACTCTACCCTGAGTCCTTTGGTAACTATGAACTAACGCATTAGAGCAATTGGAACCCACTGTTCTTGACTGGACCAGGTTTTTCTCGTGTAGCATCCTTTCTGCTTTCTCCTGGAGTTTCTCTTTTCGATCATCCTCCTGTGAGTTTAGAGTTTTTCCATCTTCTTATTTCTGCATTTTCTATTGGTGCAGGAGCTATGTGGGGCAGGGTTTTGTTTTCCCTTCTCAGTATAGTTGAAGAGTAATATAACAGCAAGTCCGTAATGCAACTGAAAGGGAAAAATGTCTAGTGTTTCGTACTAGACATTCTGACATGGTACAGTTTCCTGCAGGTTATCTGTCGTCCACCTGCACGCTGCCGCCGTGGGAGGCCATCCAGCAGGGTTCAGCAGGCCAGCCCTGGAGCCGCTGCCGACATTCTGCGAGGCCTCTGAACTCACTGAGCTGCCATTGCTTCCTGTGCTCAGTTTCCGATGGCAAAAATGATGCAATAAAAGGACCTACTGCATAGCATTGTTAGAAAGACGTAAAGCATTTAGCCCAGTGCTCGGCACAGCCTACTATGAGCTCTTGCTATTTTGATACCAGAGAAGAGGAAGAAAAATGGATGATGGAGTCAAAAAGTAGCAGTAAAGAGGAGCTTCAGAGACGTAGCTTAGGGGATGCACTCTAGCAGGTCACTGAAGCAAGACCATAAGATAGCTTAGACCTGCCAAAAGGATGTTCAGAGATGCATGGGACAGACCTCAGCCTTCCCTTTGGAGAGCACTTTGTTATCCCTTCTCCTGTTCACAGCCAGCCTCTGCAGCAGGCATTGTGGGGAATTCACTGGTCAGGATGCTAAATAGGAAATGGCATGGCTGGGAGATACCTGTGATGAGTCCGATTAACCAGAACAGATGGGGGAACCCTCAGATGGGTCTGGATGGAGCTGTTTGGTAAAGCAGTGAAGATTCAGAGCTGAACAAATGTTACAAATGGAAGAAGTGTTGCCAGTGTAAAGAGAGCTGCCCCGGAAAGTTCAAATCCAGTGGTGAGTTACGCCAAATAGTAATGGAAATAAAATTATTTGCCATTAGTTAATCAGGGCTTCTTTCATGCCAGACGGTTTTTTAAAAAGCTTTTTTAGGGGTGTCTCTCATTTTACAGATGAGGCATCTGAGGCTGGTGATGATGAGGTTAGTGATGAACCTTTAGAGTTTCCAGATGGTGTGGATTCGAAACTCAAGTTCTTAATTCCTGTGGCCCAGGGGAGGGAAGAGAAGAAAGGGGGTTCTGGAGGATTCACCCCATCTCCAGGCATTTTGAGAAGGATGCCGAACATTTTGCCTCTAAATTGGTTACTACAACTGTTCGGCAGGGAGGCACTCAGAAGCCATCAGTGGGATGTGCTGATGGCAGGAGGCCTCAGTTGTGTTCTTGGGCCTCTGGCTGTCCCCCAAACTGAGAAGTACTGGCGTTTGTGGGAGCTATAGAAGAGAAAACAGTCGCAGTCAAATGCAAGCATCGATAATAAGAATCATCAAGGCCAGGTCTACCATTGCTTAAATTACCCAAAGATTTGAAAGATTCTTGCTAGAAACATCACTGTCTCAGTTAAGGATGCAGGGCAAATGTTTTCAGATACACTGCTTTTGGAAACAGAATACTATTTTCTAAACACATCCACAGGGAACACTGTATATGTATACATGTTGGGTGTGGCAGGGATTCCTCTTTATTTTTTCTGATTCCCTTCTTTTGGCACTTGGGAGGGTCACCAAGCATCCCAGGTTACTTAGCTCAGTCTGGTTTCTGCCTGTTGTCCTGGCTTAGTTATGAAGACACCCCTTTCATTCCCCCCAAATAATTCCAGTTTGGAGGATAAATTATATGCTCATCTCAGGTCACACTGAGAAGGGTAGACCCATGTCCTAGGTGAGACTCAAGTTCACTTGGACACAGCATGGGTCCAGGGCTGAGACCATGCCCAAGCAGGGTCAATCTGTATCCTTCCCAGGATGGATCTGCGAATGTTGGGAGAGGGAAGTACTTTTTGGATGTTATTTTGTAAAAAGTATGCTTGGAGCCACTGATAGCTGCCTAGAGTGGGCCTGGCCAGAGAGTGAGTGAGAGTGGGCTGGTATACAAAGATAGCAGAGCTCAGAGTCAGAGAGAGAGAGACAGAGAGACAGAGAGGCAGGATGGGGGGCAACTAAGCATGGGGACTTGAGGACCCCTCCAACCATATGCCATGCTGAACCTTAAAGCACCTAGTTATATAAGTCAATATGCTTGCTTTTCTTTTTTGTTGTTTTAAATTGGATTTCTGCCATTTGCAACAAAGAAAAAGATATGAGCATTCTGAATGGGAGTGGGCCTCTCTCAAGTTCTTATCGAAGGTACTTTATATGATCTATGTCATCCAATCTTGGCAAACGTCATGTCAGGTATGAATCATTAACCCCCCTGTGTAACTGGAAAATCTAAAATTCAGACATCAATGACTTGTTCAAGGTCAAACATAGCCGGGAACAGCCTAGCCGGGATGTGCTGGTACTTAATGCAGGGCCTGTGACTCCTTATCACACCATGGGGACCAACCTGGCAGGCAAGAGGCCGCACAGCTGCTCCCGAAGCCCCTCCTGGAGCTGTGAGTCCGCACCCCACTGCCCCAAATCTACATGCCTGCACCAACTTCCTCGTTAATGATCTTCTCCTTTTCCCTGAAAAACGTCATGCCCGGTGTTTACCCACAAGTTAACCTGGAACATACCAATGCATACTTTTGATCTCAGTTTCCATGGGAAATTACAGAAGCCTAATACACGGGATCCTCTGAACATTGAAATGATGGATCGGGAAATGCCTGGTGGGCTGCCAAGTACCACACCTGTTGGTTATGTGTTCATCATTCTCTTAAATCTTGGTCGTTCCTGAACCAATCCTTATTTCACTTTCCAAAATGCAAGAAAATCTTGTACACCAGGCAGACCAGCCAATATGGTTTGCCCAGGCCCAAAGGGTTTCCCAGGATGCAAGAATTTCAGTGCTAAACGTGGACAAGTCCCAGGAAAACCTGGGTGGGTGTTGACCCTGCGGTGCACTGACCTTCTTATACTGCCTTTCTTGTCTCATGGTGAAAAGACTCATCTGGAATTTTCTCCACTCTCCACTTAATTGCTGTACAACCCAGGGCAAGTCCTTTCATTCATTAATTTATTTACTCAGTAAGGGCTTCCCTGGTGGTTCAGTGGTAAAGAATTTGCCTGCAATATGGGAGACCCAGTCTGATCCCTGGGTCAGGAAGGTCTCCTGGAGAAAGACATGGCAATTTGCTCCAGTATTCTTGCCTGGAGAATCCCATAGACAGAGGAGCCTGGCGGGCTATGGAGGATATGACTCAGAGTCCAAACAACAAACTATTTGTTGGATGCCTACTTGGCTAAGCACTGCCTCAATTTCCTCATTTATAGACTGAAATATTAATACCTACCTTATGGGGTGAGTATAGGAAATAAGTGAAGCCATATTTGTTTGAGGCCCAGAGTAGCTATTAAGATGATGGTGGTGGACATATCTAGTACCTACAACCTCCGCTCTTGCAAAGGCACCCAGCCACCCCCCCAAGCTTTTAACTGGGAAGCAGCCCTCTCTGCATCTCCTTTCAACATTGCTAGTGGCTCCTCCGTGGCAGCACTCCAGCTTCAGAGCCTGTGGTGGAGGGAGTCTGGCCCCAAATCTCTGGCTTCTCCAACTGCACGGCTCACAGTCACCCCGAGAGGAGGAAAGGAGCCTGCATTTCTCCCCGCCCACCCTAATTGACTGTGAAAGGTCCAGTCCAGACTTCTGCTTGGATCACGTCGCTTTATCCACCCGCCAAAACGGGACGGGACAGACCCAGAAGGGCAGCGAATTCTACTTGCCAACAAGCCATCACTTTATATGGACGTCACTCAAGCATTTGGGTTCTGAACCCAGACACACTCAAAACAGAGGCAAAGCCTATGACCATCCCAGGAAAAATAAGTACACGGGGACAAGGATGCTGATGTGACAGCTGTCCTCCGCGGTGAACATCCAGAGCCTGGATGAAATGGGTTGTGTACCTTTAGAAGAAGGGATACACGACTGGGAACATGTGTCCTCAACTACCTGGTTTATGCATTTACAAACCCACCAGGTAAACATCAGGAGCAGAAAGATGAGAGTCACTTTCTCAACCGCAGGACTGATATGGCCCGGTCAGAGCCCTGTGCCTTGAATTCTCCACTCCTTCTAAATCCCCAGCAAAATTACCAAAAGAGTACAGTAACGTGGGAAATCTACGTCACAAGAAAAAGAATTCCCGTTCTTAGAAGATGAGCATCCCTTGAATCATGTCAATTGTACCTTTCAGGAGGCTGGATACCTTGATGAACAGCTCAGCTGAGGTGCAGGGAATGAGGCCCCCTTGGTCAAGTGTTAAAGCAAGGATGGGTGACTTCTGAATTACCACGCTAGAGTATAGAGCACTCCATACTATATATACCCTGGGGTATAGAACCAACTATATAGTGCCAGCCTGCCTGAGATGCTACAGGGTTTTTAGGCAAATGCTATTGGGAGGAAATAACTGAGACTGGCGGGGCTAGGGGGAGGACAGCAGTGGGCAAGCTCCATTCTGCTGCTGCTACAGGCTGGCACTGAAGGGGGATGATGCTCAGGAGCAGTGATGCTGCCTATGTGCCACCCCTGCTTCTACTTGGCATCCACAGCTTGCAAGGGCACTGCGCTCAGAGAAGGGGGTGGGCGGGACTGCACGTGCCCTCCAGCTAATGGAGCCGCGGCAACAAAGTCAGAAAAGATGCCCTTACACTTGACCAAGAGCCTTCTTTTTAAAATTAATTAATTTATTTTAATTGCAGGCTAATTACTTTACAATATTGTAGTGGTTTTGCCATACATTGACATGAATCAGCCATGGCTGTACATGTGTCCCCCATCCTGAACCCCTCCTCCCCACTCCCTCTCCATCCCATCCCTCAGGGTCATCCCAGTGCACAGGCGTTGAATGCCCTGTTTCATGCATTGAACTTGGATGGGTCGTGTATTTCACATATGGCCATACACATGTTTCAATGCTATTCTCTCAGATCATTCCACCCTCGCCTTCTCCCGCAGAGCCCAGAAGTCTGTTCTTTATATTTGTGTCTCTTTTGCTGTCTCGTATATAGGGTCGCATATACAGGCTCTTGAGCAAGAGCCTTCTTTTCTCCTTAAAGGCTGCCTCTGCTGTGACCCCCAGATATTACTCAGCTTGAGTAACATTCGTGGGAGGGAAGGACAGTGAGTGCTCAGCAAAGCAAATATTCAGGAAAAAATGGACCAACATGCATTTCCATATAAAGAAAAGTACTTGATATAATGTAGCTAAATTAGAAATAACCTGACATATAAAACTCAGTTATGAAAACATGAAAGAAATGGCTATGAGCCATGACACCAACAAAAAAGGGAGCGGCTTCTCCTAGTTGCTATTATCCACATGCGATGGAAAGCATGGGAAAGTTCCGCAAGAGACTCCAAGAGCGTGAGACAGCTCTGCTTAGAGAGCTGAGATGCCATTTCACTTGTGTCTTGAGAGATGCACAGGGGAAACTTGCTGAGTAGCCAAGGGAGGAGAGAGGCAAAGAGACTTGCAAATACATCCTGTGTTCAGAATACACAGAAAATGTCATTATGCAGACTTCTGCTTAGACTTAAACACGTTTACTTCTGCCTTCTCCTGAAACCCCACAAAGATTTGAAAACAGACATAAACCCACAAGGGTGGAGATTGGGAGAGGAGACAAGAGAAATAAAATATTGGAAGTTTGAAGGTAGAAAGTGAAGAGATCACTGACCTGGCAGAAGAGAAAACTGAACTCCCTGCTAAGAGTGGTGAATACTTAAACGTAACCTGAGTCACCCCACAGAACCTCAGGAGACTTGGTTCTGTCTTGGTTTCTCTCTCTTGTGTTAGCAGAGCACACCTTCCAGTAAATTCCTAAAAAGAGATGCCTGGATAGGAAAGATGAGGTTGACAGCAAAAGATGTAGCTAGCATTTTGTATAAAAAGTAGTTCAGCTGGGACCCCTGACCCATCCCATGCCTCCAGAGATGTGACTCACCATCATCTTTGCGGAAGACTGAGGTTTCAATTCCTGGTGGTGTTGAACCAGATAATGACTGGATTCTGAGATTCCAGATATAGCTGAGGCTAGAGCTGTCATACTGATCATGGAGATCAGATGGAAATCCACCTGCCACAAGGTGAGTCGATGCCTCCTCCACCAGCCCCCTTTTCCATCTTGGGGCTAAGAATAGTTTCATCCAGGCTTCTCTACCAAATTCCAAGTAAGAAATAGGATTAATTTGCAGAAAACAGGCTAATCTAAGAAAAAAGGCCTACAGAAAACTGCAGTTGTGGGGAGCTGCTCCCTGATGAACTAACTGGGCCAGATCACCCCACAGTGAAGACCACCGTTCAGCTAGTAACCAGTCCTGTCCAAGAGCTCTGAATTTTCTTTCTATGCCTCACTCTGTAATGCCAACTGACTACCAAGTACCACTAGATGTTTGAGCCATTCAAGAGAAAAACCAAACCAACCGACTAACCAATCCAACAAGCAACCAACCAGAAATCCACTAGGAGTGAAAGTAGAAGGAAATTTTTTTTAAAAAAGCAAAAGATATACTCAAAAGGCAAAAATAAGAGAGATGGGACATGTGTGAAACAGAAAAGGCTAGGAAACAAAACTGCTCTGAGAATAGAAAGGCTTCTTAGAAATTAAAAATGTGACAGAAGAAACTAAAATTTATGAGAAAGTTTAGGAAGATAAAGTAAAAATCATGGCTTAGAATAGAGAACAGGAAAGGAAAAAATGGAAAACAAATAAGAAGAGTGAATAGAAATATGTAAATCCTACTGTATAGCACAGGGAACTATATGCAATATCCTGTGACAAGCCTACTGGAAAAGAGTATGAACATGAATATAGAGATGTATAACTGAATCACAATGTGATTAACACAACAGTGTAAATCAGCTATACTTAAATAAAATAAATTTTTCTAAAAATTACAGAATCAGTTTGGGGGCTCAGTATTAATAAAAATAGGAGTTTCAGAGTAAAGAAAATTAAAAACAGAGGCGCATAATTTACCATAGAAATGACATAAGAAATTTTCCCAAGACTGAATTCCAAGGGGCCCACTAAGTATACAGGGTAAAAATGAAAAAAAAAAAAAAAAAAAGGACAAATCACCTCATTAAGAAAATTTAACAGTACCGGGAAAAATTAAAGTCTTGAAATCAGTGGATGAGATGAGTGAAATATACAGGTTATCTGCAGAGAGTCAGAATGGCATTGAATTCTCAAGAACAATAGGAAAATTGGAGCCACATTCTCAAAGCTGCTGGAATATGGTGTTCACTCTGGAATCCTATACCCATCCAATAATTAAACATGCTTCCCTTTTCAGGAATTAACTGGAAGATGTGCTCTGCTAAAGTAAGAGAGAAAATCCAGGACAGAAGAAAATGTGGGATGCAGAACCAGAAAAAAAAAAAAAAAAAAGGAAAGGAAAGGAATACCCAGGAAGGGGGAGAAGAGAGAACCGAGGAAGCAGCCGTGCAGCCAGTCCAGGTGGGAGTGGGGAAGTTGCCCCCTAGAGAAATGTCACCATGAAAAGATGAAGCCAATAAAATCTCTGATGCATGTATTGAGAGGAGATTGGCACCTTTGTCAGAGAGTTCTAGAATGAATTAATGACAGGCATTATAAAAAACTGAACACATCAAAAAGAGAAACCATTCCAGATATTTCAAATAGTTATAAAAGAAAGAAAATACAGTCATACAAGACTCAGCTGTGAATAGTATATGTATGACCATAAATGTGTATATAGAGGGTGTACTCGTGGCTCAGATGGTGAAGAATCTGCCTGCAGTGCAGAGACCCACATAGGATACTCACTCTAACTACACATTCTGGCACAGCCTCACTGGGGAGGTGGGGGGGTGGGGAAGAAGGCATATGTTGGAGTGGAGGATGTAGAAGAGATCTAAATCCGCATCATCTTCCATAGCAAGAAGTCCATGGATGGTCTAAAAGTGGGAGTCCAGGAAACACTGCTAGAACACAAAGGGAAATGCCGGAAGGAAGAGCTCACACCACTGAACCAGCTTGCCCCTGGGAAGCGGAAAATGTCACATTTTCATACATCAAGTCTTGTGGTGCTATTTGATTGTTAAACTATGCACGAATTGTAACCTTGATGGAAACCAAATTTCGGTCTATTTATTCTAACTTTATTGAGGTCTGCTGCATCAGAGGCTGTGCGTGTGCCATGCACACAGCTTGAGAAAGGGGGACACAGGCAATCGGTCTGGCACAGCTAAACTTAAGGTCAAGGTGAATGGAGGAGTGAGGCTCTAGAAACAAGTACATGGTTCTGCTGTTGACTTTGGAAATCTGCTTCTATCCCATTGCTGGGCTGCCGTGACTGCTTCAAAGATTCCAGATGATAAAGGTGAAACGGGGTCGCGCAGCTGGAATGGATGGGAGGGAGCACACGTGACCAGCTCAGAGTGCATTCATTAACAGTGACTCCTCCTGCTTTAATTAATTATAGAAGAACCCCAGGACTGCTGTTGGAAAAATGCAAATACTACAAAACATACGTGAGTGTCCCCCTGCCCTGGATAGACACCGGCCTCCTCAGGTAGCACACAGTCAGCAATTTGGTTACCATCTTTTCCTATGATCACATAGTTACCGTTCTTTTCTTTTCTTTTCTTCCTTCTTTCCTTCCTCTGTCCTTTCTTCCTTCCTTCCTTTCTCTCCCTCCTCCCACCCTCCCTCGCTCCCTTTCTTCCCTCCTTCCTTTCTTTTTCTCCATCCAGATGCTTTTATTTAGAATACCTAGATTCTATATTCCCCATTATCCTATTACACTAAGTAGATATAGAAATTCAAACCAAAGGTGTAAAAATGAGAACAGGGAGATGAAGAGATGTTTGTAAAGCTAGTTCTGCCCTGAACTTATCTGACCCACTCTCTCCAGAGCAGGACTAGGGACCAGGGAGCAGGCCACGCTAGCTTCATGTAGCAGAATTCAGATTCTGTGTCAGCAGTAGAGAGGAAGTGGCACAGATCTTCCTTCTCCATCCCGGGGCTGGCACTCAAAGCGGGAGAACGGTTTCCATGGAGACCGGGACACTAGAGATGTTCTCTGGAATTACTCCTTGGGGCTCGCTGACAAATAGAAACATTCATGGGCCTAAATATAGCTGCTTTCAGGACGATTCATCAAGCCCAGGACTTGGCTGGAATGTGGCTTTGGAACAAATGCACTGAGTGTGACCTGCTGATGTTTTCAATATTTCACAATGTTTACATTGCCATCAGAGGAAGTATCTCGTGAAAATATAACAATGCAGGGCCTGGGTGGTTTTGTTCTCCTGGGTGTGTCGCCATCAGAGTCCTGCCTGGGGATGGCAGGGCTCAACTAAGAGATGCTCTCTTGGTCAGAAAGACCCTTCACTGTAGAGATAGATTTTTAAGAGGACTCAATCAGAAAATGCTCTCTTCTGACATAGAAACAGATTATTGCCTGTGATTAGGAAAAAAACTAAGAGCATGCCCTTTTCTTCCTCCTCCAGGATTCCTGGGACTGTAAATCCTTGTCTGCATAATTACCCAGAATACTCTGCTCAGTCCCAGCTCCTAGCCCCAAAGTTGCCCCTGCAAACTTGCACTCTATCATGACACGAATTCACGGCACAGCCAGCTCCCTGCCGACTACCAGGATGCGCCTTCCCAAATTCATTATTCTATAATTCACCACATGACTACTGAGTGCTAGGCAGAAGACAGACAGATGCAGAAGATGATGGCAGAGATCACAAGCAGCTTCCAGGCCAGCGAGAGAGATGGATGACAAACAATCAGCCCATCAATAGGCAATTTTAGATCATAATAATTACAGACAGAATAAAATAAGGCAGTGTCAAAATGAGAGGATGATGTGGGGGAAACACCAGCCAGGAGGTCAGAGGAGGCTCTTTTGAAGTTTTGATCTTAGAAGGGAGACCTGAAGGACACATAGATCAACGGGAAAAGCTTTTCAGGAAGAGGGAGCTGCAAGGACAAAGACTCAAAGCTACGACCATGCTCAGCAGCTTTATAATGAGGGAGGGAGCCCAGAGTGAGCTGAGGTCAGAGAACCAGGTGTGGATCAGCTCATCAAGGGCCTCACATGTTGGGCTAGCAATTTGGATAATATTGCTCAGGAGGAATGGGAGCAATCACCTTCTACCCCAACAGCAGAGAATCTGTCTGCGTATCTGCATGAAAGGTTTTCCTAAGCACTGTGTTTTTACCATCTACATACTGCACCTCTTATAGAAGAACAGAATTCCCTCTTCTTTTTGGCTTCTAGGAAGCTCCTCCTAGTTCTTTAGCTTTTTCTGTTCCACTGCACTCGAAGGCTTTTTGAAAGTTATCTTGGAGGGAGAGGTACAGATGGTTAAACACAAGTCTAATCCCCCTCCATAACATGACTGACACCTTCCTCCAGGCCTATGGCAACGCATCTAAAAAGCATTTGTCTTCAGAGTTCAAAAGAGGTGGGCTGCATTACAACATTCACGGGCCCTCGGCACTTTTACCTTGGTGGGTCCCCCTTCATAAAAAAGAAAGTTAAACCTGACACTTGGTGACTTTGCATGGGTATAAAGACAAATATGTTAGTATCCTATACTAAAAAAATTTTCTTTGACTCACAAGTTCGTTTTTCTCCCTGTCTAACTAAGGCATGCAAACATTTTTGTGGGCTCTACTGTGTCTAAGGGATAAGCTGGCCTTGCATGGAGGTGAAGATGGCTAACGACATGGTACAGAGACTGAAAACGACCCTCCTCCTCCCCACTAGTGAGGAGAAGCTATTTTTGAGTTTGCTGTGCTGTGTGGGGTGGCAGCGTGGAGGCAGCACTGGGGTGGAAGTCAAGGGGGCCCAGGTTAGTCTTACCTCCTCCACCAGGCCTGAGCTGGTTGGAAGTTACTGGCCTTTGGAGGACTTCAGACGGGCCCAATCTTTTGACTGTGTGTCCTGGAGAGACTGCGGCCATGCAAAGCAGCCGGTTAGCACTGGCCAGGGTCTCTCTCAACTCCTGCCAGAGGGTGTTCTTCACAGCTCTCTTTCCCACTGTCATGAAAGCTTTCTCAAAATACAGGTAAGTTTTTTCAAGGTTTTATGGCTATCATGTAATAGCTTATAATGTTTATGTATAGTAAGAGTCCTCATATGCGAAAAGGTTAAAAAAAAATCTGTTTCAACAATGTTTACATGCTATTATTTCATTGTGATCCTTTAAAACATAATAAGACCATGGGAAAGTGCTTTGGGAAGTGGCCACCTTCTCTTGCAACAGAGTAGTCTTCCATTAGAGGTGGGTGGAGTTACCAGATTTAACAAGTGAAAAATACAGGACACCCGGTTAAGTTTGAGTTTTTGATAAACCATGAACCATGTTTTAGAGTAAGTATGTCCCATGCTGGGCTTCGCAGGTGGCGCTAGTGGTAAAGAACCCACCTGCTAATGCAGGAGATGTAAAGACTTGGGTTTGATCCCTGGGTGGGGAAGATCCCCTGGAGGAGGGCATGGCGATACACTCCATCGTTCTTGTCTGGAGAATCCCATGGAGAGAGGAGCCTGGCAGGCCGCAGTCCACAATGAGTTGCAAAGAGTTGGACGCGACTGAAGCGACTTAGCACACATGTGCACACACATCTCATGCAACGTTTGTAAAATCTGGCAACCCTCTTTGGGCCCAAAGGAGATTTGTGAGTGAAGGTCAAAAGGATCTGGTCATGGATGTGGAAGGGGTGAGTCTCAGGGTTCCTACACAGGAGAAGTTTAATGAAGGAAAATAAAGAGTTAGATGAGCTAATATTTGTAAAGTCAAATGTTCAAAAGTCATATGTTCTGAATAACATATAGTTAAATCAATGATTTCTAAACTTATCACACCCAGGGGACTCTTACTAAATTTTTCTCTATTGATAGCCCATGGCTGTCTTAATGTCAGCACTTTGATTGGCACCCAGCTCTATAACTTTTTCAACTTCCTATCAGAGTTTCTGACTGGCATGAGTCAACCACTGATGATAAAGGCATTTTTGACAGGGGGGCCCTAAATTGGTATGAATCCAGTCAGACGCAGATTGAGGTGGCTTGTGTGGACTCAGTTCCCACTAGGACACTCTCAAACCCCGAGGCTAGCTCTAGGACCTTGAGGGACCACTGAGGACCCCAGTTCCATCGTAGTGGTTGGGGTCATTAATCACGTAGAGCACCTAACGTATCGGATTGGCCAAAATGTTTGTTTGGGGTTTTCTGTCAGATGGTAGGGAAAAGCCTGAACAAAATTTTTGGCTAACCCAATACTATAAATTATATTACCCAGCTCCATGTGTTGGAATTATTTCCTCCCTACCTTTGAGTGACAAATTAATAAAGCCAAGCTTGCTTTCTCGTGGCTCAACAGAACTGGCCAACCCTCTGTCCTCACCTTGAAATGCCCCGTCAAAGCAGACGTGATGTGCTCAGGTACGTGAGCAAGGGGACAGACTGGCGCTTAGACAAATGTGTGGGCAGAGTCAGAAGCCCTGTTAATTAAATAACCATTATAACCAAGAAATAAGAATTAGAGAAAAATCTAGTGTCAGCATAAACAGCTTTAAACAGCAAAATAATCTTACTGCCAATTTAATTGCCTGTGTAATTAGAGTTAATTGCAGAGTAGTGGTTTGGTGAACATAATAAAATGTTCCTTTTTAAAAAAAATAGTGATTAGGTGGTTAGCCAGAGCAGTTAAAATAGTTTAGATTTTAGGGGATGGTGAAAGGCCTTGTTGTAGTGGTTTGGCATGTGGGATTTGGCAGCAGACAGACATCACTCGTTGGGTGACCTGGGGCAAGTCCTTGTATCCTTGAGTCTGGCTCTTTTCAGGAGCAAAAACTGTAATGAAATCACTCTTCCGCAAAGGTTTTTATCTTCTGGAAGTTAAATGAGGCCTATGGGCAAAGTGCCTACTCTGTGCCTGGTGCAGAGGAGAGAGTGTGTAAATGGGGGCCATGTCAAAGATTCCTTTTATTGAAGTCACCTTACACCCCAGGCTTCGCGGTCTAACTTTCCCAGCATGGTGGAGAGCAACAACAGACGCAGATGACTGAGACCACGTTGGCACTGTAAATTGCCCTCTGCCATCTCTTTTTCTCCTCCTGCTTCTTCCTCTGGGTAAATAAGTCATTCTGGGGGTGGCTGTTTTTGTCATTGTTATGTCTGGGCAGTCCCCTCATTCATCAGGAGTCTTTCCATGGTAGTTTCATTGGATATTCCCAGAAGATGGGGTGCCAACCATGGAACCACATAGGGACATCAAGCTGAAGAATTTCCTGCAGAGCTAAAGAGCTGGAAGAGGAAGCTGAGACTCCCCATCACCTGAGATTCAGCCAAGGGGCACCAGCTGGCAGGTAGACACAGAAGGCATTTGGTATCCTTTGAGTCAGCAAGATAACCATTAGTGGACATCACATTTATTCCCTCCTCCTCAGTCTCTGTAAAGGAGAGGGAGAAAATGTGAGAGACACGCTTGGCATCTCCCCTCCCGCTTCCTCACTCCTCCCCTGATTGGTGACTTTGGGGTGTCGATCAATGTCTTGAAGTCAAAGACCATCAGGAATACACCTGTAGTTAACCAGCTTGGGTTTGTTAGTCATGAAGAAAGGCAGAGTATAAACAGTGGGGATACACGGGGCCTCTCAGTAAGAGAATGTTAGAAAGGACTTCTTATTAAAGGACCTGGGCTTGTGTTAGGTGATCTGGGGGGAGAACTGAAGAAAGTGGGATTTTACTCTGAATTGGATGGTTCATGGAAGTGGGGATTATTAAATGACTGGGTATTTCAATAAGTCTTATCTTTAAGGAGGGCAGACCAGAGAGAAGCTGATGGTGTCATTGGTAAAGAGGCAACAGCCACTCATAATAACAAGGAGAGGAGGAGGTTTGGGCTGTGAGGTCTGGACAATGTTCATGTAATTGTCCTTGTTCAGGCATGGTTACAGAGGGGTCTTGTTTTTGTTTTGATCGTCATCGTGGTCACAGAGTGGCCTTGTCTGATGGTGATGTTCTGAGAAATGGTTTTCACACTGGACAGAAAAACACTGAGGCCCAGCTCTGGGCACAGGGCCAGATCCCAGATGTCAGAGGCTGTTCTTGTCCAGGAAGAGAAAGCTGACCACGTTTTGGATTCTATATTTGAAGCTACCCTCTTCCAGAAAGGGTCTGCTCTAAATTACTCTCCGCTGTGCAGTGAGTTCCCAGCCCTGCATCTGCCATTATGAGCTGCATGACCTGGGGCAAATTCCTTCCTCCAGAGAAACTTCTGTAGTTTCACCTGTAAGATGGAGACAGCCCCAAACTCCCACACTTCTGATGAAGGTGAGACTGGAAAAATCAGGGGAAATCCTGGTTAGGAGCTACAGAAGTATAAATGCCATCAGCATTTTGCTTTAATCCTGTGCAGCTCAGCTAGTCTCACTCTGGTTCTTAAGAGTATACCAAAAGTGCTTTTTCATTAAAGCAGCAATCAGATCAATTGCTAGAAAGACAACTTAGCCCTCTTATTCCTCAATAAGATTTTCAACTTTTCCCTCTAACATGTGTCATATGCAAATGGGCACAAAAATTCATTTCGTGAGCAAACCAGTGCAATCCGTTTGTCTAGGGAGTGCAGTGCACCTGGACAGGGTCTTGGAGAGGCCAGCAGAGGCCGTCATGGTGGGTGTGGTCAGACAGTAGTGAGGCTCGCCCACTATTCCCAAGAGCATGGCCTTGGGCCTGTTGGAAGTTAGACAAGCAGGGCAATCAGTACCTGGCTCTGGGCACTATTAAGGATGCAGGTACCAGCTCTGTCTCATGTGCTGTGTGAAGGTCTGGTTTTAATTGTGATAAAATATATGTTAACATAAAAATTGCCATCCTAACTATTTTCAAGGGTATATGGTTCACTAACATTGTTGTCCACTCAATCTCCAGAGAAATTGGAACCCTTGTACACCGCCAATGGAAATGTAACTAAAGCTCTATACTCACTAAACAAGACCTCCCTGTCTCCCTCTCCCCTAGTCCCTGGCAACAAATGTACTTTCTGTCTCTATGATTTTGACTGTTTCAAAATGGAATCCACAGATGTAGAATCATAGTGTTTATCTTTCTGTCATTGGCTTAATTCACTCGGTATAATGTTCTCAAAGTCCATCCATGTTGAAGCATATGACAGCGTTTCATATGCTGTGATATGGAAGGCTGAATAATATTTTATCAAATGTATATCTCACGTTTTGTCTATCTATTCATCTATGAATACACCCTTGGGTTGTTTCCAACATTTGGCCATTGTAAATAATGCTGTCATGAACATAGGTTTATGAATATCTCTTTTGAGTCTCTTCTTTCTATTCTTTTGAATGAATACCCAAAAGGAGAATTGCAAGATCACATAGTAATTCTATTTTTAATTATTTGAAGAGCCACCATACTGTTTTCAAAACACCAGCACCATTTTACATTCCCTTCAGTGGTGCACAAAGATTCCAATTTCTCCACATTCTAGCATGGGAGTTTTGAGTGTCCCTAAGGCCTAGATAAAGTAATGCTCAAAATTCTCCAAGCCAGGCTTCCACAATACGTGAACCGTGAACTTCCTGATGTTCAAGCTGGTTTTAGAAAAGGCAGAGGAACCAGAGATCAAATTTCCAACATCTGCTGGATCATGATGAGAGTTCAAGCAAGAGAGTTCCAGAAAAACATCTATTTCTGCTTTACTGACTATGCCAAAGCCTTTGACTGTGTGTATCACAATCAACTGTGGAAAATTCTGAGAGATGGGAATACCAGACCACCTGATCTGCCTCTTGAGAAATCTGTATGCAGGTCAGGAAGCAACAGTTAGAACTGGACATGGAACAACAGACTGGTTCCAAATAGGAAAAGGAGTACGTCAAGGCTGTATATTGTCACCCTGCTTATTTGACTTCTATGCAGAGTACATCATGAGAAACGCTGGACTGGAAGAAACACAAGCTGGAATCCAGATTGCCGGGAGAAATATCAATAACCTCAGATATGCAGACTACACCACCCTTATGGCAGAAAGTGAAGAGGAACTCAAAAGCCTCTTGATGAAAGTGAAAGAGGAGAGTGAAAAAGTTGGCTTAAAGCTCAACATTCAGAAAACGAAGATCATGGCATCCGGTCCCATCACTTCATGGGAAATAGATGGGGAAACAGTGGAAACAGTGTCAGACTTTATTTTTTTGGGCTCCAAAATCACTGCAGATGTTGACTGCAGCCATGAAATTAAAAGACACTTACTCCTTGGAAGGAAAGCTATGATCAACCTAGATAGCATATTCAAAAGCAGAGACATTACTTTGCCGACTAAGGTCCGTCTAGTCAAGGCTATGGATTTTCCAGTAGTCATGTATGGATGTGAGAGTTGAACTGTGAAGAAGGCTGAGTGCCAAAGAATTGATGCTTTTGAACTGTGGTGTTGGAGAAGACTCTTGAGAGTCCCTTGGACTGCAAGGAGATCCAACCAGTCCATTCTGAAGGAGATCAACCCTGGGATTTCTTTGGAAGGACTGATGCTAAAGCTGAAACTCCAGAACTTTGGCCACCTCATGCGAAGAGTTGACTCATTGGAAAAGACTCTGAAGCTGGGAGGGATTGGGGGCAGGAGGAGAAGGGGACAACCTAGGATGAGATGGCTGGATGGTATCACTGACTCGATGGACGTGAGTCTGAGTGAACTCCGGGAATTGGTGATGGACAGGGAGGCCTGGCGTGCTGCAATTCATGGGGTCGCAAAGAGTCGGAAATGACTGAGCGACTGAACTGAACTGAATTGAAGGCTTACAAGACAGAGAGAAGAGACTGAAAGGGAACATCAAAGAGTAATCTCTGAACTAAACCAAGTGTCTAAACTTTTGCTCCTAAGAAGTGAACAGACCAACTGGAAAGGGACCTCTTTGATGGAAGGATCATATTTTATTTATCTTTGTATTCCCAGGAGAGAACCCAGTTAGTGGCTCTCAATAAATGTTGAATGATTGAATTGAATGAGCAAAACTATTTGCGCATTAGGTAGTAAAGAAAAGTGTGGTCCATTTTCTTGGCTTACTTCAAAAAAGAAATTATTCTACAGGACTGTCAGCATTCAAGGGAGGCTCCTACCACTACTTTCTGTGGGGCTTTTCTCCATAACCAGCACAGGGTCAAGCAAATTGCAGCTACCCACAGATGTTGGTAGAATGAATGCATCCTCATGGTAACATTTTAAATGCAGGGCTTCTGTGAATCTCACTGCAAAAACAGATATATCTGTATAGGACCTGGGAAGCCTGGAAGCTGCCCCCAGCCTACATTTAACTGGTAGCCAGCTGGAGACCCCTCTCCTCTCCATGGTTTGGTAGATGCTTCCTTTTTCCTTTCCTTTACCTGCTTCCTTTTCTTCTCTGGCTTGGCTTTTTCCAGATATATGAAAATTTCTGGTGGTGGCAGCATTTGGTGGGGCAGAGGGGACCCACTTTCAATAGACACATCTGACCCAAACCTGGCATGGCAGGCAGGGAAAAACCCAGGGATGCCCACTCCCCTCCACTCCTCCCACCATCCTCCCAGAGCTCTCTCCCCGGATTTACAGACAGGCTCCAAGAATTCACAGAAAGTCTGATCTTAGTTCTTCCCAATTTTCCCATATGGCCCCTCATATGGGACCCTCTTGAGCTTTGATTCTTTATAACAAGAAGCCTATTGATCGTGCTGAAGACAGAAGGGAAAGCATTGGAATGATAGGAAGGGTCTAGCACCTGTGTCCATGGCTTCCCTCACACTCTCTGCACACGTGCACATGCACACGTGCACACACATCTTATACGATCCCCTACCAAACCTGTGTGAGCCCCTATAACAGAAAACTGTCGTGGGTCCCAGCATGCTCTACCTCAGGCTGATGCAATTCCTGGTTCCTCCTGGGGCACAGCTCCTTTGCAGGATTTCCATCCCCACCCACTTCGTACATCCCTCCTTTCTCACAGAAAGGGACCAGGGCTAAGTGGTGGTGCAGGGGGTCTTTCCATCAGGACAGTCACTCCAAGGATAGTCTGGGCTCGGCTCGAGCCTTGGGCCTTTGATGGGCCCTCTCCAAACCCCACCTCTGTCCATCAAGCCGAACAAGTTTCTCACCTACCTTTTCCCCTCAAAGCTGTTATGCCAGAATCCTGTGGTTATTTCTCACTGGCATAGTTCCCCTAAAACTCAGCCAGACAAGAGAAGGTCTGTCATCGACTGAATTGTTTCCTCTGGAGGCAAATAAATTTACAAGTTGAAACCCTAACCCCCAGGGTAGCTGTATTTGTAGTAAATGTTAAGGTTCAGTTCAGTTCAGTCGCTCATTCATGTCTGACTCTTTGCGACCCCATGGACTGCAGCACGCCAGGCTTCCCTGCCCATCACCAGCTCCCGGAGCTTGCTCAAACTCATGTCTATCGAGTCAGGGATACCATCCATCCATCTCATCCTCTGTCATCCCCTTCTCCCGCTGCCCTCAATCTTTCCCAACATCAGGGTCTTGTCCAAGGAGTTGGTTCTTCACATCAGGTGGCCAAAGTACTGGAGTTTCAGCTTCAGCATCAATCCTTCCAATGAACTGATTTCCTTTATGAAAGGCTAAAGTTAAGGTTAAGGTGTTACGGTTAACTGAGATCATGAGGGCAGATCTCCGGTCTGATAGCCTTAGATTCTTTCTAGGAAAAGACACCAGAAAACCCATGTGTTCTCTTCTCCCTCACACTCCTCTCTCTTTCTGCCGTTTGAGGACACAGCAAGAAGGCAGAATCTATATTCCAGGAACATACCCCTCTCTGGAAATGAAATTGGCCAACACCTTGACCTTGAACTTCTAGCCTCCAAACCTGTGAGAAATAAATTTGTTAAGGAAGCCCCTTGGTGGTATTTTGTTACAGCAGCCCAAGGGAAGTAGTAAAAAATACCCTGCTTCGCAAAAGAAGGGGAAAGGGCCTCCAGGTCAGCACCACACAAGGCCTTGTCCTCCCCAGGCCACCCACTTGTCAAGGTCATCATAGCTGCACGCACGCTCCCCATTCTCACCTGCCTTCAAGGAGTCGTACCTCCTGCCTGAGGCCAGAGCCAGTGCATGCAGGGATTTGTATAGTTTAGAAAAAGGCAGTCCTTCTAGTCAGACACAGCGCGCCCCACCCTCCACAATGGACATCTTTGAAAGAAAAATGTGCTATGTTGCAGACAGAACTCTGCGCTAGGACACACAGCTTGGAGAATCGAAAAGGGCCTGGATTTTAATCCGATCACCTCCTTGGTCAGTGCCTAAAGGATGCATTTGTACATGGGAGCCTGAGTTCTCCTGAGTCTAATTACACCTACCTTCTTTTTAAAATTTTGATCTTATATTGAAGCATATTTGATTAGCAAAGTTATCAGTTTCAAGCATATAGCAAAGTGATTCATTTATACATATACACATATCTGTTCTTTTTCAAACTCATTTCCCATTTATGTTATTATAGAATATTGAGCAGAGTTCTCTGCCTATATGGCAGGTCCTTGCTGATTGCTTTAAATACAGCAGTATGCGTATGTCAATCCTAAACTCCCAATCTACCCCTCCCCTCCTCCCACCCAGGTCTACCTTCTATAGGCCATCGGTTCTTCAGCTTTCAGTGTCTTTCTCCTGTTCTTCCCCATGCATTTTTGTCGTATTTAGTCCATGTATATTTACTATGATTATTGATACACTTGGGTTTAACTTCATCATCTTGCTACTTATTTTCTATTTGTCCTTTCTGTGTTTTTTTCCTCTGTTCCATCACTCATGCCTTTTAAGGGGTTAATCAAGTATTTTTAAAAGTTTATTTCCTGTTGTCCTTATCACTTCATAATATTTTAGTGGATGCCCAATGAATTGTAATGTGTATCTTTAGCTTCTCACAATATAATTAAAATTAACATACCATTTCAATAAAATGTAAGAATCTTCAGCTGTATCATTTACCACCCCCATGCCTTGTGCTATCATTGTGTATTTTTTCCTCATACATTGTAAACCCTATAATAACATTAATATTATTATTTTTTGCTCAAACTGATAACTGTCTTTTAAAGAAATTGAGAGAAGTAAAAGACCTCGTGTTTTAGGCTCTTCCGTTTATTTACCACTTCTGATGTTCTTCATTCCTCTCTGAGATCTTAGTTTGTATCTCAAGTCAGTTCCCTTCACTCTGGAAAATTTCCTTTAGCTTCTCCTAGAGTGAAGTTCTACTGGAGATAAATTCTTTTAGAGTTTGTTTATTTTCAAATGTCATTATTTTACCTTCATTTTGAAGGATATTTTAATCAGATATAGTATTCTGGGTTAACTTCCTTTTTCTTTCAGCATTTTGAAGATGCCATCCAGTTGTCCTCTGAGGGCTTCTGAGAGAAGTCAGTCATTATCCATTTGCTGTTCTCCTGTTTATAATGTGTCTTTTCCCCTCTGGGTGCTTTTTAAACATTTCTGTTTCGTTTTTAGTAGTTTGGTAATATGTGAGTAGGTGTGCTTTATCTGTCTTCATATGTCTTCAGTTTTCCTGAGATTTTGGGGTCTTTAGGTTCATGGTTTCCTCAAATGTGGGGACTGATGAATTGGGAATCTTCTTGGAATAGTTCCTCTGCCCACTGCCTCTTTCGCCGGTCCTCTGGGGCTCCAATGACCCATATGTCAGGCCACTTGATATTGTTCTATAAGACACTGAGGTTTGTTCAAGTCAATTAGCAACAACAAAAAGTTTGTTAATCATTTTACTCTCATCCTTGTCTGCTTATTGCAAAAGAAAGGACACGTGTCTTTTCTACTCACTTTTGTTGAGCCAAGTGACATGGCGAGTAACCAACTCAAGGAAATAGGGAGGTATAATCATATCTTCTGCCCTAAAGGTGGGAAATCAGTGTCTCTTTGTACTGACTGGTTTTTCTCCTTGACTTTTAGCCACATTTTCCTGCACCTTCTATTTTTTGGACATTGTGGTTAACACATTATAGGGAGACTGGATAATTATTTTTCATCTTTGAAGGATGTGGGTTTTGCTTTGGTATGCAGTTAAAGTACTAGCATACTCCAATGGCCCTTTATTGACTTTATTATTTGGCTTTGTCTAGAGTCCCAAGATATGGCCCAGGGCCTTATAAAGCATGTCCTTTCTGAGCATCTCTGCTGAGATGCTGGGGTGATCCTGAGGCCTATGTGGAATCCTGCTTATGCGCGAGTCACCTGGGCCTTGGCCAGGGGAACGCACATGCAGATTTGGGGGCCCTCCCTCTGCCTGTTTCCCTCCCCGTGGGCAGCCTGGCCAGCAAATCCCAGTCACTTCAGTGGCATGAAACTCTGGTCTCTGCCACCTCAGGTCAGTGAGGCTGTCCTGCTCTTCTGATTCCACATAGCCTGCACAGTGGCCCAGAAAGTGATCACAGGCGAAAAGCCCAGGCAAATGAGGGGATTTACTCTGCATGACTTCCTTTTCTCGAGGTTCAGTGTCTTGGACTTCCTGTTGTAATGTCTGAAAACAGTCACTTCATAGGCTTTGTACAACTTCATGTTTGCTAGTGGCAGAAAGTATCTGTTACTCTGTCACGCCCACAAATGGAAGTTTCCTCCTTACCCTTCTTGATGTCTTACCATGTCAGTCACTAAATTTGTCAGTTTGTAGTACTGTATACCAATATTTCTGGTTTCCCACCTTTAGAGAAAAAGATAAGATTATGCCTTCTGATCCCCTTAAGTTGGTCACTGGCCATGCCACCTGTCTTGGTGAAACAAAAGTGATTACAAATGACTATGTCCTTTCTGGATGGAAGCTTTTAAAAACCAGTGTGCATTTTACCATATTGCTGTCCCTACTACATGACTGGTTATATGTCAGAAGGTGGAAACTCCTTTAGCCTCTAAGTGAATATGAGCTACCATATGACCCAGAGATTTCACTTCTAGATATTTATCTAAAGAAAATGAAAACACTAATTTGAAAATGTATATGTATTCCAGTGTTCATGGCAGCACTCTTTACAATATCCAAGTTGCAAAAGCAACCTAAGTGTCCATAAGTGTCCACTGACAGATGGAGAAAGAAGATTGATAAATAAATGAATATTATTCAGCCATAAAAAAGAATGAAATCTTGCCTTTTGCAGCAATATGGATGGATCTGGGGGTGCTATGCTAAATGAAATAAGTCACACAGAGAAAAACGAATGCTGTATGGTTTCACTTATATGTGGAATCTAAAAACACAAAACAAATAAACAAACAGAACAAAAAAGAAATTGACTCACAGATACAGAGAACGAAGCTGTGGTTGCCAGAGGGGAGGAAGGTTGGGGGGTGGATGAAGTAGGTGAAGGAGATTAAGATGGACAACCTTCCAGCTATAAAATAAACAACTCATGGAGATGTCACATACAAAACATACTCAGTGGGAATATAGTCCATGATGTTGTAACAACTGCATGGTAATGGATGGTGACTGGTCTTATTATGGTGATTATTTTAAATGTGTAAAAATATTGAATCATTATATCCTTCACCTGAAATTAATATCAGTTCAGTCCAATTCAGTCACTCAACCATGTCTGAATCTTTGTGACTGTATGGACTTCAGCATACCAGGCTTCCCTGTCCATCATCAACTCCCAGAGCTTGCCCAAATTCATGTCCATCGGGTGAGTGATGCCAACCAACCGTCTCATCCTCTGTCATCTGCTTCTTCTCCTGTCTTCAATCTTTTCCATCATCAATCAGGGTCCTTTCCAATGAGTCAGTACTTCCCATCAGTGGCCAAAGTATTGGACCTTCAGCTTCAGCAACAGTCCTTCCAATGAATATTCAGGACTGATATCCTTTAGGATTGACTAGTTTGATCTCATTGCAGTCCAAGGCACTCTCAAGAGTTTTCTCCAACACCACAGTTCAAAAGCATCAGTTCTTCAGCACTCAGCCTTCTTTATGGTCCAACTCTAACATCCATACATGACTACCAGAAAAACCATAGCTTTGACTAGATGGACCTTTGTTGACAAAGTAATGTCTCTGCTTTTTAATATGCTGTCTAGGTTGGTCATAGCTTTTCTTCCAAGGAGCAAGCGTCTTTTAATTTCATGGCTGCAGTCACCATCTGCAGTGATTTTGGAACCCCCCAAAATAAAGTCTATCACTGTTTCCATTTTTTCAGGATCTATTTGCCATGAAGTGATGGGACCAGATGCCATGACCTTAGTCTTTTGAACGTTGAGTTTTAAGCCAGCTTCTTCACTCTCCTCTTTTACTTTCATCAAGAGGCTATGTAGTTGCTCTTCGCTTTCTTCCATAAGGGCAGTGTCAATCTGCATATCTGAGGCTATTGATATTTCTCCCAGCAGTCTTGATTCCAGCTTGTGCTTCATCCAGCCGGACATTTCTCATGATGTGCTCTGCATATAAGTGAAATAAGAAGGGTGATAATATACAGCCTTGGTGTACTCCTTCCCCAATTTTGAACCAGTCCATTGTTTCATATCCAGTTCTAACTGTTGCTTCTTGACCTGCATACAGATTTCTCAGGAGGCAGGTCAGGCAGTCTGGTATTTTCATCTCTTTAAGTATTTTCCACAGTTTGTTGTGATTCACACAGTCAAAGGCTTTGGCATAGTCAATAAAGCAGAAATAGACGTTTTTTCTGGAACTCTCTTGCTTTTTCAATGATCCAATGAATGTTGGCAATTTGATCTCTGGTTCCTTGGCCTTTTCTAAATCCAGTTTGAGCATCTGGAAGTTCATGGTTCACGTATGTTGAAGACTGGCTTGGAGAATTTTGAGCAATACTTTCCTAGCGTGTGAGATGAGTGCAATTGTGCAGTAGTTTGAGCATTCATTGGCATTGCCTTTCTTTGGGATTGGAATGAAAACTGACCTTTTCCAGTCCTGTGGCCACTGCTGAGTTTTCCAAATTTGCTGGCATATTGAGTACAGCACTTTCACAGCATCATCTTTCAGGATTTGAAATAGCTCCACTGGAATTCCATCACTGCCACTAGCTTTGTTCATAGTGATGCTTCCTAAGGCCCACTTGACTTCAGACTCTAGGATGTCTGGCTCTAGGTGTGTGATCACACCATCATGATTATATGGATTGTGAAGATCTTTTTTGTATAGTTTTTCTGTGTATTCTTGCCACCTCTTCTTAATATCTTCTGCTTCTGTTAGGTCCATACCATTTCTGTCCTTTATTGAGCCCATCTTGCATGAAATGTTCCCTTGGTATCTCTAATTTTCTTGAAGAGATCTCTAGTCTTTCTCATTCTATTGTTTTCCTCAATTTCTTGCACTGATCACTGAGGAAGGCTTTCTTATCTTTCCTTGCTCTTCTTTGGAACCCTGCATTCAGATGGGTATCTCTTTCTTTTTCTCCTTAAAGAATAGGCTACATTTTGCTGTAGTGACAAGCAGTCCTCTAGATCCCAGTAGCTTTAAAAAAATTTACTTCTCATACTACAGGTTTTTAAGGAATTCTGTTCTGCCTCATATTTCTTTGGCTTTTTATTAAGTTAAAAATAATATGCAATATTATTCTCCCAGTGTCTCGACACCTTCCCATTTTTATGAGGCCCATCAGTGACTGTTCTTTAACAAAATCTTGTTATATTATCCCCCTCTTGTTACAAATCCAGAATGTCTCCCCACTGCCCTGAAAACAGCATTTTTGCACTGGCATTCAAGACTCATCACAATTTGATTTCAATACCATTTCAGCCTCGGGTCCAGCAAGTCTACCCATGCTCTGCCTCAGTGACATAGAGTAATTTCTCTATGTGTTCGACTCTTTGTGGCCCATGGACTGTAGCCGGCCAAGGTCCTCTGTCCACAGGATTCTCCAGGGAAGAATACTGGGTGGGTGCCACGCCCTCCTCCAGGGGATCTTCTCAGCCCTGGGACTGAACCTGTTTGTCACACCTGCGTCGGCAGGCGGGTTCTTTACCACTCGTCCCACCTGGGAAGCCCGTGCTTTGGTGCGTGTTGTTCTTATTGCCAGAAATGCTGCTCCCTCTAGTTTTCTTCTTGGCAAATTGGTCTCCCAAGGTCCAGCTCAGATATCATCTACTCTACAAATTTCTCCCCCTCCCTAAGCCCTCCCTCACTCAGGTCATGAAATTAGTCTGTCTCCTCCTTTATTGTCTTCATATTGTATGATATCAGAGGTTATTACTGGATGCATTGGCTGAAACTAGACCTCATCTGTGTTACATTTGGCCTGCACGCTGCTTGTTATAAAACAAAATTAACTGGCAAACATCAGTATTGGGAACTGTCACACACACACAAAAACTGTATTTGGGTTGCTTTTTAAAAATCAGAGGCTCCCACCATCCAGGACGGTTTCACTGCAGGGCAACAATCAAGCAGAGACAATTCCAGGTTCCTCTTTTGGATGGGGCACGTGTGCTCTGAGTTGCAGTTCATCCCACTTGGTCCATTTCATCCAGTCCCACTAGCCTGCCCGATCCTTCTGGGAACTGGGTTAGCAACTTCTGAAATATGGTGACCTATCTTGGTGTCTGTCTTCAGCTTTGCAAGATTGTTAACTCCTGGGAAATGGAACTGTGTTTTATTCAAGCCTATAACCCTCCTGGATCTCTTACCGTAAGTGGTATTTAATACATGCATGCACACACACCACCCCCCCCCCCCGCCCCCAGAAGCAAGGATAATCATAGTCCTCACAAGTTTCATTCTCCAAAAGTAGTCCTCTTCCCATCACTTTGACTATGTCAACATAACTATTGTTAGGCCCATAATGAAAGAATATTAGAGAAAGCAATGTAACAGCCAAACATTTAAGACACATTTAGAGGGTGCTCCAAGAGTACTGTCCTTTTGTTTGCACTATTTATTCAACACCCTACGTTGCAATGATCTATGCTGTTAGGTACTAACAGCAAAGATCCTAATGGCAGAATGTAACTATATCACTCTTTGAATCCGCCTCTCTCTCTATTTATCTTTCATATCCAGATAGCTGCCTGCTTACCTGTGTGTGTCCATGGACATACATACCTGGCTTTCTCAAGTTCCCCAAATCTGCATTTCCCTGACTTTGTACATCATCTAAGATTATCCACACATTGGTGAATGAAGGTGAAAGACAGTTTACGAGCCGGGTGAGTTTTTCATCTTTTTTGGCACACACAAAAAAAGAGAGAGAAAACTGAAAACAGCCTTCACACACCTAAACACAGAATCTAGACTCTGTGGGGAAGTCTTTTGGAACACCAGGCATTTGGGTGGCAGAATCCAACATGCCGACGTGGCTGCCATGCTATTAATGTGGGTACTTGGTTGTTATTCAAGTTCACTCTAAATAACACCCGGGTTTTTTTAATTACTCACTTTGCCTGTCTGGATTTGAAGTCACGGAGAAAAAGGAGATGCAGCAGTTGTTGGTTTGTTTGTTTAACCTCAGAGTGTATTTCTATCTTCTCCTGGAGTCATTTCCTCCCAGGTGTTGTGTGAAGTGTTGCATGATGAAGCGGTCACGCGATGGCATTCTTCCCTCCTCAGGCTTCGGGAGACACAAGACTTCACAAACGAGGCAGATTAAATGTAACCTTTAATCATCAAAACGGTATTTCAAATAAGTGAAAGATCCTAAAAGAGAACGGATAATAAAGGCTCGCAGGTCTCAGAGCCATGTTTGTTTTTTTTTATTGTGGTAAAAACATACAAACATAAAATTCATCATTTGAACTATTTTAAAGTATACAGGTCCATGATATTCAGTGCCTTCACATGGTTGGGCAACTATCACAAACATCCATCCCCAGAACTCTTTCATCTTGCAAAACTGAAAGTCTATACCCATTCAACAGTTGACTTTCCACTCCCTCCTCCCCCAGCCCCCAACAACTGCCCCTTTACTTCCTGCCTCAGTGATTTTGACTGCTCCAGGTATCTTTCTAAGAGGAATCATGCATTAGCAGTATTTGCCTTTTTGTGAAATCTTATTTCTCTTGGCATCATGCCCTCAAGGTTCATCCATGGGATCTATATTAGACACTTTCAGGGTCATTGGCCTATTTTGGCATTTAGTGTCGTGATTAGACAATGGGGCTCAGACAGTATCCATTTCTCTTTCTACCTTCCTGCATTCCTCTCTTTCTTTTTAAATACCCTTTTCTCTAATTAAAATTTCTTCCCTCCTCCTGATTAAACTTAACAGCTTTTGCTTTTGCGCAGCAAAGGAAACTACTGACAAGACAAAAAGAGACAATGTACCAAATGGAGAAAATGTCTTCAAATGGTATGATTGATAAAGGACTACTACATATAGTGTGATGTATTGAATTTAATATATATTATATATACCATTTATACTATTTATAATCAGTTCATACAACTTAACATCAAAAAAACCACAACCAATTAAAATTGGGCAGAGAAACTGAATAGACATTTTCCAAAGAGGACCCCATACAGATGGGCAATAGGCACCTGAGAAGGTGCTCAACATCACTAAGCATCAGAGGAATGCAAATCAAAACCACCATGAGATATCCCCTCACACCTGTCAGAATGGCTACCATCACAAAAAATGCAAATAGCAAACGCTGACAAGGACATAGAGAACCCTTGTACACTGTTGGTGGGAATGTGAATTGGTGCAGCCCCTGTGGAAAACAGGACGGAGGCTTCTCAAACCACCAAAAAGGAGAACCACTACATGACCCGGGAAATTCCACTCTTGGGTATATATCTGAAGAAAACAGAAACACTAATTCCAAAATATACTCATAGTAGCATTGTTTACTGTCAAGATATGGAAGCAACCTACGTGTCCATCAAAAGATGAATGGATAAAGAAGACACCGGTGTACATACACAATGAAATACTACTCCGACATCAAACAGAACAAAAGTTTACCATTTGCAGCGACATATATGGACTGGAGGGCATTGTACTAGGCAAAATAAGTCAGAGAAAGACAAATACGGCATGATATCACTTACGTGTGAAATCTAAAAACTACAACAAACTAGTGAATATAACAAAAAGAAGCAGACACAGATACAGAGAACGAACCATTGGATACCGGTGTGGGGAGGGGAGTGCAAAACAGGGGTAGGGGAGAGGAAGGCACAGGCCACTGGGTGTAAGCTTGGCTCAAGCATGCGTTGTACAGCAAGGGGAACATGGCCAATATTTTGTAATAACTGTAAATAGAAAGCGGCCTTCCCAGGTGGCACAGTGGTAAAGAATCTGGCCGCCAGTGCAGGAAATGCACGTTTAATCCCTGGGTCGGGAATATCCCCTGGAGTAGGAAATGGTAACCGCCTGCAGTATTCTTGCCTGGAGACTCCCCATGGACAGAAAGCCTGGTGGGTTATAGCCCATGGGATGGCAAAGAGTCTGACCCTGAGCCTTCACCCCTATTAACAGATAGTAACTTTAAAAATAGTATAAAATTCAAAACTTTTAAAATCTCTCCTCTCCTTATAAATCTGTTTTCCTTGGATCTCCGTGTTCACTTGGAGGGAGCACCCAGGAGGGATTTGCGATTTTGCATTTGTACACACGTCCCCGGAGGGCTGCACCTGTGGCCGGGCTCAGCTTTCTGCCCGCTGAACTGGCCACAGACACCCGGAAGGGGTTGGCGCTCCGTCCTCCGAGTGCCTAGCGCAGCATGCAGTGGGAAACCGCGGGAGCCTTCAGACTCCTTTGGGAGCCAACAGAGGGCGTAGGGGTGAGAGGCGGAGTGGAAGGGGAGACAGGGAGCAGGGCGTGGGAAAGACAGGCATGGCGTTCTCAGGGGCGGGGTCACCACGCTCCTCAGCTCTGCCCTGGTCTCTGACTGTGTTCCATTTCTCCAGAGCTGCCAGAGGTCCACTGTGCTTGCCGATGGCCTGGGGTCTCCAGCTCAAACGTCTAAAGAGCCAGGCAAGAAACCCCAATGAGTGATGTGAATCAAATGATCAAATGTACCTACTTACTTTCACTGGAGCTGATTTTATTGGCACTCAAATGCAAATCTTGTCTTGATTTCACTGCCTTTTCAGTTCATTAATCTTCTCAACACACATCTTTCCCATACACTGGATATAATTTTAAGTGTTTATTTTTTTAATGTTGTCATCATTTGTATTCTTTCAATATAGACTTGCTTTATTTGCATATTAAACTCATATGAATATTTTTATCTTCCACCGAAAAAGAATGTTCTCTCCAGTTTTTCTTGAAACACATGGCTCCTTTTTCTCAACACTTTGGTTTCCCTCTTTTGAGAGAGGGGTGGATTATAGAGAAATCTTCTTCTTCTAAAAGCAAAGCATCAGGGCTAGTGAGAAATACCCATTGTGTCCTGGACTCAGGATTGGGAAGACAATAAGGATTTGGTGGGGGCGGTGGAGACATGCCTTTCTATGGATGACATCTGCCACCCAGTCCAGCTGAAGTCTGCCAGTTGAGAATGCTAGTTCCCAATTAGGCATTTCTCCTCCTTCTTATGAAATCAGGCCAACACTTGGGAACAAAGGTCCCCATTGAAAAGAAGAGTTCATGGTGAAAGCACACCGGCCACATAGCCAGCTTGATATCACAGTGACAGATTTCACTTCTACTAGCATCTCACTCTGGGCAGGACCAACTGTACGGTTCTTCCCAGATTCGAGGGGGCAGGACATGTAGCCAATGGCGGGGCAGTCACCTGCCAGTAACAACTCTACCACGGGAAAGACCCACAAACCTCAGTGGTCAGTTAGCCATCTCTGCCACATCTGCCATCAGAGGTAATTGGTAAAGAAA
This sequence comes from Ovis canadensis, assembly GCF_042477335.2. Taxonomy (NCBI): domain Eukaryota; kingdom Metazoa; phylum Chordata; class Mammalia; order Artiodactyla; family Bovidae; genus Ovis; species Ovis canadensis. The sequence goes on from NC_091251.1 coordinate 18,685,969, forward strand.
ATACAGTATGATCCGGGTCCCAGATTCCACGTTCCCTACACCTGAACTCCATCTTTACACTGTGGAGTCAGAGAGATGCTAATAAAGAATCTCCCCTTATCTCTGGTGCTCTAAAATCTCTCCCTTCCTCTAAGCCTTCCCAGTTCTCCATATGTGCAGAGGCTGCTTCTGAAATGAGATTTCAAGCCGTGACAGAAAACATGTCATCTCCTGGCTGGTCTCCCTGGCTCCCACTCAAGCCATCTTTCAAGCCATTTTCAACCCAACAGTCTATTATTCTTAAAATGTTTCTAAGACCATACTTCATCCCTGCTCAACACCTCCTAAAGGCACTCCATTGCACTTAGACTATTCAGACTCCTACCAAGGTCCATAGACTACTCCTACAATTGGCTCCTAACAGGAGCCTTCTCAATGTGGCTCCACCTAAGCCTCAGACTGGTCTCTCACTGTTCCTTTTGCCTGGAACATTCTTCTCCAGACTCTTATAACAGGCTCCTTTTGCTACCCTCAGCTCAAATGTGCTTTTGTAGAATCTGGCCCTGACTTCATCCAAAATAGCCCCACCCCACGTCCGTCCCACTATGGACATGACCCTAGTTCTCTGCCTTTTCAAATTCATAGCACTTATCAAATTTCAAGTTCTTAGCACTTATACATTGAGTATATATTGATATTTTTATTTTTTGTCTCCCTAATTAGAATTTTCGCTGTAGACTCCCCGATCCTAAACCAGTATCTGTACCAAAGAAGCTGATCAGAGAAGAGCTGCTTAACAAGCGGATAAATGAATGAGCGCGCAGATGAATGAATGAGCCTCTCCCTTCAGAGTATCAGGTGATGGCTCGCTGCAGACAGGACTGCACTGGGACCCCCAGTTCAAGCTCTTCTCTGATCTCTACATTGTTTGGCTAAAGGGTCAGGCACTGGCTTCTTTCATCCTTAGTAGATAGCATTGACACGCACAGACATTATTGACGACGTGAAAACAGCACAAACATAAGCTCGAGTGGAGGCTCCCAGTCAAATTCCAAGGAAACAGGCATTTTGTTCAAGAATGGGTGAAAGACCAAGGTAGATTGGTAAAATGACAAACAAATATTTTTAAAAAGCGAACAGTATCGGTTGTTCTTTTAGCAGAGGTCTGCTGGGTATCTAGACCTATATAGGTCCTATCTGAGACCACAGTGGTAGGTGGGTCCCGAGTCTTCACCCCTCTAACTCCACGCCTTCTCCGCGTGATTCTGCCATCTCCCCCACCCCCTGTGACATTGGTCTTGGCCATGTCATACTTACTTTAGCTGATGGATGGTTAGTGGAAATGACACAATCAGGGTTTTGAAGTGTATTTGTACCTTGGGGCACGTTTTCCTGCATCTCTGCCATTGCCGTGGGAAGAACATGCCCAGGTTAGCCTCCTGTTCCCAAGAAGATAAAATACACTTAAAGCAGAGTCCTACCAGCCAAATCCAGCCTAGATTAGCCATCCTCCAGCCCACCCACAGGCACATGAGACAAAGTAAGCAGCAGTTGTTTTAAGTCACTGGGTGCTGGGATAGGTTTGACCCAGGAGTCGCTGATGAATGTAGCCGTCTAACCCATGGCCCTGCAAGGGGGCATCTGGCACACACAGCCCACAGCTCCCACTTTGAACCTCTGACCTGGCCCACTTCATTCTGCGCTTTCTGCTCTCCGGTTCTGACCTTCCAGTTGATGCCTGTTGGTGGTGACTCCGCGTCCCCGGGCCCACCCTCTAGCTGCCCCCCAAACCATGATGTGGGTTACATCTTTGTTCCATGGCTTCGGTTACTGCAGGAAAGTACCCACCCAGAGTAGCCAGGGCCTGAGGTTGGAGTTCTCTGGGACTTGTATGACCTTGGACAATGATTTCAAGTCTCTTTCCATGCAAAACAGACAGAATCAGTTCCAGGATTGAAACAGACAATACATGATTCAGAATAAGCCTGCAATAGATGCTGATAAACATAGTATTGATGGAGGCTTCAATAAATGTCAGGCGTTGTGTTCAGTGTTTTAAACATAACTCTTTTCATCTTTCCAATTACCTTATAAAGTAGGCACTCTTGCTATCCCCATTTGACCAATGAGGAAACTGAGGCCAGCCCTCCTCTTACCAATGCAAGACACAAATAAAAGCCAGCAATGGAACCCACCAGGCAACTAGGCTGTTACCTGAGGGCCCCAACTCCTGACATGCTGCTCACATAACCAGTACAGGAAAGGTGTGGTCCACCAAAATTTCTCTCAAGGACTGGACCCCTCTAAGGCATACGAGCAACTCAGTTTTCATAGAAATATTTATAAAGAGGCCCCAAGAGTTGACTTTTGTTTTCTTCTCCCAAAGGAATTTAGCACAAAAATAAAAATTCTTGTTAGAAGTGTAATCCCCATGTGTCCCTCCCCTTCCCCTTCCCTTCTCTGCTGCTTCAGAGGATTTCTGTCTTCCTCTGTGAGGTGCCTCGGCAAAGACACGTGTGAAGATAGAGGCCAGAGTGTTCAAGGTAAGCGCCATCAGCCAGCCTGTACCACACCCACACTGAAGTTCACCTTAATCTCTGCTAAGCTGCTCTGGCCTCCACTCTTAGTGCTAACAAGCCGTGTTCAACCCGGGAATCCCCAGTTACCTGCTGGCTTTCAGGCCCTTCTTCTTTGCTCCCCATTCATACCGCCTGACCCAGCAGGACACAAGACAATTAGCTGCTTTCTTCTTTGAAGTCCCACACACACTATTTGTCTAGGTCTGTCCTACTAGAAGTCTTCAGCCCCACCCCCCGCTTTGTCTTCAGATTAAAGTGCAAACTCTCAGTGAGTCATTCAAGACCCTCAGCCATCTACCATCTCCAATCTCCACCCTTCCTGTGGTGTCTATTCCTGATGTCTTCTATCTCCACAGTGTCTTTTGGCCTCCTGAGCCCTCTGAGAATGTCTGGGGAGCATGTCTGATGCACTTTTGGGTGTCCTAGCGTGTCTATCCTGGGTCACAAGCTGAAGGAAAGCTGCTTAACAGTGACAGGAGCACAGGCTGGGAGTCAGGCCAACTAGGTTCAAACCCCACCCTGTGCTTCCCCCTGGGTCTTGGACAGTGATTTCAAGTATGTGCAAAATAGGGATAATGTTACTTTCCAGGATTAAAAGAGACAGTGCCTGACACAGGGTGAGACTGCAATAGATTCTGATAAAAATAACCTTGAAGGACTCATTATATGCCAGGCACTATACTATATGATTAAACACATTAACTCTTTTAATCATCCCAACAGCCTTATAAAGTAGACACTATTATTATCCCCATTTGACAGATGATGAAACTGAGGCACAGAATGTTTAAGTGGTGTGCCCAAAGTCACAGCCAAGCTTTGAAACCAGTCAGTGAGACTTTGAGTTCCTGCGCTCACCACAACACTACATGGCTGCTTCTTTTTTCATTATTGGAGGGTAATTGCTTTATAGTGTTGTGGTGGTCTCTGCCATCTATCAACACGAATCAGTCATAATTATGCATACATCCCCTCCTTAAGCCTCCCTCCCCACCCCCCATTCCTCCCCTCTAGGTGGTTACAGAGCACCCGGCAGGGCTTCCTGTGTTACACAGCAGCTTCCCCCGGTCATCTGTTTTACACAATAGTGTATATATATGGCTTCCCTGGTGGCTGCAGTACCAGGTTCAGTTTCTGGGTTGGGAAGATCCCCTGGAGAAGGAAATGGCAACCCACTCCAGTATTCTTGCCTGGAGAATCCCACGGATGGAGGAGCCTGGTGGGCTACAGTCCACAGGGTCACAAAGAGTCGGACACGACTGAGCGACTTGATTTCTTCTTCTTAGTGTGTATATGTCAATGCTCCTTTCTCAATTTGCTGACCTTCTCCTTCCTCCACTGTGTGCACAGGTCTGTTCTCTAGGTCTGCATCTCCATTTCTTCTCTGTAAATTAGTTCACCACTACTATTGTTCTAGAGTCCATATATATGCGTTAATATATGATATTTGTTTTTCTCTTTCTGGCTTACTTCACTCTGTATAACAAGCTCTAGTTTCATCTGCCAGTATCCAGCCCTGGTGGATCCAGGGAATTCGAAGCGGGGACGGAGTCAACGATTAAAGAGGGATTAATTAGAAATTTAAAGGGAGATTAGAGAAGAATAATATAGTGAAAAAATAGAGGAGAAAAGAGGCTGATATTCCTTGGTTTACACGGAAAGCTAATAAAGTCTCAAGACAAGAAACTTGCACCATCTACGTAGGCCACTGGCGCCTGCTTGAATAGTGGAGGGTGCCCCACCTTGGGCTCCCTCTCGTGTGGGTCTTAGAAGCCCGGACAAATAAGTAGACATGGAGAGCCTCTGTGTTCCAAGGGATCAGCCTGAAAAAGAGAGGGAGGGAGAAAGAGAGAGAGTCAACATGGGGGGAGCCAGATTTCTGAGAGACTGGTCTGAGAAACTGGTCCATCCTTTATTTTCCAGGAAAGCTTTTATACTTTTTTTGTACATAGAGATCAATGGATAATACAAAGTCACGCAGGGTCAGCAGCCCTGACCCTTATCGAGACCAGGCTTCCTCTCTGCATAGCTAGCTGTATACACAGGTCGTAGGTGATTTACATCATCTTCTGGCCAGGAGGCCTATTAGCATTTTATGGCCCTTTTCTGATAAGGGTCCATCAACAAGAAAACTTATTTGCCTTAAAAGTGTTGCTCTTACTAAAGTCTGGTGCCACTCTCAGAAAGCACTAATTAAGGTTACATTCTTACATAGCAAGGACACAACAATTTATAACAAGGAAAGAGAAGTACAGTGATTTATAACAAACAGAAAATTCATTAACTCAACAGTCTAGTATTGCTAACATCAAAACTACTATATTCTTTTTCTACATCCCAATTAAATTGATTAATATCCTCCAGGTGCCTAAAAGATAAAGGATATGGAGGCCTGGCGGCAGTCATTAACTCAACAATGAAAATCCTCCACCAATATAATTCTTAGCTCTTTTAAAACATCGTTAAGATGTTTTAAGCTTCATGCCTCTCGAGGTTGGGGGGCTGTAAACAATCACATGCGTAGTTGTAAAAGTCCCGGTAAGGCAAGTTAACCATCAGAGGGGTTTGAGCTGAAACAATCCTTTTATATACAGGAGACTGTCAACTGGAGCTCTAAGTTAACTTTTTCCAGAGAAAGGTGGTCGGAGATAGCCCCTGTTAATGTCAGAAACGTTGGTAAAAGTCATAAAATAATAAGACGGACAGATTCTGGTTTGGGGGTAGATGCTCGAGAAGGCCCAGGGGGGTTTCCTCGAGGCCTGATCTTGTCTTTGCCCATCAGGCCTCTTCCTCATGACCTTTGCCACGGGCAGGATTCCCCATGCTGGCTCCCAGCATTCATCCACCTCACTAGAACTGACTCAAATCCACTCCGTTTTATGACTGAGTAGCTACATGGCTTCTTCATGCGCGCTGCCAGTGTGGCCAATGATATCCTTGCCCCCATGGCTTGAGAAGAGGCAACTTGCTTTGTAGTTAGCCATCAACCTTAGCACAGGGTTTTTTAAGTGAAAGAATAGAAGTCACATATTTTGAGCTCCTATGATGTATCAGGCACTTTTCAGGTGTTATCTAATCCACCTGGGTAGGGGTTATCCTCATTTTCAGATGTGGAAAGTGAAATTCAGACAGGGCAAGTGGCCTCTTCAAGGTCACACAGCTTATAATGTTAAGAACCAGGCTTTGACTCCAAACCTACTCCTCTATAAATCCAAAGACTGGCTGCTTACAGTATGCTAAGCGGGAAAATAAATATGGACTTACTGTCTTGTCATACCAGGGCAAAAATGGACCAAGTCCATGCACCCTGGGGTGCCCTTAGGGACAGAACAGAGAAAAGTGGGTTAGAGTAATAAGATCTTAATTCTATAATTGCCTCTTCTGGGTAAGAACTGAGTGGCCTTACTCAAGCCCCTTTCTCTCTCTGGGTCTTTCATTCCCCTTCTATAAAATGCAAGCACTGTCATTTATTCCTGAGAGGGCTGGCTTAAAGTTCTGCTTGCCTTCCCCAGGGGCTTTTTATGAACAGGCATGCTTTAGCGTAATGATGCCAGAATTGCTTCTTTTTAGGAAGGAAGCTCAGAGTCACATGAACTGGAGAAGTATGTTCCTCATAGGAGAGTAGACTGTGTTTGGTTCTGAAGAGACTTGTCCAGGTGTATTATTTCTAGAACATTCTGAGAAAACCTAGATTTAGTCCTAAATGGTGCAGAACCTGGATTGCAGAGGCTTCCTTATCACTCTAACTCAGAGCCTGGACAGAGCAAAAACACCCCCACAAACACTCAGATGAAGCCAGGAGTAGAAAATGTTCAATGAGGAACTGAATTCTTTCTTCCTATGCAAAGAGTAGACTTTCCCTAAGGAAGCAGGTGGAAAGTTTGGACAGTGAGGCAGTGTGTTGGTGAGGATGGACTATGTTCTGCTGCAGGACACACAATCTCTATGGATTAACACTGTCACAGGGCATTTCCCACTCGTGTCTGGGTCTAACGTAGATCAAGCCATTCTCTTCCAAGTAGTAACACAGGAACCGAGATTGCATCCATCTCATGTCCTTGTCATCCTGTGATTGCTCCAAACTCTCCCTGATATTATCCAGCCAGCCGAGGGGATGAGGAAGATGGGGCTTAGGAACAAGGACACCTGCCCAGGAGGCACCCACAGAAACTGGACAGTGGGGCCGCTGCCTGTACCTACCTCAGTTCAGTTCAGTTCAGTTCAGTCGCTCAGAAGTGTCCTACTCTTTGTGACCCCATGAATTGCAGCACACCAGGCCTCCTTTTCCAAAACCAACTCCCGGAGTTCACTCACACTCACGTTCATCGAGTCCGTGATGCCATCCAGCCATCTCATCCTCTGTCGTCCCCTTCTCCTCCTGCCCCCAATCCCTCCCAGCATCAGAGTCTTTTCCAATGAGTCAACATTTTACATGAGGTGGTCGAAGGACTGGAGTTTCAGCTTTAGCATCATTCCTTCCAAAGAAATCCCAGGGCTCATCTCCTTCAGAATGGACTTGTTGGATCTCCTTGCAGTCCAAGGGACTCTCAAGAGTCTTCTCCAACACCACAGTTCAAAGGCATCAATTCTTCGGCGCTCAGCTTTCTTCACAGTCCAACTCTCACATCCATACATGACCACTGGAAAAACCATAGCCTTGACTAGATGGACCTTAGTTGGCAAAGTAATGTCTCTGCTTTTGAATATGCTATCTAGGTTGGTCATAACTTTCCTTCCAAGGAGTAAGCGTCTTTTAATTTCATGACTGCAGTCACCATCTGCAGTGATTTTGGAGCCCCCAAAATTAAAGTCTGACACTATTTCCACTGTTTCCCCACCTATTTCCCATTGAGTGATGGGACCAGACGCCATGATCTTTGTTTTCTGAATGTTGAGCTTTAAGCCAACTTTTTCACTCTCCTCTTTTACTTTCATCAAGAGGCTTTTTAGTTCCTCTTCACTTTCTGCCATAAGGGTGGTGTCTTCTGCATATCTGAGGTTATTGATAATTCTCCCGGCAATCTTGATTCCAGCTTGTGTTTCTTCCAGTCCAGCGTTTCTCATGATGTACTCTGCATATAAGTTAAATAAGCAGGGTGACAATATACAGCCTTGACATACTCCTTTTCCTATTTAGAACCAGTCCATTGTTCCATGCCCAGTTCTAACTATTGCTTCCTGGCCTGCATACAGATTTCTCAAGAGGCAGGTCAAGTGGTCTGGGAGTCCCATCTCTTTCAGAATTGTCCACAGTTTATTGTGATCCACACAGTCAGAGGCTTTGGCATAGTCAATAAAGCAGAAATAGATGTTTTTCTGGAACTCTCTTGCTTTTTCCATGATCCAGCAGGTGTTGGCAATTTGATTTCTGGTTCCTCTGCCTTTTCTAAAACCAGCTTAAATATCAGGAAGTTCATGGTTCACGTATTGCTGAAGTCTGGCTTGGAGAATTTTGAGAATTGCTTTACTAGCATGTGAGATGAGTGCAATTGTGCAGTAGTTTGAGCATTCTTTGGCATTGCCTTTCTTAGGGATTGGAATGAAAACTGACCTTTTCCAGTCCTGTGGCCACTGCTGAGTTTTCCAAATTTGCTGGCATATTGAGTGCAGCACTTTCACAGCATCATCTTTCAGGATTTGAAATTACTCAACTGGAATTCCATCACCTCCACTAGCTTTGTTCGTAGTGATGCTTTCTAAGGCCCACTTGACTTCACATTCCAAGATGTCTGGCTCTAGATGAGTGATCACACCATCGTGATTATCTGGGTCGTGAAGATCCTTTTTGTACAGTTCTTCTGTGTATTCTTGCCACCTCTTCTTAATATCTTCTGCTTCTGTTAGGTCCAGACCATTTCTGTCCTTTATCAAGCCCATCTTTGCATGAAATGTTCCCTTGGTATTTCTAATTTTCTTGAAGAGATCTCTAGTCTTTCCCATTCTGTTATTTTCCTCTATTTCTTTGCATTGATCACTGAAGAAGGCTTTCTTATCTCTTCTTGCTATTCTTTGGAACTCTGTATTCAGATGCTTATATCTTTCCTTTTCTCCTTTGCTTTTCACCTCTCTTCTTTTCACAGCTATTTGTAAGGCCTCCCCAGACAGCCATTTTGCTTTTTTGCATTTCTTTTCCATGGGGATGGTCTTGATCCCTGTCTCCTGTACAATGTCACGAACCTCAGTCCACAGTTCATCAGGCACTCTATCTATCAGATCTAGGCCCTTAAATCCATTTCTCACTTCCACTGTATAATCGTAAGGGATTTGATTTAGGTCCCACCTGAATGGTCTAGCGGTTTTTCCTACTTTCTTCAATTTTAGTCTGAATTTGGCAATAAGGAGTTCATGGTCTGAGCCACAGCCAGCTCCTGGTCTAGTTTTTGTTGACTGTATAGAGCTTCTCCATCTTTGGCTGCATAGAATATAATCAATCTGATTTCGGTGTTGACCATCTGGTGATGTCCATGTGTAGAGTCGTCTCTTGTGTTGTTGGAAGAGGGTGTTTGCTATAACCAGTACATTATCTTCGCAAAACTCTATTAGTCTTTGCCCTGCTTCATTCCGTATTGCAAGGCCAAATTTGCCTGTTACTCCAGGTGTTTCTTGACTTCCTACTTTTGTATTCCAGTCCTCTATAGTGAAAAGGACATCTTTTTTGGGTGTTAGTTCTAAAAGGTCTTGTAGGTCTTCATAGAACTATTCAACTTCAGCTTCTTCAGCGTTACTGGTAGCCATCATGGTCAACAGAAGAGTCCGAAATGCAGTACTTGGATGCAACCTCAAAAACGACAGAATGATCTCTATTCATTTCCAAGGTAAACCATTCAATGTCACAGTACCTACCTCAGGTGGCATAAAAGAATTGGTGTGTTCCATTACCTCATCCATGTATAGTGATAGGAGCTTATATAAGCTTTTTATAAAATGCTATGAAAACTTCAACTATCCCTTCAGTTCAGTTCAGCCGCTCGGTCGTGTCCAACTCTTTGTGACCCCTTGGACTGCAGCACACCAGGCCACCCTGTCCATCACCAACTCCTGGAGTTTACCCAAATTCATGTCCATCGAGCTGGTGATGCCATCCAACCATCTCATCCTCTGTCATCCCCTTCTCCTCCTGCCCTCAATCTTTTGAAGCATCAGGGTCTTTTCAAATGAGTCAGCTCTTCACATCAGGTGGCCAAAATATTGTAGTTTCAGCTTCAACATCTGTCCTTCCAATGAACACCCAAGACTGATCTCCTTTAGGATGGACTGGTTGGATCTCCTTGCAGTCCAAGGGACTCTCAAGAGTTTTCTCCAACACCACAGTTCAAAAGCATCAATTCTTCAGAGCTCAGCTTTCTTTACAGTCCAACTCTCACATCCACACATGACTACTAGAAAAATCACAGCCTCGACTCTGCTTTTTAATATGCTGTCTAGGTTGGTCATAACTTTCCTTCCAAGGAGTAAGTGCCTTTTAATTTCATGGTGGCAACACCATCTGCAGTGATTTTGGAGCCCCTCAAAATAAAGTCTGACACTGTTTCCACTGTTTCCCCATCTATTTGCCATGAAGTGATGGGACCAGATGCCAGGATCTTAGTTTTCTGAATGTTGAGCTTTAAGCCAACTTTTTCACTCTTCTCTTTCACTTTCATCAAGAGTCTCTTTAGTTCTTCTTCACTTTCTGCCATAAGGATGGTGTCATCTCCATATGTGAGGTTATTGATATTTCTCCTGGCAATCTTGATTCCAGCTTGTGCTTCCTCCAGCAGAGCATTTCTCATGATGTACTCTGCATAGAAGTTAAATAAGCAGGGTGACAATATACAGCCTTGACATACTCCTTTTCCGATTTGGAACTAGTCTGTTGTTCCCTGTCCAGTTCTAACTATTGCTTCCTGGCCTGCATACAGATTTCTCAAGAGGCAGGTCAGGTGGTCTGGTATTCCCATCTCTTTCAGAATTTTCCACAGTTTATTATGATCCACATGGTCAAAGGCTTTCACATAGTCAACTATTAAAGCCATAATTTCATAAGGCTTCCTTTCTTCTTTCTTGGAAATAAATCCTCAACTTTGCTACATACTGCTGTGAGCCCTTGAGTAGATCCTATAGTCTCTCTCAGCTTTTGTTTCCCTATTTGTCATACAAGAATTGTGGTCCCTCCTAATTGAACTTTTGTGAGGCTTATGAAAGCTGATGACTGTGGGAGTGCTTAGGAGATTATAAAGCAGGCTGAATATACAACGAACTATCAGCAGGCCCAGAATGTCTTCTGTCTCCCAGTTCAGCCTGGGCTCAAGTTCCATGTCTCTGGAGCAAGCTTTTTCAAATAAAATTCCCATGTCATTTCCCTTTGCTCATTCCTGCCCATTTTCTTTAAAATCTTTCTTGCCTTTTCAGCAGATAAAGGCAGGTGCCACTCTGTGTAAACCATGAAAGAGATTATGAAAACATCTGCAGACCTTGTGCTGCCTCCAAATAATTCGAAATAAATATTTGCCAGAGGCTGATTCAACTCTTCAGCCCAAGAGGAGGACAGAAGGTGAGCTTAAAGCTGGATGGGGGAACAAGTCTGGAAATCTATCTCTTTGTGTGAGACTTAGTAAATGACATGCAGCCTGAAAGGCCTCAGTTTAGAACTCCATGCTCTCTTTGTGCAGCAAAAGGAGGTCTTGACTGATTTAGGAGTCTTTGCCCAACTAGTCCCTGCCACGTCTTGCCTTCACACCTTCACACCTGCAGTTCTCTCCCAGAACTGCCCTTTCCAGCATGTCCACTTGGGGACTCTTTCTTCATCCTCTAAAAAACTAGACTAAAAGATCTTCTCTACAATGCCTGTCCTAACTGCCTTGTCCCTAGAATTCTCTACTTGGTCCACATCTGCTCATCATTGTCATCACTGTTACCACCATCACTAACGTTTATTGGGAGCTAACTGCTGCTCAAGCATTGCTTAATCACCTTAAAGTCAGCACTCACACCATCCATGGGGAAACCAAGACCAATGAAATGAGGTGACATCCCAGATCATGTGGCTGTATGTGCAGAGGTGGCTGGCTGAGGAAGGCCCCGACAGTATCTCGGAGCACTGGGGTCCTGGTCGTGACTCGGTAGGTCCCCTCTCACCCTATCTACTCCCTGAGAGCTGGGGCTGTGCCTTATTCACCTCTGTGTTCACACCATGGGCCCCCACAGAGCAGACATATAGCAAGTTTATCTGGCTGAATGAATGAGTGAGTGAATGATTGAATGCGAGCTCCCCTAACATCTCTAAATAAAAGTCTCAGCATACAGAAGTGGCTCCTTATTTATTAAAAGAATAAACAATGATATAAAATGATAAAGGTCCCCAAGTGTGGTCCCTGTTGCTTACTCCCTGCAGCTCATCTTGGCCCCCATTGCATCTTTCCAGATCATCCTACCCCCAGTGCTATCTATTGAACCTCAGAGGAGGGCTCAGGTGCATCCCTAGGACATCCAAGCTGCCCTCCTCAAGCCAAGGTGCTCCCCAGTAAGTCTGGGACCTGGTGAACCTAGGTTATTCCAGGAAAACTCCCTGGGTCCCTGACATTCTGTCATTTTCAGGAGCCTGATCAGGTTGCCTTTGCCAGTTCTTTCTGAGTCCGCAGCCCTGTTCCACAAGTAGCTGCCAATGTCTAAAAGCCTTGTAAGTGCCAGGCTCCATGCAGGACACTCTCCAGGCCTTGTCTCTGAGCACCATTGCACTCTTGGCAGCCAGGGTGCTTCTCCCCATTTCATAGCTGAGAAGCCCAAGGCTCAGAGAGATGACATGACTTACCTAACCTCACACATATGGTAAGGAGAGAAATCAGACTCCAGCTTATCACCATATGGCCCAGCAATCCCACTCCTGAGCATGTATCTGGAGAAAACCATAATTCAAAAGGATACTTGCACCCCAATGTTCATAGCAGCACTATTTACAATAGTGAAGACATGGAAGCAAGCTAAATATACATCAATAGCTGAATGGACAAAGACAATAGGGTGTATATATGTATATATGTATGTGTATATATATATGTATGTGTGTGTGTATATATATATATATATATATATAATGGAGTATTACTCAGCCATAAAAAAGAATGAAATAATGCCCTTTGCAGCAACATGGATGAACCTAGAGATTATCATACTAGGTGAAGTAAAACCAGACAAAGACAAATATATGATACTGCTTATTGGCAGAATCTGAAAAAAAAAGATGCGAATGAACTTATATACAAAACAGAAATAGATCCGCAGACATAGAAAACAAACTTATGGTCACCAAAGGGTAGGGTGCAAGAGGAGTTTGGGATTCACATATGCACACTACAATATATAAAATAGATTACCAACAAGAACCTACTGTATAGCACACGGAAATATATTCAATATTTTATAATGACCTATAAGGGGAAAGAAACTAAGAAAGAGTATAATTGTTATATATATATATATATATATATATATATATATACACACATACACATATATGTTGTTGTTCAGCCACCAAGTCTTGTCTGACTCTTTGCAACCCCATGTATTATAGCATGCCAGGCCTCCATGTCACTCACCATATCCTGGAGTTTGCTGAAGATCATGTCCATTGAATTGGTAATGTCATCCAATTATCTCATCCTCTGTCACCCTCTTCTCCTTCCGCCTTCAGTCTTTTCCAGTACCAGGCTCTTTTCTAATGAGTCAGCTCTTCACATCAGGTGGCCAAAGTATTGGAGCTTCAGCTGCAGCATCAGTCCTTCCAATGAGTATTCAGGGTTGATCTCCTTTAGGATGGACTGGCTGGACCTCCTTGCAGTCCAAGGGACTCTCAAGAGTCTTCTCTAGCACCACAGTTCGAAAGCATCAATTCTTTGGTGTTCTGCCTTCTTTATGGTCCAACTCTCACATCCTTAAATGACTACTGAAAAAAACATAGCTTTGACTAGATGGACCTTTGTCAGCCAAGTGATTCTTTGCTTTTTAATATGCTCTCTAGGTTTGTCATAACTTTCCTTCCAAGAAGTGAAACTGAAGTTGCTCAGTCACGCCCGACTCTGCGACCCCATGGACTGTAGCCTACCAAGCTCCTCTGTCCATGGAATTTTCCAGGCAAAAGTACTGGAATGGGTTGCCATTTCCTTCTCCAGGGATCTTCCCAGCCCAGGGATTGAACCCAAGTCTAAGTAATCGTCTTCTAATATCATGGTGGCAGTCACCATCTTCAGTGACTTTAGAACCCGAGGAAAGGAAATCTGTGACTGCTTCCGCCTTTTCCCCTTCTATTTGCCATGAAGTGATAGGACTGGATGCCAAGTAGATATATGTTCATATATAATATGTATGTATGTATGGCATACATGTGTGTATGACTGAATCACTTTGCTTACACCTGGAACTAACACAACATTGTAAATAAACTATACTTCAACTAAAAAAAAAAAGACTCCAGCTAAGGCCTTTCTGTTTCCAAACTTAAGATCTGATATCTTAGAGTCCTTCCTTCCTAACCTCAGACTGTATCCTGGGACTTGGGTAACCAGCTAACTTTTGTCAGTCTCCTGGAGTTGCCCAGTCCTCCAGGACCACTAGCCCATGGCCAGACCCCCACTATGTAGAAACACATCTCATGGTGCTGCACCTCGCGTCTATTCGCCCCTGATGGCAGCTCACAGTCAACCCAGGTTGAGTCACTCACACTGCTAGACCGTAAGCGGCATGGACACCAGGTCCTGCGTTTCAGTTCTGTGTGCAGTGCTCTGGGTCCCCGACTGTCCACCACTCACCCGTCCGTGCTTGCCGGCCCCAGAGCTGGGCCTGGCAGCTGCCCCAGCCCCTCTGTTCTGCCCATCCCTAGTCACACAGAGCAGTGACAAACAGAGCAGCCAGCACTGCCCCCAGTGGAGCTTGCCCCGCTGCCCCTGCAGCAGCAACACAGGAATTCCTGGCCAGGAACATGCGCTCTCCCAGCAATCTGCAAGAAGGCCTTTTTGCAATTTATATCTTCAGCTCCACTGAAGAAAATGGGAATGGATGGGCTCACTGAGCAGAAAATGCCAGAAGGCGTTCCAGAGCCCAGAATCCCAAACCTAGGCCTGCTGTGAGGGGACTGAACAGACAAGCAACACTGGGAGGAAATTCTTACCCCATGTCAGGCTACACAGGCCAGAGGGTTATTTATAAACACAAGAGTATGTATTTTCAAGGCAGATAACCAGTGTGAATCAGGATAAAGCAAGGAGAGAAGTCATGGAGATACCCTATAAACATCCTAACAGCAGTTTTGATGCTTAACAGCTCTGTGGCCTTCACTCAGCATCCAGTACTGATTGTGGAGCACCTACGGTGCGCCAGGCACAAGGCAAGGCACAGGGGATACAATGGTGAATAATACTGGAAAAGAAAATTCTTATTCTTGTGGTGCTTGGAATCTAGTAATGGGGGAGGCGGATAAGAACTCAATCAGCAAATAAACAAGTGTAGGTTGTCATAATGAAATGGTGCCAGCACAGAAAGGAAGGAGGGGATGAGATAAGCTAATGAAAATGGGGCTGTCCTTGGGGAGAGTGGTCAGAACCTCTCCCAAGAGGTTTGAGAAGAGATCTGAATGATGCGGAGCCTGCCAGAGAAGCAGGAAGGAGAATTCTGCTGGCAGAGGGCACAGCGCAGGCAAAGGCCTGGAGGCAGAAAAGAGCTGGACAAGACAAAAAAATGAGACAAAGGGGCTGGAGGAGATGCAGGATGGGGAGCAGGCATTTGGCACAAGATGCAGGCGGCAAGGCGACCAGGACCAGAACACGTGGACCAGGCGGGCCATCGAAGACTTGGATCTGTCCAAGAATGGAATTTGGGGTTGACCTCTACATGCTGCTGTATTTAGTATAAATGATCAACAAAGACTTACTGGAAAAGCTGCTCAATATTTCCTAATAACCTAGATGGAAAAAGAATTTGGAGAAGATTAGATGTAAAAGGGTAACAGGATCACTGTTATACAGCTGAAACTAACACAACATTACTAATCAACTATATCCCAATTTTAAAAAGAATGAATTGAAGATCTGTTATGTACCTCATACTAACACAACTTTGCAAGTTGACTATACTTCAGGAAAAAATAAAATAAAAAAGAATGAATTGAAGAGTTTCTAGGCAAAAAAAAGTGACATACCCCACTCTACTTAGGCAAAAAAGTGACGTACCCCACTCTACATTTTGGGGGACGATCCCTCCAGCTGCTGGTAGATTGGAGAAGAAGGAGAGGGAAAGCAGAGAAGCCACTTGGAAGGCCACTGTGGCCACCCAAGAGAACGGATGTGGCAGTTTGGTTGGGGGGGAGGGGGCCATGGTGAAGATGGAGAGATGTGAGTGTTTTCAAGGAAAACTCAGGATACAGAAAAATAAATCTGAGTGATAAATGAGTTCTGAGGGCTAAATGAGGAAGATGTCTAAAATGATACAACTGAGTGAATTTGATGCTATTTTCCAAGAGAGAAAAGGCCAGGAGGAAAAATAGATGGGAGAGGAGACCAGGAGGAAAAATAGATTGGGGAGAAAGATGCATGGTGGGGTGGGGGATTGGATTTCAATGTTTAGACATTCCCGGTTGGGAAACAACCCAGTAGGGAGTATGAGTCAGCAGTAGGAGATGAGTCTACAATCAAGGGGAGAGGTTGGGGTTGAAAATACAGCTTCAGAGATTATCAGTTTAACATGCCTGAAGCCTTGAAACTAGGTGAGATCAGTTCAGTTCAGTCGCTCAGTCATGTCTGACTCTTTGCAACCCCATGGACTGCAGCAGGTCCAGCCTCCCTGTCCGTCACCAACTGCTAGAGCTTGCTCAAACTCATATCTATTGAGTCAGTGATGCCATGCAGCCAGCTCATCCTGTCTTCCCCTTCTCCTCCCACCTTCAATCTTTCCCAGCATCAGGATCTTTTCCAATAAGTCAGTTCTTCCCACCAGGTGGCCAAAGTATCAGAGTTTCAGCTTCAGCATCAGTCCCTCCAAAGAATACTCAGGACTGATTTCCTTTAGGATTGACTGGTTGGATCTGCTTGCAGTCCAAGGGACTCTCAAGAGTCTTATCCAACACCACAGTTCAAAAGAATGTATTCTTCGGTGCTCAGCTTTCTTTACGGTCCAAATCTCACATCCATATATGACTACTGGAAAAACGATAGCTTTGACGAGACGGACTTTTGTTGGCAAAGTAACGTCTCTGCTTTTTAATAAGCTGTCAGTTTAACATGCCTTAAGCCTTGGAACTAGGTGAGATAACCCAGGGCAATTATGTAGAAAGAGAAAGGAACTCAAAACAAGCCCCAAGGAGGTTCAACATTTAGAGGGGAGGGAGGTTGTTTCACCTCTCTGGTCCTCATAGCTCTGATATGCAAAATGGGATGATCATCAAATCTACCTTCCAGGAGGATCACAAGGAGTGCTGGTCCCCTTTTCCTTTCCCTAGATGGGCACGCTGGTTTAAGGATTTGGGTTTGAGGGCCTGGCCCCACCTCTCACTCTCATGTGATTGGTGGCTGTGATATTTGTGTGTTCCAGATCAATTTTCTCTTTCCACATCCCTAACACTCCATGAGCACGCATGCCAGGAACACCTCACTCTGCAGCTGTTACCCTCCCTCCCTGGCTGCTCCTCCTCTGCCAAGCTCCACAGTTTGCTTGAAGTTCTCCATACACTCATCTAGACCCAGCCAACAGGGGACACACACTCCCTAGACTACCACATCCATCTGTCAACGTCTAAATATCAGCTAGTACCAATGACCATGAGGTCTCCAACTCCAGCTCTGCCCTTTCAAGACAACCTAAGGCCACCTGTTGAGCAACTCCACAAAAATCTTCAGTGGAAAACTAAAATTTAACACAGCCTCAAACCGCCCTTCCATCAAGCTTCCGCTGTCTTAGTGAAATATTTCACCATATGCCTAACTGCTCAAGCCAAAAATCAAGACAGTACTCTGATTCCACCTCATCATCCCCCACATTCAGCCTGTGATCAGTATATCCCATTAACTCTATTTCCAAAAGGAATCCTCAGTCCATCTAATCCCCTTTTATTACTGCCACTCTCCAAGTCTAAGCTTCATCTTCTCTTGCCTTTTGAAACTATTCTTCCACACAAGTGTAAATGGGGTTATTTCACTCTCCTAGTTACACTCTCCTAGTTACAGCACTTCGATGTATTCCATTGCTCTTAAAATAAAACCCAAACCCCTTACTAGTGTATGCACAGCCCTACATGCCTGGCCCCTGCTTCTCCCCAGCCTCGTCTGAGACCAGGCTCCCCTGGGTCCCACCTTGCTCCAGCCACACTAGTCTCCTTTCTCTTCCCACACCCTCAGGTCACTACTGCAGCACCATCTGCCTGCAACGGCTTGGTGTCTGGCCTTTCCCAGGCTGGCTCCTTCTTGACATTGAGTTTCACTCTCGTGACAGCGCTAGAGTAGGACGGTGAGACAGGTAATTGTAGAAGTACCACCAGGGGATTCCAGGTAGAGAGGGGAACTTAGGAAACTCTGGGAGACCACTGTAAGTGAATGATCACTCACGAAAGCTATCGAAACGTTGTGGAACGAAGCAGGCTTCCTTAACTATAAAGCCACTAATAAAAGCACGAGATTTGCCCCAGGCCATTAAGTGAAAACAAATGAGACCTGCCCCTTGCTCGTCAAGTCTGGCAAGGAGTAAAAGGGAAGGGTGACATTCCAAAGTAGGAGACCCTCATGATACTGAAACCTGAGACGATTTAACTTGTTTTAGTATATGCTCCCACTCTCCAAGCGCCATAGGAGTCCTAGTTTGATGTCATAGGGTCAAACTCTCCTGCTCAGTATGAAGGGGGAGCTGATGATTTAAGCCTGATATCTACTCAAAGAATGAGGAAGGAGACAGTCTTCTCCCCTCCCCCACTTTATAGTTAAACATGTAGCCCACTTAATTCTCAGGTCAGAGCCCCTCACTGGCCTGACTGTATCCCCCCACAAGCATCGTATATTAATGAACCTGCTTCCTGCCTATCACTTTGTTTCTCGCTGAATTCCTTCTGTGCTGAGCCACCAAGAACCTGACCCCCGGTAAGTCCAGACACCAGGTGAGCGATTCTAATTTAAAACCCCGGTGTTCAAGCCCCAGCCCTGAGGTGCACGGTTTCACTCTGTCAGATCTCGCCTGACCTCTCCTCCCAGGCCCCCTTGCATCAGCAGTCTTTTATCAACACCTGAGGTTTCCTTGTTTATTCATGTTTTACTTTGCCTGCCCCGCACACTTACACCTGGAGGGAAGCTCTATCGGAGCCCTCAGTCTTGTCCATTGCTACTTTGAGAACTGTCCTGGCACATGGCAGAGGGTTATTAGAGATGCATGAATAAATGAGTCGATGAGACCCATTTCACAGGCAAGCGTAGGAGTAATAACAATGGAGTGGTGTTAGCTAACATTCGTGAGTTCCTTCTATATAGTGGCTGAACCAAAATGTTTGTTCAGGTTTTTCTGACGGTACCAAAACACCTAAATAAACTTTTTAACCAACCCGATATCTTATCATTTAACCTTCATGACAGCTCTGTAACTATAAGCTTCTAATCTTGGCATTTTTGACAATTTGATGAGGTAGTTCTATGTTGTGAGGGGTTGCCCTGTACATTGTAAATACATATCAGTGTTCTTGGCATCTGCCCAATAGATGCCAGTAACAGCAACCACCAACCAGTTGTGACAACTAAAAATATTTCCAAACATTGCCAAACGTACCCTAGGGGCAAAATCATCCCGGGTTAAAACTGCTTTAAGATATTGTATATCTAAAGTACTGATATAAAATTCCCATGCTACAGTTGGAAAAACTGTGGCACAGAGATTAAGTAAATTGCTCAAGAGCATACAGACAGCTAAAATGTATACAAGGACCAGGGCCAAGGAACTAAAAACAGGCTGGGGCCCAGGACCTGAGAACCAGAGAGTTTGACCGGGAGCCAGTGGTCAGGATAGTCAGGCTGCAGGACCGAACATCAAAAATTAAGATCCGGACTTCCCTGGTGAAAGTGAAGTCACTCAGTCGTGTCTGACTTTGCTCCTCCATCCATGGGATTTTCCAGGCAAGAGTACTGAGCCAGTGGTTAACAACCTGCCTGCCCATACAGGGAACACAGGTTCAGTCCCTGGTCTGGGAAGATCCCACAAGCCACAGAGCAATCCTGTGAGCCACCACCTCTGAAGCCCACTTGCCTGAAAGCCTGTGCTCCACAACAAGAGAGGCCACCACAGAGAGAAGCCCATGCACCACACCTAGAGAGTAGCCCCACCTAACACTGCTACAAGCGGCCTGCTCGCAGCAACAAAGACCCAGGGCAACCATCAATAACTAAAAATTTTAAATTATAAAAAAAAGAATCAAAGTCTGTTTCAGATTGAAAACCACATCCAGAAATGGGGAGAAGAGTGGGTATTAGGGGTGTTACTGAAGAGATGGAATCATTCCATCCATCACTCACCCATTCACAGAGCCTCCAGCAGTGAGGGGACCTCTCTTCAATGCCAGGGTGTCAGTACTGGACCAAGGGCAGCCCTTTCCCAAAGGCCTGGAGTGAGCTGCGGACAGAAAGCCAAAACTGAGTGCCAGCGATAGAAACTAATTATAAAGCACAATTATAGCTAACATTAGTGGTGGGATTACTATGTGCCAACATTTTACTTGCACCATAGTATTTAATCCTCCCAATCCTGACGTTATCCCCAGTTGACAGATCAGTAAATGGGGGCAGCAAGATATTAAACTATTTGTCCAAGATCAAAGATCTAGATGAGTGATGAAGTTCAAAGCCAAGTTTTCCAGACTCCAGAATCTATGGTCTCTACCTTTTAGAATGTTGTGGAGATGAGCACAGAGTAGAATGGAGACCATCACCAAGTTCAACAGGCAGAGGGGTAGTGATTACTTCTCTTCTCCCCTTCCTTCTTCCTTCTCTTCCTCTTCTTCCCCTCTTTCTCTTATTATCATTGTTCATAATAAAATCCACCACTTGGCAAGGGGCAAACCTGGATTAGAAGACAAAGAAAAAGGCAAATGACTCAAGAAGAGAATGACAGTTCTCATCAAATCCATGACCTATGTGATCTGGAGCAAATCACTTGGCTTTCCCATGGCTTGTTTCCTTCATCTTCTAGTGAGGAGATTTTGCAAGTCTGCAAGATGTAGGTCTTGTATGTGTGCATGCTCAGTCACCTGAGTCATGTCCCGCTCTTTGCAACCCCACATACTGTAGCCCACCAGGCTCCTCTGTCTGTGAGATTTCACAGGCAAGAATACTGGAGTGGCTTGCCATTTCCTTCTCCAGGGGATCTTCCCTACCCAGGGACTGAACCTGTGTCTCCTGCGTCTCCTGCATTGCAGGTGGATTCTTTACCACTGAGCCATCACAGATAATTTGTATAAAAGTTCTTTTAAGTTGTGGTGTGCTCAGCAAAGATGAACTCTTACTTCTGGGGATTCAACTGTATCATGGTTGTGCAAAACGATGTTCTCAGATGCTTCTTTTCCTTAGCTGGGTGAGGTGGTCACACTATGAAGCTTGCCTCATGACTATTTTGGAGGCAGCATTTGGGGTAGTTACAAAATCCAGAGGAGTGATGGAAACATCTTTCAAAATATGGCCTGCAAGTCCTCTTCCTGCAGGTGACAAGCTACTAGAGCCATCTGCCCAACTTCTCACGTGTCTCTCTTAAGTCACTTCCAGCTATGCATTCCTAGGAGCACTGTACCCACCTATTCACTCTCTTCCTACCCCAGCCCAGTCTCCATGCGCTCCAGATGGCCCCGTCTACAACATGAGCATGCTCTCTCTGCCTAAAACCTTCCAGTGGATCCCTGGCATCAACGCTCTGCCTCATCAGTTGAGTTCAGTTCAGTTCAGTTCAGTCACTCAGTCATGTTCGACTCTTTCCGGCCCCATGAATCGCAGCACGCCAGGCCTCCCTGTCCATCACCATCTCCCGGAGTTCACTCAGACTCACATCCATTGAGTCTGTGATGCCATCCAGCCATCTCATCCTCTGTCGTCCCCTTCTCCTCCTGCCCCCAATCCCTCCCAGCCTCAGAGTCTTTTCCAATGAGTCAGCTCTTCGCATGAGGTGGCCAAATGCCCCCTCAATTTCATCTCTCACTCACTCTTCATATGGACATGCATGGGAGCACATTAGTGCCCTGTATGGTGAAAGGATCAAATTTGGGTCCCTCCACACCTACTTTGAGAGCTCCTGGAGGCCAGGGGCCTTCTTTATTTCATTTCCATGTTCTCCCTACACTGTATAGGGTGTGGTCCAGGGGAATACAAAAGAAATGCAGATTAGGAGTTTTTGCAAGTATGACTCTTAGTCCACAAACCTGTCTGCACAGTGACATCAATTTATCTTTTAAATAAGTAAAGTTAGTTTTTATTTGTGTATCCATTCCACCAGGAGAAAGAAATGACAACTTAGTTAGTGAGGTCCACATCCTCATCTCTGGAGCTGTATCTACACTGAGGAAAGGAATGATGCTTGGTACAAGATATCATGGGAGGGGAAGTCTGGTCCTTACACATCTCCCACTACCCAGGCTGGCATCCTCTGATAGGTCTACATTCCCAACTGATTTCTAGCATCAGAAACCTTCACTGCTCTCCTCATCTTGACCAGGAACCTCACAGGGCCTGGTCAACTTTCCCAACTATCTTATGCACTCTAAGGATATAGAAATCTTGGAGAAGCTGCCTACAGGCTATCCTGTCTCCTTGCTATTCCCTATACCACACTTGGGTGAGTGGGAGCTCTATAAAGCTATTTCAGATCCATTTCCCTAGATAACATTTTAAAGCCATTTCTAATCTCTCATTGCCACCCCGTGTAGTGTGGGCAAGTGGGAACACTGTGGCAGATATGCAGTGTCCAGCCCTCCCCCAAGAGGTGAGACTCAGTTTTCCTCTGCCAGTGACTCCCTACCTGTTCTGGGGTCTGTCACCTCTATACCCCTATGGGTCACACGTGGGCTGTGAGGTGTGGTGGACCTAGGGCAGATCCCCTTCTCAGGGACACACTGACATCACGGTTCTCTTGTTTCCCCTCCAATCCTTCCACCCCAAGCAGAAGAACCCTTCTCCTCTGGGAACAAGAAAAATTTCTGAACAGTCACATAATTTCCCCAAACTATTGTTTGTGACACAGGATGAAAAATTTTTCTCTAAAGGGCCAGATAGTAAATGTTTCAGCTCTGTGGGTCATGGCTAGTTGATTCTGTGATCATGGCATGAAAGCAGCCACAGAAAACACAGACTGAGTGAGCCTGAGTGAGTGTGTTACCAACCTTTACTCATAAAGTCAGGTGAAGGCCGGATGTGGCAAGCGGAGGTGGATCAGAACAGCTGACCCGGGTCTACGATGTAAATACAGTCCTAGTCATTGAATATTTGGGTTTTGAAAGCTTAAAAGACACGTTTTCATGAAACAAAGACCCCAAACATGGACCTTTTTTTCCTCCCACTCTGAGCTGTAACTCTTCTCCCCTTTGGCAGGTAACAGGAAAGGCCCCAGTTTAGAAGGCCCCAGTTCAGAAGCCCTAGAAGGTGTTTAGGCAAACAGGGAAGGTTGTCATGATAACTTGGGGAGGGGCATAGTTATGAGTAGCTTTTGGTGAACAGAGGGCAGGGTAACTGAACTTCCAACCACGTATATGAGACAGTTCCTCGAAGCAAAAACTTGACCCTGCCCTAATGCCGGTAGTGCCCCAGTGGGAAATACTGTCCTAGCTGCTGCTGGCATAGGAGGAGACTCAGAAGATAACAGGCAGCGAGAGTGGAAACACAGTGGCCACACAGCAAAGCAGGGTCTCAGGGCAGCATAAGCCTTGGGTGGCTTGGTTGTGTCCTCCCATCGCAAGGCCTCCAGGCAGCTGTACAGTGACTTGCAATCTTTCTTGTCTTGAATCCCCAGCAGTTGTCTTGGCCTCAGTCACCCATCAGTGCTTAGCATCCCAGGGCTTCCAAGACATTTTCTCAGGATAATGGAGATTGTCCCCCTTGACCCTCCGACTGACTGTGCCAAGTACAGCCCAGACCCAGTTGCCCCTTGCTCTGTGATCCTCTGTCACCCCTCTCAGCTAAGGGCACTTTTTCCCATGATGGTGCAGGAAGTTCATGTCAAAATCCATTAGCTGTGTAAGCAGCAGTGAGAAAACAAATCTCTAGTTCCAACTGTTGTTTTGCTGGGGATTTATTCCGACTAGAGCATGATCTCATAATAAAACTCTGCTGTGTCCCCCACCCAAGTGAA
Organism: Ovis canadensis; assembly: GCF_042477335.2. Classification (NCBI taxonomy): domain Eukaryota; kingdom Metazoa; phylum Chordata; class Mammalia; order Artiodactyla; family Bovidae; genus Ovis; species Ovis canadensis. Next base: position 18,709,845 of record NC_091251.1, read on the forward strand.
GTTGTCCAATGGAACCAAGAAGGCAATACAAAACCCAGGGAGCTCACCAGGCCCATCCCCTGCATTTGGGTCACGTGTTCACCTGTCACAGCAGAAACTCCACAGTCACCATCTATCTTGATGGAACCTTTCTTGCATGTGATGGTCCCACAGGTAAGGCAATGAGACAGGCCTTTCCCAAGACTGTCTCCAGGTCAGGGTCTGTGCTGAGCCCCAGTACAGTGGGGGATAAGAACTTGTTTCTGACTTGCTCCCTGGCTGATGCAAGAGGCCAACAGGTAAACAGTCACTCCTAGTGTGAAAAATGACATAGAAGTGAGAAAAAGAAAGTTCTGTAGATGTGGCCAGAAGCAAGAAAGTTAGCCCAGCCTGGGTAGAGGTGCTAGACCCCAGAAGAGGTGGGGACGCAATAAGTACGTGTGTTAGTCACTCAGTCGTGTCCAATTCTTCGTGATCCCATGGATTGTAGCCCGCCAGGCTCCTCAGTCCATGCAATTCTCCAGGCAAGAATACTGGAGTTGGTTACCATTCCCTTCTACAAGGGAGTCAGTGGTACAAGGAAATTGAGTCTCACTTCTCAGAGGGCTGGACACTGCATGCCCTACGGTGTTCTCACTTGCCCAGCACTACATAGGGTGGCAATGAGAGATTAGGAATGGTTTCCAAATGTTATCTAAAAGCTTTCTAAAAGAGCAACTTTTTATTCTTGTTAAATAAAAATAATGTTTGATCATGGTTACAGTATTAAACAGTAGAAAAGGATTTATAATAAAATCAACCATCAAAAAACAAAATAAAAAAGCAACCATCAAAGGAAGTAATGCTTGAGTTGAATTTTTAATATTAAATAAAAGTTAAAGGACTAGTGGGTCTTCTAGGAAGAGGGTGCAGTATGGACGAAGGCAGGAAGGCAAGGAGGAGGGCAGTGTTGTGGGTCAGGTTGATGGGCTGTTGTTGTTGGACTGGATGATGTGAAGAAGCAGGTGGAGGTGAGGCTGGAGGGCAGAGGGGCAGATGGCACAGGTATTTCAAGCTGTCTTTACAGAGTGCATCTTGTGAATGATGGAGGACCATGGAAAGCTTTCAGTTCAGTTCAGTCACTCAGTTGTGTCCGACTCTTTGAAATCCCATGAATCGCAGCACGCCAGGCCTCCCTGTCCATCACCATCTCCTGGAGTTCACTCAGACTCACGTCCATCGAGTCCATGATGCCATCCAGCCATCTCATCCTCTGTCGTCCCTTCTCCTCCTGCCCCCAATCCCTCCCAGCTTCAGAGTCTTTTCCAATGAGTCAACTCTTCACATGAGGTGGCCAGAGTACTGGAGTTTCAGCTTTAGCATCATTCCTTCCAAAGAAATCCCAGGGCTGATCTCCTTCAGAATGGACTGGGTGGATCTCCTTGCAGTCCAAGGGACTCTCAAGAGTCTTCTCCAACATCACAGGTCAAAAGCATCAATTCTTCAGTGCTCAGCCTTCTTCACAGTCCAACTCTCACATCCATACATGACCACAGGAAAAAACATAGCCTTGACTAGCTTTAGGACAGGGTTTCTCAACTGGGGATGATCTTGTGTCCTACACCCTCTTTCCTGGGGACACTTGACAACACCTGAAGAAATGTTTGGCTGTCACAGCTGGGAAGTGGGAGGGTGCAGTCCTGCTGGCAGTTAGTGGACAGAGGCCAGGAATGTTGCCAAACTTCTTACAATGTAAAGGACAGCACCGCATAGTGAAGAATTTTCCAAAATGTTAATAGTGCTGAGCTTAAGAAATCTGATTTAGGGCAGTGAGTCAACCAATCAGACCAACTGATCTCAGTGGTCCCTCTGAATACAACTGAAAACCCATCAGCTCCCATGGAGAAGGACGATCGTACCAAACCAGTTTATTAGAAATGTTTTCATTTCCATCGCTGCCAGTTCTTGGAACAGTGCCAAGGCGGGTGTCTCAGGACCTAGGTTTAAGGCTTAGCTCTGCTTGCTCACCTGGTGTAGGATATTTACCAGCTCAGAGAGCACAGAATCCTGTGTGTGGGTGAGGATGAGGACCCCTTTCCCACAGAGGCTCCTGAACAGTATGGTTGTGAAGATAGAAGCACCTGGCCAGGCTCATTTCCCCCTTTGCTTTAGAAACCAAGAGTCTCAATATCCAGTTGAGAAATTGAGTTTAATAACTGAAGGGCCCTGTGTCTTGAGCATCTGCGCATTCATTTTCTCCTTACCCTGGAACTCTCTGGCTCAGGATTTGGTCAACATAATTTATGTCTACCAGCTGGTGATGTTTTAAAATGAACTTTACCAAGGTGTGGTTTACCCAAGATAAAACACACCCGTGTGAAGTATACAGGTGGATGGCTTTTGACAAATGTATATGCCTGTATAGCCATCACCATAACCAAGATATAAAGCATCTCCATTCCCCCAGAAAGTTTCCGCGTGCCGTTTGCAGTCTGTCGCTCTCTTCCCCAGCCCCAGGCAGGCTGATGCGCTCTGTGTCCGCTGGGATGATTCTGCCTTATGGAGTCATGCACTGCGTGCTTCTTTGTGTCTGACTTCTTTCAGCCCGGTGTTCTGAGATTCATCCCCGCTGTTGTGTGTATCAGTAGTTTGTTCCTTTTTATGTCTGAGTGGTGCTTCACTGCATGGATGGACCACAGTTCCTTTATCCAATCACCTGTTGATGAACATTTGAATTGTTTGCATTTTTTGGAGTTGTTATAAATAAAGCCACTATGGACATTTATGTATCATTTAGAGTATTTCAATATTATTCCATGACACCTAGAATCACAACTCTGTTTTTCATTGGAGTATAGTTGCTTTGGTGGTGGCATCACTGATACAATGGATGTGAACTCGGGCAGACTTCGGGAGATGGTGAAAGGACAGAGAGGCCTGGAGTGCTGTAGTCTATGGGATCGCAGAGAGTCATACACGACTGGGTGACTGAACAAGAACAAATAATTGCTTTACAACATTACATTAGTTTTTACTGTATAGAAAAGTGAATCAGATACATGTTTACATATATCCCATTTTTTTGGATGTCTTTCCCATTTAGGTTATCACAGAGCATTGAGTTCCCTGTGCTATCCAGTAAGTTCTAACTAGTGATCTATTTTGTGCATAGTATCAGTGGTGTATATATGTCAATCCCAGTCTCCCAGTTTATCCCACCTTCTCTTCCCCCCTTGGTATCCATACATTTGTTCTCTGCATGTGAAATCTAGAAAAATAGTATAGACAATCTTATTTGCAAACCAGAAACAGAGATAACGACTCAAATGTCAATGCCCTTCTATGCCCTCCAAAGTCCCCTCTGTGATCTGGATCAACTCTGCCCGCCTGTCTGACCTCATTTCCTCCACTCTCCGACTCCCTCTTCCTTACTCCCCACTTTCCATCCATACTATCTTCATCTAGATCCTCAAATAAGCCGGAATTGCCGAAGAGACACCAGTACCCTCACCATAATCCTGCTGGCTCCAAACCAGCTGGGTGTAACTGGCTGCCTGCCTAGGATGTGCATTAACCTTCTGGAATCATTAAATCAAACTGATACTTGAATCCTAATCTCCAGTGAAGCATTTTATTTATTTTAATCCCCTAAGCACTTCAGCTCAACTTTTCCTCTGGGCCTGACATTCTGGGAGAGCTCAGAGAGCCCACTCTGATCCTTTCTGACTGAAATCCCCAGAGGCCAAGAGGTGGGGGTGTTTCTGATGACTTGCTCAGCTGTGTGACAAGTCATTTTTTTTAACCCCATAGTGATTGCCCCTGGCATTGACAGTAGGTGGAAAAATTAAGTTCTCAGGTTAAGCTTAGATTAAAGACTTAATAAACTTTCTTGAGCAGCAATGGCATCTTAGTTAGGAATTTCACATGTTGTCAAATTTAATCCTCAAAATAACCCTGTGAGACAGAGATGTCTTCTTCTCTGGAGGGAAAACAGAGTATCTGCAAGATATAGTGTGCTGGGCCAGGAATTTCTATATGACAGTCTGCGTTTGTTTTTCATTTTGAAATGTTTATCTTAGCAAATCCCAAATGTGCCTTCTGGTTTGCAAGAATGAAACTAGATTCTTTGGATCAACCATGAAAACAATAAAAATTACCACACTAATGTCTAAAAAATACGCTAAAAATTTTGAAGCACTGAGGACTCAAGGCAATGAGATTGTCTTTTCTTGCAGGCTAGTTGTAATGAGATAGCAGAATTGTCGAGCAGCAGAATCACTTCTTCCTTGAGAGTGTTTGTCATTTCCATTTGGGATGCCATAAAGGGGTGGTAGAAGGACAAGGGGGTCAGAACCAATGACCGAACTGGGAGTGCCTAGAGGACATCCTCCTCACACTGAAGTGAGTCCCTGAAGCCTTCTACTTTCAGATAAGAGAAACTAGATCTAAACTCACACTCCCCCACCAAGCTGAAATTCAGAGAATATGATTTTGGCACTCAACAAAACAGAATGGAAAGAAATGAAAGGAGGAAATGACCCTGAAACATTGTGTCTGTAGACCTCCATCTTACGGATATACACTCCGGAAAGGAATAGGCTGGGTGGGCTCAGGAACCTCAAGCTGTGAACTTGGCATGAGGTGATCCTGACTGGTAGGCCCTCAGGCACTTTTGGAAAAAGGAAAGGGATGTCTCCTGGGTCACTTGGAACCCCCTACAAATAATTGCTCATGAGCAATGAACAACATCCCATCAAACATAAGCAGGCATAGAAAGAAACAAGATTTGTGAATTAGAAGCAAGAGACAGTGGAAATGAATCTGCACAGACTTTAAATTTTAAAACAGCTGTGTTTACCAATTTTAAAGAAATAAATGATAAACCCAAAAATAATTACAGGGAGGGACTTCCTTGGTGGCCCAATGGTTAAGACTTCACCTTCCAAGGCAGGCAGTGCCCGTTCAATCCCTGGTCTTGGAGCTAAGATCCTACATGCCTTGTGGCCAAAACCCCAAAACATGTAACAGAAGCAATATTGTAACAAATCCAATAAAGACTTTAAAAATGGTCCACGTCAAAAATCTTAAAAAAATAACTTCAGGGAGAAGGAAGCAGTAAAAAAAAAATGATACAGCAGATGTGAAAACAAATACAAATATAACTTCTACAAGTTAAAAAATACAGCAATGAGAAATTAATACTCATGGGGCATTTTGGCAACAAATTGGATACAGCAGAAGAGAAAATGAGAGAATAAATTATGTGGGATGCAGCTTGGAGAAGGAAAAATGAATAATGCGTAAGAGAGAATAATAAGAAAAGAAAACTACATGAAGAAGTTCACACCTGTGTTCAGAGGTCCAGAAGAAGAGAAGAGAGGCAATATGTCAAGAGAGAATCAGTAAGAAGTTTACAAAACTGATCAAAACAATCGCCAGTGTACAGATGAGAGCGGCCTAGATAATTCCAAGCAAAATATATAAAATATATATTAAAATACACTACAAAGTAAATCTAGGCATTGTTGTGAACTTTCCAAAAAGCAGAGTCAAAGAGAAAGATCTTAAAGGAGCAGAGAAAAAAGACATGATTTTTAAAGGCTCAGTGGATACATTTACATCTGACTTCTCAACAGCAAAACGGAAACCCCAAACCCCGTGAAATATTACTTTCAGTGCGCTGAAGAAAAAAAAAAAGAAGCACTGTCAGTCTAGAATTTTAGGTTCCATAAAAATAAAATAGTTTTTAAAGAGAGAGAGAGAACTGGTCACCAGCAGAACCTCACTGAAGGAAATTCTAAAGGATTCACTACTTCAGGCACAAGGTGACCCCCGAAGGAAAGTCTGAGGCACAAGAAGGATATGAGAACAAGGAAGGTGCTGTAAGTATGGGCAAATGGAAATCAGCAACAATTATATAAACTAGTTGCAATAATGCCTAAGGGCATTAACATTTAAAAGCTGGAATTAAAATATCAAATGATTCACTACAATAGCATTTCCCTTAGCAGACAGATGAGTGGAGTTAATACTAAGGTTTTAATATTTTCTAAGGACAGAGTAAAGGTTTTGATTAACTTCTACTTTGATAAGTAAATTATATATGATATAATTTTCAAGTAAATACTAAAGATTAAAAACACAGTATGTTGCTTGCAGACTTGTAAAGTGATCCAAAAATAAATGCCAAAAGAAAAATAACAGGAGGGAAGTAGAAATTCCAAAGTAAAATGGCATAAAACATCCAAGGAACTGCCTTTTGGACTCTCAGTTCAGTTCAGCCACTCAGTCGTGTCCGACTCTGAGACTCCATGGACCTCAGCATGCCAGGCTTCTCTGTCCATCACCAACTCACGGAGCCTGCTCAGAGTCATGTCCATTGAGTCAGTCAGTGATGCCATCCAACCATCTCATCCTCTTAGGGCTTCCCTGCTGGTTCAGCTGGTAAAGAATCCACCTGCGATGCAGGAGATCTGGGTTCGACCCCTGGGTTGGGAAGAGCCCCTGGAGAAGGAAACATCTACCCACTTCAGTATTCTGGCCTGGAGAATTCCGTGGACTGTATAGTCTATGGGGTTGCAAAGAGTCAGACACAACTGAGCGACTTTCACTTTCACTATTTTGGACTCTAAGAGAAATTAATTGCAAGAAGCATCATTATGTTATGTACAGTTAATAAAGAAAAGTATTATCCATCAAAACTACTTTCCATGATACAGTAAGTCCCCTACATACAAATCTTCAAGTTGTGAACTTTCAAAGATGAGAACGTACGTTGACATGTCCAATCACATGTTAGTTCCTGTGTGTCTGGCGTATACTGTCCGGTGTGCGCGTCCTCTACAAGTGGTTGTGTTTTTGTACTTTACAAAAGGAGATCATTGCTGTTGTTCAGTTGCCAAGTTGTGTTGGACTCTGCAACCCTGTGGACTGCAGCATGCCAGGCTTCCCTGTTTCTGGCCATCTCCCGGAGTTTGTCCAAGTTCATGTCTGTTGAATTGGTGATGCCATCCAACAATCTCATCCTGTCTCACCCTCCTCTTTTACCTTCAATCTTTCCCAGAATCAAGGTCTTTTCCAATCAGTCAACTGTTGGCATCAGGTGAAGTAAATAAATAGGTGAAGATATTTCTAAAGCTCCTTCACATGCAGAATCTATTTCTTCTAAATCTTCCTTTTCTCTTTTTGAGTCAGAGTTTAAGATGTCTGTGCTTTTCCACACAACTTCAAACTCTGTGTCATTAAGAGCTTGGGTGATAAAAGAGGGCTCCACTGTTGTCTCAGGGATTTCCTTCCAAGCTGCTGGCATCCACTCTAAAGATGGGACTGCACATGCTCAGGCAATGGCAACTATATCACAGCAGTTACTTGGCCAACAGTGAATGCATTCCAACCTCAGAGACGTCAAGTTAAAACCAATGAAATATATATCATTAATTACATTAAATGTTAATTGACTAAATACTTGAGCCAAAAGACTAAAGCTGTTAATTTAAACACATCTATTTTTATTTTTTATTTTTTTTTTTTCCATCACAGCCCTTTAATGGCCGGGCTCAGTGCAGGACACTGCGGAAGGCAGCCATGTGGCGCCGCACGCTGTCTGTGATCTGCTCGGCCGACCGGCCCCTGCTGTAGTAGTCGGTGAAGAGGCCGTCGGGGCTGAGCAGGTAGATGGCGATGGAGTGGTCCACGATGTAGTCCTGGTCTTCGTCCTTGGGGCCGGCGCTGTAGTACACGCGGTAGCTGCGGCTCACCTGGGCGATCTGCTCGGTGGAGCCAGTCAGGCCCAGCAGCCTCGGGTGGAAGTCCTGCACGTAGCGGGCCATGGCGGCCACGGTGTCCCGCTCGGGGTCCACGGTGATGAAGAGGGGCTGCACCGGGGGCAGGCCGGGCTCCGCCTCCAGCTGCCGCACCACCTGCACCAACTTCTCCAGCTCGTCGGGGCAGATGTCAGGGCAGTGAGTGAAGCCGAAGTACAGCAGCACCCACTGGCCCCGGAAGTCAGCTTTGCAGCGCACTTGGCCCCGGTGGTCCAGCAGGCTGAAGTCGCCCTGGCCCACAGCAGCCTGCCGCAGGGCCTCTGTCCGCTGCTGCCGCCGCCACTGCTCCTTCTCGGCCCTCATGGCCAGCCAGGCCCCACCCACTCCAGCCCCAATCAAGGCTGTGACAAGCAACCTGGTTCGCAGGCCAGGACCCTGGGGCTGGTCCTGCCTGCCTGTCTCTGCAGGGCCTGGCGTTGAGAAGGGCTGGTATCTCACATGCTGGGCCTTGCCTCCTGGGGTCCCAGGGAGGGCCAGAGGCTTGAGCTGAAAGAGCCTGTGCCAAGCTTTGGGTGCCCGAGTCAGCAGCAGCATGGACCCATCTATTTTTAAATACCAGCAAAATCTATCAATATACTATTCATAAGCGATACAGTCACTTCTCATTATTTGTGGTAGTTGCAATATATAGTAAAACCATGAACGCTAAACTGTGAATGCTGAACCACTGCTCCTAGAGGAAACACACTCGCACGTAGATTATAGTCTTAAATCCTAAAAACTCATCCTGAAAGACTCTATTTCCATTTACAAAAGAGAAAATAAGTTTCAGAAATTATTTCCTGGAGCCTATCCCACAAATAGGTACCAGAGATGAGATTCAAACTGTCCAGCTGGCCCGAGAGCTAGAGTTGCTTACTGTTCCCTACTGCTTCCCTACCATCCCCATCTCTGGCCAGCTCTTTGTGAATCTGAAACAAGAAGGCAGAGCGCATTGCCTTGCTCAACCTTAGTGGGGAACATGCACATCAAGTGATTCAACTTTTTTACTGCTCTACACCTGTCCATAAAGAAGCACGGAAGTGCCATGAATGTTTTCCAAAAGCTATTGGATTCCCCGATGGCTCAGATGGTAAAGAATCTGCCTACAATGTGGGAGACCTAGGTTTAATCCCTGGGTTGGGAAGATCCCCTGGAGAAGGGAATGGCTCTCCACCAGTATTCTTTCCTGGAGAAATCCACAGACAGAGGAGCTTGACGAGCTACAGTCCATGGGGTCACAAAGAGTCGGACACGACTGAACAACTAACGCTTTCTCTTTTCACTTTCACACGTGTCCATAAATGACCAGGAAAGTGCCATGAATGTTTTCCAAAAGCTATTTGTGCCAGCCCTTACAATCTGTGATTAGCCAAAGCTCAGGGGCAGGGGAAATAGCAAAAAGTAAGCAGGGAAGGAGAAAGCGAAAAGGAGGCAATGGGGAACCCTCTCTCATGTCTGAATGAGTCCTTTTACAAGGGTTCTGGATTCTCTTGTGGGAGGTACCCTGGACCTATTAGCAAAGAGGTGATGCCTCTGTCTGATATTGCCAGCTATGGAGACATGATGCCTCTGGCTGCCTGTGACATCTTGTCTAGGGATGAAGCTGGGTTGCAGCAAATAGAGGAACAAGGAGGCAAAAGCCTTGTTTTTCACTTAGGGATCCAGCTGTGGGTGGAGAGAGTCCATGCTTGGCTTTCCTCATCATGTGCAGAATATACTTTATCAAATTTGACCCCAGCAATCAGACCTTTAAAGTGAATATTTTTATTCCCACTGTAAAGATGAGAAAATAGGTCACCCAGTTGGTAATTGGTGGGGATGGGATTCAAATTGAGTTTTGACACCAAATTATGTATAGGGGTCTTAACTGCTTTCCAGGTTTGTTTTCACTTTTTAACTTCTTTCAGGGTTTTGTTTTGTTTTTTGTTTTTTTTAATACTTTTTAACTTCCTTTAGAGTCTACTGCACTGAGGGCAGGACATGTGTTTACGCTGATAATCCCTGCATTTTAAGCCTCAGCTGAAGTTCCTAGGACATAGCAAGTCTTTAGTGATCATTTGTGGATGGATGGATGGATGGACAGAGGGAGGGATGAAGGGATTGGTGGATGAATGAATGGATGGATTTGAGGAAGGCGTTCTAGAGGAGACAGTATTTAAAGTATAGAATAATATTTGAGAGGGAGCGAGAGTAAGGAAGGGCATATCAGAGAGAAGAAATAGCTGTGTAAAGGCCTGGAAGCATTTCTGAAAGAGCAGGAAGACCTGAGCATAGGATGCTGTGGGAATCAGGGACTAGATTATGGAAGAACTTTGGATATCACATTCTGAGTTTGGCTCTTACGTTATAGGCGCAGACTATCAGAGTCTGTAAGCTGGGCAGGATGGGTACTCTATCCACTGGGAAAGATGAATTAGAAGGGGAAAAGAATAGAGCAGGAGAAACCAGTAAGAAAGTCATTGAAATAATCAGATGACAATTTTTTTCCCAAAAGAGAAGATGTAGAGCTTGCTGACCAATTGCATGACTGGGGGCAGTAAAAGGCAGGTGTCTAGCAGGGCTCTGGCTTGGGTAGATGGCGGTGAAGTCATTAACTGAGACAGGGGACTCAGAATTGAGATCAATTCTTTTGAAGGTGACAGCTAACAAACGTTGAGTGCTGATTACCTGCTGGGCATTTTTCATACAGTACCTTATTCAGTTATGAGAACTTACTATCATTTATTATCACTTTATAGGAAATAAAACTGAGGATCAAAGCAGGTTGGTAACTAGTGTCCAGCCTTCATTCTCTACTGATAAAAACCTTTTATCTTTGATGGAGGAATATTTTTTAACTTACATTTTAATTATACAGGTAATACAAGAATATAATCTCATAAAACATAATTTCACATTATTTATAAGGTCTCTTTCAATTGATCTTACACACCTTCCCCAATCATCAGAGAAAATGGACTTCAGCAGTTTGGTGTACATCATTTCAGAACCCTTTGCTAAGCCATTGCTGTGTGTACCCATGGAAAAGAGAGACTTCTATATGCACTTTCATATGGTATATATGTATTTGCCTATTCGAACAATATTTACTGAATATTTACAATATACAAGGCATTAGCAAACTTTCTTTAAGGGGCCTGATAGTAAACATTTTAAACTTTGCTGACCTCATTTGATCTCTAGGACATAGCCTTCTTTGTTTTCCATATAATCCTACAAATATATAAAAATCACTTTTAGGTCAGGGGGTGGGGCCAGGTTTAGCCTGTGGGTCTTATTTTGTTGGCCCTGTTCTAGGAGTTGGCAGTGCATCACCGAACAAAATAGACAAGAGTCCCTTTTTCTCAATACCGTATCCCTGAAACATTTTCATCTTCTTTCCTGCAGTTCCCAATCTTTTTCAAGGCTGCATGGCATTTCTCTTTGAATTCTAATTTTATTTTTTAATGTATTATTTTAACTAATTTTTATTGGAGTATAGCTGCTTTACAATATTGTTACTTTCTGCCATACAGCAAAGTGATTCAGCTACGTGTTTACATATATCCTCTCTTTTCTGGATCTCCTTCCCATTTAGGTCACTAGGGAGCACTGAGTAAATTTCCCTGTGCTATACAGTGTGTTTCCATTAGTTATCTAATTTATACATAGTCTCAATAGTGGGACTGTACCATTTGCAGAGACATGGGTGGACCTAAAGACTGTCATAGAGTCTTTTCTCACAAAGAGGAAAACAAGTATTGCATACGAATACATATTTGTAGAATCTAGAAAAAAGGCATAGGTGATCATATTTGCAAAGCAGAAATGACACAGGGGCAGAAAACAAAGGTATGGATACCAAGGGGGAGAGATGAGGGGTTGGGGTAAATTGGGAGATTGGGATTGATATATACATACTATTTATACTATGTAATTAATTTTCAAGTCTAGCTTTCTGACCCCTCCTAATATCAGCTGCTTGAGGACAAGAACCATGATAAAGCCCTCTTGGTGCTTCAGATACTCAGCATAGGGCTTGATACAAAATGACTGTCCAAAGAATATGACTTGGTTTGTTCTACCTATAAAGGGAAGGTGCCTTGAAAATTTTCAGTGCCTGCAAGTGTGTTAGTCGCTCATTCGTGTTCAACTCTTGCCGACCCCGTGGTGATAGTCGATACAAAAATGATTGCCCAAAGAATATGACTTGGTTTGTGCTACCTATACAGGGCAGCTGGCCTGAAAATTTTCAGTGCCTACAAGTCTGTTAGCCACTCAGTCGTGTCCGACTCTTGGTGACCCCCTTGGACTGTAGCCCATGATTATTCTCCAGGCAAGAATACTGGAGGGAGTAGTCTTTCACTTCTGCAGGGGATCTTCCCAACCCAAAGACAGGCTCTGGGTCTGCCACATTGCAGGCAGATTCTTTACTGTCTGAACCACGAGGGAAGCCCTACAAAAATACCCCTAACTGCTTTTCCCCTCCTCTGAGAAGCAGAGCCACATTCTTACAAGTTGAAAAGTACAGAGATGGGTGACTATGGGGTCCGCCCTGGTAAACACTGTCATTCTCTGTGTGGTCCACATGTATCCTCATCTCATGCCCCCCAAATGTCCTACAACTCATGCCATGAAAATTCATAAGGCCCTTCAGAATCATTGGTGAAGATTTTGGGACGTTCTGAACAAGTGGTCATAACCCCCTTGCTTACAAACCAGGGGACCTTTAAACATTTCTTCCCACTCTCTGAGTGACAAATAACCTAAAAAAAAAAAAAAGAAAGAAAAAGCAGAAATAAGTCAGCCCTGTGGCCTTTCTGGGCCAGGATATAGTCTTCATGCAACTTCTTTAAAAAGTCAGGCCACTGACTTGGTGGTTTTTCATTCTTCATTTTATGAGCATTTTCATTCATTTGTTTATTAATCCAAGCAACATCTCATCCTTTTAATTTCTACTGTGGATATGTGTGTTTTAAAGTATAAAATATGTTAGTACGTATTTTATATAGACCTACAATGTGCAAGGTAAAAAACATACTAAAGGAAATGTTCATTTTCTGTTCCTTTTTTTTTTTAATTGATACTGCCGTGTGATCAAAAATGTGCAAGGTAAAAAACATACTAAAGGAAATGTTCATTTTCTGTTCCTTTTTTTTTAATTGATACTGCCATGTGATCAAAAATATTCAGATAGCACTGGGGGAATACAGGGAACTCTAGGAATCTGGTCAGCTTTCCTAGAACCTCCCACACACCTTTGTGCATTTTCCCACTGAAGTATTTAAAATGTCTTACAATGATCTGTACAGGATCGTGATAAAGAAATCTAGTTCTTGGGCCTGGAGGACTTGGGTTTACTATCTCAGTGACCAGAGTCCCTAGCCTTTTGAGTCCCTGTTATGGGAATGCCACAACCCCATACATGAAAATCCCTTGGAAGAGTACCTGTAAGACTCTGGAATATACATCATCCCCATTGACCACACCAAATTGAGAGCATGTCTCCCCAGGGCTAGCATGGAGGTCTGCATGTAGCAGAGAGACTTGTGTTGGCCAAGTCTCACAGCTAGAGTGGCTTTAAGTTTTTACCCATCAACAAATACCAAATGCCTCATCAGCAAATGGAAGCGAGCCACATTCAAGAGACGTTCCGTCATTTAAGCCCAGAGACACATATGGTTCAGGAATTCCATTTCATCCCATCTCAGGTGTTAATTACAAGCTTCTAGTGAAGAAAGCAGAGCGCCAAAGAATTGATGCTTTTGAACTGTGGTGTTGGAGAAGACTCTTGAGAGTCCCTTGGACTGCAAGGAGATCCAATCAGTCCATTCTGAAGGAGATCAGTCCTGGGATTTCTTTGGAAGGAATGATGCTGAAGCTGAAACTCCAGTACTTTGGCCACCTTATGTGAAGAGTTGACTTACTGGAAAAGTCTCTGAAGCTGGGAGGGATTGAGGGCAGGAGGAGAAGGGGACGACAGAGGATGAGATGGCTGGATGGCATCATGGACTCGATGGACGTGAGTCTGAGTGACCTCCAGGTGTTGGTGATGGACAGGGAGGCCTTGCATGCTGCCATTCATGGGGTCGCAAAGAGTCGGACACGACTGAGCAACTGAACTGAACTGAACTGAAGCAATCCAAAGCTCTGAAACAACACCGAGGAAAGGAAATTACACCATTTTTAGCAATATCTTGACAGCTATATTAACAGACAATACTTTTCTTGCCCAGCCACCAGCTGATCACCACTTGCCACCAAACAGACTGGCCTTCAGTTCTGCAAGGATAGGGAGAGTAGAGGTAGGGAAATTGTTGTTCTTTGGTGAAAAATCCCAAAGAATAGAGTCTATAATGATCTCAGTTGTGCCTTCTGCTCATGGCTTTGTGGAAGTCAGACCTCCTTTTCCATTTTAACCTGTAAAATCACTCGAGGGGCACAAAATGGTAAGATAGCCTAAGAACCAGCTGGGTCCCATGGCCTTTCAGGTTCCTGCTGTCAAGCAAAATAAGTGGACTGGAAACGCAACCCTTAGAGACATTAGGGCCAGGTGGAAAGCGGATAGCTTGGCCAGTTATTCTGTCTCTAATAATTACTTACGGGCCTTGTGCTGCTAATCACAGGCTCCCAGATGAACACAGGGAGGCTTTTTACATCCATGAATAAGGATGCTCATAATTTAATCACCAGTTCCTGGGTTCAGGGAGCCCCAGCTGTCAATGTTTATTGGTGCAGGGCCAACATGGCACCCCCAGCAGAGGGGTGCTTGTGGTGGGATTAGCCAGGCCTGGATTTGTACCCCTTCCTGAGTGACATCAACCCACCTCCACTCTTTGGAATTAGCAGTTACTCTTCAAAGTTTGGATATAGTCATTTTATCAAAAAGAATGAGAAGGGAACTAGGAAAAGAGAGAGAAGGAAAGGGACTTCTCTGGTGGTCCAGTGAAGAATCCACCTTCTAATGCAAGGGACATGGGTTCAATCCTTGGTCAGGGAACTAAGATCCCACCTGCCTTGGGGCAACTAAGTCCGTGCAACAATTAGAGAGCCAGACCCAGCACAGCCAAACACAAACCAAAAAAAAGAGCAAGGAGCATTCTTCTACTCAGTTTCTACTGAGGCAGAAAGAGTCTATCAAGATACAATTTCCAAAGAACAGAACAAAGCCGTGCCCATGATGATTTTATAACCAATGATAGTTTTTAATATTTGCCAGTGGCACTTCGGCAACATGATGATTTTTCCAACCTATACAAGTAAATACATTCTCAAAGCAACACGATATGGCAGTCAAGAGTTCTGGCTTTAGTGGTCAGTCAGCTGGAGTTTTATTAATCTCTTCTTCACTCCTTATCAGCAAGAAAGAGTGAATTAATTTCTCTGCACCCCTGAGATTGTAAATCGTACTTAATTCAAGATAGTATTTGAACAGTAAATAAAATTAGTACACTTTCTGGGCTTCACACATTAGTGCTTAGTGTTTGGGGTTAGTAAACACAAGATAACTAGTTGTTTTAAATAAAAAGGGTGTCTGTCAAAGGGACCCAGTAATGAACTAGGTCTTGTGAACTGCGGAGCTGATGTGCAGATTTTCCAAGGTTGGGCCACACCCCCGAAAATGCAGAGCTGGAGAGGACAGCACAGCTTCTCCGTGGAGACTCACGGCCTCTCTGCCTCCAGATAAAAGTGCCGATGAGCTGTCATATCTACCCATGAGGCACACACACATGAAAGGTCTGGAGAGAAACAACAAACCGGAACTCTGGAAATTGCTAAAAGTTCATTTGGGGCTCATCTCTCTGTGCCGAGACTCACTTGGCAAGTGGCTGTTTTGGCTCTAACTCACTCAGAAGTGAGGGCTGTTGGAAATGTTTTTCAGAGGAGGTTGAAGCTCAAGCCCCCAGTCATAATTCCTCTCTGCTTGATGGGCTTCAAGGCTGATGCCTTTTGTATGGTGGAGAGATGCTTGTCCTTCTCTCTCTCATTTCTATTATGTGAAACTGTAGATTCAGAGCTGCTAATTAACATATAAAGTGATCTCATTTGAAGGCTTTCTCTTGTCCTTTGAGGGTAAGGAAATCTAATGTTTTAGACTTTAAGCTTCAATGTCATTTAAAGACTGGATCTTCCTTTTGAAGAACCCCTCAACATTTTCCCTTCTCCTAGACGATGGCACCCCACTCCAGCACTCTTGCCTGGAAAATCCCATGGACGGAGGAGCCTGGTGGGCTGCAGTCCATGGGGTCACTAAGAGTCGGACACAACTGAGCGACTTCACTTTCACTTTTCACTTTCATGCATTGGAGAAGGATATGGCAACCCACTCCAGTGTTCTTGCCTGGAGAATCTCGAGGATGAGGGAGCCTGGTGAGCTGCCGTCTATGGGGTTGCACAGAGTCAGACACAACTGAAGTGACTTAGCAGGCAGCCTTGGATATTAGCAGGCAAGATGTCTGGAACCTACTCTGCCTTTGGATTGGGAAAGCATAGCAGGAGAGTGGGCACGTGGAAGGGTACTGGGAAACTTGAGTCCTAGGGTGTCTAGGAGATCATGAATCTTGCCTCTCTCTAGCCTAAGGGTCATGTGTGCTCCCTGACCTGTAAGCAGCTTCCTCAGTGCAAGAAGCAAGGACGAGGGTCCAATTCCTCTTGCTGGTCCTGTTCCCCAGACATGCCTGTCTTACTTTGTTTCTGCTGCTCTGATGCCGTCTCCCATCGTCTGTGCTTCGAAACATCAGTTTATCCACAGTGACCAGTTCAGAGGCCACCTGGTGCCTCTCCTGTTTCCCCAGGAAACGAGTAATCTTCCCTTCTCTGTGCTCCCACCACCCTTCATCCATCCATCCACTTTCAGAGTTCTTACCAGGGGCAAGAATGCCACCCCCATCCCAACTATCCCATTACAGAGCCATCTGCGGTTGTCTTTATGACTAGTTTGTAGTGATTGGAGAGACAGGCACTAAATATTCTGCGTCGCCCCAGAGAGTCGCTCTTGGTGATGACTTGTCTCATCCAAAATGCCTTAGCAATGCCTTGAAATACACAAGACTGTGCGGTCAGGCTAAGCTGAACCCAGCACCATCCAGTGGAAATGGAAATAGAATGTGAACATGTGCATAATTTTAAATCTCCTGCCAGTCACATTTTCAAAAGGTTATTTAAGAAGGTAAAATTAATTTGAATAATACAGGTTTTCTTAACCACATGTATATCAAAATACTATGATTTCAACATGTGGTACCAGCCACACATTGGATGGCAGGCATAGCTCTGATTTATTCACTGTGAGTTCAATTTCTTTCTGTCTCTATATTTTTCTTCACACACACACGCTCGGCATCCACAAAGAACTCTCTTGGCCTTTAAATCAAAGTAAAATCTCCTGGAGTCCTGGAGCGCCACCATCCCACCCCACAGTCTGTGGAAGTCCAAGGTCTCTGGACTTCCTGGACCTTCTGCCCTTGTTTGAGTAGCTTCCTGTGCCATGAGCTCCCACGTGTAGCTGCTACTCAGGGCCCATGACTTAGACGTAAAATTCACCACCTTTCTTAATTATTACTCAAAAGTTGTTCACACATTCTGAGCACAAGACTTCATGTTCGGAAAGGAGGAGAAAGTCTGGGAAAGCTGATGTCATAGGCAATCCCAACCTGATCAACTGCAGTTGTGATGCCATTGTTTGCAAAATGCCCTCCAGCCACCCCTGTCTGGCCCCAGCCTGGAGTATTTGTTGCTGTCTCTGCTGGCTTGTCCCAGAGACTTCCCAGCCTGCTGGCTCCTTGTTTCTCTCTTCTCATGTCTCCAGTGACACTTTTTCCATTCAACCCGTTTCTCTCCAAAATGACAGACTCTTCTTGCCTCACCAGATCTTGGCAGCAGCTGCCAGCCAGACCTTTGACATTTGCCAGGGAATTTTTCAAAAGGTTGGACTTTCCCTAGCATGAGCTCTTATGCCACTTGATAAGAACTTACACAGGTATTTATTATTATTTTAAAATTATCATCATCATCATTGTTATCACCATCACCCCATCATCATTTTATTAATGACCATTACTATCCTCCTCCTCATCATTATTATCGTCGCCACCACCATCATCAATCATTATGGTCATCACCATCATCAATCATTATGATCATCACCATCGTCATTATAATATATGATAGTGGGAGGCAACATATCATGATGGATGGGACACAGGCTCTGGAACCAGACAGGAATGGATCAGGATCTCAGTTCCACCATTTACTAGCTGTGTAATCTGGGTACAGATTCTTAATCTCTCTAAGCCTCAGATCAGTCAAATAGTGGTAATAATAGGTTCTACCTCACAGAGTAGATTTAAAAATTAAATCATTCATGTAAACCCTCAGGACAGCTCCTGATAGAGTCAAGTGGTCAATAAACGGTGGCTATATTATCCTTGGAATGAATGTTAGGTCCATGAATCAAGGTAAATTAGAAGTGGTCAAACAGGAGATGGCAAGAGTGAACATCAGCATTTTAGGAATCAGTGAACTAAAATGGACTGGAATGAGTGAATTTAACTCAGATGACCATTATATCTACTACTGTGGGCAAGAATCATTTAGAAGAAATGGAGTAGCCATCATAGTCAACAAAAGAATCCAAAATGCAGTACTTGGATGCAATCTCAAAAATGACAGGATGATCTTTGTTCATTTCCAAGGGAAACCATTCAATATCACAGTAATCCAAGTCTATGCCCTGACTGGTATGGTGAAGAAGCTGAAATTGAACAGTCCTATGAAGACCTACAAGACCTTCTAGAGTTAACACCCAAAAAAGATGTCCTTTTCATTATAGGGGATTGGAATGCAAAAGTAGGAAGTCAAGAAACACCTGGAGTAACAGGCAAATTGGCCCTGAAGTACAAAAGAAAGCAGGGCAAAGCTAACAGACTTGCCAAGAAAATGCACTGGTCATAGCAAACACCCTCTTCCAACAACACAAGAGAAGACTCTACACATGGACATCACCAGACGGTCAACACCGAAATCAGATTGATTATATTCTATGCAGCCAAAGATGGAGAAGCTCTATACAGTCAACAAAAACAAGATGGGGAGCTGACTGTGGCTCAGATCATGAACTCCTTATTACCAAATTCAGACTTAAATTGAAGAAAGTGGGGGAAACCACCAGACCATTCAAATATGACATAAATCGAATCCCTTATGAGATTATACAATGGAAGTGAGAAATAGATTCAAGGAATCATTTCTGATAGATGTGTTCCTAAAGAAGTATGGACAGAGATTTGTGACACTGTATAGGAGGCAGGGATCAAGATCATCCCCAAGAAAAAGAAATGTAAAAAGGCAAAATGGTTGTCTGAGGAGGCCCTACAAATAGCTGTGAAAAGAAGAGAAGTGAAAAGCAAAGGAGAAAAGGAAAGCTATACCCACTTGAATGCAGAGTTCCAAAGAATAGCAAGGAGAGATAAGAAAACCTTCCTCAGTGATCAATGCAAACAAATAGAGGAAAACAATAGAATGGGAAAGACTAGAGATCTCTTCAAGAAAATTAGAGATGCCAAGGAAACATTTCATGCAAAGACAGAAAAAATAAAGGACAGAAATGGTGTAGACCTAACAGAAGTGGAAGAGATTAAGAAGAGGTGGCAAGAATACACAGAAGCACCATACAAAAAAGATCTTCATGACCTAGATAACCACGATGGTGTGATCACTCACCTAGGGCCAGACATCCTAGAATGTGAAGTCAAGTGGGTTTTAGGAAGCATCACTACGAACAAAGCTAATGGAGGTGATGGAATTCCAGTTGAGTGATTTCAAATCCTAAAAGATGATGTTGTGAAAGTGCTGCACTCAATATGCCAGCAAATTTGTAAAACTCAGCAGTGGCCACAGAACTGGAAAGGGTCAGTTTTCATTCCAATCCCTAAGAAAGGCAATGCCAAAGAATGCTCAAACTACCGCACAATTGCACTCATCTCACATGTTAGCAAAGTAATGCTCAAAACTCTCCAATCCAGGCTTCAACAATAGGCAAACTATGAACTTCCAGATGTTCAGGGTGGATTTAGAAAAGACCAAGGAACCAGAGATCAAATTGCCAATGTCTGTTGGATCATAGAAAAAGCAAGAGTTCCAGAAAAACATCCACTTCTGCTTTATTGACTATGCCAAAGCCTTTGACAATAAAAACTGTGGAAAATTCTTCAAGAGATGTGAATACCAAACAACTGATCTGCCTCCTGATAAATCTGTATGCAGGTCAGGAAGCAACAGTTAGAACTGGACATGGAACAACAGACTGGTTCCAAAATTAGGGAAAGGAGAGTGTCAAGGCTGTATATTGTCACCTTGCTTATTTAACTTACATGTAGAGTACATCATGCCAAATGCTGGACTGGATGAAGCACAAGGTGGAATCAAGATTGCCAGGAGAAATATCAATAACCTCAGATATGCAGAAGATACCACCCTTATGGCAGAAAGTGAAGAGGAGCTAAAAAGCCTCTTGATGAAAGTGAAAGAGGAGAGTGAAAAAGTTGGCTTAGAGCTCAACATTCAGAAAACGAAGATCATGGCATCTGGTCAAATCACTTCATGGGAAATAGATGGGGAAACAGTGTCAGACTTTACTTTTGGGGGCTCCAAAATCACTGTAGATGGTGATTGCAGCCATGAAATTAAAAGATGCTTACTCCTTGGAAGGAAAGTTATGACCAAGCGAGATAGCATATTGAAAAGCAGAGACATTACTTTGCCAACAAAGGTCTGTCTAGTCAAGGCTATGGTTTTTCCAATGGTCATGTATGGACATGAGAGTTGGACTGTGAAGAAAGCTGAGCACAGAAGAATTGATGCTTTTGAACTTTGGTGTTGGAGAAGACTCTTGAGAGTCCCTTGGACTGCAAGGAGATCCAACTAGTCTATTCTAAAGGAGATCAGTACTGGGTGTTCTTTGGAAGGACTGATGCTAAAGCTGAAACTCCAAATCTTTGGCCACCTCATGAGAAGAGTTGACTCATTGGAAAAGACTCTGATGCTGGGAAGGATTGGGGGCAGGAGGAGAAGGGAACGCCAGAGGATGAGATGGCTGGATGGCATCACTGACTCAATGGACGTGATTTTGTGTGAACTCCGGGAGTTGGTGATGGACAGGGAGGCCTGGCGTGCTGCGATTCATGGGGTCGCAAAGAGTTGGACACGACTGAGCGACTGAACTGAACTGAACATGTGTTGTTCCCTCTCTATTAGAAAGGCACCGTGCTTTGCATTTTGTATTCATTCTCTTTTTCAGTTCACTAATGAGGGAGAAGCCATTTTATTCTCCACTTTACAGACAAGAAAGCAAAGGTACCCAGTTTTTCTGTCTGCATGCAGAACAAAAACTCTAGGGCAGTAAGACCCTGGCTGATCCTTTGTGCCCTTATCAGCTTCTGTCACAGGACCTGACACAGATGCTCAATATGTAATTTATGACTTATCCATTTACTGATTACCAGAAGAAACATACACCCCCTACGGCAAATCATGAACACCTCCCCATTGGGGTGAGTTACGTCATGGAGCTCTGAACCAGATTAGTTTAACTCAGCTGAAGGCCTTTCCAGCCTACAAGACTGATGGCTTAAATGTAACACTGGTCAGAGAGGTGCTTTGGTGGAGGTCAGCTGGGCTGCACAACTCTGGAATTCCAGGGCAGGGTGCACAGTCTTGCTGGGGCCCAATGGCACTCCACTCCAGTACTCTTTTGCCTGGAAAATCCCATGGACGGAGGAGCCTGGTAGGCTGCAGTCCATGGGGTCGTGAAGAGTCTGACATGAATGAGCGACTTCCCTTTCACTTTTCACTTTCATGCATTGGAGAAGGAAATGGTAACCCACTCCAGTGTTCTTGCCTGGAGAATCCCAGGGACGGGGGAGCCTGGTGGGCTGCCGTCTATGGGGTCGCACAGAGTCGGAAATGACTGAAGCGACTTAGCAGCAGCAGCAGAAACCTCCCCTTAGAGTAAGTCTTAGTGCCCTCTATCATAATTTTCTTTTACTCCCAGTTCCCTCCAGAAGATTATGGGCACCTTAGAGGATTGTCTTAGAGTAGAAGTCAACAACAGAAGGGTAGGAGGGAGGGGAGGAAGGAGGGGAGAAAGAAAGAAGGAAGAAAAGGGGGGAGGGAGGGGACAAGTGGGTGGTTGTATGAGTTATGAGATGGTTCACATATCTGACTCCAACACGTTGCTTTTAAAAAGTAGAGTCATTACTTGATGGAAATGAAGAATAAGAATCCTGGGACAAATTAGCATAAGAAACCTTCAGGACGGGAGAGCGAAGAGAGCTAAAACCATGTTGGGGGAAGGAAGGCAGGCTGGCAAAGACCAACCTGGGAACCCCACCCCAAAGCCACAATCAGTCCTCAGCTCCAGAATGCACCCTCTGTTGAAGTGAGATATCAATTTTTCACATTGCTGCTTTACACTCTTCCTAGATTTGGGGCTGATCAACTCCAATAAAAAGCACTGCCAACCAGTGAAAACTTAAAACAAAGGGTCTATACAAAAGCATCATATTCCCCCTCCCTTTCATTTATTTGAAGCAAGTTTACCCTCCCTCGTCGCCTATGGTTCCTGCATAAATTACTCTGCAAGACCAACCTGCTGTGAGCGTGCTTGCCTGATGCCTCTGCTCCCCTTCAAATCTGTCAGTTAAGCTTTAAGCATCTTGAAAACGTATTGTCTGGAATGAAACAACCAATTATGCTTTCAGGTTTTGTGGCATAATATCGCAGAAACTAGCAATTACAGAATCAGAATGGCATCAAATGGGGTAGAAGGGAGTTAGCACAGATTATTCTTTAAATAGCAGTTACATGAACTCATAATAAATAGGTATTAAGTGTTAAATGTATGATAAGTAATTCTTGACAAAGCAATTATCCAAACAGAAGAGGGGAAAGTGGCAAGATGGCATTGTCAAAGTCTTTTGTGCACAGCATGCTGTTAGACTGAAATGGGGAGGAAATTTGTCTCTGTCCCAACCAGCAGTGGAGGTAAGAGTACAGATGTGGGCACTGAAGGACGTTTGGCTGGGCCCTAAGGAGCTGGTATGTTTTCAAAAGAGCAAAGCCCTTTTTGCTAGGGCAGAATATGGTTGACCAGAAAACTCTATGGCAATGAGCTCTGCTTAATGCACAGCCAGGTAACCAAACATATATATTTAGGAAGCTCTTGTTATGAAATGATATGCAAGGAAGTATAAAGACTGGTTCTTAGCAGAAAATACGTGTATAGGAAATGTTGGTTGAACTTATCTGGCACTTAGAAACAGGGCTGCTATGGAAGATTGTATAGGTTGTGCACTGCACAATTCCAGGGAACAGCATTTATATAGATGTGATGTGAACAGCTCCCCCTTGGACTTGGGACATGCTGTGGCCTTGTTTCAAGTTTCAGCTCAATGGTCTTCAGCAGTATGATTTAATGATTAAAACGGAGGACTTGTGACCAGACTGCAAGTGTGCATGCTAAGTCGCTTTATTCGTATCCAACTCTGTGAGAATCCTCTGTCCATGGGGTTCTCCAAGCAAGAATACCAGAGTGGGTTGCTGTGTCCACCTCCAGGGGATCTTCCCAACCAGGGATCAAACTTGCGCCTCTTACATTTCCTGCATTGGCAAGCAGATTCTTTAACACTAATGCCAACTGGGAAGCCACTTGCTTACCATTACTTGTAGTAAAAAAGACTCAGGTATCACATACTCATAGAATTACAAAGCTGGATGGAGTCTATCTAGGCCAACTGTTTCCTGTTTCCCCATTATGTAAATGAGTAAACTGAGGCCCAAAGAAGGAGAGTGATTTGTCTGAGGCTCTGCTTATGATACTCATGATTGCAGAAATAATCTTTCTTTCTGTAGGAAGATACACTTTTGCCTATGCTAATGCTACTATTCTTCAAGGTCTAAATCAAAGTCTATTTTCTCCATGAAACCTTCCATGGTGTCCACTGATCTCTTACCTATCAAATCCTACAGTGGGGATAGTCTCTCTCCCTTGCATCTTAGCCCCCTACTGTCTCTTCACACAAGAGGCAGAGTCACCACATAAATCAGCATGTCCATCCCTTGCTCTGAAGTTGCCTGTCATAGATAGCTGTAGTAATGACTCCATATTTGTTTACACTTTCCTGTATCTGTGCTGTTGGGAAGACCTATTGCTTGGTTAGGGACCTACCCTTGAGTAGACTGACTCTAAGCTTTGCTGGTTGACTTGTTCTGGCCAATGGTACCATAGTAACGTGATGCAAGAGAGACTATACAAGGGGAAGTGCTTGTGCACTGGAGTTTGCCCTAGGTTGCTGTTCTTAGAAATTTGAGCCTCAGTGTAACCAAGTCAAGAATGCTAGTTGATAGGGGATATAAGATCCAGTGGCCTTTGTTGCCCAGCTGACAACCAGTAAACCCACTAAAGCAAAGCTGCCTTGTTGAGCACAGTCACATCCATTAGCCCAACCAAACCAATAGAAGAATCAACTAGCTGAGTTCAGCCTAAATCCTCAACCTGCAGAATCAATTGAATCAATGTTGTAGGTTTAATCACAAAGTTTGGGGCTGACGTTATTCTATAACAGAAGCTACTGGAGACACACCATAATGCCCAGAGCAAAACCCAAGATCTCTTGGCCTACAAAGCCCTATATGATCTCCAAGAACTGAAACCACCTATATGTCCTTAGCTTGCTGTCTACATTAATATGATTTTACTTCCTACTTTTTCAACAACACAACCTTTCTAGTCCAGGAAACTCTTGCCTTGTGAGGTAAAAGTTGACAAATAACTTTATTTGTTCATTCCACAAACCTTCTGAGAGACTCATCAGCCCTTGAATAGAGAACATTCAAAAATAGTTTATGGCCCAAGACTCTTTGAACAATGACCTCAAAGTACCCACCTTGTAGTACCCACAAGTCCTAAACTTATATCATAATTCTTAGTCTTAACTAAGATTGTTTGTTGTAAGACTTGACCTAATCCAGACTTTAAAAATCTCATAAATACCCCAAATTTGTCCTTCTTTGTCTGAAACGCTACTGAGACTCTTTTGGCATGTTGTTCTTTCTTATTTGGATGAAAATTACTCAGTTTTGTTGAATCAGTGGGTAGTTTTGGTGATACACTCAGGGAGCCAGAATTTATCATCTCTGTATTCTGATGCCAGACCTTTCCCTTATTCTTTACTCTCAAGTCATACCAACCTCCTTACTTTTCCTTGAACATAGCTAGAATTTATTGTATGAAAGATTTCATGCTTGATGTTTCCACTGTCTGGGACCCACCAGCCTTGATATCTGCCCCATGCATCTCTCCTTTCATTCAGGTCCATGACCAAATGCCACCAACACTCTCATATCTAGAGTATCAGGGTCCTTCACTTTCTACCACCTTATCCGTAGTTTATGTTTACTTCTGCTTTTGTTAATAGCATTTGTTTCTATCGAAATTACCACAAACACACACACACTGTGCATTTACTGTCTTTCTCCTTTACTAGAAGGTAACTGCCAGGGAAAAGAAATGCAAAAAAAAGCAAAATGGCTGTCTGGGGACGCCTTACAAATAGCTGTGAAAAGAAGAAAAGCAACAAGCAAAGGAGAAAAGGAAAGATATAAGCATCTGAATGCAGAGTTCCAAAGAATAGCAAGGAGAGATAAGAAAGCCTTCTTCAGCGATCAGTGCAAAGAAATAGAGGAAAACAACAGAATGGGAAAGACTAGAGAGCTCTTAAAGAAAATTAGAGAAGCCAAGGGAACATTTCATGCAAAGATGGGCTCGATAAAGGACAGAAATGGTCTGGATCTAACAGAAGCAGAAGATATTAAGAAGAGGTGGCAAGAATACACAGAAGAACTGTGCAAAAAAGATCCTCACGACCCAGATAATCACGATGGTGTGATCACTCACCTAGACCCAGACATCCTGGAAGGAGAAGTCAAGTGAGCCTTAAAAAGCATCACTATGAACAAAGCTAGTGGAGGTGATGGAATTCCAGTTGAGCTCTTACAAATCCTGAATGATGATGCTGTGAAAGTGCTGCACTCAATATGCCAGCAAATTTGGAAAACTCAGCAGTGGCCACAGGACTGGAAAAGGTCAGTTTTCATTCCAATCCCAAAGGAAGGCAATGCCAAAGAATGCTCAAACTACCGCACAGTTGCACTCATTTCACACGCTAGTAAAGTAATGCTCAAAATTCTCCAAGCCAGGCTTCAGCAATACGTGAACTGCGAACTTCCAGATGTTCAAGCTGGTTTTAGAAAAGGCAAAGGAACCAGAGATCAAATTTCCAACATCCAATGGATCATGGAAAAAGCAAGAGAGTTCCAGAAAAACATCTATTTCTGCTTTATTGACTATGCCAAAGCCTTTGACTATGTGGATCACAATAAACTGTGGAAAATTCTGAAAGAGATGGGAATACCAGACCAATTGACCTGCCTCTTGAGAAACCTATATGCAGGTCAGGAAGCAACAGTTAGAACTGGACATGGAACAACAGACTGGTTCCAAATAGGAAAAGAAGTACGTCAAGGCTGTACATTGTCACCCTGCTTATTTAACTTATATGTAGAGTACATCATGAGAAACTCTGGGCTGAAAGAAGCACAAGCTGGAATCAAGATTGCCGGGAGAAATATCAATCACCTCAGATATGCAGATGACACCACCCTTATGGCAGAAAGTGAAGAGGAACTAAAAAAGCCTCTTGATGAAAGTGAAAGAGGAGAGTGAAAAACTTGGCTTAGAGCTCAACCAACATTCAGGAAATGAAGATCATGGCATCTGGTCCCATCACTTCATGGGAAATAGATGGGGAAACAGTGGAAACACTGTCAGACTTTATTTTTTGAGCTTCAAAATCACTGCAGATGGTGACTGCAGCCATGAAATTAGAAGACGCTTACTCCTTGGGAGGAAAGCTATGACCAACCTAGATAGTATATTCAAAAGCAGAGACATTACTTTGCCGACTAAGGTCCGTCTAGTCAAGGCTATGGTTTTTCCTGTGGTCATGTACGGATGTGAGAGTTGGACTGCGGAAAAGCTGAGCGCTGAAGAATCGATGCTTTTGAACTGTGATGTTGGAGAAGACTCTTGAGAGTCCCTGGGACTGCAAGGAGCTCCAACCAGTCCATTCTAAAGGAGATCAGTCCTGGGTGTTCTTTGGAAGGAATGATGCTAAAGCTGAAACTCCAGTACTTTGGCCACCTCATGCGAAGAGTTGACTCATTGGAAAAGACTCTGATGCTGGGAGGGATTGGGGGCAGGAGGGAAGGGATGACAGAGGATGAGATGGCTGGATGGCATCACCGACTCGATGGACGTGAGTCTGAGTGAACTCCAGGAGTTGGTGATGGACAGGGAGGCCTGGCATGCTGCGATTCATGGGGTCCCAAAGAGTCGGATACGACTGAGTGACTGAACTGAACTGAACTTCCAAGAGGTAGGACACATTGCCTGCCTCCTGCACCACTGTAACAGCAGTGCCTAGAAGACAGTGCCCCCAAAATACTTGTTGAGTGAACCTTGATATGTTAGTATTAGATGTCGCTGTTTTGTTAAAGTTGTTCTTCTTCTTGTCATTGTCACACTCTGTACTATGCCTTTTTCTTCAGAACCAGAATCCCTCCACTCACCTCCTTCACAAATCTTTCTTGAAATGTCTCTGGGATCCTCTTCTCAGAGGAAATAAACCCCCATATGCACTTCCCAGAGGGCACTAATGGCAAAGAACCCATCTGCCAAAGCAGGAGATGTAAGAGACAGGGGTTTGATCCCTGAGTCAAGAAGATCCCTTCAAGGAGAGCATGGCAACCCACTCCAGTTTTCTTGTCTGGAGAATCGCATGAACAGGGGAGCTTGGCAGACCCCAGTTCTGCAAAGTCAACCACCAGTTCTGGGGTCACAGAGTTGGACATGACTGAAATGACTTGCTGTTCTTTGGAACTCTGCATTCAAATGGGTATATCTTTCCTTTTCTCCTTTGCCTTTTGCTTCTCTTCTTTTCATAGCTATTCGTAAACCATCCTCAGACAACCATTTTGCCTTTTTTACATTTCTTTTTCTTGGGGATGGTCTTGATCCCTGCCTCCTGTACAATGTCACAAACCCCTGTCCAGGCAATCTGTCTATCAGTTCTAATCCCTTGAATCTATTTCTCACTTCCACTGTACAGTCATAAGGGATTCGATTTAGGTCATAGCTGAATGGTCTAGTGGTTTTCCCCCCTTTCTTCAACGGAAGTCTGAATTTTGCAATATGGAGTTCATGATCTGAGCCACAGTCAGCTCCCGGTCTTGTTTTTGCTGGCTGTATAGAGCTTCTCCATCTTTGGCTGCAAAGAATATAATCAGTCTGATTTTGGTGTTGACCATCTGGTGATGTACATGTGTAGAGTCTTCTCTTGTGTTGTTGGAAGAGGGCATTTGCTATGACCAGTGCATTTTCTTAGCAAAACTTTATTAGTCTTTGCCCTGCTTCATTCTATACTCCAAGGCCAAATTTGCCTGTTAGTCCAGGTATCTCCTGACTTCCTACTTTTGCATTCCAGTCCCCTATAGTGAAAAGGACATCTTTTTTGGGTGTTAGTTCTAGAAGGTCTTGTAGGTCTTCATAGGACCACTCAACTTCAGTTTCTTCAGCATTACTGGTTGGGGCATAGACTTAGATTACTGAGCTATTGAGTGTTTTGCCTTGGAAACAAACAGAGATCATTCTGTCGCTTTTGACACTGCACCCAAGTACTGCATTTTGAAATCTTTTGTTGACTATGATAGGTACTCCATTTCTTCTAAGGGATTCTTGCCCACAGTAGTAGATATAATGGTCAGCTGAATTAAATTCACCCATTCCAGTCCATTTTAGTTCACTGATTCTTAAAATGTCGACATTCACTCTTGCCATTTCCATTTGACCACTTCTAATTTGCTTTGATTCATGGACCTAACATTCCAGGTTCCTATCCAATACTGTTCTTTATAGCATTGAACTTTACTTCCATCACCAGTCACATCCACAACTGAGTGTTGTTTTTGCTTTGGATACATCTCTTCACTCTTTCTGGCATTATTTCTCCACTGATCTCAAGTAGCATATTGGGCACCTACTGACCTGGGGAGTTCATCTTTCAGTGTCCTATCTTTTTGCCTTCCCATAGTGTTCATGGGGTTCTCAAGGCAAGAATACTGAAGTAGTTTGCCATTCCCTTCTCCAGTGGACCACGTTTTGTCAGAACTCTCTACCATGACCTGTCCATCTTGGGTGACCCTACATGGCATGGCTCATAGTTTCAATGAGCTAGACAAGGCTGTGGTCCATGTGATCAGATTGGTTAGTTTTCTGTGACTGTGGTTTTCAGTCTGTCTGTCCTCTGATGGAGAAGGGTAAGAGACTTATGGAAGCTTCCTGATGGGAGAGACTCGCTGAGGGGAAAACTGGGTTTTCTGATGGGTGGGGCCACACTCAGTAAATCTTTAATAAAATTTTCTGTTGAAGGGAAGGGCTGTGTTCCCACCCTGTTATTTGACCTGAGGCCAAACTATGGTGGAGGTAATGAAGATAATGACAACCTCCTTCAAAAGGTCCCATGCATGCACCACTAAGTGTTCTGGACCCTGCAGCAGGCCACCACCAACCCATACCTCTGCTGGAGACTCCTGAACACTCCTGGGCAAGTCTGGATCAGTCTTTTGTGGGGTCACTACTCCTTTCTCCTGGGTCCTGGTGCATACAAGGTTCTGTTTGTGCCCTCCAAGAGTCAGTCTCCCCAGTCCTGTGTACATTCTGGCAGCTCTATCGTGGGGTTAATGGCGATCTCCTCCAAGAAGGCTTATGCCACACCCAAGTCTACTGCCCCCAGAGCCCCTGCCCCTGCAGCAGTCCACTGCTGACCTGTATCTTCACAGGAGACACTCAAACACAGTTCTGTCTCAGTCTCTGTGGGGTCTCTGGGTCCTGGTGCACATAAGGTATATTTGAATACACCTTCAAGATTCCAAAGAGTAGCAAGCAGAGGTAAGAAAGCCTTCATCAGTGATCAATGCAAAGAAATAGAGGAAAACAACAGAATGGGAAAAACTAGAGAGCTCTTCAAGAAAATTAGAGATGCCAAGGGAAATTTTCACACAAACATGGGCACAATAAAGGACAGAAATGATACGGACCTAACAGAAGCAGAAGACATTAAGAAGAGGTGGCAAGAATACACAGAAGAACCATACAAAAAAGATCTTCATGAAGCAGATAATCACGATGGTGTGATCACTCACCTAGAGCCAGACATCCTGGAATGTGAAGACAAGTGGGCCTTAGGAAGCATCATGACAAACAAAGCTAGTGGCAGTGATGGAATTCCAGTTGAGCTATTTCAAATCCTGGAAGGTGATGCTGTGAAAGTGCTGCACTCAATATGCCAGCAAATTTGGAAAACTCAGCAGTGGCCACAGGACTGGAAATGGTCAGTTTTGATTCAAATCCCAAAGAAGGCAATGCCAAAGAATGCTCAAACTACCGCACAATTGCACTCATCTCACATGCTAGCAAAGTAATACTCAAAATTCTCTAAGCTAGGCTTCAACAGTATGTGAACCGTGAACCTCCAGATGTTCAAGACAGATTTAGAAAAGGCCAAGGAACCAGAGATCAAATTGCCAACATCCACTGGATCATCGAAACAGCAAGAGAGTTCCAGAAAAACATCTATTTCTGCTTTATTGATATGCCAAAGCCTTTGACTGGGTGGATCACAACAAACTGTGGAAAATTCTTAAAGAAATGGGAATACCATACCACCTGACCTGCCTCCTGTGAAATCTGTATGCAGGTCAAGAAGCAACAGTTAGAACTGGACATGGAACAACAGACTGGTTCCAAATCAGGAAAGAAGTACATCAAGGCTGTATATTATCAATCTGTTTATTTAACTTATATGCAGAGTACATCATGAGAAATGCTGGACTGAATGAAGCACAAGCTGAAATCGAGATTGCTGGGAGAAATTCAATAACCTCAGATATGTAGATGACACTACCCTTATGGCAGAAAGCAAAGAACTAAAGAGCCTCTTGATGAAAGTAAAAGAGAGTGAAAAAGTTGGCTTAAAACTCAACATTCAGGAAACGAAGATGATGGCATCTGGTCCCATCACTTCATGGCAAATAGATGGGGAAACAGTGTCAGACTTTATTTTGGGGGGCTCCAAAATCACTACAGATGGTGACTGCAGCCATGAAATTAAAAGACACTTGCTCCTTGGAAGAAAAGTTATGACCAACCTAGACAGCATATTAAAAAGCAGAGACATTACTTTGCCAACAAAGGTCCATTAAGCCAAAGCTATGGTTTCTTCCAGTAGTCATGTATGGACGTGATAGTTGAACTATAAAGAAAGCTGAGTGCTGAAGAATTGATGCTTTTGAACTGTGGTGTTGGAGAAGACTCTTGAGAGTTCCTTGGACTGCAAGGAGATCCAACCAGTCCATCCTAAAGAGATCAGTCCTGGGTGTTCATTGGAAGGACTGATGCTGAAGCTGAAACTCCAATACTTTGGCCACCTGATGCAAAGAGCTGACTCATTTGAAAAGACCCTGATGCTGGGAAAGATTGAGGATGGGAGGAGAAGGCACCAACAGAGGAGGAGGTGGTTGGATGGCATCACCGACTCCGTGAATGTGAGTTTGAGTAAACTCTGGGTGTTGGTGATGGACAGGGAGGCCTGGTGTGCTGCAGTCCATGGGGTAGCAAAGAGTCGGACATGACTGAGCTACTGTACTGAACTGAACTGAATCGACTTAGCACACATACAAACCCCCGTATATCTGCAGCCTCTTTGATGAATCTCTTCCATCTTCCTCTTTAGTGGAGCGTTCAGTTTCTCCTGAAGCCACCGCTTTCCCAGCAGCCCTCGAAGTGAAGATGGTTCACCCTCCTAGATGCCCATTCCACAGGTGGGAACCGAGCCGAGCATTTCTCCATCCCCCTTCCTTCCACTTCTAGATTACAGCTCTTCAACCTTACATGAAACTCCTGTCCTTCACGGCCTTTCACTCCTCCTCATTGCCAGTCTCCCACCCATCATTCTCTCTCTGTAGAGTCGGATTCCTGGTTCCCGCTTTCCCGCTCCACTGCCCCAATCTTACCAGTCAAATTGATTCCAGCATCTTCATAGGCACCAACTGATCCAACTCCTTGGTTTCACCTCGGATATTCTTTTTGCCAGTGATGTTTACCTTCTCTCCGCTTGACTCACTCACTCCCAACGTGACTTTCTGGTCTCTGCATGACCTAGAGCTCCTTTTCTTAGGAAGTATTCAGCTCAGGCATCTAATCTTCTGGACACAACCTCTTATCTTTCCAAGACTCTCAGGTGATTTCTTCTACCACATCTGATCTTTAGGGTTAGAGAGACCTCAAATCCTCAGCTTCTTGGCTTTCTTCTCATCATCTTTCTTTCTTGTCTCCACTTCTATCTCCACAAGTCTGGACCTTAAAACTCATGATTTTCACGTCCCTCATTAGCTTCAACTCACTGAACCCGGTGTGCTTCTGTCACACCTGCTAGACAAGTTCTGACCTTTCTTGAATCCCATCATTTGACTTCTTCCTGCCCACGCCCAGGCTGCTGAGCCCTGTGGGAGGAAACTCCATCACATTGAAGATAAGTGCCATTAAAATCCAATGTCTTCAGCCTCACCTGAGACCTCAGAGCTTCCAGCTTTCTGAGTAAGCTCTCTCCCATCCTCTAGGACAGTTACTTCAAATTTCTCCACACTTTTTGAATTTCTTACCCCACTACCTCCCACTCACTCAAGACAGATAACCTCGCCTCCTACTGCACAGGGAAAAAATAGAAGGCTTTAGATAGGAGCTCCCTGAAAGTTCTGATTCTAGACCTGCAGAATAAGCCGCATCTGTACCCATCCTCTTTCCCTCCCTTGATAGTGAAGGGTGATACCTTCTTCCTTACCCATGCTCTGGATTTCCTCTTCTTTTTCCCCCTCCAGGACCATACCTGACTATCCTTACTCTCTCCTGCTTCTTTAATTTCTCCCTTTCTTGTTGATTCTTTAGTACATGGCTTTAACTTTCAAAGTCTTTCTGATTAAAAACCAACCCTCTAAACCCACACCAGCTGCAGCCTCACTGCCTTACACAGCTAAGATCTTGAACAAGGTGCTTGCTCTTGCATCCTCATTCCCTCACCTCCTTCTCCTTCCTGCGCTCAGCACAACCCAACATCTATGCCCTCCACCCTGTACAGACTGACCTCATCAAGGGTCCAACAACATTCTTAGCAATGGTTTGAATCCACCAAAACTCCTTTGTGCTCCCATACTTGACCTTTCTACTGTTGACAGTATAACTTTGAACCATCATCCCTCCTAGGCTTCCATTGCAATTCACAAGCTGAGTATTCTTCCCACCTCTCTGGTCCCTCCATCTTATTCTTCTTCATGAGGACTCATTCCGTCTGTCCCTTAAATGTTGAGGTTCCTCAGAATTCTGTTCTGGCTACTCTTCAGTGTGGATACAGTGTATTCCTCTGGCCCATTTTGTACATCCCTCTGGCTTCAATACCTTCTCTATGCTGATGCCTCCAAAGTGAATGTCCCTGGCCCAGCTCTGTTTCAGACTTCCTATACAAAAGCCTACTGGGCACCTCTGTCTAGATGTCCCATAAGTCTATCAGCCCACCTTAAAACTGCCACTCTCCAGGTATTCCTATGTCAGCTGCCCCAAGGTGTTCAAACAGAACACCTGATATTTCTTTTGTTGACATTTTCCCCTTCATTTCTATGAAAGTTAGAGTGTTAGTCACCCAGTCCTGTCGACTCTCTGTGATTCCATGGACTGTAGCCCACTAGGATCCTCTATCCATGGAATTCTCCAGGCAAGAATACTGGAGTGGGTAGCCATTCCCCTCTCCAGGGGATCTTCCAGACTCAAGGATCAGCTCTGTACCCATGCTCAGTTCATCTAATCTGCACCACTACATATTTTGTAAATTCATCCATATCTCTCGAATCCCACTCCTCTTTCCCTATTTCACTAACATCTCTCTTGTATACTCCTGGTCTCCCTCTAATTCTTGCTATAGCCTAAAGGATTTTTCTGAAGTGTAAGTCCGGCCATGTCGGCCCGTTAGGTGATGCCCTTCCACAGTTCTCTGTTGCTCTTAGGAAAACATCTGAATCCATTTAATGGCTCTTGAGACCAGTCATAGCTTGTGCGGTCCCGAGACACCTTTTCTAGCCTGGCTCTTGTCACTCCAAGTGCATATTCTAGGTTCTGACCACATAGCACCATTTTCAGAGCCTTGAACAAGCCTAGAGTGTCTTGCCTCTGAGAATGTCACCCCCTGCTATTCTTTTATCCAGAAGAGTTATATATACATAATTTTATGTATGTATTTCTTCACTGTTTTTGGCTGTGCTGGGTCTTCATTGCTGTTCAGGCTTGTCTCTAGCTGTGGGGAGCTGGGGCTAACCTCGAGCTGTGCTGTGCAGTCTTCTCATTGCAGTAGCTTCTCTTGTTGCAGACCATGGGCTCTAGAGCATGCAGGCTTCAGTACTTACAGGGCTGAGTAGTTCTGGCTCCTGGACTCCAGAGCACAGGCTCAGTAGTTGTGGTGCATAGCCTTAGTTTCTCTGCTGCATGTGGGATCTTCCCCAACCAGGGATTGAATCCAATCAGTATCTCCCACACTGACAGGTAGATTCTTTACCACCAAGCCACCAGAGAAACCTGGAATACTTCTTTAGTACCATCTTTCTCCAGTAATTCCCATTTGTCTTTCTGACTTTGGTCCACAGGCCCCCTCCTCCAGGAAGCCCTCTCTGTTTTGCCAGACTAGATTAAAGGCCTTTCCTCTGTATCCTCACTGCTCTCTCCACCTATCCTATCCTAGCAATTGGTACAGGGCTTTGTAAGAGATTCTCTATTCATCAAAATTTTCTATGGGACTGTCATCTTCATGAGGTCAACTCTTTGACTTCCCACTCCAGGATCCCAGGCACCCAGAACCAGGCTTGAGATGGAAAAGGCTGAGTGAGCATTTAGCATTTAAAAATTAAATTAAGGAAAATAAATTGAGGGATCCAGGTTTATGAAAGGGGCTGCCCTTGTGGCTCAGTCATAAAGGATCTGCCTGCCAATGCAGGATCCCTGGTCTGGGAACACCCAGGGAACATGTCTGGGAACATCCCCTGGAGATGCTCCCAGAGGATGTTGCAAACCATAAGGAAATTGCAAAATATTCCAGTATTCTTGCCTGGGAAATCCCATGGACAGAGGAGCCTGGGTGGGCTACAATCCATGGGGTCACAAAGAGTCAAACATATTTTGGTGACTGATCAATGAACAACATGTTTATGGAAAGACTGGACAACATCAATTTATTCTAGTATTTTCCTTCAGTTCTGTTCACCATCACCAAGAGGGGCTATAAACTGACTACCTCACCCAAACTATCCTTTGGCTTCCACATCATCAAAACTGTACGGTAGATTGACCAGTAGTTTTGTGAAATGGACAAAGCCTTGGAGTCATTTTAGGTACCCCAAATATTTTGTGACATTTAATGTAATTTTTTTCTAATTTCAAACACAATATATGCATAAATTACAATAAAAATTTGCCGAACACAGGGAAAAATCAATACAATGAAATCAGCCATATGACACCATACAACTGGAACTTGTTGTTAAAATTGCAGTGTGTATCTTTTAGTATTTTTTACATTCACTTGTATTCACCTCTTTTAGAAAAACACAGGACCTATGGCACACAATGTGTGTAGCCTATTTTTTTTTAATTAGCACTGTCAGAGTGAACATCTTTCAATGTCAGTGCATGTTCTTTTTGTCTGTGGTTTTAGGAAACAGGCGAGTTTGTCTCATTAAAAATATATGCATCCAATAGGTCCTTGATGGTTATCTATTTTACATATAGTCATATACATATTTTAATCCCAAACTCCTAATTTATCCCTCCCCAAGTTCCTTTTTGGAGAAGGAAATGGCAACCCACTCCAGTATTCTTGCCTGGAGAATCTCATGGACAGAGGACCCTGGCAGGCTACACAGTGCATGGGATCGCGAAGAGTCAGACACAACTTAGCAACTAAACCACCACCACCATCACTACCAAGTCCCTTTTGGTAACCATAAGTTTGTTTTCTATGTCTGTGAGCTCTCTATTTCTGTTGGAAATCATACTCAATATCTAGTAACATCCCATAATGAAAAAGAATCTAAAAAAGAATATATATATATATATATATATATATATATATATATAGTGTGTGTGTATATGTGTGTGTGTGTGTGTGTGTGTTGTGTGTGCTAGTCACTCAGTAGTGTCTGACTCTTTGCAACCCCATGGACTGTAGCACCCCCAGACTCCTCTGTCCATGGAATTCTCCAGACAAGAATATTGGAGTGGGTAGTCATTCCCTTCTCCAGGGGATCTTCCCAGCCCTGGGACTGAATCCAGGTCTTGCCCTGTGGGCAGATTCTTTACAATCTGAGTCACCTGAGAAGCCTATATATATGTATATATACGTGTGTATATATACATATGTATATATATATATATATATATATATATATATAACTGAATTACTTTGCTATACACCTGAAATTAAGACATTGTAAATCAATTATATTTAAATAAAAAATAAATATATATATATGCATATATATATATACACAAACACACACACACACATAGATATTTCCCCACCAACAGGTCATGATTATCATTAAAATTTACATCTTTTATTACTAGACAGATTAAATACATTAAAATATATTTACCAGGCACACAATGATTCTATACTCTTGACTGTTGCAATCACTCTAGCTTAATATTCACTGTTAGAGAAAACTTAATTCCCACCACCCAACCTGACTTTCATGAAGTTAGGTTCATTTGTGCAGGTTCTATAAGCATCTTTTTACACAACATGGAAGAGTCAACAAGATAGTCCTTTGGGAATAAACTCACTCTGCACTCATTCCTAGAGATCTGCCTGGTTCCAGGCCCCACTTGTGACAGGATCACAGCAGTGAATGGAAAGCCAAGGTCCTCATTCACCAGATACTTACATTGCAGTATGGGAGACAGACAATAGTAAGTCAACAAATAAAGAAAATAAGATTATTTCATCAGTGATAAATGGAGATAAGAAACAAAAGATGTGTTGTGACAGAAGGGTTGTGGTTGAGTCTGGGACATTCAGATGAGGCCTCTCTGAGAAGGGGACATTTGAGCTGAACCTCAATGTCAAGAGATACCTCTACTGGGGTGTGTGTGTCCCAGACAAAGAGAACAGAAATCACACAAGCTTGGCACACTTGAACATCAGAAAGATGTCTTTAAAATAGACAGGGTAAAAGGGAGAGAATGCTAGAAAATCAGGTCTGAGAGGTTAGAAAGGGGCTGGAAAGTGGAGGGCTTTGGGGTCATGGAAAGGAATTTTGAAAGCCTAGTAAATAACCAGGAGATTTCAGGTTTCTAATTTCATGTTCTTTTCACAAACTCCTGACAGTTTAGTATTTATATACCCACTTTATACATTCCCTAACACAAATCAAGCAAAATCAAGCACTTGGTCCCAAACACAAATCAAGCACTTGGTCAATACTTGTTGAGAGAGGGGCAGTCCTAAGATGATGGAGGAATAAGACAGGGGAGACCACCTTCTCCCCCACAAACTCATCAAAAGATCATTTGAACACTGAGAAAATTCCACAAAACAACTTCTGAACACTGGCGGAGAACACCAGGCACTCAGAAAGGTAGCCCATTTTCTTTGAAAGGAGGTAGGACAAAATATAAAAGATAAAAAGAGAGACAAAAGAGTTAGAGATGGAGACCTGTCCCGGGGAAGGAGTCATGAAGGAGGAAAAGGTTCCAGACTCCAGGAAACCCTCTCACCAGCGGGTCTGTGGGGAGTTTTGGAATCTCAGAGGGCAACATAACGGGGAGGAAAAAATAAATAAAACCCACATATTACAAGCCTAAATGCAACTCCCAGTGGAGCAGTAGCCCCCCCCGACACTCGCGTCTGCCACCAGCAAGCGGGGGATGAACAGGGAGTTGGCGGCTGCATTGCTTAAGGTAAGGACCCGGACCTGAATGCCCTGAGGGCAATCTGAGGGAGCTAACGTGAGATAGCAACCCAAACTGTGGGATAGCCAGGGAGAAAAAAAAGAAAAGAAAAAGAGAGAGAGAGAGAGAGAACTTTCCCATGAAAAGCCCTAACCTAAGGCACTGCCAGGCCGCTCACGGAACAAAGGACTGAGCGAATACCAGAGGAGAGCTAGCCAGCTGCAGACTGGCCCATCCCCTGCTGGAGGCAGAGGCAGGTGGGTGACAGCCAGAGCAGGCGAGGGGCAATCTCTCCACAGAGATGGCATCCTCTACCAAACTGCGAGCAGGCTCCCAGTTGCTAACTGAGACTTCCTGGGATTCTGGACTGTTGACATCCACCGGGAGGGTCGCAGCCAGAGATCAGTGCCCCAGAGGAGACACACGGCACACCTGAGATGGCGCTCCCGCTGCACACCCAGGAAACCAAGCGGCTGGGACGGGGGAGGTGATAAGACTCACTGGCCCACCTAGGGAGAGTGCACTCGCCAAGCACCTGGCCGCCTGAGCTGCTCAGACCTGGGAAGGGCACAAAACGCAGGCCCAACCGAGTCTGTGCCTTTGTGGAGTACCCAAGAACCTGAACCTGAGTGGCTTAGACCTGGGAAGTGCACACAACCTAGGGCCCGCTTTAGACAGTTCCCCTGCAGAGAAACCTGGAGCTTGAGAAGTGTAGACCAGGGAAGCACACACGCTGTGAGTGGGGGTACACCCAGTGTGGCCCAGACACTGGGAGCACTCCCCACACATGCCAGTGATATTTATTTGCAGGGTTCCTCCCTCCCCACAGCACGACTGAACAAGTGAGCCTAAATAAGTGACCACCTCTGCCCCCTTGTGTCAGGGTGGAAATTAGACACTGAAGAGACTTGCAAACAGAAGAAGCCAAAATAAACAGAGGGAACCGCTTTGGAAGTGACAGGTGCAACAGATTAAAACCCTGCAGTTAGCACCGACTACATTGGAAGGGGCCTATAGACCTTGAGAAGAAATATAAGCTGGAACAAGGAACTATCTGAAACTGTACTGACCCCACACTGCCCACAACAGCTCCAGAGAAATCCCTAGATATATTTTACTATTATCATTTTTTAAATTAAAATTTTTTTATTTTAAAGTCCTTTATTACTGCTTTAATTTTTATTTTTATAACCTACTATTACCTTGCAAAAAAAGACCCTATTTTTAAAGCAAATTTCATATATACTTCTTATAATTTTTTGATTTTGGTTTTTTTTTAAATATTGTATTTTTTTTAGAGTCTAACCTCTACTCTAGATTTTTAATCTTTGCTTTTTGGTATTTGTTATCAAATACCAAAGTTTGTACCTTTAAGAATCCAATCTTAAGTACCCATTTTTACTTAGGAGAGTGATTACTGGTTTGATTGCCCTCTCCCCTTTTTGACTCTCCTTTTTCTCCCCCAGGTCACCTCTATCTTCTCCCTCCCCCTTCTCATCTCTACCCAACGCTGTGAATCTCTTTGTGTATTCCAGGCTGTGGAGAACACTTAGGAAACTAATTACTGGCTAGATTGCTCTCTCCACTTTTGATTTCCCCCTCTTCTCCTCCTGGTCACCTCTATCTCCTTCCTCCCTCTCCTCTTCTCCATGTAACTCTGTGAACCTCTCTGGGTGTTGCTCATTGTGGAGAATCTTTTCACCATTAACCTAGATGTTTTATCATTGGTGCTGTATGGATGGAGAATTCTTGAGGATACTGTAAGAATAAGACAGAAAACCAGAGTCAGGAGGATTAAATCCAAAACTTGAAAACACCAGAAAACTCCTGACTCCAGGGAACATTAATTGACAAGAGCTTATCCAAAAGCCTCCATACCTACACCAAGACCAAGCTCCACCGAAGAGCCAACATGTTCCAGAGCATGACATATCATGCTAATTCTCTAGCAACACAGGAACATAGTCCTGAGCATTAATATACAGGCTGCCTGAAGTTACACCAAACCCATAGACACCTCAAAACTCACTCTTGGACACTTCATTGTGCTCAAGAGAGAAGAGATCCAGCTCTACCCACCAGAACACTGATGCAAGCTTCCCTGACCAGGAAAGCTTGACAAGCCACTTGCCTCACAGGGAGGAAACTCCACAATAAAGAAGCATCACAAACTTCCAGCATACAGAAGGGCCACTCCAAACACAGCAATCTAAACAAGATGAAAAGGCATAGAAATATTCAGCAGGTAAAGGAACATGATAAATGCCCACCAAAGCAAATAAAAGAGGAGATAGGGAGTCTACCTGAAAAAGAATTCAGAATAATGATAGTAAAAGTGATCCAAAATCTTGAAAACAAAATGAAGTTACAAATAAAAAGTCTGAAGACAAGGATTGAGAAGATGCAAGAAATGTTTAACGAGGACCTAGAAGAAATTAAAAAAAAAGTCAATCAATCATGAATAATGCAATAACTGAGATCAAAAACACTCTGGAGGGAACCAACAGTAGAATAACTGAGGCAGAAGATAGGATAAGTGAGGTGGAAGATAGAATGGTAGAAATAAATGAAGCAGAGAGGAACAAAGAAAAAAGAATTAAAAGAAATGAGGACAACCTCAGAGGACAATGTCAAACACCCCAACATTCGATTCATAGGAGTCCCAGAAGAAGAAGACAAAAAGAAAGGCCATGAGAAAATACTTGAGAAGATAATAGTTGAAAACTTCCCTAAAATGGGGAAGGAAATAGCCAACCAAGTCCAAGAAACCCAGAGAGTCCCAAACAGGATAAACCCAAAATGAAACTCCCAAATACACATATTAATCAAATTAGTGAAGATCAAACACAAAGAACAAATAATAAAAGCAGCAAGGGAAAAACAACAAATAACACACAAGGGGATTCCCATAAGGATAACAGCTGATCTTTCAATAGAAACTATTCAGATCAGAAGGGAATGGCAGGATATACTTAAACTGATGAAAGAGGAAAACCTACAACCCAGATCACTGTACCCAGCAAGGAGCTCATTCAAATATGAAGGTGAAATCAAAAGCTTTACAGACAAGCCAAAGCTGAGAGAATTCAGCACCACCAAACCAGCTCTTCAACAAATGTTAAAGGATCTTCTCTAGACAGGAAACACAGAAAGGGTATATAAAGTCGAACCCAAAACAACAAAGTAAATAGCAATGGGATCATACTTACCAATAATTACCTTAAATGTAAAGGGGTTGAATGTCCCAACCAAAAGACAAAGACTGGCTGAATGGATACAAAAACAAGACCCCTATATATACTGCCTACAAGACACCCACCTCAAAACAAGGGAAACATACAGACTGAAAGTGAAGGGCTGGAAAAAGATATTTCATGCAAATGGAGAGCAAAAGAAAGCAGCAGTAGAAATACTCATACCAGATAAAATAGACTTTAAAACTAAGGCTGTGAAAAGAGACAAAGAAGGACACTACATAATAATCAAAGGATCAATCCAAGAAGAAGATGTAACAATTATATATGCACCCAACATAGGAGCACCGCAATATGTAAGACAAATGCTAACAAGTATGAAAGGGGAAATTAACAATAACACAATAATAGTGGGAGACTTTTCACACCTATGGATAGATCAACTAAACATAAAATTAGCAAGGAAACACAAACATTAAATGATACAATGGGCCAGTTAGACCTAATTGATATGTATAGGACATTTCACCCCAAAACAATGAATTTCAACTTTTTCTCAAGTGCACACCGAACCTTCTCCAGGATAGATCACATCCTGTGCCATAAATCTAGCTTTAGTAAATTCAAAAAAATTAAAATCATTCCAAGCATCCTTTTTGATCACAATGTGGTAAGATTAGATGTCAACTACAGGGAAAAAATCTATTAAAAATACAAACATATGGAAGCTAAACAACACACTTCTGAATAACCAACAAATCACAGAAGAAATAAAAATATGCATAGAAATGAATGGACATGAAAACACAACAACCCAAAACCTATGGGACTCTGTAAAAGCAGTGCTAAGGGGAAGGTTCATAGCAATACAAGCTTACCTCAAGAAACAAGAGAAAAGTCAAATAAATAACCTAACTCTACACCTAAAGCAACTAGAAAAGGAAGAAATGAAGAACCCCAGGATTAGCAGAAGGAAAGAAATCATAAAAATTATGGCAGAAAAATAAATGAAAAAGAAACAAAGGAGACCATAGCAAAAATCAGCAAAGCTAAAAGCTGATTCTTTGAGAAGATAAATAAAATAGACAAACCATTAGCAGGACTCATCAAGAAACAAAGGGAGAGGAATCAAATCAACAAAATTAGAAGTGAAAATGGAGAAATCACAACAAACAACACAGAAATACAAAGGATCATAAGAGACTACTATCAGCAACTATATGCCAATAAAATGGACAACTTGGAAGAAATGGACAAATTCTTAGAAAAGTATAACTTTCCAAAACTGAACCAGGAAGAAATAGAAAATCTTAACAGACCCATCACAAGCATGGAGATCAAAACTGTAATCAGGAATCTTCCAGAAAACAAAAGCCCAGGACCAGATGGCTTCACCTTCAGCTGAATTCTACCAAAAATTTAGAGAAGAGCTAACACCTATCCTACTCAAACTCTTCAAGAAAATTGCAGAGGAAAGTAAACTTCCAAATTCATTTATGAGGCCACAATCCCCCTAATACCAAAACAGGACAAAGATGCCAGAAAAAAAAGAAAAGAAAACAGAAATATAGATCAATGGAACAAAATAGAAAGCCCAGAGATAAATCCACACACCTGTGGATACCTTATCTTTGACAAAGGAGGCAAGAACATACAATGGAAGAAAGACAATCTCTTTAACAAGTGGTTCTGGGAAAACTGGTCAACCACTTGTAAAAGAATGAAACTAGAACACTTTCTAATGCCACACACAAAAATAAACTCAAAGTGGATTAAAGATCTAAATGTAAGACCAGAAACTATAAAACTCCTAGAGGAGAACATAGGCAAAACACTCTCCGACATAAATCACAGCAGGATCCTCTATGACCCACCTCCCACAGTAATGGAAATAAAAGCAAAAATAAATAAATGGGACCTAATTAAACTTGTAGACTTTTGCACAACGAAGGAAACTGTAAGCAAGGTGAAAAGACAGCCTTCAGAATGGGAGAAAATAACAGCAAATGAAGCAACTAACAAAGAATTCATCTCAAAAATATACCAGCAACTCCTGCAGCTCAATTCCAGAAAAATAAATGACCCAATCAAAAATGGGCCAAAGAACTAAACAGACATTTCTCCAAAGACATCCAGATGGCTAACAAACACATAAAAAGATGCTCAACATCACTCATTATCAGAGAAATGCAAATCAAAACCACAATGAGGTACCATCTCATGCTGGTCAGAATGGCTACTATCAAAAAGTCTACAAACCATAAAAGCTGGAGAGGGTGTGTAGAAAAAGGAACCCTCTTACACTGTTGGTGGGAATGCAAACTAGTACAGCCACTATGGAGAACAGTGTGGAGATTCCTTAGAAAACTGGAAATAGAACTGCCATACAACCCAGCAATCCCACTGCTGGGCATACACACCGAGGAAACCAGAATTGAAAGAGACACATGTACCCCAATGTTCATCGCAGCACTGTTTACAATAGCCAAGACATGGAAGCAACCTAGATGTCCATCAGCAGATGAATGGATAAGAAAGCTGTGGTACATATACACAATGGAGTATTACTCAGTCATTAAAAAGAATACATTTGAATCAGTTCAAATGAGGTGGATGAAACTGGAACCTATTATACAGACTGAAGTAAGTTAGAAAGAAAACCACCAATACAGTATACTAACGCATATATACGGAATTTAGAAAGATAGTAATGATGACCCTGTAAGCAAGATAGCAAAAGAGACACAGATGTAAAGAACAGTCTTTCGGACTCTGTGGGAGAGGGAGAGGGTGGGATGATTCGAGAGGGTAGCACTGAAACGTGTATATTATCATATGTGAAGCTGATCGCCAGTCCAGGTTTGATGCATGAGACAGGGGCACATGTGTGCCCATGGCTGATTCATGTTGATGTATGACAAAAACCACAATATTGTGAAGTAAGTAGTCTTCAATTAAAATAAATTATTTTTGTAAAGTACTTGTTGAGAGAAAGAATGAAAGACAAAATGAATAAAGTGGATGAACTGAGGTCCCAGCCCAGCATTTGCTCTGCAACCCCTACTGTTGGCATTGAAGAGAGTGGCACCATAGTCACCCAGCTACTGAAAGAACTTTTCAGGCTTTCTGAAATCGCAAGTTTCTTTATTCAAAATGATAGCCTGACAGCAACACTTCTGAGAGAAAGAAAAGTCGTGGCAAAACATAGGATTTGATAGACTTTGAGTTAAATACAGCACAGCACAGCACCCCCAGTGCACTCTCTCGGTTAAT
Organism: Ovis canadensis; assembly: GCF_042477335.2. Lineage (NCBI taxonomy): Eukaryota > Metazoa > Chordata > Mammalia > Artiodactyla > Bovidae > Ovis > Ovis canadensis. The sequence continues at coordinate 18,754,214 of NC_091251.1, forward strand.
TGTGGGCGGAATTATTTGAGCAAAACATTTTGTGCCTACAAGCAACTGCAGGTGCAGGCAGAGAAGACTGTAAGAATCTTTACCCAAATCTGGTCCTTGCAGTTCCCCCAGAAGCTGGCACTGGTTCTCTTTCCTTGTGGTTCCTTCAGTCCCTGTTTTGATAGCGGAAACACTATGACAGCTGTGAAGTTTCTTTGGCGAGTGTATCCACTCAGGCAGATTCCCTGTATCCTTTCCTACTCAGCAAAGGCAAAACACACACACACACACACACACACACACACACACACAAGCTTAACATGTGTCCCTGAGTTTATTATTTCAAGAACTTCATTGATCAGGGGCCAGAACTTCAGGAATCCTCTATCCATTGTAGCATTCATTCATTTTATTTATTTTTATCTCCAATGACTGTCTTAGAAAGCAAAGATGGGCACAGTCCTTACCCTCACAGAGCTTATAACTAACTGTGTAGACAATCTTTAAGTTGTAATTGTGGTAAAGGTTATAAATAAAAGGTACGGAGTGTTAAGATTGGGAGATGCTAACTTTAGCATAAAAATCAGAGAAGAATTCCCTGGGGAAACTAATTTGGAACTGAATTTGGGACAATGAATAGCAACTAACTATGGGAACCAGACTAGGGTGGGAAAAGCTGGAAAGTATTTCAAACCAAGGGAACTACAAAACCCTGGCATGGAGAGGATGTGACGTGTTGGGGAATTGAAAGGCTAGCGCGGCTGGCGCTTAAGAACTGAAGGGGAACATGTAAGAGATGGAGTTCAAAAGGAGGTATATCCATTAGGATACTTTAGGTCATATTGAAGAGTTAAAAGCTTTATCTGAGGAGCAGTGAAATACCAGCGAGCTATTGCTGCATAAGCTCCAATACTTTGGCCACCTGATGTGAAAAGCCGGCTCATTAGAAAAGGCCCTGATGCTGGGAAAGACTGAAGGCAGGAGGAAAAAGGGACAACAAAGGACGCAACGGTTGAATGGCATCACCAACGCAATGGACATGAGTTTGAGCAAGCTCCAGGAGATGGTGAAGGACAGGGAAGCCTAGTGTGGTGCAGTCCATGCAGTCGCAAAGAGTGGGACACGACTGAGTGACTGAAAAATAACAGCATTGCCGCATAACAAATTACCCCACATCTCACTAACTTAAAGCAATGATCAACTAGAAGTCACATGTTACAGGTCAGGTGGGAGTAACTGAGCTAAGCTGTGCTCAGTTATTGTGGCTGTGCTCCTTTGATCTTATCTGTGCTCAGCTGATCTTCGCTATGCTCCCTCCTATGCTTGCAGGTCAGCTAGAGGCTCCTTTCCAGAATGGCTTGGCTGGAGCACTTTACCTGGGGAAGTCCCCTAACCCAAGGACCACCTAGGCAAGTCCTCTTTACGATGATGGCAGGAGCACGAGTAAGCAGGCGGCAGCATCCCGGGCTGCACTGCCACCCCCGTCTCAAGTCACTGGGCAAGGCAAGGCAGGTGGTGCAGCTCAGACTCAAGAGGTAAGAAAATAGCCTCTTTACCAGGAGGAACTGAGCAGTCACTTGGCCAAAGATGTGAATACAGAGAACAGTGAAGAATGTAAGAGGTCGTGAATGTCATGAAAGAAATAAATTATAAGTGAGAAGCTAACGGAAGTTTGTAAACAGGAGATTGACTTTGTTATCCAAGGGAACTCTCCACAGAACCAAAAACCTATTTCTAGGAGGGCCTCAAAATGGTTCTGTAATATATCCAGACACTTACCTATCATCCTAAGCTCTGTCCCCACTCCAAACGTGTAGAATCCTAACTTCTCCATTTTAAACTTTCCAAACCATCTCCTCTCTGACACTACTGCTATTCTCCTTGGTTTCTACACCTATCATCTCTTCCCTGATTTATCTTAGTTCAGTTCAGTCACTCAGTCGTGTCCGACTCTTTGCGACCCCATGGACTGCAGCACTACAGGCCTTCCTGTCCATCTCCAACTCCCAGGCGATCTTTACCAGCATGAGGGTCTTTTCCAATGAGTCAGTTCTTCGCATCAGGTGGCCAAAGTATTGGAGTTTCAGCTTCAACATCAGTCCTTCCAATGAACACTCAGGACTGATTTCCTTTAGGTGGCAGTCCAAGGGACTCTCAAAAGTCTTCTCCAACACCACAGTTCAAAAGCATCAATTCTTCAGCACTCAGCTTTCTTTATAGTCCAACTTTCACATCTTATAGATGACTACTGGAAAAACCATAGCCTTGACTAGATGGAACTTTGTTGGCAAAGTAATGTCTCTGTTTTTTAATATGCTGTCTAAGTTGGTCATAACTTTCCTTCCAAGGACTAAGAGCCTTTTAATTTCATGGCTGCAACACCATCTGCAGAGATTTGTAGCCCAAAAAAATAAAGTCAGCCACTGTTTCCACTGTTTCCCCATCTATTTGCCATGAAGTGATGGGACTGGATGCCATGATCTTCGTTTTCTGAATATTAAGCTTTAAGCCAGCTTTTTCACTCTCCTCTTTCACTTTCATCAAGAGGCTCTTTAGTTCTTCTTCACTTTCTGCCATATGGGTGGTGTCATCTGCATATCTGAGGTTATTGATGTTTCTCCCAGCAATCTTGATTCCACTTTGTGCTTCATCCAATCCAGTGTTTCTCATGATGTACTCTGCACATAAGTTAAATAAGCAGGGTGACAACATACAGCCTTGACATACTCCTTTTCTGATTTGGAACCACTCTGTTGTTCCATGTCCAGTTCTACCTGTTGCTTCCTGAGAGGCAGGTCAGGTGGTCTGGTATTCCCATCTCTTTCAGAATTTTCCACAGTTTATTGTGATCCACACAGTCAAAGGCTTTGGCATAGTCAATAAAGCAGAAATAGATGTTTTTCTGGCACTCTCTTTTTCGATAATCCAATGGATGTTGGCAATTTGATCTCTGGTTCCTCTGCCTTTTCTAAAACCAGCTTGAACATCTGGAAATTCATAGTTCACATATTGCTGAAGCCTGGCTTGGAGAATTTTGAGCATTACCTTACTAGCGTGTGAGATGAGTGCAATTGTGCAGTATTTTGAACCTTCTTTGGCATTGCCTTTCTTTGGCAAGAGAATGAGAACTGACCTCTTCCAGTCCTGTGACTATTGCTGAGTTTTCCAAATTTGCTGACATAATGAGTGCAGCACTTTCACAGCATCATCTTTGAGGATTTGAAATAGCTCAACTGGAATTCCATCACCTCCATTAGCTTTGTTCATAGTGATGCTTCCTAAAACCCACTTGACTTCGCATTCCAGGATGTCTGGCTCTAGGTGAGTGATCACACCATCATGGTTATCTGGGTCATGAAGATGTTTTTTGTATGATTCTTCTGTGTATTCTTGCTGCCTCTTCCTAATATCTTCTGCTTCTGTTAGGTCCATGCCGTTTCTGTCCTTTATCGAACCCATCTTTGCATGAAATGTTCCCTTGGTATTTTAATTTTCTTGAAGAGCTCTCTAGTCTTTCCCATTCTGTTGTTTTCCTTTATTTCTTTGCACTAATCACTGAGGAAGGCTTTCTTATCTCTCCTTGCTTTTTTTTGGAACTCTGCATTCAAATGGGTATATCTTTCCTTTTCTTTGTTTTTCACTTCTCTTCTTTTCACAGCTATTTGTACAGCCTCTGCTAATAATACCCCATTAGTTTCTCCTCCTTCAACTTACCTTCCACCTCACCCCCAGAACAGCCTTCAATCTTATCTCTTTTACAAGGTAAAATTCCTCGTTGGAATGGCATTCAAGGTCCCATTTAAGATGGTTCTGTGTTCCTTTCCAGACCTCTATTCTTCATCCTCTCTCCTTTAAGCACTGTCATTCAGATATAACTGACCCACTGTCTCCCTCAGCTGCCTTCACCCTGGCATGCTTCTGCAATCCTGCACACTTTTATTTCTGTCTAGAGTTTCTTTTTCCCTTATTGCTCATCTGGAAAACCATTCATCCTTCACAGCCTAACATAATGATCACCACCTGCTTATATCTGCCTACCTTCCAGGCACCTGTTAGACTGTATGCAATGTTTTGTTTCCAGTCCTGTCTCCTCTTACAGATCTGGGGGACTCCATCACCCTTAGCCATGTGTAACATAAATCAGATGTGAGAAGAAAAGTTTAAAATTATTTTTACAAAATGCTTATTTTGCCTGGTGGGCTTTAAAATGTTTTGTATTTCTTATGCATATTTTATAATATGTTAATGTAGAAGTACAAAATATAGTTTAGAAATCTTAAATAGAAATTATTATTGAAGATGCATGCTCAAAGTGTTTTCTACAAATTGGTGTGTGCAAGGAAAAATTTTGGAGAGTGTACTTCTAGACAATACACTCCTTGATAATAATGGATGGGACCTTGATGTCAAAACCAGCCTTGAACTTGCTAAGTTCTAATTCACAGCCCAAAGTGCTAAATCTCCCAGGAGATTTTCATTGCAAAGCTGAGCAAGACTATCAGCTAAAAAGTAGAAGGACCATCCCCCAGGCCCTGACACACAAACAGGCCACTATTGAGGAAGATTTTATGGAATAGTGTAGTTTTCCTGGACTCCTGGTAATAAAATAATGTTTCTGGTTAGGTAGGAAATATATGCCTGCTGCTTTTAGGGGATATATCAAAGGTTTGTATCCCCTTGAATCAAAACAAATCATGCCTGAGGAAGAATTCTAGGGAAAGACTAACACATAAAGAAAAGGTAATTCTTCTCTTTATGATCTAGTCTGGAATAGTTGTTTGTACAGGAGAATCCCACAGTATCTACATTTCTGGCATAAACACAGCACAGTTGAGAGAAAGAGTGTGAATTTACACTGTTTGCCAATAAACAGTCCTCATTCAAGAGACTTTTGCCACTTCTGGGTCAGTAGCTTGATCTTTGTCTACTGCCAGAAATAAAAGTGATTGCTTAAATGTCCTTGTCACTAGAACAAAATGACTTTCACTACATTTAAAAACAAGTGCTGACAACTTCAAAAACAGATTATTTCTAACAATAATTGTTGAGCTTTTCCAAATACACACTGTGTCCTGGGCACTCTGCTACCTACTTAATCCTTGTAATAACCTTACATCCTCAGTGTTTTCAATATTCCCATTTTATAGATCAGAAAACTCAGAGTTTGAATGGCTTGCCTAAGGAGTTGCAATTAGTCTCTTGTGGAGCAAAGATTAGTGCCCACGTCTGTCTTCAACTACAGTGAAAGCTTTTAACTATCTCGCTAAACCAAGTTTAAAAATAAATCAATTAATCCAAATGAAGGGGCTGGAGAACAGTAAGAAGTTTTCCCTGTTCTCAAATTCTAAAATTACTTGAAAAAAATGTTCTTAAATATTATGTAACATATTCTGAAGTCAAAGAACCATGTCTTTGTTTAACAGCCACTATTCTGGAAGCTCCATTCCTTAGCACCCCATCTAGCCAGCCAAATACTCAAGGTTGCCCATACAGATTACATGCCACTGAGACAAAAACAAAAGTCCAAAATCTATGGTTATACCAAAAGACTGTGGTGTCCCCGCCATCAAAGCACGTGTAACTTCCTGCTGTTTCCTCCTTGCCAGATGTAGAAATGAATGTCTTAATCCCAGGAAATTTTTATAATTGCTGAAGATGACTATTGCAGCTTTTTTCAGAAACATGGGCTCATTTTTAGAAAAGAAAAAATAAAAAAAGATTGCATAATGGCTGAGTGGAAATTCACAAGCAGATAGTCAGGCAAGCGTATGCTGGATACACATTCCTACCGTAGAAAAGAGAAACACATTTCAGCTTAAATACTAGTTTTGTTATGTTTCTAGATGAGAGATAATTTTTAAGGAGTTTAACTTTTCAAGCAAATTGTGTATCAAATAAATATTTCTAGAGATCTCATCATTAAAAAGGACAAAGATAAAATGTTTCAGTAGAATGTCTAATTTAAAAAGCATGGCATGAACAAAGATTGTTCACTAATAAGAGGGAATTAAAAAAAAACTGATGAAAATCTTGAGCATGTGTATATTTCTCTTCAACTTGCAGATTCTGCCTAGATCCTGGCCATCCCCTTCTCCATAACCATTCACTTCTTAACTAGCTCCTCCCTCTGCTCTTCTCTCCCCCTCCGTCCAGTCCACCACAGGAACTTCCTGAGATCCATCCTTAACACTCCCTTTCTTTTTTCTACCCTCTGTCTTCTTTTTTTCAATGTATTTTTTACTGAGGTATAGTTGATTTACAATGTTTTGTTATTTTCAGGTGTACAGCAAAGTGATTCAGTTATATATATATATTTGTGTGTGTATATACATGTATGTATAAGAATGTATATATATATGTAAAGAATATGTATAAGAATGTGTGTGTGGTGTGTATATATATATATATATAAATGTTATTTATCAGGTACTTTATCAGATTCTTTATCAGATTCTTTTCCTATATAGGTTATTACAAAATACTGACTATAGTTCCCTGTGCTATACAGTAGGTCCTGGTTGGTTATCTGTTTTATATATAGCAATGTGTGTATGTTACCCCCAAATTCCCAATTTATCTCTCCCCTTCCACCTTTCTCCTTTGAGAACCATAAGTTTGTTTTCTATGTCTGTGAATCTGTTACTCAGCCATAAAGAAGAATGAACTAATGCCCTTTGCAGCAACGTGGATGGACTTAAAGATTGTCATACTGAGTGAGGTAAGTCACACAGAGAAAGACAAATATCATATGACATCCCTTCTTTGTGAAATCTTAAAAAAAAAAAAGGTACAAATGAACTTATTTACCCCTTTTCTTTTGCAGGGACCCTTATCACTGCCCGTGTTCCAACTTTCATTTCCACATATGTAGCACCGTCACACTCTTTAGCTGGCATCTCTCTTCCAGGCTCCAGCCTCATTTTTCTAATTGTTCACTAAAACTGTTTACTTTGAAGTATTCGGCAAATTCATTCAGTCGTTTAACAAGTGAACGTTTGAGAGCTGTTCATGTGACTGACATTGTGGAGATGCTGGTGAATGAAGCAGCCCTTGTGGAGGTCCCTGCCTTTGTGGATCTTAAATTCTAGAGGCAAAAGATAGGCCAAAGAGTAAACTGAAGCTAAATCTATAGTTGAATGGCGATAAGTGCTTCTCAGGGAAGGGATATAGGGAATTTTGAGGGGAGAGCGATGACTTTAAAAATGGTCCTCTGCAGGCCTTGCTGAGAAGGTGTTTTCTGAATTAAGACTGAAGGAGATGAGGGAGCAAGATTAAGAATTCAGGTTTCAAATTCTCACATTTTTTTCTTAATTTATCCCTCTCTGCATCTCCCCTGTGGTAACCATAAGTTTGTTTCCTATGTTTGTGAGTCGATTTCTGTTTTGTAAATATGTTCATGTGTATCCTTTTTTTAGATTCCACCTATATGTGATATATGTGGTATCTTTCTTCCTCTGTCTGACTTCACTCAGTATGATAACCTCTAGTTGCATCTGTGTTCATGTAAATAACATTATCTCCGCTTTTTATGGTTAAGTAGTATTCCATCATATATACATACCACATCTTTATCCATTCCTCTTGGGTTGCTTCCGTATTGGACACTTAGGTTACTTTCATGTCTTGGCTATCATAATAGTGCTGCTATGCACATTAATGTGCACATATCTGTCCAAATTATGTTTTCTCTAGATATATGCCCAGGAGTAGGATTGCAGGGATTTTATGGTAGCTCTACTTCTAGATTTTCAAGGCTTGAGAGTCTTGCAAGAAATGCAGGAGGAAATTCTTTTTTTAAAGGAGGCAGTGGATGTGTATCAAGCATCCATACCAAGGAGCTCTGAGACTAGTTCTCACCAGCACCTCGAGGTCAACATGCCAGAACCTAAACTTGTCACCTGCAGAAGCAACACAACTTTTTCCATTCTGCGATTCCTTCCGTCACCATCACCAAACACAAGACCTGGCTCAGGCCAGCTACTCATTGTGCTTTTTAGAAGAACAGATGAACAGCTATTCTATGCTCTAGATGAACAAGGATAAATAAGAGTCCCCCACTGAAGGAGCAAACACCTTGAGCACAAAGACAGCACCTTAGTTTTGGTTCCCCCAGATGCAGGCCCTGGGTTAAGGATTTGGGTACAAGTCATTAACTTGGAAGGTAAAGGGAAATACTGGTAGGGGAGTAAAAAAGGGAGACTAGAATAGGAGAGCATACAATTAGAGTGTGTTGTGGAGTGAGCTAGCACTTATCAAGCCAGGGAAACTCCAGGGGGCCAGACAGACACAGCTCAGATCCTGCCCCAAGACAGGCAAGCTAAGGTATTACACCCCGACTCCTGTCAAGCTTTGGCTGAGGGCTAATCCTAGAGGGTATTATTTCCTGAGCCCCAGTAACAAGAGAAAGCCCTCAGGCAGCTGCAAGATGCACTTCGACAGGAACAGGGGAAATGGCTACTGCAAATACAGTGGAATATTTATGACACCTCCAGTGACCTCTGCAGAAGTGTGGAAAAGCAAATGTGGTGTAATGTGATAGTCAGTAACAGGGCTAAGCTGATATGAATCAGTCCCCATCCCATGACTTGGCTCAGCATGTCTATAAATGAACATTTGGTAAATAAGTGTACAAAGTACAACAAGAAATAGACCTGAGAAAGCAACTATTTCCCAAAATGCATTTGCCTCAGAAACTGGCTAGCATTTTACCCTTTTCTTTTTTTTCTTAGGAAAACTACATTTCCCAGCCTCCTTAGCAGTTAGGTGAGGTCATGTGATTGAGTTCTGACCAATGGGATGTGGTCAAAAGGGATGTCACCACTTCCAGGCCTGGTCCACTAGACCCTCTCAAGCACAATCCTTCCTTTCTCATCTTCTGTCTTCATGAGATACTCTGAGGACCTAAAAGATGGAAGGATTTGGGGTCTTTGAATTTGCTGCTTGGAGAACTGCCTTGAGGAACAGTTTCATCAAGGGACAATTCATGCAGGACATTTGTTGAAAAGGCAGTAAGTTTGTATTGGATGAGGCCACTGAGATTTTGGAACTGTTTGATGGAGCAGCTAGCCTACCCTAACGCAGTGGGTATTCAGTATGTATTTGTGAACACATGGCTGAATGAATGCTAATTGGAAGGGATGGTCTATTTCACTCTGCTCAAAGTTGGCAGTGCTAGCAGCAAGCTTGAGAAAAGTGGGGTTTTGACAATAGCTAAAGGGAAAGGTGAAATGACATGAATAACCAATTTCATTTCACTCCCAGGGTCGCCCAAGGCCAAACCTGCTATCACCCTATAAGCAAGGCCTGTATTATTTAAATTTCCCCTGCAGAAATATGAGCCCATTTTGCTCTATCTTATCCCTGACAAAAGTGGAAAAGGTTTGGCTTCCTGCCTGCATAAAATTACCTCTCATACACTTCATAGTTATTGTTAAGTCACCCTCTCAGCACTCCTAAATTCTCATTTCATTTCATAAGTTAATATGGAAACTAGTTTTGCAGTTTCAGCCCTTTGGAAAATTCTTTTTGCAAGAGAATCAGTGGCTGAGGTTAAATTTATATGGAGTGTTGTTTTTTGTTGTTGTTGTTTTTTTTTTTTTTCAGAGTTGGTTGGCTGATCTTTCTCTTCTTCTTGACTCCTCCCTGAAGGAAGGAGGCTGAGGCACACGACAGCCTAGAGATTTTCAAATGGAAATACAGAGCTTAGAATAATAGAACTATTAGACACTAGCTTTGCGCTTGTCACTTTACACTCTTGCTCTTACTTGATTCTGGCAACAATCCTATAAATAAATCTTATTATTCCCATTTAACAGATGGGAAAACTGAGGCAGAAATACATAGATGAATTCATGGACAAACGGTGACACAGCTGATATGTTGTGGGAACATACAAATGTTCCCATATTTGAACAAAATGAAGCCAGTGCTGTTCATTTTCACTATAATATGTTGTTCTGGTGCCACAAGGAGGTTATTTACTATTATGGTGTCCCCTCTTTCCTCCAAAAAAGATAAAGTCCTAACCCCAATACCTAAGCATATGAGCTTATTTAGAAATAGTATCTTTTGCAGACAATCAAGTTCAGATCAAGTTAGGGTTTGAGGAAGGGTGTTAATCCAATATGACTGGCATCATAAAAAGGGGGAATTTGGACACAGAAATGTACACAGGGAAGATCACGTGAAGACAGAGTGAAAGACATCTGTAACCAAGGGAATCCAGAAGCTAGGCGAGAAGGATGGAGAAGATTCTCTGTCACAGCTCTCAGAAAGGAAAAGCCCTGAATTCAAACTTCTAACCTCCAGAACCATGAGACAATACATTTCTGTTGTTAAGCCGCCGATCGGTGGTCCTTGGTTGCAGCAGCCCCAGGAAACTCATGCACTGAACGAGGGTATCTTGGAATCTCAGTGTTCTCATCTGCACAGAAGGAAGGTGAGCAATGTCTCGTTTAGCAAGTTTCGGGGTCTGTTGAATGAGATGATGGACATGCTGCACCAAGAAGGGAGCAGTGTACCAAGCGCACGCAAAGGGCTCAGTCAATAGCAGCGACTATTAGTAACATTGAGAGTGAAAGTCACTCACTTGTGTCCTACTCTGCAACTCCATGGACAGTAGTCCACCAGGCTCCTCTGTCCATGGGATTTCCCAGCCAAGAATACTGGAGTGGGTAGGCATTCCCTTCTTCTGGGGATCTGCCCAACCCAGGGATCAAACCTGAGTCTCCTGCATTGCAGGCAAATTCTTTACTGTCTGAGCCACCAGGGAAGCCCAATTATTGTGTATGAAAAACTCTCCCTATGACATTGCAGAAAAGCCACCAACAGTTTGTCCCCACCCCTTAATCACTCATGACTGAACAACTAACACTTCATTAATTACTTAACAAAATGAGTAGAAAGTCATTTATCTCACCTGTTTGCATGAGGAATTAAAAGAAAGCATCTAAGTTAAAGTTATTACTACGGTGTCTCTTTCTGTTCAGCCGCAGAGACATGATTACTTGCCCACATGGTCTTATCTCTTGCTGACGAAATGTTTATGAAGCTGTGACCCGTGTGACCTGTCTCTAAGCAGGGTCTCAGTCTCACAGACACAGTCCAACAACCAAAAGCCACTTTCAGTATAACCCAAGTCCTTTAAACGTGTTTCTCCGGCGCAGCGCAGCAGCACCTTTCAAAGGTCCCCCTCTGTTCCCACATTCTGCAGCCCGCTCCTTAGCTTCCAGCTCCCAGTTTCTCCAAAAAGCACCATCTTCTGCCCTCTTCCACTTATTCTGTCTCCCTAGTGTCTCTTCCTCCCCGTCCTTATTCTGTGTTCCTGTCCCTACTCTGACCATGAATGATAGAAGTTAAATCATGAGGCAAAGATGAAAGAAGGCAGGGTACCACCACTCTCTCTAGCGGCAGGGGAAGATGAAACTCTGAGAGCACCTGCGGCTTCATCATTCTTTGTCCCATTATAAGGAGAGCATCCCCGTCAAGCCATGCAATGAGGTAGGGCTAATTTGATGAAAGGACAGTGTCAAAAGTACAGTCAATATGATCTGAATTTAAATTCTATATCTGGAAAATGCTAGCTTGGCATGGTACTTACTTTCTCTGAACCTCTGAATGCTTATCTGCAAAATGAGGCTACAAATGCACATTTCACAGGATATGCTGAGGATTAGATGAGATCACAAATGTGAATCACTTGGCCAGAGCAGACACATGCTTGCTGTTAATAATAGCTACCAATTTATGAAACAAGCTTGATTCAGAGGATAACAGTAGCATGCAAATTTAGTTTTATTGGTGGCATCCCTTTAAATATATCTTTTAAGGTAAGTTCTCTTCCTTCCCCTGGAAGAAATTCAGGATGGGCTCCAAGATTTTTTCTGGTCATTCTTAGATAATAAAATCCCTTCAATCAATCCGATTGCCCAAACAACCTGATCACAGTGGTTTAAATGTCTAGCCCAGTGCATGGATCATAATTTTTCCCTCTTCTCTGGCAGGCTAGCTACTTACAGGGAGAATACTAACTTAGGTACCCTTTCTCCTGCCTGCTCTATGCGTCCATCCTCTCCAGCCTTGCTGATCTAGGCTCTGCTCCACAAGGGCTGGAGCTGCTGGAGGAGGAAGGAGGAAGATACGTTTGATTTGCTTAGCGAAGGAATGCTTTGATTGGTGTTGCAAATGGACTCTTAGATGGCAATTCTTCAGAAGTCCTCCCACTCTTGTTGCTGGGAACAGCAATCTCATTGTCCAAAGACCTCTCAAGACCTTCCCATTCCTAGAGATAAAGCCAAGAAACCAGAGCATGGCCTTCAAGAATCCAATGGGTGGCCCCATACCACACTTCCAGGCTTACCTCCTGCCCATTCTTCCAGCTCCCTTCACGTGGTGTCCACTGCAGCCTCATGAAACCTCCAGCTCTTCCCAGAACAGAGCAGGCTCTTTTACGCACTCCAGGCTATGTATTTGTAAAGGCAAATGCCTCCTCCTAGAACCCATGTCTCTTTCCTATTTCTGGCAAAGGGCAGCCCGTCTGTGAAGATAAAACTAAAACACTGTATAATGGGGTTTCCCTGGTGGCTCAGTGGTAAAGAATCCTCATGACAATGCACGAGACATGGGTTCGATCCCTCGTCCAGGAAGATCCCATATGCCATGCAGCAAAAGCCACCACAACTATTGACACTGTGCTCTAGAGCCCGAGAACCACAGCTGCTAAGCCCAAGTGCCATAAAAAGAAATCCCATGTGCCCTAGAGCCCACGCTCTGCAGCAAGAGAAGCACCACGAGAAGTCCGTGCAGCATCAAAGCCCACAGAGCAACAAAGACCCAGCACAGCCGAAAACAAACAAATAATAATAAAACAGTTTGACAAAGGAGCCCTGCTAAGTGAGGCAATACATAAATTAATCAATAGTGTTAAGGCAGCCAGCTAGCCATTTGAGGAAAAACACTTGATGCAAAATTTCTACCTCAGTATTTAATTGTGGAGTGTTGCTTTTCTTTGATGACTAGTGAGGCTGAATATATATTCATTGTTGGGTTTTCATTTTTGTGACTTGCTTCCTTTTCAAATCAAACTTGACTATTCATTGATTTCTTATTGATTGGTAGGAGGATTTTGAACACTGAGGACATTAGTTCTGAATCTGTTATGTATGCTGCAGACCCCTGCCGCACCTCCACCTGTACACTTTCATTTTAATTTTGTTCATGGTTTTTAATAAATTAAAATCTTAAACTTTTATGTCTAAACTTTTTTATCTATTAATCTTTTCCTTCTGATTTTGCTGCAGTGCTTGGAAAGTCTTTATCCAACTCATGGCTATATGAATATTCTTCTAAATTCTCATCTTATGCATTAATTATTTGCTTCCTCCACAGTTTTATGGAGACATAATTGATATGTAATACTGTGTAAGTTTAAGTATACAATGTAATCATTTGATAAATATACATATTTTGAAATGATTACCACAATAAGGTTAGCTAACATTCATTATCTCACATAGTTTTTTTTCTTGTGATGAGAAATTTAAAGATCTACTCTCTTAGCCATTTTCAAATCTACAATAGAGTACTGTTAACCAGTCCATTCTGAAGGAGATCAGCCCTGGGATTTCTTTGGAAGGAATGATGCTAAAGCTGAAACTCCAGTACTTTGGCCACCTCATGCGAAGAGTTGACTCATTGGAAAAGAGTCTGATGCTGGGAGGGATTGGGGGCAGGAGGAGAAGGGGACGACCGAGGATGAGATGGCTGGATGGCATTACTGACTCGATGGACGTGAGTCTGAATGAACTCCTGGAGTTGGTGATGGACAGGGAGGCCTGGCGTGCTGCGATTCATGGGGTCACAAAGAGTCAGACACGACTGAGCGACTGAACTGAACTGAACCGAACTGAACTGAACTGTAGTCACCATGATGTATATTACATCCCCAGAACTTACTTATCTCATAGATTGAAGTTTGTACTTTTTGGCTCCCTTCACTCCTTTACCACACCTTTCACCCTCTGCCCTTGCCAATTACCAATCTGTTTTCTGTTTCTATGAATTCATTTTTTAAAGATTATGCTCATAAGTGAGACCATACATTCTATGTCTTTCTCTGTCTGACTTATTTTACTTAGCATAATGCTCTCAAGGTCCATCCTTGTTGCAAATGGTGGTGTTTCCTTCTTTTTATGACTGAGTAATATTCCTGTGTTACATTTCCTTTCTCTGTTCATCTGTTGATGGACACTTAGGTTGTTTCCATATCTTGGCTACTGTGAATAATGCTGCAATGAACATGATAGTACCAAGATACCTTCTAGATGGTGTTTCTATTGTATCCAAAGGCAGGATGCCTTGATCAAACGGTAGTCCTGTTTTTTTAATTTTCAAAGAACTTCCTTAGTACTTTTCATAGTGGCTATACCATAATTATTTGCTTTTAATTATTTAACTCTTCAGAGATAAAAGGACCTAAGCAACACTAAACTCTGCCAAGAAAATCATCCCCACCATACCCAGCAGCCCCAGCATGTCAGCAGAAGACCCCGTAGCCAACAGGATAAAACAGACCAAATAATGGTACCCTGGTGACCTGTTTCATCATGGTCAGGTGGGAGATTGTAAAACATGAGCTTTCCTTCCTTCTCCAAATCCCTGCCCCCCTGTCCCAGTCCCAGGAAGATTAGATCCAAAGATAGGAAGAGAATGGGATGTCCCAGAGGCAGACTGCTTGCACTTCCTCAACCCCACATGGCAACAGAAGACAAATCAAAAGAACAGACTATCCCCCCATCCTCATCTTGAGGTCCTCAAGTCACAGGCCTGGCATAAGTTGAAAGTGGGAGATAATTTTGAATCAGACACTACATTAGATTTTGAATAGACTGTAATATATAACTACAATTACAGGGAAATTATGTCATCTGTTCAAAGTCTCTTCAAAGGATCTCCATCGAGAGAGAGGGACTTTGAGCATGTTTCAAAGGTGACATCATTTCATTTGTGTCCCTCCTTTAATCGATAACACTTTTAAAACAGAGGGTACAATGCAAAATAGCTGAAGAGTTCCAGACTTTACATGCACATCCAAAACCATCCACAAGAAAAGGGGGATTTTTACTGCTCTTCAATTATTAAACCAAAATACCAAGCTTCACTCTGGTTATACTAACTTGATTAGGCCTGAAACAACCAGCGTTGCCAAGACAAAACTCTGTCCAGCTCCCTCCTCTAGCTTGGCTTTGAGAGCTAGCGCGAGCACAGTGACCACTGCCAGACGTGGGCTCTGCCAGTCAGATGGTGTGTCTATTAAAAAGCAGAGACATTACTTTGCCAACAAAGGTCTGTCTAGTCAGAGCTATGGTTTTTCCAGTAGTCATGTATGAATGTGAGAGCTGGACTATAAAGAAGGCTGAGTGCTGAAGAATTGATGCTTTTGAACAGTGAAGTTGGAGAAAACTCTTGCAAGCCCGTTGGACTGCAAGGAGATCCAACCAGTCAATCCTAAAGGAAATCAGTCCTGAATATTCATTGGAAGGACTGATGCTGAAGCTGAAGTGCCAATACTTTGGCCACCTGTTGGGAAGAACTGGCTCATTGGAAAAGGCCCTGATGCTGGTAAAGATTGAAGGAGGGAGGAGAAGGGGATGACAGAGGATGAGATGGTTGGATGGCATCACTGACTCAATGGACATAAGTTTGAGCAAGCTCCAGGAGTTGGTGATGGATAGGGAGACCTGGCGTGCTGCAGTCCCTGGGGTCACAGAGTCAGACACAACTGAGCGACTGAACTGAACTGAACTGAAAGTTGGTGCTGGTCAGTTGGTGTGTCTCTGAAAAGTCTGTGCCATTGAACCTCCTGCCATGGCTGAGTAAGATCCGTTCAGCGCCCCCTCTGGTGGTCCCACCCTGGGGAACCGAGGGACTGGAGAAGAGGACCCTGCCACAGCCTTCTTGGCATAGAAGGAAAGTGAGATTATGGGCATTGAGAATGACAAGGCCTTCACCATCCTGGAAGGCGGAGCCCCGGGACCCGGAGCGGGTTGCGGGGGTGGTGGTTGAGATGCTGATGACGGAGTGATGAATGGCAAATACTACCAGGAGACTACTGGGCCAACAGACAGTTATGCAGCTACTTCACGAGTGGATCTATTGCACCCAGAAAGAATGTGAAAGTACCCTGTAAAGGGAGAGAAAAACAAAAGGAATGCTTGGAAGCCCTTGATGCCAGTTCTTAGAAGCAGGAAGCAGAGTGGAAAGAAAAAGCAATCAAGGAGCTGGACAAGTGATATGTGAGGCAGGCTGGCAGCTCCAAAAGACAAAAGCCAACAACAGGGCAGCAGAAGGAGCCTTTGTACACGACATTGAGGAGTTGTCCCCAGGTACTGAGTGAGAACGGGCGGCCCAGCTGTGTGACTTCAACCCTAAGTCCAGCAAGCAGGCCAAAGACATCTCCCGCAGGCGTTCTGTCCTCATCTCCCTCAAGCGGGGCCCCCTGGTGCAGTGAAGAGCCACAGGTCTACAGTATCGTAATCCCACTCAGTGAAGCTCTTCACGGCAATTGCATTAATGATGTTGAGTTGTTTTGGACCAAACCTTTTGTCTTTAGAGATGATCATTCTTTGTGATTGCACGTTTCCTTCAACAGTGTTCTCCCTGGCATTCAAAGAGGAGGGGAGGTGGTGGCAGAGGAAGGGAGGGAGGCCTCCCAAGGGCAGCCTCAACCTATGCTATTGTGCCTTATTTTGAGAATAAATTTGTTTCAAACAATTAAAAAATAAATAAATAAACAACTCTGACCTGATTGGCTTAAACTGGGTTTCTACCATCTCTGAGCCAATCACTGAAATGAAGCAGATGTCTCTAGTCCAATAAGAATTCACCCCTGGAGAAAGTGAAGAAAATGAAAGTCTCTCAGTGGTGTCTGACTCTTTGCGACCCCATGGACTGTACAGTCCATGGAATTCTCTGGGCCAGAATACTGGAGTGGGTAGCCATTGCCTTCTCCAGGGTATCTTCCCAACCCAGGGATCGAACCCAGATCCCCCTCATTGCAGACGGATCCTTCACCAGCTGAGCCACCAGGGAAGCCCCTGGCGAAGGGGAGGGCTAACGGGGAATAGAAGAGACAATAAATAGAATTCCTCCCTAACCTATCCCTCTGGTCAGTGAGGTCTCTTGGCCCTCCCTATTTCATTTTCACTCAGTTTGAGGCCTGGAGCACAGTGTAATTCTAGCTGAAATCATGTTTAGGAAGCTGTTTGTTTAACCAGCAGGGGGGCCAGCTATTACAAGCTAACAACCCAAAGAAACATTTTCTTTCCCCATTGAAATCCAAAAACCCTGCCAAAGGAAGCTTGGCTGGGTGCCTAGGCCTTTCTCCCCAGCTCAGCCCCGCTCTCTACAGGCGGCAGGGTCCCACACTAAGTGATAACTCACATTTGTAAACTACTTTGCAATTTGCAAAGGGCTTTCACATCCATTATGCCATTTAATCAACAAGGGGTGCTGGGGGAGGATGCTGGTTTGGACGCTGCTCTCAGGATTTCATCAGCATGCTGTATTTAGGAGCGGAAAGGTGGAATTATGCATGAGGCTCTGAGGCTAGTGCGGCGTGTGTAGTTGGAGGGCCACAAAGGGGCGTTAGAGTTTCTGTCTCCCCTCCGCCTTTTGTTACCTGATTCCATTCCTTTGAAGTACTCAGTATCCCTTACTGAATATGGTTTTAGGTCTTAGTGATTTGTTACCCAAGATGTGTGCCCTGGCTGTGAACATGGCCCCTGATCTAAGGAAGACGAATATGAATTTGCATGGGAATCACACACAAAAAGGGGGCATTCTGATGATGCTTGACCTTGCTTCTTTATAATCCAGTTTTCTCCGTGAGCTTTCTGTCTTTAAATTGGATGAATAAGACATTGTGGGTACAACAGGCATGGTACTGAAGAATCCCCAGACGTCCTCTGAAGGAAAAGCCTAGGGATAAAAAGCACACATTGGAGATAAGAATGGGAGACAGAACCAAGCAACAGAGACCTACAGATACTAAATAACTGTCATTCAGTTGCTCAGTTGAATCCGACTCTTTGCAACCCCATGGACTGTAGAATGCCAGGCTTCCCTGTCCTTCAACATCTCGCAGAGTTTGCTCAAACTCATGTCCATTGAATCGGTGATGCCATCCAACCAACTTGTCATCTATCATCCCCTTCTCTTTCTGTCCTCAATCTTTCCCATATCAGTATCTTTTCTAATGAGTCAGTTCTTCACATCAGGTGGCCAAAATATTGGAGCTTCAGCTTTAGCATAGGTCCTTCCAATGAATATGCAGGACTGATTTCCTTTAGGATTGACTGGTTGGGTCTCCTGGCAGTCCAAGGGACTCTCAAGAGTCTTCTCCAACACCACAGTTCAACAGCATCAGTTCTTCAGCACTCAGCCTTCTTTATGGTCCAACTCTCACATCCATACATGACTACTGGGAAAACCATAGCTTTGACTAGCCAGACCTTTGTTTGCAAAGTAATGTCTCTGCTCTCCTTAATACACTATCTAGTTTTCTCATAGCTTTTCTTCCAAGGAGCAAGCATCTTTTAATGTCATGGCTGCAGTCACCATCTGCAGTGATTTTGGAGCCCCCCCCCCAAGTAAAGTCTGTCTCTGTTTCCATTTTTTCCCCATCTATTTGCCATGAAGTGATGGGACCAGATGCCATGATCTTCATGTTTTGAACACTGAGTTTTAAGCCAGCTTTTTCACTCTCCTCTTTCACCTGAAACAAGAGGATCTTTAGTTCCTCTTCACTTTCTGCCATAAGTGTGGTGTCATCTGCATATCTGAGGTTATTGATATTTCTCCCAGCAATCTTGATTCCAGCTTGTGCGTCATCTAACCCAGCATTTCGCATGATGTATTCTGTGCATAAATTAAATATACAGCCTTGACATACTCCTTTCCCAATTTGGAACCTGTCTGTTGTTCCATGTCCAGTTCTAACTGTTGCTTCTTGACCTGCATACAGGTTTTGCAGAGGGAAGGTAAGGGTAATCTGGTATTCCCACCTCTTTAAGAATTTTCCACATTTTGTTATGATCCACACAGTCAGAGGTTTTAGTGTAGTCAATGAAGCAGATGCTTTCCTGGAACTCTTGCTTTTTCTATGATCCAGTGGATGTTGACAATTTGATCTCTGGTTCCTCTGCTTTTTCTGAATCTAGCTTGAACATCTAGAAGTTCTTGGTTCATGTACTGTTGAAGCCTCAATTCAGTTCAGTCGCTCAGTCGTGTCGACTCTTTGCGACCCCATGAATCACAGCACACCAGGCCTCCCTGTCCATCACCATCTCCCGGAGTTCACTCAGACTCATGTCCATCGAGTCCATGATGCCATCCAGCCATCTCATCCTCTGTCGTCCCCTTCTCCTCCTGCCCCCAGTCCCTCCCAGCATCAGAGTCTTTTCCAATGAGTCAACTCTTCGCATGAGGTGGCCAAAGTACTGGAGTTTCAGCTTTAGCATCATTCCTTCCAAAGAAATCCCAGGGCTGATCTCCTTCAGAATGGACTGGTTGGATCTCCTTGCAGTCCAAGGGGTTCTCAAGAGTCTTCTCCAACACCACAGTTTTTTTTACTTTGCTAGAATGTGAAATGAAAGCAATTATGCAGTAGAACATTCTTTGACACTACCCTTCTTTGGGTTTGGAATGGAAACTGATCTTTTCCAGTCCTGTGGCCGCTGCTGAGTTTTACAAATTTGCTGGCATATTGAGTTCAGCAATTTAATAGCAGCATCTTTTAGGATTTGAAATAGCTCAGCTGGAATTCCATCACTGCCACTAGCTTTGTTAGAAGTGATGCTTCCTAAGGCCCACTTGACTTCATACTCCAGGATATCTGGCTCCAGGTGAGTGATCACATCATCGTGGTTATCTCGGTCATGAAGATTTTTTGTACAGTTCTTCTGTGTATTCTTGCCACCTCTTCTTAATCTCTTCTGCTTCTGTTAGGTCCATACCATTTCTGCCCTTTATTGAACCCATCTTTGAATGAAATGTTCCCTTGGTATCTCTAATTTTCTTGAAGAAATCTCTAGTCTTTCCCATTCTATTGTTTTCCTCTATCTCTTCGCATTGTTCACTTAGGAAGGCTTTCTTATCTTTCCTTGCTATTCTTTGGAACTCTGCATTCAGATGGGCATATCTTTAAACAACTAGATAACCATCATCCAGTCAGAATCCTAGAGATACAGATAACTAGATAAACATCATCCAGCTGACAAGAGTTCAAGTCCAAGGGCAGAAATTTCCTCCCACCAAAATTACTTGCCCATTTTTCTCTTTGAATGCTGGCTAATGCCCATATCCATCATACACATTTCCACCTCCACCAGGGCCCATTCCTCTCTCTAAATAGGTCGTGAAGGTAGAGACCATGCTGTGTCACCCACCACAGAGGGACATTAGTGTCAGACACATGGATGAAACTTGACCAGTTAAATGAGTGTGCAAATGAGTGGGCACAGACAAATGGAATCAGTTGACTATGTGTGGAGGTAAATCTTTAAAATACATTAAACTGATAAAATGCTTTTAATCATGAACATCATGATTTGAAACTATTCAGCTCAGTGATTTTGAGTATATTCACAAGTTTGTGCAACCTTCATCACTATCTAATTCCAAAACACTTACATCACCCGCAAGACTCCCTGTGCCCATTAGCAGTCACTCTCCATTTCCCGATCCTTTAAATCCTGACACCCACGCATCTATTTTATGTCTGTATGGATTTTTCTCCTTCAGACCTTCAATACAAAAGGAATCATATAATACATGATGTTTTGCATTGTAGCATGTATCAGTACTTTATTGCTTACTTTTTTGCTGAATACCACGGTATGGATATATCAAATTTTATTATCCACTCATCATCAGTGGACATTTTGGTTGTTTCCATTTTTCAGTTGTCATGAATAATACTATGAATGTTCATGTAGAAGTTTTTGTGTGAACATCAGTCTCTATTGGGGTGGGGGGGTGGCGATATATACCTAGGAGTGGAATTGCTAGGTCATATGTAAGTTTTTGAGGAATTATTTTTCAAAGCACTGGCACCATTTGACATTACCACCAGCAGTGTATGAGAGTGTAATTGCTGCACATCTTCATCAATATTTGTGATTTCCATTTTGTTAAAAATTATTGTTATACCCATCCTAGTGAGTTTGAAGTGATACCTCATTGTGGTTTTGACTTACATTTTTATAATGACTAATGATCTTCAGCATCTTTTCATGTACTTCAGTTCAGTCACTCAGTCATGTCTGTCTCTTTTCGAAACCAAGGTCTGCAGCACGCCAGGCTTCCCTGTCCATCACCAAGTCCCAGAGTTTACTCCAACTTGTCTCCATTGAGTCACTCATGCCATCCAACCATCTCATCATCTGTCATCCCTTTTTCCTCCTGCCCTCAATCTTTCCCAGCATCAGGGTCTTTTCCAATAAGCCAATTCTTCACATCATATATGCTTGAGGAAGAGGTCCAACTTCCTGCTTTCTCAAATGGATAGAGTTGTCTCAGCAGTCTTTGTTGAAAAGACTGGGGTTTTCTTTTCCCCACTGAATGGTCTTCACACTCTTGTTGAAAATCAGTTGGCCTTAAGTGTATGGGCTTATGTCTGAACTCTGTTTTCTTTGTCTAGACTTTTTCCAGTGTCACACTCTTTGAATTACTGTAGCTTTTAGTATGTTTTAAAGTTAAAAGGAACTTTGTTTTACTCTTTTGAGAAGGTTTTGGCTCTTTCATTTCTATATGAATTTTATGATCAGTTTATCCATTTCTGAAAAAAAGACTTGAAATTTTGAATCTGTAGATAAATTTGGAGCATACCACTATTATAACAATATTAAACCTTTCAATTTATGAACATGGATGTGTTTGCATTTATGTAGGTCTTTAACTCCTTACATTGATATTTCATCATTTGCAGTGCACAAATCTTGAACTTGTTTTGTTACATTCACTCCTAAATATTTTATTCTTTTTGGTGTTATTATAATGGAATTGTATTCTTAATTTTATTTTTGGATTGCTCATTTTTAGTGTATAGAAATACAAATTTTTACTTTTTAATGCTATTTTAGTGCTTTCAAATTTCTTATAACTAAAGGAATTACTTCCACATATTTATTTTAGAGATGTTTTATTTATATATTATTTTTATTAATATATATCTGAGTTACAGTATCATATTAGTTTCAAGTGTACATATAGATTTAATATTTTTGCAGGTTATATTTCATTTAAAATTATTGTAAAATACTGGCTATATACCTTGCACTCTACAATATACCCTTACAGTTTTGTTATGTATAGTATTTTGTTGGGCTTCCCTGGTGGCTCAGATGGTAACGAATCTGCCTGCAATGCAGGAGACCAGGGTTCAATTCCTGGGTCAAGAAAATTACCTGGAGAAGGGAATGGCTATGCATGCCAGAATTCTTCTTGCCTAGAGAATTCCATGGACAGAGGAGCCTGGCAGGCTACATCAGTCCATGAGGTCACAAAGAGTTAGACAAAATAGAGCAACTAACAAGATAGTAGTTTATACCTCTTAATCCCCTGCCCTAATCTTACACCCCTCCCACCCCCTCTCCCAACTAGTTTGTTCTCTGTATCTGTGAGTCTGTTTCTGTCTTCTTACGTCCATCCCTTTGATTTAATCTTTAGATCCCTCATATAAGTAGAATATATAGAGTAACATATTTGTCTTTTTTTCTGTGTGAATCATTTCACTGAGCATTATATCTTCCAGGTCCATCCATGTTGATACACACACACACACACACACACACACACACACACACACCCCAAGGAGTTGAATTGCTGGATTACATGTTACTTCACTTTTAGTTTTTTGAGGAATCTCCATACTGTTTTACATAGTTGCTGAATCAATTTACACTCCCATCAACAGTATGCTGCTGCTGCTGCTGCTGCTAAGTCACTTCAGTCGTGTCCAACTCTGTGTGACCCCATAGATGGCAGCCCACCAGGCTCCCCCATCCCTGGGATTCTCCAGGCAAGAACACTGGAGTGGGTTGCCATTTCCTTCTCCAATGCATGAAAGTGAAAAGGGAAAGTGAAGTCACTCAGTCGTGTCTGACTCTTCACGACCCCGTGGACTGCAGCCTACCAGGCTCCTCTGCCCATGGGATTTCCCAGGCAAGAGTACTGGAGTGGGGTGCCATCGCCTTCTCCACAACAGTATACAAGTGTTCCCTTTTCTCCATGTTCTCACCAACATTTGTTATTTGCTGTCTTTTTGATGATAGCTATTCTGACAGAAGTGAGGTGATATGTCATTGTGGCTTTGGTTTGCAAATCTCTGATAATTAGTAATGTTGAGCAGCTTTCCATGTGCCTGTTGGCCATCTGTATATTCTTTGAGAAAATGTCTATTCATATTTTCTGCACATTTTTTAATTGGGTTGTTTTCATTTTTTTGATGTTAGATTGTATGAGCTGTTTACATATTTTAGATATTAACTCTTTATCGATTATACCATTTGCAAATATTTTTTCCGCTCAGTAGGTTGTCTTTTCCTTTTGTCAGTGGTTTCTGCCTACATTTTCTTCTAGGAGTTTAATGGTTTCTTGTCTTACATTTAGGTCTTTAATGCATTTTGAGTTTATTTTTGTATATGAAGTAAGGAATGTTACAGCTTTATTCTTTTACGTGCACCACTTCTTGAAGATACTGTTTTCCCCACTGTGTATTCCTGCCTTCTTTATCATCGATTAATTGATCACAAGAGTCTGGGTCAACGGACCACAGGAGTTTATATCTGGACTCTATTCTGTTCCATTGATCTTTATCCCTGTTTTGTGCCATATTATACTATTTTGATTATTGTATCTTTGTATTGTTGCCTGAGGAGAAGGCAATGGCACCCCACTCCAGTACTTTTGCCTGGAAAATCCCATGGATGGAGGAGCCTGGTAGGCTGCAGTCCATGGGGTCGCTAGGAGTCGGACATGACTGAGTGACTTCACTTTCACTTTTCACTTTCATGCACTGGAGAAGGAAATGGCAACCCACTCCAGTGTTCTTGCCTGGAGAATCCCAGGAACAGGGGAGCCTGGTGGGCTGCCGTCTATGGGGTCTCACAGAGTCAGACACGACTGAAGCGACTTAGCAGCAGCAGCAGTATAGTCTGAAGTCAAGGTATGTGATACTTCTGGCTCTGATCTTTTTTCTTAAGTTTACTTTGGCTTTTCAGGGTCTTTTGTGTGTCCTTTCATGTTTTAGAATTCTTTGTTTTAGTTCTGTGAAAAAATGTCCTTGGTATTTTGATAGAAATTTCATTAACTCTGTAGATTGCCAACCCACTCCAGTGTTCTTGCCTGGAGAATTCCAGGGATGGTGGAGCCTGATGGGCTGCCACCTATGGGGTCGCACAGAGTCGGACATGACTGAAGCGACTTAGCAGCAGCAGCAGCAGTTGTAGACTGCCTTAGAGAGTATGGTCAAGTTTTTTAATTGAGAGGATTTACAAGATCCCCTAGAGGAGTGTGTGGCAATCCACTCCAGATTCCTTAGAGGAGGGCATGGCAACCCACTCCAGACCCCCTAGAGGAGGGCATGGCACCCCACTCCAGTGTTCTTGCCTGAAGAATCCCATGGACAGAGGAGCCTGGCGGGCTGCAGTCCACGGGGTCACGCAGAGCCTGAAGTGACTCAGCATGCATACATGATGTGAGCTATGGGTTGTCATGTATGCCCTTTATTATGGTGAACATGTTTACTCTATGCCCACTTCCTGGAAAGCTGTTGTCATGAACTGAGGTTGAAATTTTCTGAAATTTTTTCTGCACGTATTAATATAATCATATGGTTTTTATTTTTCTATTTGTCAATATGGTGTATCACATTGATTAATTTGTAGATATTGACTCATCCTTGCATCCCTGGGATAAATACTACTTTATCATGGTGTGTAACCCTTTAAATGTATTGTTAAATTGATTTGCTAATATTTTGTTAGGATTTCTTTGCATCTCTGTTCATTAGTGATGCTGGCCTGTAATGTTCTTTTCTTGTAATATCTTTGTCTGATTTTGGTATCAGGGAGAGGTTGGCCTTCTACAATGAGTTCAGAATCATTCCTTCCTCTTCAATTTTTTGGAATATTTTGAGAAGGACAGATGTTAACGCTTCTATAAATATTTGTTTGTTGGGAGTTTTTGTTTATTAATTTCATGTTTGGTACGCAATTCATTTATCTTAGGGTGGAAAGTTACATTACTGATTAGCGCTCTTTTATTTAACATGGACATCTATACATGTCATATACATTACACATTTCTCTCTGAACGCTGCTTTTGCTGTATCCTGTGAGTTATTGTATGTTATGTTTTCATTTTATCTGTGAGGAGCAGTATAAACCACTACAATTACATATAAGCTCAGATAAATAACTGAATATTCTGAAGAGTTAACTTTTTCTAAACTGGTATTTCTACAATCACTTGTGACCCCAAGGACTCTATAGTCCATGGAATCCCAGGCCAGAATACTCAAGTGGGTAGCCTTTCCCTTCTCCAGGGTATCTTCCCAACCCAGGGATCAAACCCAGGTCTCCTGCATTGCAGGCAGGTTCTTTACCAGTTGAGCCACAAGGGAAGCCCCATTGTATGTTATGTTTTAATTTGTCTTATCTGTGAGAAGCAATATAAACCACTAAAATTACATATATTCTAAAGAGTTAACTTGTTCTAAACTGGTATTTCTATAATCACTTGTTAAATACCAGGTAAAGTTTGGTGTATTTACACTAAAAAAGAAAATTTTGTGATTAATAAGACTAAGGGAGATTTGTACATATTGATATAGAAAAGTTTCCATGACAAGATAAATGACAAAAGCAAGTTGCTTAACAGTTCTGTGGAGTAGAACTTCACTGTGGTTATCAAATGCTATTTCACATATATACTTCTTGAAGCACAGAAAAATTTTAATAAGGTTATATAAAAACCTGCCCATATTGTCTTCACGGGGAGTGAGAATAGAGAATGAGAGGGTGTTCTTTGAGATAAACTCACATCAGCTGATATTGCTTATCTTGCTTTTATTATTCTTAAAAAATATTTTCACTGCACAAGTAGGATATAAAATGGCTTGTAAAGGAAAAAAAAAAACACACAGAGAAAACAAAAGTGAATTGCCCCATCCCTGTTGTATCAAAGATGCAACTGCTACTAATAGTTTTGTATGAGTCCTTCCAGAAACTTTAAAGCTTCTATAGTAATAAAAAGAATTAATAAAAGAGTAAGATTTTATTTTCTGTGTTCCTTCATTTATACTTTGCAAACATTAGCATTGCATTTATCCATCCATTTCATCATAAGTTCAGTCATATATTTCATTTTCTAACAAAAGGGGAAAAGATCTAACATATTTCTGGATAGAAATTTTCCTGCTACTTTTTATCCATATTTATAAGAGGATTTAAGACTATTACTGTCAGAGCATTTTAGTCCCTCTCTCAGGAAAGGAGAGTCAAGAGATTCATTGGTTTGTGGGCCCCAATGGAAAGAGTGTGGAGACATGGCACAGATCTATGTGAAGAAGCCTAAGGGCTTATAAACGCCGATCTACTATATCCACCACTTGGAGTGTAGAATATGCACCCAATTTTGCCATTGAGTGAACCAACATCTTTCTTGCCATTCCATACTGGCCTCTTAACACAAGCATTATTGAACATTTCCTAGGTACCAGGCATTTTTCTCAGCACCTTACACACATCAACTTATTTAACTTCAACAACAACCCCATCAAGTGAGCACCGTTGTTATCCTTTGTTTTTTTAGGTGAGAAAACTGAAGTGACTTAGGTGATGTATCTCCCCCAAGGCCTCACAGCCAACAAGTGACAGAACAGAGATCAAACCCGGTTCTGTGTGGTTCCAGAGTCCTTGTTCTTAGATATTAAACTGACTGCTTCTGGAGAAAGGCAGAGCATAAATACAGGATTGCAAGATTCAGCAAATAAAAACATGAGGCAGTCAGATTTGAAATTCAGACAAACCAAATTATACTGCATGTACCACGCAATATTTGGAATATACTTACACTAAGAAAGTAATTGTTAATCTGAATTTAGAGTTGAAATGGGTGTCTTACATTTTAATTGGCAACCTTCCATAGATACATAGAGAGAGCCAGACTTGGAGAACAAGGTACAGGGTTAGAGACTCAAAGTAGGTTTTCTTGACTGATGTCCCTACTTGTTCTATTCTCTGTAAAGGTTTTCTTTTTTCCTTTGCAAAGATATTAACATGAAGAACAACAGAAAAAGTATGTGAATGTATCCCTTATGGAAGGTAGAACAGACAGCCCATCTTCATTCCATCTCCTCTCTCTCTCCTCTCTCTCTTGCACACACACACACACACATGCGCACACACACACACGCACACACACACACACACACACACACAATGGTAGCACAGGGCTCCCTGGTAAATACTGACTAAAGAATGACACTTGAGACTGAGCCATAAAGTCTCCTGCTTCTTTCCTGTTTTTAAGTCTTGTGACCTTACACTAAATCATATTCGCATGGGTAGCAGGGGGAGGCAGGAACCTTGGCAGGAGGCAGGGCACAGGGGAAAGAGACAGCTGGGATCCCAGGGGCACTGAACCCCTAAACTACCTGTATCTCACTGGGAACACTTCAGCTGACCCAGCCCCAAGGGGCAAGGCCCACACAGGTAACCTTGATGGGGAAGGGAAATACAGGAAACAAAACACCTTTTTCTGACACTCTGCGGCCCCTATCCTGCCATTGGCCAAGGGTAGCCCTATAGAGAGAAGCCTTAGCCTCTGACCAGTCAAACTTTTTCCTCCTTGGAAGAGCTGGTGTAAGAAGAGGGAAATAGAGAGGTAGAATATGGGGAGAAAATATAAACTCTCCCTCCTCCAACCTTTGTACTTCTGATTTGATAACAGAGCTAGTCTCTTACAAGAATATCATTAATTAAAACATACAAAGCACTTTCATTTTAGCCTCCAAATTGTCTATTGATTTTTGCCTAAAAGAAATTAGCCTCTAATGTGACAACTTTCCCATCAATAGTCTAAAATGCTTGCCTTATGGAATTAGCACCCTATTAATCTGACCATCTCTTTAAGTGCTTTTCTTCTTCAAAATTATAATTAAATACCATCGCCAACCAGAATTCTTTAGACAGCACTTTGCACATTAATGTCTACTCAATTTTCATTCCCATGGCTAGAATTTTAACCCACAATGAAGCTCAGAACGACGTCGTTTCTGTCTTTAAAATTGTTTTTTGTTGTTGTTGTTTCCTTACTTTTCACGTTTCTTTATTCCAAGTGTATCCTCTGAGCTCCAAGGCAGGGGAATAGGGAAGACACTGGCATGATCGTCACAGAATAAAGTGACTCGTTTTCTTAAGGATGAGCAAAATGAAGGCTACTACACGCATGTTAAAGTCACATGCTCAAGACAGGCTTGAGAATGAGGATTCACGGAAGGTGAGCTCACCCTCCACTCGGACCAGAACTTTTGCTCTGAGCCAGGAAGCAGTGGCAGACCTTGACTCGCTCTATATGGGCCAGCCTCCCAAGCGTGGAACAGTGCGGAGGAGAGAGGACAGTGTGTCTAGAGAGGCAGATAGAAAACATCCAGCGAAGGAGTGACCACCACAGACTCTACCCCACAGTTTCATTGTTTTCCAAGGTGGCTGAACCAATCTTACTTCCATTAGCATGGGTAAGAACACCTGTAGCTACATATGACTGTCAGCCCTTGATACTGTAGACTTAAATTTTTTTTAATCTGGTAGATATAAAATAGCATAACATTGATGTTTTAATTTGCATTTCTCTGAATATTGATGAAATTGAGTGACTTTTTGTATGTCTGTTGGCCATTTGATTTTCCTCTTTAGTGAAATATCTGTTCACATCTCTTGTCTATTTTCCAATTGGATTTTTGTCCTTTTGTTATTGATTTGAGAGCATTCTTTATATATTTTAGATATCAATTCTCTGTTAATGATGTGTTTCTCTCCATTTTCACTTTAGGGAAGTTTTTTTATCACAGCTCTTAGTTTTAATACCATGGAATTTAGTGTGTGCTTTTAGTGTGTTATTTAACAATGCCCTACTAATTCCAAGGTCATAAGGTGTTTTTTTCTAATAATATATGTTGAACTGTGAAAAATATTACAACATGGAGAAAAGCAAAGATAAGAAGAAAAACCACCTGTTCTCCTTTTACCAGAGTAACCACTGGCGTTTATTTTTACAGCTTCCAATCTCACATGATAGTTAACGTGACACCCAAATAAGCTTCGAGAAGAAAAATATCCATGATCAACGCTGACTTCTTTTTAATACACCACATATCTAATCCTATTCAATACTAATTTTTTTTCCTTGGATTACTAGTTTTTGTTTGTCTAATAGCAGCCTCTGAAGTATGTCTCCTGATTTAAGCAGAGAGAAGAAACGTTTTCGTTCAGAGGGGAGATAAATAAAGAAAGTCAAATGTTGAGGTACGGCCTCAAGGCATCAGTTAACAGAAAAGTCATCTTGAATGTACCATATGGAAACCAGGCCAGAACTTCTGCCAGCCCCCACACAGTTCTCCAAAACTAAGCTTGACAGCATCTTGTTTACAGCAAAAGGAAATATTTCTCTTTGCTGTTGAATAAAATCTGTAAATATCATGGCTTTCCTGACTTGATCCTACAAACGCAATGTTATTTTCTTAACTAATGAAATGGAAGGCAATCCTCAGTGAGACCGTAGCTTACAAAGCAGATGTCTCAGTTATCTATTGCTAAGGTAACAAATTGCTGAAAAATAATGACAAAATAACAGCAACTGTATTATTGTCTCTCAGGGTTTCTCTGGGTCAGGAATTCAGAACGGGATCAGATGAACAGTTAAGGCTCAGGATCTCTCACAGGTTGCAGTCAAATAAGTAGGCTGGAACCCTAGGGGTGTGAGGCAGCTGGGAGCTGACCTGGGATCTCTCTCTCTCTTCATGTGTTCCCAGGGCCACTGATGTGGTCTCTGTGTGGTGGCCTCTTTGTACAGGCTGAAGTTTGGGCTTTCTCATAGCGTGCTGGTCTCAGGGCAATTGGACTGCTCTTACATGGTGACTTCAAGACTGAATGTTCTAGCAACTAAGGTGGAAGCTGCCTTGCTTTTATCAACCAGTCTCACAAGTTATATAGAGTTATTTTCACCATTAAAAAGTTGCAGAAACCCACCCAATTTAAATGGGAAGGGAACTTTTCCATTAAAAAAAAAAAGAAGAAGAAGTCTTATATTTGCAGTCTACTTCTTTTGAAGAAAAGATTGAGAAACCAAAGATCTCTTTTCTTCTTGCACTCTCTCTGCCCCTTTCACTCCAAGATGATGTGATTCCTTTAAAAATGTGGGCTTCCTGTGTACCAATTTATGATCCACTCCATTAGATAAAAGCCACAGATTTCTTCTGGAAAAGTCTCTCCTTATTCTCGACCTCCTGTGAAGCAATTATGGGATAATTTTCTTAGAAGTTCTACTGCCTATTATTTAACAAAGAGGGTTTGCAAAGCATGCCTATGAAATTCTTTGGAGGATGTCTCTGTCTGAAAAGATTTGTAAGGTGCAACCTTAGACTTGGGGGACCCTAACAAAGGGTTTTGATGCCATACCCTTAGCTTCATCTTTATCCTGAGGCCACATTTTCCTTTTTTTTTTTTTTCTCCCAGAAACTGATCCAATTTCTTTATTTTTCAGGTTTGTTTATATACCTTTTGTTATACATAGGGATAAATATAGAGTCACGTGGGGGTCAGCAGACCTTACAGTATCCTGGATTTGGTCTTTTCCCTGAGGTCTTTTATTTCTTTGAGACTCTTTGCTGGATGGAAAGACTGTCAGGATCCCTCT
The DNA here is from genome assembly GCF_042477335.2 of Ovis canadensis. Taxonomy (NCBI): domain Eukaryota; kingdom Metazoa; phylum Chordata; class Mammalia; order Artiodactyla; family Bovidae; genus Ovis; species Ovis canadensis. The sequence continues at coordinate 18,785,168 of NC_091251.1, forward strand.
ATGTTTTCTCCTAAATTCTACTCAAAAATTGAACTGTTTGTGCTTTGATGTCTCTCTCTCTCTTTTCACATTATGTTACAGGCAACTACAAGCCATGGAGCATCTGTGGCACTCTCCCCAGAAATCTCCCCAGCCACATCACCGGGTTTATTAGGTACATTTCTATTTTCCACATCAGCACAGATAACAGGTTCCAGTGTTTGTACACTTTCCACCACCACACAGCAAAGTTTCCTTTCCTTTCCTTCCAAATAATAGTCTCCCAACTTTCATTTAAGCCCTCACTGACAGCCTCAAGGCTTCTACTAAGAATCTCCTCAGAGCCCTTCCAGCTTCTACCAACCACCTAGGCCTCAAAGCCAATATCATGCAACACCTCAAGAGCAGGCACTACAGCATTCTGTTCCTCTTATCTCTTAAATCACCATCCAAACTAGTGGCTGAAAGCAATAGCAATCATGCCACTATCTATCATGGATTCTGTGGGTCAGGAATTCAGAACGGGCTCAGCTGGGCAGTTCTGGATCAGGCTGTTTGGTACAATTATAGTCAAATGACGACTGCTTTGGGATAGCAGTGGGCTGAAGCAATTAAGGGTTAGCTGGATCTCTCCCTCTCTCTGCCTGTTTTCTCCACATCCCTCAGTAGTTTCAGCTACTCTCCACGTGGTCTCGCTCCATGGATGAGTTTAGACCTCCTCTCAGCATGGTGGTCTCACAACAGCTGAACTACTTACCAGGTGGCCGAAAGCTTCAGAAGCAAACGTTCCAGTAGCAAGGTGGACTTTTTATGACTCATATAAGAAATCACATAGCTTTGCTTTCACCATATTCTATAGATTGAGATAGTCACAAAAGCCCATCACAGAAGCCATTTTAGGGGAAAGGGCACATCAAGGAAGGGATGTCAGAGAATTTGTGAGCACATTTTTAAACTGCCCCAACAGATTCCAAGCATTTCTCATGTGCCTACTATGGGTCAGCTATTATGCATACATAGATGGATCTGATAAAAGGCATCCTTGAGGAGCTTACTATCTAGTTAGGGTGAGGGTAGAAGACCAAGAGGTAAGAGAACATTGTGCTCTAGGGGGCAAGTATTTTAAGAGTGCTGAGAAAGCTGAGGGAAAGCATAGAGGGAGAAAGTAATGCCACAACTACAGTTTGGGAAGGAACCATGGAGAAATCAGCATTTGAGCCACACCCTGAAGGGCAACAGGAGTTCTCCAGTCATGCGGGGACCAACGTGAATGCATGGGGGCACGAAGCACCTCAGTGCAGTCTTTTCATTCCAGTTGAATAATGGTGACATTCTAAGTACCATTTTGTTGGTGACATTTGTCAAAAATGCCACATGCTGGTGACATTTCTAAAATAAGCAGCTCAGGAGAGAGTGCAGTGAGTTCAGTTCTGAACATGTTGGCATTTTTAGGTGCTGCCAAGACATGTGGAAGTTGAGGAGTTCAAGCGGGACCCCTGAGTCCCCTAACAAACAACGTGCTGACATGCTGGTAGGCTTCCACTTTATTCTATTTTTCAACAGGGTGTTCATTGCTCCTGCAAGAGAGTCAGTGGCTGCAGGTTGTGGCTCTCCTACCTCCTGGGCTGCCTCTCCCAGCTGCTCTAGCCGTTAGGGTTCAAGATATGAAGGAATTCTCTAGAAACAGGTCATTAGTTATGGCTTACAAGCTCACCTGAGGCACTCAGCCCAACCCAAGAGACAGATTCTACCCTGGAGTGGCTGTAATTACCAGTCCTAAGAAGACATTTGTTCTATCCTGTACACTTGAGCGTCTAATGTGTTGCCTTGTGATGACTTGGCCTCTACCTAGTCAGGGGCCAAAGGAGCCTCTGAGATCACCTCCCCAGGAGTTTGCCAACTGGTGGCAAGCAGACTGAAAATGGCTTGCAGAGAGTGTTTATTTGAAAATGGGATACGTTGAAAATATTTAAAAATCAGGAAATTTTATTTAAAGTGTCTGAATGTCAGCCTCTTTTGAAAAATCAGATTTTAATTTTGCCACCAGGCATAAATTCCCACATGGCAACAGTCAGCTGGGGCCAAGCCGGGCTGCGCCTCCAGTTTGTCAAGTATTGGGAAGAATGTGGGGGAAACATTCTCATCCCCAGCTGCTAAACTGGTACAATTTGAAGGGCAATTTATGAGTTTCTACCCAAATTTAAAATTCATGACATTATTCTGGCAATTGTCATTTTGAAAATGAAAGCTACAGAAATATTCAAATGTGAGCATAAAGTTGAGGTTATGTGGTGTTATTATTAATTAATTTATTTTTAAGTATTTGTTTGTCTGTTGGCTTATTTATTTGGCTGTGAGAGGTCTTAGTTTCAGCTCATGGGGTCTTCATTGCCCTGTGCAGGATCTTCCATCGTGATGCATGGACTCTCTAACTGTGCACAGGCTCTGGAGCACACGGGCTCAGTAGTTGCACCATGCAGCCCTGCTCCACAACGAGTGGGATCTTAGTTCCCTGACTGGGGACCAAACGCACATCCTCTTCATTGAAAGGCAGATTCTTAATCACTGGACCACCAGGGAAGTCCTGGTGGTATTATTTATAACTAAAAAAATGAAAGCAACCTGCATTTCTATCTATAAAGAACTGGATAAACAGATAAATATAGGTATGTCAAAAGACTCTCGCTCTTTTGCTGACAAAGGTCCATATAGTCAAAGCTATGGTTTTTCCAGTAGTCATGTATGACTGTGAGAGCTGGACCATAAAGAAGGCTGAGCACAGAATTGATGCTTTCAAATTTGTGGAGCTGGAGGAGACTCTTGAGATTCCTTTGGACAGCAAGGAGATCAAACCAGTCAATCCTAAAAGAAATCAACCCAGAATATTCATTGGAAGGACTGATGCTGAAGCTCCAATACTTTGGCCACCTAATGCGAAGAGCAGACTCATTGGAAAAGGCCCTGACGCTGGGAAAGATTGAGGGCAGGAGAAGAAGGGGACGACAGAGGATAAGATGGTTGGATGGTGTCACCGACTCAAGGGACATGAGTTTGAGCAAATCCAGGAGATAGTGAAGGACAGGAAAGCCTGGAGTGCTGCAGTCCACGGGGTCACAAAGAGTCAGACACAATTTTTCAATTGAACAATGGCAATGTATGTCAATGCAATTAAATATTATGTAGCTATTGACAGGAATGACGTGGTTCTATATTAACTGACCATGGAAAATGCTTTAAATATATTAAATTTTAAAAAAAGAAAATCACAGGATGATATGTACAGTATTACCTCATTTAGGTTAAAACCAAAACTGTACTAGAAAATGGTCCAGCTCCTGACAAAAAGTGGAGGGCTCTGGGCTTAGACAACTTGGTTCCTACTGAGCTCTCCAAAATACCACTGAAAACTTGTTAAGGCAAAGCTAAAATTACTAGAACTTGTGGTCAGAATCTTAGTCATATTTCAGAGAGGGAAATTAGCACCAGGATAATCACAGGACCACAGGATCCTGTCTTAAATGATCTAATGTTTTTATCCAAGACAGGGATATTATTTGAGTTGGACAGAGTTGATGATTCCATAATTTAGGACTGGTGGTCACAACAAGGTCAGGGCGATAAAGGGAGGTTGACAAGGAGGCTCTTAGTCAGTGAGCAACTCAGGACTGTCTCCAATAACTTAAAGGAACTTCCTGAAACAAATAATGAAGTTATTTGAGGATGTACAATCTCATCTTCATCAGGAAGAAGTTTTCTGGAACAACCCACCCATCTTGCTGACACAAGTGGGCCATGGTATCTTCCTTATGACTAAATGGCAATGGTGCAGATCATCTGGATTCTCTATGGAAACCCCAGCTCTGTCCATTTCTAGCTGTAGGAATTTGGGCAATTTCTTTAAAGTTTTAGTTTCTGTATCTGTGGATGAAGATTACTGGTGGCAGGGGTATGGTTAGGATTACATAGGATTCCTGTGTCTAGAGTATAGACACACTGTCGGCAGCATTGATTACACCTGGATATATAGGCATAGGAAAAGGGATAAACGAGAACTTCTCAGCCTTGGCACTATAGACATTTTCAGGCCAAATAATCCTTTGCTGTACGAGCTTGTCCTGTGTATTGTACTGTGCTCAGCATCATCCCTGACCTGTGACCACCAGAAGCCAGAAACACCAGCTCCTCCAAGTTGTGACAAACAAAAGTGTTCCCAAACGTTGCAAAGTGTCCTCACTTAAGAACCATTGACCCAGAGGCAACCATTGTGTGGGCTCCACTAGAAAAGAGTGGGAATTAATAAAAATGTAAGAGAAAATGGTGCATAGCTCACATCGTAAGCTACCTGTTGGCAGATTCATCTTTGCCTCTTCTGTAAGCACCAGTGATCTGCAGGCCGCGAGAGTCAGAGAAACACTTCTTGTGATGGAACTTCAGCAGATGCTTCCAGGTAGGGTAAAATATTGTGGCTACTGACCCAGGTAAGGGTCCTGGAAAAGAGAACATTGAAACCTATTCATTTTAGAGATAAGCTTATTCGACATTAAAATTTGAAGATGATGAATGTTCTGCCTTTAGGCTCCAGGATGGGGTCCAGAAAATTCAGGATGACTACAAATGATTGGGAAAGGCTATGGGCCAAGGGAATCTGAGTCTCCAACAGAAATTATTTTGAAGAGCCTCCACTTGGCAGCTTCGGCCATCCGTCCTCATCCATTTGGAGTGGTTGGTTTTCCCAAGGGCCCAGGAGAGCCATCGAGAGGCCTGTTTCCAAATGTCCCACTGACCTGCCTCCTACACTTAGGGCTTCCAGAAAAGTGAGACATGCTCAGGCTCCCACTGCTGTATTTTGGTGAGCTGTAGGTAATTCAACCTGCAGTTTTTCTTGAACTATGGAGAGAAGGAAAAAGGCTGCGGTAACTCTCCCCCCACCCCTCTTTTTTTTTCTGTTTGGCCAAACCACATGGCTTATGGGATCTTAGCTTCCCGAGCAGGGATTAAAGCCAGGCGCCCTGTACTGAAAGCATTGAGGCCTAAGCACTGGACCACCAGGGAATTCCCTTGCTCTCATTTTTAAAAGTGGTTTGCAGTATGAGAGTTGTGCCAGAAACCAACAGCCACAACACTGCAGCCAGAAGTGTCTTCCCAAAGCACAGTCTGGCCTGAAATGTGGATCAGAATAATTCCTCGTCCCCACGCAAACAGTTCTGGGACTGGGCATACTTTCTTGATGCCATGTAAAACAATACTGAGGATAAGAAAATTAAAATAACTTAGCTACTTGCTTCAAGAAATACCTTTTCCTAGACTTAAACAGATATTTGTACTCCTGTGTTCTTAGCAGTATTATTCACCATAGCCAAGACAAAGAAGCAACCCAAATCTTCATCAGTGAATGAATGGATAGGCAAAAAGTGATACATCCTTACAATGGAACGTTACTCAGCCTTAACGAGGAAGGACATTCTGACAAGTGCTACAAGGTGGCTGAAACTAGAAGCCATTGTGGTAAGGGAAATAACCCAGTCACAAAAGAACAACTATTACATGGGTGTACCTAAGGCTGATTCTCACTGATGTTTGAGAGAAAACAACAAAGTTCTGTAAAGCAATGATCCTTCAATTAAAAAGTAAATAAAGTGGTTAAAAAAAAAAAAAGAAAAATTACTCTGTGATCCACTTACATGAACTACCTAGAATTATCAAATTCATACAGACAGAAAGTAAAACGCGAAGTACCAGGAGCCGGAAGGAGGGTGAGATGGGGAATTATTGTTTACTGGGAATGGAGTTTTAAATTGGAAAGATGAAAACGTTCTGTGGATGGATGGTGGTGATAGTTGTATAGCACTGTAAATATTCTTAATGCCACTGACCCAGACATTTAAAATGGTTATAATGATAAATGTTGTGTTATGTGTATTTTATTACAATAGAAATGCTTTTGTGAGCTAAGACAAGGAACTAACTACAGTGTTTACCTATCTAGGCTAGTAATTCACTCATCAAGACTCACCTCATGACCCCTGCCATCCCCTCCACTGCCACCCAATCCAAAGCTATTGGGGTCATAACCTCTGCTCAGTCCAGTTTCCTGCTTTGTAAAATCTACTTTCAAATCACCCAGACTGGATCCTAAAACTATAAGTATCTTACCTTTGTCTCTTTATTTTGAGATACAACCAAGACTCTGTCACAGTGCCATTTCCCCTTATTACAGTAGGTTTGATCATCTTAGCTTTGCTTTATCAACTGGTTTTTTTCTGGTGGGTTTTTTTGAAAGCTGACAACAGACAGATCATGGGTTTCCCTTATCAAAGTTCTTTTGAGGTCACTCACTGCCAATATTTGAGTTTGCAAATGGGCAGCTGGCATGGCCTCCAGTTATATTTTATTTGGCTTGCAAAGTATATTGAAAAAAAAAATTGAATTTTCTGCCAAATGTTAAATATTGGTAGTTTTCCCAAAGAATATGAATTTTTTTTCCCTTCTGTGGGAAATTCAGGACCAAATCCATTTGCTAGTCTGGTTTCAGACATTTGGGTCAATTCATCAAGGGCATTCTCTTGAGCACAGATAAAATGTTTAATCTGTCTTGACTCTTGGTGTGCACTAGACAGTGTCAGGCACAGGGTATTTTCTAGTCTAACACGATGTCATTCAGAGGCGCTTGCTGTAACCAAATGACAAAGTCCTTGCAAGCCACGACACTGAGCGGGGGGTGGGATGCCGTTGCTTTGGAGCCAGAGAGCAGGCCCGAGTCTGACCTCTGCAATTTACTTCCAATGTGGCATCAGGCAAATACTGCCTCTTCTAGGAACCTCAATTCTTCATTTGTAAGAAGGGGTAGCATGCGGCTCTGGGGGAAACTTAGTGAGTTATGAAGTGTCCTGAGATGCAGTGAACACACACAGGTAAAAGTTACCGTGACAACAGTTACACTCGTGACTTGTGCTTTGCTGGGCTTAGTCACTCAGTCAAGTCTGACTCTCTCTGACCCCATGGACTGCAGCCCACCAGGCTCCTCTGCCCACGGGATTCTCTAGACAAGAATACTGGAGTGAGTTTCCATGCCCTCCTCCAGGGGATCTTCCCAACCCAGGTTTAAAACCCAGGTCTCATGCTTTGTCAGAGGATTCTTTACCATCTCAGCCACCAGGGAAGCCATGAATACTGGATTGGGTGGCCTGTCCCGTCTCCAGGGGATCTTCCTAGACCAGGAATCAAACCAGAGTCTCCTGCATTGCAGGTGGGTTCTTTACCAGGGATTCCCTGGTGGCTCAGACAGTAAAGCATCTGCCTGCAATGCGGGAGACCCAGGTTCGATCCCTGGGTTGGGAAGATCCCCTGGAGAAGGAAATAGCAACCCACTCTTGCCTAGAAAATTCCATGGGTGGAGGAGGCTGGTGGGTTACAGTCCATGGGGTCGCAAAGAGTCAGACACAACTGAGTGACTTCACTTTTCTTTCACTTTCTTTACCAGCTGAACTGCCAGAGAAGCCCACTCATGACTTACGCTGAGGCTTTTATTTCTATGAAATCTTTCTCGTTTTCCATTCATTTATGGCAGAAGCCAGTTTCAGTCCCACAGTGAAATTACAAAACGTGTCTCTAAGCTTTGAAGACAATGACCGTTACCACGGAAGTATTTCTAATCAGAGAAAAAAACAGGGGAGCAAAGTTCAAAGTTTGGGAGAAACCAAATATCAATAACCTCAGATATGCAGATGACACCACCCTTATGGCAGAAAGTGAAGAGGAACTAAAAAGCCTCTTGATGAAAGTGAAAGGGGAGAGTGAAAAAGTTGGCTTAAAGCTCAACATTCAGAAAACGAAGATCATGGCATCCGGTCCCATCACTTCATGGCAAATAGATGGGGAAACAGTGGAAACAGTGTCAGACTTTATTTTGGGGGGCTCCAAAATCACTGCAGATGGTGACTGCAGCCATGAAATTAAAAGACGCTTACTCCTTAGAAGAAAAGTTATGACCAACCTAGATAGCATATTCAAAAGCAGAGACATTGCTTTGCCGACTAAGGTCCGTCTAGTCAAGGCTATGGTTTTTCCAGTGGTCATGTATGGATGTGAGAGTTGGACTGTGAAGAAGGCTGAGCACCAAAGAATTGATGCTTTTGAAGTGTGGTGTTGGAGAAGACTCTTGAGAGTTCCTTGGACTGCAAGGAGATCCAACCAGTCCATTCTAAAGATCAGCCCTGGGATTTCTTTGGAAGGAATGATGCTAAAGCTGAAACTCCAGTACTTTGGCCACCTCATGCGAAGAATTGACTCATTGGAAAAGACTTTGACGCTGGGAGGGATTGGGGGCAGGAGGAGAAAGGGACGACCAAGGATGAGATGGCTGGATGGCATCACTGACTCGATGGACGTGAGTCTGAGTGAACTCTGGGAGTTGGTGATGGACAGGGAGGCCTGGTGTGCTGTGATTCATGGGGTCAAAGAGTCGGACACGACTGAGCGACTGAACTGAACTGAACTGAACTGTATCTTGAGCATCTTTAAACTACTTCCAAAGCCCGTGAAATTAATTGTTCTGTGATTCTATATGGAGAACATTTTTGGACACACTTCTCTTTTAAATGCATCTGATAGAAAACATAAGGGCACTGAAAAGTATACAAGCAATGGGAAGGGTGTCTGGAGAGGGAAAAACATTGCTTTATAACTCTGTTTTCAAAATATCCTTCAGTTCAGTTCAGTCGCTCAGTTGTATCCGACTCTTTGCGACTCCATGAACTGCACCACGCCAGGCCTCCCTGTCCATCACCAACTCCCAGAGTTTACTCAAACATGTTCATTGAGTCAGTGATGCCATTCAACCATCTCATCCTCTGTCGTCCCCTTCTCCTGCCACCTTCAGTCTTTCCCAGCATCAGGATCTTTTCAAATGAGTCAGTTCTTCGCAGCAGGTGGCCAAGTATTAGAGTTCTTACTATGAATATTTTTAACAGAGAGAAAATTTAGGGGACATGTAGTGTAACCCAGGTGGCTCAGTGGTCAAGAATCAGTCTGCCAATATGGGACACAGGAGACGTGGGTTCAATCCCTGGATCGGGAGGATCCCCTGCAGGAGGGCATGGCAACCCGCTCCAGTATTCTTGCCTGGAGAACCCCATGGACAGAGGAGCCTGGCAGGCCACGGTCCATAGGATTGCGAAGAGTTGGACACAGCTGAGCCACTGAACACACGCGCGCACACACACACATATTATAAGGTATATGCTGGCCTTAAGCATCTCACCATTTAGTCATTTGCTTCAGATCTTTTTACTATTCATGTAAAGAAAGAAAAACTTGTGGATACAATTAAATCATCTTGTATATCCCTTCTTGATCTCATGTCTTCTGTCCTTCCCCAGGGAGAACCACCATCCAGAAACTGCTGGGAATCATTCCAGGAACGATGCTGTACTTTTACTATATACAGCATGTAGCTATAAACAATGCACTATATTTTTGTCATGTTTTTAAACTTCAAATAAATAATATCATGCTAATATCATCTCATACCACTTGCTTTTTATGTTTTAGGTAGCCCTGCTTGAATCATTTTTGAAGTGCTATATAGAGTTCATTACTTTTGATTCATAGCACTACGGTAACACCCTTGGGGAAAAAAGAGGATTACACATTTTCTCTTTCCAAGGTTTCTCACTCCCTACAGGACAAAGCCCAAGTTCAGTCAGGTACTCAAGAATCTCCATGATGCAGCTTGTTTCCTCTCCCGACCAACCAGCTGCAAGCTATTTCCCAAGCATATCACAAACCGAGAATCTTTACACCCCAGTTTACTCCTATTGATCCCTCAAAACCCGCTTTGCCAGGGAGCCATTCCCTTTAGACTAAGTGAGGCAGCATTCCATTGGCTTCTCATAGGACTTTCCACGAATCTTGATTAGATTCTTAAGTCATAGCACTGTCATCTCTCTGTTCATTCCTCCCACACACACACAGCTCAGAGTTTCTTAACTACAGTTTATTAAACTATGTATCAGCTATGTATCACTGACATTGAACATAGCCCTGGATACATTAGAGCAGGTGCCCCAAAAAAACAATGGTTGAACTGCAGAAAATTACTGTGCATACCATTTGGAGAGATAGAGTGGATTCTACCAGCGTCAAGGGAAAATGAGTCCTCTTTAACGTGCTCACAGTGAGCATTTCCTGACTTTCTTCTTCCTCAGTGGCACAAATTACCCCTTGGTCTGAGTCTCTTTCTTGCCCTACTTCCAAACAGCTCCAAGGAGGTCCCTTTATCTTGTGAACCAGATACTGTATGTGACCAAGAGCCTGATCTCAGCTCATTGTTAAAGGCAAGTCCCACCCACACTGGGGGAAGAAGAATTTTCTAAAAGGGTAAGTTCCTTGGAGCATAGATACTCAAACTTGGTTCTACATTGGAGGGTACCTGGAGAACTTTAAAAGACTCTGATGCCTGGTTCTCACTCCCAGAGATCTGATGTTGCTGGATGGGCCCCTTGGGCCCTGGGGTCTTTTCCAGACTCCCCAGGTGCTTCTTACAAGCAGTGGAGTTTACAGAGCTTTCCAGCCCCTATGCCAGAATGAAACTGAGCAGGTTGCAGACATGCCAAGATATTCATCCTTCCATCCCCAGTGAGGCTGGGTGTAGCTGGAGGAGCTGGAGGACCGCCCCCTTCCTTCCCCTGCTCCAGTTGCCAACCGCAGGAAGTCTGTTCTGATTAACTCACTGCAGTGAACAAATACCACGATTGCTTCATTGCATTTGGAAAGAATCAGGATGCCTAGCTCTACAGAGCAGGACAAGCCAAAGCAGCCTAGAGTTTCGTAAGCAGCATGAGGCTCGGTTTCAGTTGCAGCCTCTTCCTGGCCACGTTCCCTTGTCTGTGGAACATACGCATTCCCCTAGAGACTGGGCTCTGGTTTCTCATCATGTCACTGAATCCGTCTCACGACAACCCTAAGAGGTCAACCTGGTGACTCCATCTTACACATGAGGAGGCTAGGGCTATACAGAAGGGCTCAGCAAAGATCTGATACACGGCAGGGACCAAGGTCCTCATTAAATCTAGAATTGTCTTCTCTGTGCTTCCAGGAGGAAAGCAAAGGTAAAAAGAGCTGAGGTGACTGAGGGCCGGGGATGCAGAAAGGCCTGGGTGACACTCGTGAAGTGAGAGATTTCAGGGCTGGAGATCCTTTGAAGCACAAGTGTTCACATCACCAGTTCAAATCATGGGTGTGACTCCCAGAAGCTCCCCGCAAAAGTGATGGTACCTTTGTGTGCCTGTTGCCTCACCTGTAAAGAGGGGAGGGTCACATGAGATAAAAAGGTAGAAGGCAGAGAGCACAGGGTGTCAGGCTGAGATTTTACTTCCAGACTTGTCGCTTCCCAGCTATGGGATCTTTGATGAGAAAATGTAATCTGTCTGAACCTCAGTTTCCTCATTTGGAAAATGGGTATAATAACACCCACTTTTCAGGGACACAGGAGGTTGGAAGTATCCCTCCTGTAAAGTGTTGACTGTGATTTCTAGGATACAGTGGTCACTCTTATGATGAGTACTCAGTGGAAGGACTGAGGCTGAAGCTGAAGCTCCAGTTCTTTGGACCTGATGCAAAGAGTCAACTCACGGAAAAAGACCCTGATGCTGGGAAAGATTGAAGGTGGGAGGAGAAGGGGATGACAGAGGATGAGATGGTTGGATGGCATCACTGACTCAAGGGGCATGAGTTTGAGCAAGCTCCAGGAGATGGTGAAGGACACGGAAGCCTGGTGTGCTGCAGTCCACGGGGTCACAAACAGTGGGACCCAACTTGGCAACTGAACAACAATTATGATGATCATGGACCCAAGTGGAGCAAATCAGTTCCTCCTATTTGCCAAGATTGTCCCTCCTTAGTAGCTCTCCAAGTCCTACACAGGAGACCCATGAGCCAAGGTAGGCCCCTGTAGATGTCACTGTGGGGAAAATCCTGGGTTTTAGGAAGGCCAAAGCCTTGAGCAAGTCCCTCCCAGTGCTGAGCCTCAGTCTTCCCATCTGTAAAATGACCAGAATGGACCCATGGGTCAGGGCTCTTCTGGTTGAATGATTCAGTAGTCAGAGGCACCACCATGGTCTGGGTTGGACAAACTGGATCCCCAGACCCAGGATGGGTTCCATGGTCATCATCATAACACCCACTGAATGAAAAGCTCCACAGAAATAGCTTCTGCAGCTTGAACTTGCTTCTTCAAGGTGGGTGCTACTATCCCCACGTGGCACTTCATAGAGATGAAATTTTCTTGCCAAAGAGCACATGCCTAGGCAGGGCAACTCTGGAAATGAAACCCGAGTCTGTTGAAGGCGATGCTTGATCTCACCAAAGTATCCTGGCCGTGTTCAGCCTTGTATCCACTCTTTGACGACAGAGAGGCATCGTGTAACTTTTCCTCCTCACCTACTGCTCTCTTCATGATCCTTCCTATCTAGCTGCCCAGAAGACTTTCTGGAAGAAGGCAGATGATGAATCTGTCTATTCATCTTTCTTCTCACCCTTTTTCGCTCCATCATTCTCAGTTTTGTAGACCTGAAATTCCCCATCAAATCGACAGATATACACACCCTAACTGTAGCCCCTGCCTCATTCCTCCCCTTAATCCAAACTGAGTTACTGGAGCATAATGAGAAAAGAACAAGGGCAGGCCAAGCTGGAATTACTTTGGAAATACGGTTTTGATTTTTGAATTTGAAAAGTTCCAATAAGCCTGAATGTCCACCCTCCTCTCCCACTGCCCTCCGCTCCCCTCCACTAGCAGTTCTGCCTTGAACTTACTACGTTTGTTTCACACCCAGGACCTCTCTACGTTGTCTTCTCCAAGTTTAGAAGTCTCCCACCCACCCCACCTCTCTCGGTTACTGCATTCATCAGAACAGTCAGGTCCCTTAGGTAACATGAGACCTTCTCTCACAACCTGTGTCCTAGGCTGCGGTGGTCTATGTATTTGTGTGGTTATTGGTTAATGTCCATATTTGCCCAGTAAGACATTAGCTCACTGAGAGTGAATTCTGGATCTGTCTGCTCACTGCTGTATCCCCGGTGCTGAGCAGTGCCTGGTACATACTACATATTCATAAGTATTTAAAGGATGTGTGGAAGGTTGGATGTGTGGATGGGTGTGCAGATGGATGGATGGATAAGTAGATAGATAGATGGAGGACCAAAGGAGTTTACTCAGGGGAGGGGAATGTCAGGTTTGTTTAAAGAAGCCCCTGGTTGCAAAAGAGGAATTGTTTTAGAAAGAGAAGAAGTCTCTTTTGCCTTCGAACTTCGAAGCTGTCAAAAAGTGAACTTGGCTGTGATCTCTATGGAGACTCTGGCTCTTGAGTCAGCCTGCTCTGGGATCTTTGGCTTCACAACTCTGCCACCTAGTGGCCGTGACATGTATCCCAAAAGGGAAGAGATGTTTCAGCAACAGGGTTTACCTAACAAGGGCATCCCGCTTTGAGAGAGCCCTTCCTGCTGCTGGAACCTCCCCCAACTAGTTTGCACCAGGGAGTCTCCTTTTCTCAAAAAGTTTTTTTTTTTAATGTGGACCATTTTCAAAGTCTTTATTGAATTTGTTACAATATTGCTTCCGTTATTTCTGTTTTGGTTTTTTTGGCCACAAGGCATGAGGACTCTTAACTCCCTGATCAGGGCTTGAACTCATAACCCCCTGTGTTGGAAGGCAAATTCTTGACCCCTGGTCTACCAAGGAAGTCCCTACACCAGGCATTCTTAATCCTCACAGTTATCACATCTTTCTGGCTTATGAGAAAAGAGAGGGATGAGGCAGGGAGATACGATGGAGGAGTTGGAGGACCACACAGGATTAAGTCAGAGGCCAAGGTTTGGATTCCAACACCACCACTTCTTATCGCTACAACCTTGAGCAGGTCACTTAATTTCTCTGAGACTCATTTTGCTCATCTGTAAATTGAGGACTAATAGCATCAGATATAATGGGTGTTGTTATGTCCATTTTACAGCTGAAATGACTCAACGAAGGAAGTCACTGCCGTGCCTGGAGATGGACGGGGGGAAAGCTCCAGAGCCAGCTTTCTGGGCCTGACCGCCCCAACACTTGAACCCTGCTATGCGGGATGAATGAGCACGTCACACAAGCCAATGGCCCTTGCATCATCTGTGAGACAACACACACTTCCCTGTCTGCCTGAATGCCAGCCGCAGTCCCAGGACGGACTCCTGAAGCCCCTCATTCTTCCACCTCCAAGGCTAACCGGGTGGTGCTTCTCCTTTCACTGGTATCTATTTGGCAAAAGGGCTTCCCAGGTGGTGAAGTGGTAAAGAATCCGCCTGCAATGCAGGAGACACAAGAGACTCAGGTTTGATCCCTGGGTCAGGAAGATCCCCTGGAGTAAGAAATGACAACCCGCTCCAGTATTCTTGCCTGGAAAATTTCCATGGAGGTCGCAAAGAGTCAGACACGACTGATCTCACACACACACACAGAGAGAGACATACACACAGCCAAAGGCAAACATATTGCTGAATACTTTGAGATCTCTGAATGAAAGGACCATTTGAAATACTGTATTTTTTTAAGAATTCAAGCCTCAATGTTGCTATTTTCTGTTTTTTCCTTTTTAACTTGCTTACCAACCAAAGCTAAAGGAAGCAACCCTGTCTTCTGATTTCTCATTTGTGAGACCCAAATATTTCAGATCCAATTTATCTTACCTCCATTTCCACATTCTGCTTTCTGCTGTTTCTTGCATTTGCTCGGTTTGCTTATTTGAAGTCATTCATGTTACGTCTTGAATCGTTTTAATCAGTAATGAAATATGGGGGATGCACTGTTTTCCTGCCCAGGTGCCCTTTGCTGTAAACCCATTAGAATGCAAAGTACAAGCAATAGGCAACTAATATTTTCTGCTCTCTAGACACGAGTAAACTTCTGCCTCCAGTGGTTCCTGGGCTGTTCACCCACCTGTGCATTCATTTTTTCCTTCATTCATTCATCACATATTTATTAGTGTCTACTACGTACTCGGCTGTGCATAGGCTTGTTAGAAAAGACCCTGAGGCTGGGAAAGATAGAAGGCAGGAGGAGAAGCAGGTGACAGAAGAGGAGATGGTTGGATGGCATCACCGACTCAATGGACATGAGTTTGAGCAAGCTCCAGGAGATGGTGAAGGACAGGGAAGCCTGGCGCGCTGCAGTCTGTGCGGTTGCGAAGAGTCTAACACAACTGAGTGACTGAGCAACAGCAATGTCCTCAGCCGTGTACCGGACTCTGGGGCCCTCGAGGTGAGTAAGCACATGCTTCTGTGCTAAGCAGCACAGAACAGCATGAGTTTAGAGTGAGACACACAGCTTCATCTTGGCTCTTCCACTTTCCAGCTGTGTGACCTTAGCAAGTGAAAGTGCTCAGAGACGTGAAAGAGGAGAGTGAGAACGCTGGCTTAAAGCTCAGCATTCAGAAAACGAAGATCGTGGCATCTGGTCCCGTCACTTCATGGCAAATAGATGGGGAAACAGTGTCAGACTTTATTTTGGGGCTCCAAAATCACCGCAGATGGTGATTGCAGCCATGAAATTTAAAAAATGCTTACTCCTTGGAAGAAAAGTTATGACCAACCTAGAGAGCATATTGAAAAGCAGAGATATTACTTTGCCAACAAAGGTCCGTCTAGTCAAGGCTATGGTTTTTCCAGTGGTCATGTATGGGTGTGAGAGTTGGACTATGAAGAAAGCTGAGAGCCAAAGATTTGATGCTTTTGCACTGTGGTGTTGGAGAAGACTCTTGAGAGTCCCTTGGACTGCAAGGAGATCCAACCAATCCATTCTAAAGGAGATCAGTCCTGGGTGTTCTTTGGAAGGAATGATGCTAAAGCTGAAACTTCAGTACTCTGGCCACCTGATGCAAAGAACTGACTCATTGGAAAAGACCCTGATGCTGGGAGGGACTGGGGGCAGGAGAAGGGGACAACAGAGTATGAGATGGCTGGATGGCATCACCGACTCGAGGGACATGAGTTTGGGTGAACTCCGGGAGTTGGTGATGGACAGGGAGGCCTGGCGTGCTGTGATTCATGGGGTCTCAAAGAGTCGGACATGACTGAGCAACTAAACTGAACTGAACTGAACTGAACTGAAACCCCTCAGAGACTCAATTTCCACATTTACAGAATAGAAATTGATGACTGACATGGTTAGATATAATCTGTGCCTGGTGCTGAACGAACAGCGGGTATAATGCATAACTTTAGCTGTGCCATTTCAGCACAGTCTGTGTCTTCAAAAAGGAGTTATCTGTTGCGATCACAGACATGCACTTTAATGCATTTCAACAAGGGTTGTGCAAAGTACTGTAAGGACGTGGACTAGGGGGTAGCTAACTCCACTGCAGGGCTGGGGAAGGATTCAGACAGGAGGCGGGGTCATACGTAAGGTAAGCTTGCCAGGAAGGAAAGGGGAAATAGCACTGAAAGATGACGGCACAACATGTCCTAAGGCCAAGTCATGAAAAGCACAGCATTTCAGAAACAGCAAGGATATCCATTACTACGGCAGAGTATGTGCATGGGAGGAATGGCAGGGGGTGAGACTGGGTGAGGGGCTGTGTCTGTCATAAAGGCTGCATTGTAGACCAAGGGGAGAAATGTACTTGGGGTCTCTTTATCCCATCCCCCAGACTCTAATGGGAATTATTTACTGATTAAAGGAAACAGCAAGCCTTGGCATAATTAAGTTGCAGCCATGTCTAACTCTTTGGAATGCTATGGACAGCCCACCAGGCTCCTCTATCCATGGGGATTCTCCAGGTAAGAATATTGGAGTGGGTCGCCATGCCCTTGTCCAGGAGACCTTCCCAGGGATTGAACCCACATCTCTTACAGCTTCTGCGTTTGCAGATGGTTCTTTACCACTAGCACCAGCTGGGAAGCCCCAGTTAAGTTGGAAGGTTGCTCCAATTCAAATCAAGAAGTATTTATTGGGATTTCCCTGGTGGTCTAGTGGGTAAAACCCCATGTTCTCAATGCAGGACTTGGATCTAACCCCTGGTGTGGAAACTAAGATCACACATACCATGTGGTATGGCCAAAGAGAAAGAAAGAATAGTCATCAAGTTTCCCATTTGAGTCTCAAATATCCTTTCTCCTAGACATGTCTCCATCGTTGTTCAGTTACTCAGTTGTGTCTGACTCTTTGCAACCCCACGGACTGCAGCATGTGGACAGGTAAGCGTCTTTAACCCACAGACTGTTTATGTAAGTTCTAATTATGTAACCTCATAGTTTATACCTGCCATCCACTTTATCAGATCTTAGCTTTAGGTCATGTTTGCTTCAGGTTTCTTATCCTTGGGGAATACACTCCAACACCTCCAGAGGATGCCTGAAATCACACACGGCACCAAATAGATACATGAATTCCTAAGTGAGAGTTTCATCTATGAATTAGGCACTGTAAGAGATTAACAGCAATAATAATAATAAAATAGAACAATTATAGCAATAAACGGTAATAAAAGTTACATAAATGTGTAAAAGGGCCTTCCCCCTCTCTCAAAATAGGTTCTGGTACAAATGTGATGCCTTTTCCTCTTCACTAACCCATCACCCGCTGCTCAGGACGCGGCAGCACAACCAGCAAGATTTTCTCCTTCTTCACAATTTCACGGTTGGAAGATTCATTCTTACCACATAGCTTAGCAACCTCAGCCTATGATTTTTTTTCTCTTTTCTTATTGAGTCAAGAATATTCACCTGTTCACTTTAAGGAAGTTCTTATGGCTTCTCTTTGGATCTCCCAGTTACCAGCAACACTACTCTTGCAGGTTGCATTATTAAGTAAAATGAGGGTTACTTGAACACATGCCATATGATACCCCAACAAGCCATCTGATAACCCAGGCAGCTACTGAGTAACGATTGGGTGCGATGCTTTGGACAAAGGACAAGGGGATGAGCTGTTCTTGGCGGGATGGAGGGGGACAGTGTGAGATTCCATTACACTACTCAGAACAGTGTGCAATTTAAAACTTTTGAACTCCTTATTTCCAGAATTTTCTATTTAGCATTTTCAGACTGCAGTTGACAACAGGTAGTTGAAACTGTGAAAGGGAAACCGCAGGTAAGGGGGGATGGGAGACTGTAGGTTTGCTTATGACTTCCAGTGAACCACAGCCTGATCTAGACTTCCCACCTCTCCAGGGCCAGTCACTGCCGGACATTTGGTGGGGGTCATTTTGTGGTGTGTATTTATATACTTACTAATGTGTGCATCAATAAACAACATATAACATTGTTTGATGGGGCTTGCCTGATGGCTCAGAGGGTAAAGAATCTGCCTACAATGCCAGAGACCCAGATTTGGTCCTTGGGTTGGGAAGATCCCCTGGAAAAGAGAATGGCTCCCCACTCCAGTATTCTTGCCTGGAGAGTTCCATGACAGAGGAGCCTGGCGGGCTGTATAGACCACGGAGTCCCAGAGAGTCGGACATGACTGAGTGATTCACACTTGCACTTTCAGTTTCAATGTTGCTTTGCATATTGAAACTATAAAAGTAAATACAAGAAACATGATTCTTCAATTTTAACAACTTTTCAAAATGTCAACACTTTACTGCCTTCTGTTGTCTTAATAAATATTTCTATATGCTTTTTTTTCTCTGCTAATTGAGAGGCTAGAATTTGTATTTCTATTCTTTTAACCTTTACTCTTACATTTTTAAATCACAGGCTTTCCTAAACGTGTCAATAGTTAATTTATGTTTCTATCTTCCTCCTGGCCAAGGCAAAGCCTTGTTTTATTCGGAGTCCAATCAAGAGACAGGAACCACACAGTAATTTGGAAAGGGAAAACGCATTTTAAAGAAGCACTAAGTATAATTGGAGATTGGAGTAAGGAGAGATTTCTACAAGAAGATAAAGAGAAGTCTAAAGAATATTTTTTACTCCTGGGGCAGAGCTGTAGCACCCAGGGAAGTAACATGGCTGGGCCTTTGTGTTACGAGGTCCTGGTTTTCAAGGATGGACCCAAACCCCACTGAAGAGGAGGCATCTGGGCTTGCTGGATGGCTTCCCAGGTGGCGGCAGTGCCAAAGAACCTGCCTCCCGGTTCAGGAGACATACGGAGCCTGGCAGGCCACAGTCCAGAGGGTCGCCAAGAGTCAAACACGACTGAAGCGACTTAACACGGATGGCAGAAGTTCGCGGGGAGCTGCCACCTGCAGATCCTTGGGAATCCACCAAGGGGTGGTGCTCAGGGAACCCACGCTCTGGGGCGACCCCCAGGCACACCTGCCAAAAATAGAGCCTCTTATATTTCTACAAAGCTTAACATCGTGCCATTTCGGCAAGGGAGAAAGATTCCAGCATCACAAGCAGGGCCATAAAGAGTGGACTGGGGAGAGAAGAGCCTATAGTTTGATAACTGACACAGCAACCTACCAGGGTTTTCCTACAGCACGCATGCTCCACCCTTGCACAAACATGCGCACACACTCTTTCTAATTCAGCGTTTTAGTCTTACCTTTTCAAAAGCTCATCAAAATACTTTTGATACCAGAGATTAATTCAGTTTACCAAGACATTTTCTCAAAGTTTGTTTAACGTTGTTCCTTCCCCATCTCCTCTCTGTGTTCACTTCTCTTCTAGCTGAAATGTGCTCATTGAGTACCTTTTTAATACAGGTCTCTGGATGGTAAATTTATTTCCTATATATCAGAAAGTATCTTTATGTTGCCCTCATTCTTGAATTTTAACTGTTTAATATAAAATATGTTAGTTTATATTTTGAAACATCAAAGTTTAAGAATATCACTTTTACCTTTTTAAAGTACACCATTGGCACACACGACTATAAGTTAGATAACCAACAAGGACCTATTGAATAGTACAGGGAACTATACTTAATATTTTGCAATAATCTATAAGAGAAAAGAATCTGAATATATATATATATATATATATATGCTTGTGTATATAACTGAATCACTTTGCTATATACTGGAAATTAACATAACATTATAAATCAACTATACTTCAATAAAAAAAGTCTGATGATGAGAAGTCTGCCAACATAAAAAACTGCTATCAAGTAACTGCTTTTATAAGTATCTGTTATTTTTCCTCTGATGACTCTATATGTTCTTTTTTAGCCTTGATATTCTACAGTTCATTACAATGTGGGCGAATATAATTTATTTTCAGTTCTCCTTTTTCAGGGTTCTGAGTGAGCTTTTGATGTAAGAACTCATGTCTCACTTCTTTTCTGGAATGTTCCTATTATATCTTCAAACAGGGCTTCTCTTCCATTCCCTCCACTCATAAGACAAGTCTCGGGGTCCTGCCCACCCCCATGTCTCTACTGCTTGCTCTATTTTTTAAACACCTTGCTCTCTGTGCTGTGATCTAGTTATACACCTCAGCACCCATTTCCAATGTGAAACACATCCATTGTTTCCTGCCTTTTTTTTTCTCCTAAGGTCTATAATTTCTTCTTTCTCATATTCTTCTGATTTCTTATACTTTTTTCCTAAATAGTCTGTACATTTTTATTTTAAAATCCTTTTCAGACTTTTCAGTTCAGTTCAGTTCAGTCGCTCAGTCGTGTCCGACTCTTTGCGACCCTGTGAATCGCAGCACGCCAGGCCTCCCTGTCCATCACCAACTCCCGGAGTTCACTCAAACTCATGTCCATTGAGTCCGTGATGCCATCCAGCCATCTCATCCTCTGTCGTCCCCTTTTTCTCCTGCTCCCAATCCCTCCCAGCATCAGAGTCTTTTCCAATGAGTCAACTCTTCGCATGAGGTGGCCAAAGTACTGGAGCTTCAGCTTTAGCATCATTCCTTCCAAAGAACACCCAGGGCTGATCTCCTTTTAGACTTTTAGTAAATGGTAATTTCCAAAGCCAGTTCTCATTCCAATAAGCTATTGATATCGCCAGGACAACGCTGATGAGGACCCCGCTCTTGTCACAGAGCCAGGAACCTGGCTCAGCCCCTGCGTCTGCCATTGGCGCGTGAGCCCTGCTCTTCTGCCTGAAGCTCCTCACAGGTAAGACAGAGCAGCATGGAAGCAGAGGTGTCCACCTCTTCTCGAGGGCATGAGGACACGCCTCTGGTGGGGAGCCTGGCTCTGTCGCCTCCCTTGCAGAACGGCTTTAATCACTCCACCTCCTAGAACTTGAACTCTGAGTCGTTTCTTCTCAGGTGCTGCTCACACCTCTTCAGGAGCACCTACCGTTTGGAATTTCAGTTCGATTTCTGGTCTGTGGAGATGTCTCTCTTCTGTTTGAGCCAGCTATGCCACTTGGTCTTATTTTAACCTTCTCCATTGCTGTAGTAATGTAGCATTCTTTACCATGAAGTGCATGAACTCCCTCAAAGACACACAGAGACCTTCAAGAGGTTTATGTACAAATGACTGAGTGGCTAGAACACAGATGCTGCAGAGGGATCAATAATTTGGGCACTTTCTCTGAAGGGCAAAATGGATCTAGAATCTAAAAAATGTTGATACCCTTTTGACATTATCCAATTCTATAAATACAGCCTTGTGAAATGTCCCAGTGGGTTGAGGCTGCTATAACAAGTTACTGTAGACTGGAAGACTTCAACACACTTTGATTTCTCATAGTTCTAGAGACTGGGAAGACCAAGATCAAGGTGCCGGTAGTTTTGGTGTCTGGCGGGGGCCTGCTTCCTGATTTTCAGATGGTCTTCTTTTTACTGTATCCTTGCATAGCAGAGATAAGAAGCAAGCTCTCTCATACTTTTTCTTATAAGGGCACTAATCCCATTCATGAGGGCTCCACCCTCGTGACCTAATTTCCAAAGGCCCTGTTGTAGTTGCTTTGGTTTCATTTTCATTGAGTTGAGAAGGGGTGCAGGGGTGGGGGAGGGTGGGCAAATGCAAACATTCAGTCCATAGCAGGAACTAATCTCAGGTAGGGACAAAGTCTCAGCTACAAGAATTCTCCTCTAAGTGTTATTTTTAAAGGTGGAAGAAAAAGGAAATAGCTAAGAAACAAATCGACAGTGTTTTAGAACAGAATATTGAACAGTAACTAAAAAAAATTTTTTTAAGCAACTATGAAGCTTTTAATTTTAATTAGATCCCATTTGTTTATTTTTGCTTTTATTTCCAGAATTCTGGGGGGTGGATCACAGAAGATCCTGCTGTGATTTATGTCGGAGAGTGTTTTGCCTATGTTCTCCTCTAGGAGTTTTATAGTTTCTGGTCTTACGTTTAGATCTTTAATCCATTTTGAGTTTATTTTTGTGTGCGGTGTTAGAAAGTGATCTAGTTTCATTCTTTCACAAGTGGTTGGCCAGTTTTCCCAGCACCACTTGTTAAAGAGATTGTCTTTACTCCATTGTATATTCTTGCCTCCTTTGTCAAAGATAAGGTGTCCATTATGCAGCTCAATTCCAGAAAAATAAATGACCCAATCAAAAAATGGGACAAAGAACTAAATAGACATTTCTCCAAAGAAGACATACAGATGGCTAACAAACACATGAAAAGATGCCCAACATCACTCATTATTAGAGAAATGCAAATCAAGACCACAATGAGGTACCACTTCACACCAGTCAGAATGGCTGTGATCCAAAAGTCTACAAGCAATAAATGCGGGAGAGGGTGTGGAGAAAAGGGAACCCTCTTACACTATTGGTAGGAATGCAAACTAGTGCAGCCACTATGGAGAACAGTGTGGAGATTCCTTAAAAAACTGCAAATAGAACTGCCTTATGACCCAGCAATCCCACTGCTGGGCATACACACCGAGGAAACCAGAATAGAAAGAGACATGTGTACCCCAATGTTCATCGCAGCACTGTTTATAATAGCCAGGACATGGAAGCAACCTAGATGTCCATCAGCAGATGAATGGATAAGAAAGCTGTGGTACATACACACAATGGAGTATTACTCAGCCATTAAAAAGAATGCATTTGAATCAGTTCTAATGAGATGGATGAAACTGGAGCTGATTATACAGAGTGAAGTAAGCCAGAAAGAAAAACACCAATACAGTATACTAACACATATATACAGAATTTAGAAAGATGGCAATGATGACCCTGTACATGAGACAGCAAAAGAGACACAGATGTGTAGAGCGGACTTTTGGACTCAGAGGGAGAGGGAGAGGGTGGGATGCTTTGGGAGAATGGCATTGAAACACGTATACTATCATGTAAGAAATGAAGCGCCAGTCTATGTTCGATGCAGGATACAGCATGCTTAGGGCTGGTGCACAGGGATGACCCAGAGGGATGTAATGGGGAGGGAGGTGGGAGGGGGGATCATGTTTGGGAACGCATGTACACCCGTGGCGGACTCATGTCAATGTATGGCAAAACCAATACAGTATTGTAAAGTAAAATAAAGTAAAACTAAAATTAAAAAATAAAGAAAGTCTTCATATTGCACAAAGGAAAAAAATAAAATAAAAAGAACCATAAACTATGTTGTAAAAAAATAAAATAAAATAAAAGCAACTATGAAATGACAAGAACAAGTGTTTGTTGAAGTAATATTAAGTTAAAAAAAATCAGAAACTACAGCTGTGAATATAATATGCAGGCAAAGACATATCTTAAAATATACACATGTGCGTACATTGAATAAAAAGCCTAAGTACTACTTTTCTCTGTCTTTTAAGGTATATTCTCTCCTTCTTTGTTATTTTTTGTATTCCTCATGATTTCTACACCTGAACATACTTTTATAATTAGGAAAACAAAAATCGAGGCATCTGAGAAGTCATAGCAATTCCCATTTCGAGCTCTCACTCAGTCCCAGGGGCCGCTTTTGCTGTTTCCATGAACAAGCACCAAAAAGTGTGTTCCCCTGGGAGCTGGGCCCCCTCCCTCCCCACATCCACAGCCTGGTCACTTGAGACCCAGAATGTCACCCACAGCGGCTGTTCACCTTGAGTCTAGCCCCTCTCAGACCCCCTCCACACTGCTGAGCCCCTGACGAAACCCCCAGCTACTGCCTGCTTTTGTGACTTGCTATATATTCAGTTTCACTTGACAGGAACATCCCACATACCAGACACTGAGCCCAGAGCTTTGCAGTGCCCTTTTCTCATCCTCAGAACTCCCCCATGAAGTAGGTATTCAGTTGTGCAAATTGGGAAACAGGCTCAGAGCCATGAAACCATTTGTCCAAGGCCAGAAAAGAGAAAAGGACTGACCCCAGGGCTCTCTAGTCCCCAGGAGCCCCTTCCCTCTGCTCTGCTTCATGGCCTTTGACGGGGAAGAGCTGAGGCTCCTCTGCTCTGATTAGCAGCGCCCCTCATTCACTCCCCCATCCCCCCACAGCACACCATCCCAGCTCCTCCTCTCCCCATCACCCTCATTTGCTGAGCCTTACTGAGCAGAGCAGATGCCTTGCTCCCCATGACAGCAGCTGAAGGCTGCACCGGTGTCTGAGGAATTGTAACTTTCAAAGGAAGAGAAAAGCAAACATGAGACAGGGAGGCTTGACAACATGACAATGAAAAGCCCAGGAAAAGGCCTCTTGAATTTGACACAATTTGATCAAAAGAGACAAAAGGCTAAGGGGTGAAAACGCTGTGCTGCTCTGACTTTAATATTGTGTTAAGAGTTTCAGACTTTTTCCTCAGCAACATGGAAACAAAAAGCAGATTTCCCTGTGCTGGAGAAGGTATGGGAGAACCTGAAATTGGGTCAATGCCACTTGGAAACTCTGGGAACTTTGGAGGCTCTGTAGGTGGAGCCCTGGGGAAAAGCCTTCCCTGGGAGGTGGCTCCCAGATTTCTGTAGACCCAGCAGAGCCTGCCTGGGGTCACCAAGAAGCAGGAGGAGGGGTCTGTACACTCTGCAGTGAAGCAGCAAAAACAAAGTCCCGTCCATTTATTGATATTGCATCACGTGGAAGCACACACAGGAGACACGCACAATTCACTGGATGAGCTATACAGAGAAATCCCACAGGCTTCCAGCAGATGACAGATTTCACCATACTTGGAGGTGTGACTACTATGTGTCCAGCTGGCTCATCCCAGCTCACAAGAGCAGACAGTAGGCATCAAACCCAACTCTGCCTTCAGTGATCCACTGGTAGCTTGCAATCCATCATGGTGGGACTATTTACAATTTTACAAAGCTCTTACAATTCACAAAGCTCTTAACAATTGCAGCATTTGCTGCAATAGGCAAATGCTATCAGCCAAGGTTATTTGTCCTCTTAGATATTCCTGGGAGTCCCCAAACCCTCTTTAAGCTAATGATTCCCAAAGACACCCATCCCCAGCAAGGACTTGTCTCTGATGTCCAGACCCACGTCACCAGTTGCCTTTTGAATATTTCTTTTCAAATATAATAGTATTTTCTACAGATCAGGTCTTTCTCCCCAGTGCCTATCTTGGTCAATAATACTACCCTCCAAGTCACATCCTTGAAATCAACCTGGGCCCCTCTTGCTTAATGAATCTGGTCGCCATGAAGTCCCACTAATTTCGTCTCCTCCATAACCACCCTCAGCCCCATTTCCCTCAATTTACTTTGGTCTTGCCTCCTTGGATCACCTCCGCTTGTATAACAAACCCTTTCTCTCCCCTTCCACATCATTGCACAAATGGTTTAGACCTAAACGGCTACTCTCCTACTTTACCCTTCCCACGGCTCATCACAGCCTTTAGAGCGATAGTCAAGCCCTTTGACATTCAGAGTCCTCTGTGATCTGGGCCCTGCCCGCTCTTCCAATGTACCTCCAGAAACCACTTCCTCCATAGGCAGTGATCCAACACGGGAGATTAGCGTCGCCCCGACCCTCCTCGGTATGCCAAGCCCTTGTGCGCTGGCACAGAAACCATCACGCCTACTGTTCATCTGCTGACCTTCTGTTCAGCCTGCAAGACCCGGGCTCAGGCATATCTTTTCTGTAAGTCTTCTCTGAAGTATGCCCAACCCTCAAGGAAATTCCATCGGAGTCGCCTTTATTCTCCCTCTGGAAGGCCTGCACAGTCACATTATTTGTGATGACCTCTGTGCCTCAGGCTCTGGAGGGCTGGGTCATGTGGTCGTTATCTTGGAGCTCCTGCTGCATAGTCCGGGCTCCAGCGCCTACTAGGATCCTGGGGAAACCTTGTGGTGTGAGGAATGAATGAAGGTCCAAGATTATACGTCTAGAAAGCGCCAGGACTCGGTGCCTGGCCCAGGGATCTCTCTGCTGAGTGTCCCGGCTTGTCATGGGGAGAAGGGGGAGTGCCCACCCTGAGAGCTGGACGTGTAGTTTCTGAGCTGCACAGTGAGTCTCACGTTAAGAACACGATCTGGGAGAGAGAAGTCAAGACTTCCGCTGATAAACCCAGAGAAAAAGCTAAAAAATGCACAAAGTTTTTTATGTAGTAGATGCCCTGTTCCTGGTGCCTTCCCTTTCTTTTTAATCTTTGCCTTAAGCTGCTGTTATGTGTATAAGAGCCTCATCAAGATGTTTTGCTTACATAACCCACATCTGTTAAACAAACAAAACAAAAAGCAAACATTCACTATATATTTTTTTCCCTCCAGCACTTGTAAATTATGCAATTTCTTGAAGATATATAATGTTAAGAATTATGGAGGGAATACACAGAGATAGAAATTGGTAGTATAATAGATTTTATTTTTTTTTTTTTTGCTTACTATAATAGAGCATCTCATGCACCCCATTCACCCCAATTACAAGTGTCCATTGGGCACTGGTCTATAACATCAAAATATGAACAAACCCCACTGCTCAGAATTAGACGCGGGTTACATTAACTGTAACTGGCGTCACCAACTCAATGGATGTGAGTCTGAGTGAACTCCGGGAGCTGGTGATAGACAGGGAGGCCTGGTGTGCTGCAGTCCATGGGATTGCAAAGAGTCGGACACGACTGAGTGACTGAACTGACTAACTACATTAACTGTCCCCGACAACACCACCAGATTTGAATGACATCATGCAGAGCACAGACATGATTTAAACCCTTGCTGTGTGTCCTCAATTGACTTCACTTCTCTAAGCCTCAGTTTTTCCATTGGTAAAAATCTTAATAATCATTCCCTAGGTGACCTGAGCTGGTTTTAGAAAAGGCAGAGGAACCAGAGATCAAATTGCCAACATCCACTGGATCATCAAAAAAGCAAGAGAGTTCCAGAAAAACATCTATTTCTGCTTTATTGACTATGCCAAAGCCTTTGACTGTATGGATCACAATAAGCTGGAAGATTCTGAAAGAGATGGGAATACCAGACCACCTCACCTGCTTCTTGAGAAACCTGTATGCAGGTCAGGAAGCAACAGTTAGAACTGGACATAGAACAGACTGGTTCCAAATAGGAAAAGGAGTACGTCAAGGCTGTATATTGAAACCCTGCTTATTTAACTTCTATGCAGAGTACATCATGAGAAACGCTGGGCTGGAAGAAGCACAAGCTGGAATCAAGATTGCCAGGAGAAATATCAATAAACTCAGATATGCAGATGACACCACCCTTATGGCAGAAAGTGAAGAGGAACTAAAAAGCCTCTTGATGAACGTGAAAGAGGAGAGTGAAAAAGTTGGCTTAAAGCTCAACATTCAGAAAACGAAGATCATGGCATCCGGTCCCATCACTCCATGGGAAATAGATGGGGAAACAGTGGAAACAGTGTCAGACTTTATTTTTTTGGGCTCCAAAATCACTGCAGATGGTGACTGCAGCCATGAAATTAAAAGACGCTTACTCCTTGGAAGGAAAGTTATGACCAACCTAGACAGCACATTAAAAAGCAGAGACATTACTTTGCCAACAAAAGTCTGTCTAGTCAAGACTATGGTTTTTCCAGTAGTCATGTATGGATGTGAGATTTGGACTATAAAGAAAGCTGAGCGCTGAAGAACTGATGCTTTTGAACTGTGATGTTGGAGAAGACCCTTGAGAGTCCTTTGGACTGCAAGGAGATCCAACCAGTCTATCCTAAAGGAGATTAGTCCTGGGTGCTCATTGGAAGGACTGATGCTGAAGCTGAAATTCCATTACTTTGGCCACCTCATGTGAACAGTTGACTCATTGGAAAAGACTCTGATGCTGGGAGGGATTGGGGGCAGGAGGAGAAGGGGACAAAAGAGGATGAGATGGCTGGATGGCATCACTGACTCAATTGACATGAGTTTGGGTGAACTCCAGGAACTGGTGATGGACAGGGAGGCCTGGCGTGCTGCGATTCATGGGGTCGCAAAGAGTCGGACACGACTGAGCAACTGAACTGACTGACTGAGGTAATCTGGTAGGAGAAATTGGATACTTACCACATTGGATACTTATACCACAGTATAAACAATCACTCACACAGAGAGGGTACAAGCAATGGTATCTGGAATATTATATAGCCATTTAGAATTATTCATGTATTTATTAAACATTCATAACAAGGCAGGGTCTAGGGGGCTGCTGAAAGGATGTTCACCAAACACATGCAGATTATAAACTGGCAGATAACCCAAGGGACAGCAGGGCTGTGTGCTGAAGAGGAGTGAAGGTCCTCAAAAAAATGTTTCAAAGTGGGAGAATTATTTATTCAAAATGTTTCGTTTTGCCATTATACAGTTATGGTTGACCTTTAAGGAACCCAAAGAGAGAGAGAGATTATAGAAAGGAACAGAAATCTAAGGTGCCCTGAGAACGTGCAGGGTGAAGATATTCGGTCGCTCCACACATTTGTGTTGTGAGTGTGCGTGCGTCACAGGTGGCCCTGTGGGCTGGGGGATCGGGGGACCCGGGACAGACAAACCCTCGGGATTGACATCCACGTGCAGCTTCTCTGGGTCCCTGAGAGCAGCCAGCGAAGCCAAGCAGGTGATGCGGCAGAGGGTGCAGCAAGGCTGGTGAGACTAGCTCGTCCGGGGAAGTGACACCCGGGCTGAGATCTGAAGGATGCGAAGGAGCCAGCCGTGGGAAACCCAGAGTGAGTGCAGAGAGACTCCCAGGCGGAGGAGCCGCCAGCGAGAAGGAGCTGGACGCGCAGAGCCGTCCCCCGCGGACCCGGCCGACCGGGCGTCACTCCGCGCCAGCTCCTCGCACGTCTCCGAATGCCCTTGACCTCTTCTGCCGACAGGAGCATGGCAAGCCAGCATCACGGCGGGGACCT
The DNA here is from genome assembly GCF_042477335.2 of Ovis canadensis. NCBI lineage: Eukaryota > Metazoa > Chordata > Mammalia > Artiodactyla > Bovidae > Ovis > Ovis canadensis. Next base: position 18,814,278 of record NC_091251.1, read on the forward strand.
CGTAGAGCCAAGACCTTGCTGAGTGCCAGGCCCATGGCGGGGCTCCTTGCCAGGTGGCTGCCGCTGACGACAACCTAAATGAACCAAGCAAGCCATCGCCAGGGACTAAGCTGGACAGCTGGACGCCTGGACAGCAAAGATGTGGACTGTTCCTGCCCCTCACTCTGCATAGACCTCAGCTCATGGGTCATCTCAGGAGAGAGGTTGCCCCTCGCTCCCTGCTGGCCCAGCCCCTTTGGCTGTTCTTCCCAGCACCTTCCCCACCTCACGTTTTAGGTGTCCACTTGCGCCTGTGTGGACTCCCCGCCTGGACTGAGAGCTCCATGGGGCAGGGATGACTCTTTCCCCACTGCTTCCCCGCCTCCTGGGACAGTGCCTGGCCCATTGCAGATGCTCCCTAGATAACATTTCCAGTTTGTTAATGGCCTCCGGTGTCTTCCATGCATTTCTGCATTTGCCCAAAAGACAAAATAGCCAAAGAAACTTCCTTTTGAAGTAAAAAACAAAATGTGCATCAAACGAGTTACTTTGTAAGGAAAGGGAAAGAGTGCCACCTTCTGTACCGGCCATTTTCCTTGTAAAGTCCCACGTGCCCTCACAGTGCCTCTGGGAGGTGGCATTTTCGTCAGCATGAGTGGGACAAGACTTCAGGGAGCAGGTGACGTGCTTTTACTGATCTCTGCACTTGGGATACCTCTCACCTTGAGGGCTGTGCACACAGCAAGCCCGACAGCTTCCCAGGAGTCACTCCATGCTTCAGGTGGTGGCAGTTATTGTGAGATCAGAGAACAAAAGCACGTGTTTCTGTCTCCTAAGTTCAAAAGCCAGTGATTATATAAAGCAGAACAATTGCGATGCGCCCTTGGAAATAAAATTTTCCAGTTCTCCCTACAGAAGCCACTGTGTGGGCTGAAGGGAAGAGGGGATTCATCAGGATGGCAACTGGGGGGGGTGGGCTGCAGGGATGGGACACCCCCTCCACCACTGGGACAAGGTCAGGGGGCCTCGTGGAGGCCTGATCGGGGCTGCACAGGGGCCAGCGTCTGTCTGAAGGAAGACCAACGATTGCTGTCTTCTCAGGCACTTCTGGGAGGGTCCTTCTCTAACTAAGACTCCCAGGACAAAGGTGAGTCCCAAACAGTGGGTGGGAGTGAAACCCAGCCAGACCCTGTGGGGCTCCTGGGCACAAAAGCCTTCCTGTGTCCTGCAGTTTCTTATTTATACCAAATAAACTTCAGCTTCCGTGACATTCCCTGAGTTCCAAAGGGCAGATTCAGACAGGTGTTCCTCAGGGAAGGGTGGGGATGCAGAGACAAGGAAGGAGCAGGCCAGAAACATAGTGAAGCCTTGGGGAAGGGTCCTGGTTTTCCCTCAAGGGATACCCAATGGACAATGGATATCTTTAAGCTCTCCTGCAGAACTAAAACTCCCAACAAATGGAAGATGTTAATTACTTGACAAAGCATTCCAGAGAGAAGGTCACAGTTTAACAGCCTTGAAAACCGCAGAAGCTCATCAAGAGACCCCCTGAGGCCAAATTAAAGAAACACGCACACACACACCCTGATCCTTATCAGCAACTCACCCCTGAACCGTTGTTATAAAACTCCTCACCCAAGCCCCCAGGGTTGAGACACACTGCTTTTGAGGGCACAACCCTGCTGTGTCCTCCTTTGCCTGGCACCCAAAGGTGCCAAGTTTCTACTTCACCCAAAACTCTGCTTCCAAAATTCGATCCAGCACCAGCGCACAGGAGGCCAAGCTTTTGGCATCAGAGGGAGAAAGGACAAAAACTCAGGGTCAAAGAGGGAGGCAGAGAATAAGTTCAAGGCCAAGGCCTCTCAGGGGTGGAATATTCCCCCTCCATTATGCTTATTTTGCGGATCAGGAAAATGATACTCAGGAAAGCTAATGGCCTGTACAAATAGATGTGATGGGAAAACAGTTTGAATTCACATATCATTGACGCCAAAGTTCCTGAGCTTTCCACCTCACCCAGCTACCTGCACCAAGAGGTAGCACTGATCAAAATCCCTTTCCTACTAGTCACAAACCGTCCTTGTATTCATTAACGACGCTTCAAGTGAACCAAGAACTAAGGTTTCTCAGAGGGATGTGCTGGTGGTTCCACATTTGGCCACCAGAGGGCACCAACAACTCACAGATCTGCTTGTCTCATCCTTCCAGGTGGGGCTACCCCAAGCCAGACATCACTGTGAGCTGTGCCCTTGTCCTCTCCCCTTTCTTCTTCTTTTAAAATCTTTTTTATTGCATTATTTTTTTATTGTCCTCTCAATTTGGTACATGAATATTCTCTTTTTTAAAAATTAATCTTTTTTTATTGGAGTATAGTTGCTTTACAATGTTTTCTTAGTTTCTGCTATTCTGCAAAGGGAATCAGCTATTCTGCTAACTTCGACTCTGTGTGACCCCATGGACTGTAGCCCGCCAGGCTCCTCTGTCCATGGGATTCTCCAGGCAAGAATACTGGAGTGGGCAGTCATGCCCTCCTCCAGGGGATCTTCCCTATCCAGGGATCAAACCAGCATTTCTTACACCTCCTACCTTGGCAGGCAGGTTCTTTACCACCGAGCCACCTGGGAATTAGCTACACATATACATAAATCCCCTTTTTTTATTTCCTTCCCACTTCTGTCACCACAGAATACTGAGTAGAGTTGTGCTATATGGTCAATTCTCATTGGTTTATCTATTTTATAGAAAGAATGCATATATGTCAATTCCAATCCACCCCATGCCCTCTTACCCTCCTGGTATCCATAAGTTTGTGTCTCTACATCTGTGTCTCTATTTCTACTCTGCATATAAGTTCATCTATACCATTTTTCTCGATTCCAAATATATGTGTTTATAAATATTTGTGTTTCTGACTTACTTCTGTCTCTGTGACAATCTCTAGGTCTATCCATATCTCTGCAAATGGTACAGTTTCATTTCTTTCTGTGGCTGAGTAATAGTCCATTGTATATCTGTTGTTGTTTTTTAGTCACCAAGCCCCGTCCCACTCTTGGCGACCCCATCTGCTGCGGCATGCCAGGCATCCCTGTCCCTCACCATCTAAAAGAGTTTGCCCAAGAACATGTCCAATGATTTGGTGATGCCATCAACTATCTCATCCTCTGTTGCCCTCTTCTCCTCCTGCCTTCAGTCTTTCCCAGCATCAGGGTCTTTTCCAATGAGTTGGCTGTTCGCATCAGGTGTCCAACCACCTGGGCTTATATACCCAGGCTTCCCAGGTGGCTCAGCAGTAAAGAATTACCTGCAATGCAGGAGGTGCAGTTTCGATCCTTGGATCAGGAAGATCCCCTGAAGGAGGGCATGGCAACCCACTCTAGTATTCTTGCTGGGGAAAATCCCACAGACAGAGGAGCCTGGTGGGCTACATAGGATCGCAAAGAGTCAGACATGACTGAAGGAAATGAACATGCCAGATATATACCCAGGAGTAGGATTGCAGGGTCATATGGTAGTTCTATTTTTAATTATTTTAGGGACCCTCCATACTGTGTTCCATAGTGTCTGTATCAATTTACATTCCCACCAACAGTGAAAGAGGGTTCCTTTTCACCACAGCCTCTCCAGCATTTATTTTTTGTAGACTTTTTGATGATGGCCATTCTGACTGGTGTGAGGTGATACCTCATTGTAGTTTTGATTTTCATTTCTCTAACAATTAGCGATGTTGAATATCTTTTCATGTGTTTGTTACCCATCCGTATGTCTTCTTTGGAGAAATGTCCATTTAGGTTCTGCCCATTTTTTGATTGATTGGTTGTTTTTATATTGAGCTGCATGAATTGTTTGTATATTTTGAAGATTAATCCTTTGTCTGTTGTTTCATGTGTAATTATTTTCTCCCATTTTGAGGGTTTTTTGTTTTTTGGTCTTAATTATGCTTTCCTTTGCTGTGCAAAAGTTTTTAAGTTTAATTAGGTCTCATTTCAGAGAAGGCACTGGCACTCCACTCCAGTACTCTTGCCTGGAAAATCCCATGGACAGAGGAGCCTGGTAGGCTGCAGTCCATGGCATCGCACAGAGTCGGACACGACGGAGCAACATCACTTTCACTTTTCACTTTCATGCATTGGAGAAGGAAATGGCAACCCACTTCAGTGTTCTTGCCTGGAGAATCCCAGGAACAGGGGAGCCTGGTGGGCTGCCGTCTATGGGGTCGCACAGAGTCGGACACGACTGAAGCGACTTAGCAGCAGCAGCAGCAGGTCCCATTTGTTTACTTTTGCTTTTATTTTAACTACTCTAGGAGATGGGTCAAAAAAGATCCTGCTGCAATTTATGTCATAGAGTGTTCTCTATGACAGTTCCATGGTGTCTGCCCTTACATTCAGGTCTACAATTGTTCCATTTTGAGTTTATTTTTGTGTATGGTGTTCAGGAGTGTTCTGCTTTTATTCTTTTACATGTAGTTGTCTAGTCTTCCCAGCATCGCTTATTGAAGAGGCTCTTTCCTCTGTTATATTCCTGCCTCCTTTATTACAGATTAGATGATCATATGCATGGGTTTATCTCTGAGCTTCCTATCCTGTTCCATTGACCCATATTTCTGTCTTTCTACCAGCACCATACTATCTTGATTAGTATAGCTTTGTAGTATAGTCTGAAGTCAAGGAGCCTGATTCTTCCAGCTCCATTTTTCTTTCTCAATATTGCTTTAACTATTCATGGTCTTTTGTGTTTACATACAAATTGTGAAATGTTTTTGTTCCAATTCTGTGGGGGGAAAAATTCTGTGGGGGGAAAAAATTTGAAAGGGATTGCATTGAATCTGTAGATCGCTTTGAGGAGCACAGTCATTTTCACAATATTGATTCTTCCAATTCAAGAACATGGTATATCTCTCCATCGCTTTGTGTTGTCTTTGATTTCTTTCACCAGTATCTTGTTTGTGTTTTCTGAGTACAAGTCTTTTGCCTCTTTAGGGAGATTTATTCCGAGGTATTTTATTATTTTTGTTGTAATGATAAATAAGATTATTTCCTTAATTTCTCTTTCTGATCTTTCATGGTTAGTGAATAGGAATACACAAGATTTCTGTGCATTAATTTTGTATTCTTCAACTTCACCAAATTTATTGATGAGCTCTAGTAGTTTTCTGGTGGCATCTTTAGTATTTTCTATGCATAGTATCATGTTGTCCGCAAACAGTGGGGGGGTGGGGGGTGGATTTTCCTGTACGTTTCCCAGCCAGACTTCCAAAGTCCCTGAAATAGAGTTTAAAAATCAAATTAGGTTCCTGTTGGAAGCAGAAAGGGAGGCAAGTCCACAGCTGTTTAACGATGCGTTTCTACTTAGAAAACATCCCAACTCCTTAATGTCCAGGGGTGTCCTTTCTAGAATGTTCCAACCAAGCCAGACCCATTCCTGCAGCGGTAAGAGAGCAGAGGAAGGGGCCACCCCACCCCCGAGGAAACCGTGGTAGGTGTACTCTGGTGGAGAGAAGGTAAGGAACGGTGGTGACTTGGTGGTGAAAGGAGTGAGGGGAGAGAGAAGTGGGGAAGAGATGGAGACCCTCTAGTCTCGAAGGCGCCGCGAAGTGGGCACCACTGGAGTCAGACCTCTGTGGGGGTGTGACTTCTGGAGCCGCGTCTCCGAGCCCTGAGGCGCAGAAGACGAGGCGAGGTAAGGTCTCTGCAGTGACTGATACCCAAATAGAGCCGGTCTTGAGCGGAGCACACTGGCGCTCATCGTCACCAAGAAAAGACATTCCGTCACATCTGCCTACCGCTGCCTTGCTCCTGGGATCTCAACCGACGCCTGGGGCACATGTACAGAGTTTCAGAGTAGTCTTTTGTACTTCAAATTCGTGCATGCACTTGGCTGGGTTGCTTTGTGTTCAGCAGCGGGCTGCTTCAAGGAAACCGGAGATGTTGCAGGAACTAGAACATTCGGAGTGTCTCTTTGAGAATTCTTCAAATATCCAAGAGCAGTCAGACAGAGGAGGATCAGATTGGGTTTAGATGAAGTAGTCTAATGGGTGTAAATTATAGAGAAGGACCTTTAAACTCCATAAAATTAATTCAACCAAATTCACGGGCCATCTCTAACACCTCTTAACCAGGGGATGGACCCATCTATGATGATTTCAAGAAGAGGGTTTGTTGATTAATTTTTTTTAATCGTTATATATTTATTTTAACAGAAGCAGAGTACATCATGTGAAATGCTGGACTGGAAGAAACACAAGCTGGAATCAAGATTGCTGGGAGAAATATCAATAACCTCAGATATGCAGATGACACCACCCTTATGGCAGAAAGTGAAGAAGAACTAAAGAGCTTCTTGATGAAAGTGAAAGAGGAGAGTGAAAAAGTTGGCTTAAAGCTCAACATTCAGAAAATGAAGATTGTGGCATCCAGTCCCATCACTTCATGGGAAATAGATGGGGAAACAGTAGAAACAGTGTCAGACTATTTTGGGGGGCTCCAAAATCACTGCAGATGGTGACTGCAGCCATGAAATTAAAAGACACTCACTCCTTGGAAGAAAAGTTATGACCAACCTAGATAGTATATTCAAAAGCAGAGACATTACTTTGCTGACTAAGGTCCATCTAGTCAAGGCTATGGTTTTTCCTGTGGTCATGTATGGATGTGAGAGTTGGACTGTGAAGAAGGCTGAGCACTGAAGAATTGATGCGTTTGAACTGTGGTGTTGGAGAAGACTCTTGAGAGTCCCTTGGACTGCAAGCAGATCCAACCAGTCCATTCTTAAGGAGAGCAACCCTGGGATTTCTTTGGAAGGAATGATGCTAAAGCTGAAACTCCAGTACTTCGGCCACCTCATGAGAAGAGTTGACTCATTGGAAAAGACTCTGATGCTGGGAGGGATTGGGGGCAGGAGGAGAAGGGGATGACCGAGGATGAGATGGCTGGATGGCATCACAGACTCGATGGACGTGAGTCTGAGTGAACTCCGGGAGATGGTGATGGACAGGGAGGCCTGGCGTGCTGCGATTCATGGGGTTGCAAAGAGTCGGACACGACTGAGCGACTGAACTGAACTGAAGAAAAATGTAATTGCACTTTCGGTTCTTTATGGTAATAATACAAAATTGTATTTTTTGGTGAAGTTATCTACATTAAGTTAACTGATGTAAAGAAACATTAGATAAATAATATTAAAGCTAGTACCCAGAAAGTGCAAGCACTGTGCATACAGTAAGAGACTGGCCATCTGGGAAACGCTGAGCTCTTGGTGTTGATCTGTGGGCACTGAGAGCTGCTATAACAAAGAGCCCTTTGTCTCAGCGGCTGTGGCATTCTGTCACACGAGGGACCCCCAGTAGACTACGTATCTTTCTATTCACACACAAGGTATAGCCTTCTCCCCTGAAATTGGGCTGACTCTGTGACTCGCCCTCATCCAGAGCGTGCAGCAGAAGTGACGCTGGGTCCCTTTTGAGCCTCAGCCTTAAGAAGTTCTGGCCGGTTCCAGTTTTCCACTCTTGGGAGCCCTTAGCTCCAAAAACTATGCTGTTAGAGTGACCAGTGAAAAACCACAGGAGAGGCCATGAGGAAAGAGAGAGGTCTCGGTGCTACAGGGAGAAAGAAAGAAGCCCTCATCTTAGTGTCCTGAATGAACCCAGCCTCGTCATCCCACCAGCTGAACATGCCAGTTGCAAGTGTAAGCAGCCCCAAGACCAGCCCATATGCAGAGCTGTGTGCAATTAAACATAGCTGAGGTCTCCCTGGAGGCTCAGCTGGTAAAGAGTCTGCCTGCAATGCAGGAGCTGCTGCTGCTGCTGTTAAGTCATTCAGTCGTGTCCAACTCTGTGCGACCCCATAGACGGCAGCCCACCAGGCTCTGCCGTCCCGCAATGCAGGAGACCCCACTTCAATTCCTGGGTCAGGAAGATCCCCTGGAGAAGGGATAGGCTACCCACTCCGGTATTCTTGCCTGGTGAATCCCCACGGACAGAGGAGCCTGGCGGGCTACAGTCTATGGGGTCGCAAAGAGTCAGACATGACTGAGTGACTGAGCACAGCACAGCACAAACACAGCTGTTGTTTTAAACCACTAGGTTTTGAGATGGCTTGTGATGCAATAAAAGATAATAATCAAAAGGTTGTTTTGAGGTGATGCAGGCTTATTTCTCACTCACAATATTTTCCATGTGGGCTGAGAGCTAGGTGGTGCTCTGCTCCATGCCACGATTCAGGGATTCAGTATCCTTCCATGGGGTGGCTCAGCCATCTTCCAGGGCCTTGGCATGCTCAATCAGTTCCTCTACAGCTGGCTACAGAGAAGGACTGTTCAGGATGCTTGGCTAGCGAAGGGGGGTGTGGTGAGGCCTGAAAATGGCAACAATTAAATAGGACAAGAACTCAGGCATATGGCCCCACCTGACTTGAAGGGGACTGGAAAATATGGGACCCGTATAAACAGGAAAAGCAGAGATTTGGAGAGCCTTACCATCTCTTCACGTATGTTATTAAAACATATGCATACATTCACCACACTATTGACATAGTGTAGTGAGTCTCGGGTTACAATATGAATAAGTGATTTGGGACCCTGAAAAAAAAGCAATGAGCTTTACATGGAGTCAGCTGGCCAGTCATCAAATTCATGGAGTGGCTGCTAGCATCTGACTTGGGTTTTGAAGGATGACTAAGAGTTTTCCAGCCAGAAGGGGAAGGTGAATCTAGGCAGAGGGTAGATGGCCTTGAAAGAATGCACTGGATGCAGGAAGCAATGAAGGAAACAGCCACAAAATAAATAAGACTGTGCTTGGAGGACCTGATTTGAGGCTTCAGAGTTGGGGTACTTTAGAGGATCCTGGGGTCCTGTAATGAACCTTTAGTTTGAACCCATTGTGATCTAGGTTCAGTTATTTGTTAACCAAATAGTTAAGAGTCCTGATAAATAATGTTTTCTAATGTAAAATTCTAGGATTATTTGTTTCTAAACAAATAACATCCATCACATCATCCAAGGCCATCACCCGAAAGTGAGGTGGGAGACAGCTAGACAATAAACACAAAGTATCCACAGCCAGATCTTTAGCACTGGTCCCCACTGTCAGAGCCCTTGATTAACTACTGTTACCTATTCCTCAGAGTCAAAGTGTTTCCATCTCTGAACCTCTGGCTCACCTTCTGTCAATGGGCGTTGTAGAAGACATATCATGGGGGCATCCCTTTAGCTCCAGCCAGAACAATGCCATCCCAAAGGACTCAATTCTGGCCACAGATGATTGGTTGAGATGTAGTCACTGGCCCTTGATAAGTCTATCATATTCTTTGCTATTAGAACTAGAACCAGAGACACAAAATCTCCAGGCGGGGGTGCAATGGGGGTGGGGGTAGGAGTTGAGGGGTGTGGGGGTAGGAGTTGAGGGGTGTGGGGGTGGGGTGGGGGTGTTGATAAGCCTGGGGTGGGGAGGGGAGGGTGGTGTTGATAAGCCTGCAGTTGTCAGCCTGGGACTTAGGATACATTTTCAGCAAGGTGCAAGCTGGAAAGTTGATAACTGGAAACTCATCTTCAGAGAAAGACTGGAGAAGAAACAGATTATCAGAGAAATCATACAGCCCAAGAATTGAAAGGAAGAAGTGGTCCAATGCCTTTCTACTTTTCATGACACCCAACTCAGTGTCCTGCTTTTGTTTTTCATGATACTCCCTTGTAACCTACTGAGAAGCCACCTTTTCTTAGATAAGTTGAATAGGTTACTGTTCTTTGCAAAATAAATTAGTCCTGGCTACAAGCAGATCCAATCAGTCCATCCTAAAGGAGATCAGTCCTGGGTGTTCATTGGAAGGACTGATGTTGAAGCTGAAACTCCAATACTTTGGCCACCTGATGCGGAGAGCTGACTCATTTGAAAAGACCCTGATGCTGGGAAAGATTGACAGCAGGAGGAGAAGAGGACCTCAGAGGATGAGATGGTTGGATGGCATCAACTCAGGGGACATGAGTTTGGGTGGACTCTGGGAGTTGGTGATGGAAGGGGAGGCCTGGCGTGCTGCAGTTCATGGGGTTGCAAAGAGTCAGACACGACTGAGCGACTGAACTGAACTGAAGTGAGGAAAAAACAATTTATTGGGGCTACTGCAAGAGTAGTATTGTCATAATATAAAAGTATGAGTACACTGGGGGTAAAAATATCTTATGGGAACACTGTGTAGATTACATGGGATTATCCATGAAATGCATAGATCCTGGCACATATCAGACACTTCCCCCACCAAATACCGTTCTGACCATTATTATGGCCACTCTGGCTCTTCCCACAGCCTCTCTTACACACACGTTCCTGAGCATGTGACCTTATTGAGGGTTTAACAGAGAGTGGGAGAAGGGCATTTACCTCAGCTCACACACCGCTGCCAACTTAAAATCCCAGTACACATCCTCTTCTCCAAAGACCCTTCCCAGCCATGGCCCACCAGGTATTTTTCTCTCCCAAGAAGGCCCCAGATACATGACTTCTTCTCTCCCTCCAGGATTACCAGCTGCACCCCAAACTTGCACACCCAGTTCCATCCAGGTACTCAGCAGAGCAAAGGCCCTCCACCACAGCAGTGAATTATATGGCACAGCTTGCCCCCCATTACACTAAACATGGCCACTGAGGCTAAGCAGGTCCTGTGCTGGCTCTAGGGTCTGCCCGTAGGGTGAAGCCAGATCCAGCTCTGCAAGAGACCAACAGCACAGAACATCAGCTCCCATCAAAAACGAGGGTCTAATTCAATCTCTTCATAACAGATGCTGCGTGACACTGATGGGCCAGCCCTCCCTTGGTCTCCCCCCACACTGCCCTCTCTCTCACCTCCCTTGCCTGATTTAAGGATTAATGATGTCACATAAGGCAACTGCCAACTTGTCAGTGAAGGAGATGGAGTCTTAATGGAGTATCAGGTCTAATCAACAAGAACTGACAAAAGGGGAAGGAAGCCTGAGGCCTGTCCTATAAGGAAGATGCTCTGCTTCCAAAGATGGAGAGAGGTCTGGCAGTAGAGGGGGTGGTGAAGCTGAGAGAAATCCTTCCAGTGAACCAGATGTGCTTTGACATGTCTTATGTCTCATTCTCCACAAAGCTCCAAGACAAATTAAATGTGCCTGATGAACAGGAAGTGGGCATGCCTGTGAGTTTTGAAATGAGGAGGAGCTGCCAGCCCACATCACAATTAAGCTAAAATAGAACCTCAGTGATTTTTGGTTAAACATACTGGTTAACTTAATTTCATGCCCATAGACCACAATTCGACCACGCAGCCCACCAAACAATTATTTTATCAGCCCCAGGAACCATGATACACATAAGTTTTCAGCTTGCTCAATATCACTGAGCAGATTGCAGCCTTTCTAAAACAGATAAATCACTAATACCCACTGATGACTTCAGATTTCATCATCACCTAAGTTTCAAGTTGGAAAATCTCATATTTTTGTACTTTTAAGCTGAGAACATTAGAAGACTATATGTTGGAACAAGACATTATATTTCTTTTTTATTGTGACTGGCAAACACAGGAGTGTGTGTCCATGTCCAGTGACTGCTAGGTAAATGCAAACTGATAAGACAGCAAAATGTCATTTTCATTTAGTAAACTAGCAAAAGCTAAAATATCTGATCATTCCTCTTGTTGGTAAAGGTGGAGGCAGACAGAAACACTCTCGCACTGTTGTCACGGAAAAGTAGTGCAACCGTTTAAAAAATAGCACAACCTCTCCAAAATTGGAAAGTATAGTCACTCTGAGTATGCTTTCTGCTGCCAGAAATTTCTCTACCACTATAAGTAGCATATATTTGAATTCTATACAGTGGTCAGTATAAGTGAGCTGGATATACACAGAGCAATGTGGAATGATTCCAAAAATACAATGTATTAAAAATTAGAAAAGGAATGAATTTAAAACATAAACTAAATGTAAATATACCCCCCAAACAACATTAAATATTTGGAGATACCAATAGTAGAAATGAAAGGTGGGTAGAAAGGATACATGTGATACACAAGAGAGTTGATGCCTGTGGTGAAAAATAATGGTAATGAAAATGGTGGTAAGTGAAAAGTAATAAAAATTAAAAATAAACGTGGACATAATGCCGTGCTGTGAATTAAGGGACATAATGGACTCGGTCAGGTATAACCTGATTCTGAAATAATGACAACAAAAGCTTCCAACTATTCTTGCCTAAACATACAGAATATACAGGTTCAAAAATGTTTACTGAGACATTTGATGTACCAGCAATAGGCTGAAAACATTCTAAATGTCAGTCAGGATAGGTGGGATAAATTAGCTTACCTCTACTCAATAGCACACAAAGCAGCCTTGGACAGATAATGAGGTGACTCTATATTAACTATATAGAATTTTCTGTAAGTATATAGTTAAGTTGTAAAAATGACATGTAGTATAAAAGGAGATAACATAGCTGATCTGGAAGATTTTAATCTCTTCCTCCTGTGAATATCTTAGTAAGAATACTGAGCCATCAGTTCTGAATTTACTTAGTGAAAAAAAAAAAAAAAAAAAAGGCTGATTTCCAGTCACTGGGCCAAAGAGGAAAATGGCCTTTTTCCATAAAGGCCATTTCTTCAACAAGGAAAGTCCCATTATAACATGGTCACCTAGATATTCCCTGATCTTCTTTTTCTATAAACATGATAGGCTATTTTAAGAATGGGTTTCCTGTCCTGAATCCTTTCCTAAAATATTCCTAGTCAGACTACGCCTAGATGAATCTGCAAATAATTGGAATTTCAAAAGGAGAAGAAAGAAAAATAGAGTAGAATAAATATATGAAAAGATGATTGAGAATTGTCCAAAGACATCTATCATGTATCCAAAAACCCTAAAGAACTGCAGCAGAATAAATACTCCTCCCACCCAAATCCTTCCCAAATGCCTACACACAACATATTCAACCTAGTGAAAACCAAAGATAAAAAGGAAATCTTGAAGGCAGCTGAGAAAAGTTACACTAAGTACAGAGTATCAAAGATATGAATTATAGCAAGATTTTTATCAGAAACTGTGCAAGTCATAAGACATCTTTAAAGGGGCAAAGGAGAAAAAGAACCATCAGCCTGGAATTCCACTCCTAGAGGAAAATACTCTTTCAAAAATGGAGATAAGACAATATGCTTCTGGCTGTGATGGAGTAACAGGGAAAGAATCTATATTCCCACCTTAAATAACTAGAAAAACAAATAAAATATATTGAAAATTGGTTTTCACAAATTAGAAAATATTTGGCAATGTCAAGTGGTCTAATGTGCTCATAAATGGGGTTCCAAAAGGACGTGCATGACAGGACAGTGGGTGGAAGAGACAGAAAAAAATATTTGAAGAAATACTGGCCAAATGTTTCCCAATTTGAAAACCCACAAGTCCAAGCAACTAGAACACCAAGCAAAATTAACAAAGAAAAATATCATTATTGTATTATTAAAACTAACAATAAAGATAAAATCCTTGAAAAAATAATTTCTCTTACAAACATTACTAGCCTAAATATTTCAACAAGAAATGTTATTCAGGGAAAAGGAAAATTATGTCAACTGGAAAGTTGGAATGAAGAACATGAGATATCATCTCTGTCAGAATGTCTATTATAAAAAGACAACAAATAACAAATTGTCGGTGAGAATGTGGAGAAAAGAGAATCCTAGTTCACTGTTGGTAGGAACGTAAATGAATGCAGCCGCTAAGGAAAACAGTATGGAGGTTCCTCAAAAAATTAAAAATAGAACTACCAAATGATCCAGAAATTCCACCTCTGCGTATTTTTCTGAAGAAAACAAAAACACTAATTCAAAAAGAACCATACACCCCAGTCTTCATAGTAGCATAATTTATAATAGCACAGATACCAAAACAAACTGTCAGCAGATGAATGAATAAAGAAAATGCGGTGTGTGTACATATACACATATATGTTGTCTAGTCACTAAGTCATGTCTGACTTTTGTGACTGCAGCCCAACAGGCTCCTCTGCCCAAGGCTTTTCCAGGCAAGAATACTGGAGCGGGTTGCCATTTCCTTCTCCAGGGAATCTTCTCAATCCAGGCACAGAACCTATGTCTACTGCATTCCAGGTGGGTTTTTTATACCACTAAGCCACCAGGGAAGCCCCACCTAAGATGTAGCTCATGCTCATTAAATGTTGGTGAAAATGAATGAAGAAAGGAGCTGGGACAGAAGGTGCGAGGGAGAGCAAATGAATTTATAGTGATGTTATTAATCAGGGTCACCGGAACACTGAAAATCTCCCCTGACCCTCCCTTATCATATTTTATTTATTGCTAACGCAATAAGTCCCAGAAGGCAGTTAGTATCTAGTAAGTCAGGCCAGACATCGTAGAAGTTTTTTAGCCTATTTGGCTTATCATTCCACCTCCCAATGTATCCCTACTCTGTGCACGTCTCACCACAACCAAAGTTACCAGGCCAACCTATCCTGAGAATAAAAGTTGTCTGGCCCCTTGATTCTCAAGACCCAAATTCCCTCTTATTTTTCCTCATACTATAACAGTATTGATTGGTTTTTGGACGGTAATTCACCACTGTAATCCAAAGAATGCTCAAACTACTGCACGATTGCACTCATCTCACACGCTAGTAAACTGATGCTTAAAATTCTCCAATCCAGGCTTCAGCAATACATGAACCATGGACTTCCAGATGTTCAAGCTGGTTTTAGAAAAGGCAGAGGAACCAGAGATCAAATTGCCAACATCTGCTGGATCATCAGAAAAGCAAGAGAGTTCCATAAAAATATCTATTTTTGACTAGGCCAAAGCCTTTGACTGTGTAGATCACAATAAACTGTGAAAAATTCTGAAAGAGATGGAAATACCAGATCACCTCACCTGCCTCTTGAGAAACCTGTATGCAGGTCAGGAAGAAACAGTTAGAACTGGACATGGAACAACAGACTGGTTCCAAATAGGAAAAGGAGTACGTCAAGGCTGTATATTGTCACCCTGCTTATTTAACTTCTATACAGAGTACATCATGAGAAACGCTGGGCTGGAGGAAGCACAAGCTGGAATCAAGATTGCCAGGAGAAATATCAATAACCTCAGATATGCAGATGACACCACCCTTATGGCAGAAAGTGAAGAGGAACTAAAAAGCCTCTTGATGAAAGTGAAAGAGGAGAGTGAAAAAGTTGGCTTAAAGCTCAACATTCAGAAAACGAAGATCATGGCATCCACTCCCATCACTTCATGGCAAATAGATGGGGAAACAGTGGAAATAGTGGCTGACTTTATTTTTGGGGGCTCCAAAATCACTGCAGATGGTGACTGCAGCCATGAAATTTAAAAATGCTTACTCCTTGGAAGGATTTATGACCAACCTAGACAGCATATTAAAAAGGAGAGACATTACTTTGTCAACAAAAGTCCATCTAGTCAAGGCTATGGTTTTTCCAGTGGTCATGTATGGATGTGAGAGTTGGACTGTGAAGAAAGCTGAGCACCAAAGAATTAATGCTTTTGAACTGTGGTGTTGGAGAAGACTCTTGAGAGTCCCTTGGACTGCAAGCAGATCCAACCAGTCTATCCTAAAGGAGACCAGTCCTGGGTGTTCATTGGTAGGACTGATGTTGAAGCTGAAACTCCAATACTTTGGCCACCTGATGCGAACAGCTGACTCATTGGGAAAGACTCTGATGCTGGGAAAGACTGAAGGCAGGAGGAGAAGGGGACAACGGAGGATGAGATGGTTGGATGGCATCACCGACTCAATCGACATGGGTTTGGGTGAACTCCACGAGTTGGTGATGGACAGGGAGGCGTGGCGTGCTGCGGTTCATGGGATCACAAAGAGTCAGACATGACTGCGCAACTGAACTGAACTGAACTGAATCCAAGGACTTATTGGATTCAACCCAATAAGACTCTTGGACTGAATCCAAGAGTCTTAGACTTATTAGATGCTAATAACAGTTTGCTGAATGAATGAATGAATGTATAAAAGGACTGAATAAACACGTGAAGAATAGTGAATACACATGGCACAGTTTGTTAACAACTGACAAAGAAACATAATAGAAGGTGACTCTAATAACCTGCATTTACAGCCTTATGCTCCTTGGCACATTGTTTTGGTAAAATTTATAACATTTCAGAATCATCATCTGTAGTAATTCAGTTCAGTTCAGTTCAGTTCAGTTCAGTCGCCCAGTCGTGTCCGACTCTGTGACCCCATGAATCGCAGCACGCCAGGCCTCCCTGTCCATCACCAACTCCCGGAGTTCACTCAGACTCACGTCCATCAAGTCAGTGATGCCATCCAGCCATCTCATCCTCTGTCGTCTCCTTCTCCTCCTGCCCCCAACCCCTCCCAGCATCAGAGTCTTTTCCAATGAGTCAACTCTTCACATGAGGTGGCCAAAGTACTGGAGTTTCAGCTTTAGCATCATTCCTTCCAAAGAAATCCCAGGGCTGATCTCCTTCAGAATGGACTGGTTGGATCTCCTTGCAGTCCAAGGGACTCTCAAGAGTCTTCTCCAACACCACAGTTCAAAAGCATCAGTTCTTCGGCGCTCAGCCTTCTTCACAGTCCAACTCTCACATCCATACATGACTACTGGAAAAACCATAGCCTTGACTAGACAGACCTTAGTTAGTAGTAATTGCTAGTCCATCAAAATTCTCTTTCTCATGACCTCCATTTTAGAGTTAGCACAGAGAATGGGTGATAGCTGCTGGCAAGAATGCATTTTTACAATCATGTTTCCTCTCTGTCAAGTGACAAAAGAGCTGACCTTCATTTCATAGCTGGGTGCCAGCTCTGGGCCACTTTTGCTACAACAACCCCAAGCAATTGGCTAAGTTCTTGGTCTGGACTGGACCAGATCCTGAAGATGCCAAGGTACAGTCCTGGCCCCCATGTGTGCTTCCTCCAGCCTTGCAAGTGTCTTTTTCTGAAGCTAGTGCCATAAATATGAGGCTTGGAGTCAAGGGCCAGGAGAGTCCTGGTTAAACTCTCAAGCGGAAGAGATGGAGCCAAGAAGCAGAGAGGGAACCAGGCAGGCAGAGCAGGGCAGGTGGTCCTCATATGCGCACAGCCACTAGCTCTCTCCAGGAGAAACGGGGAAGCTGTCCTAGACCAAGATAGGGGGCCTCAGCCACTGTGTGCCAAAGGGCACGGGTGTGATTCACATACTTATAGACATTATGAGTTCATATTTACGGACACTGCAATCAAAGAGGTAAAAAGGTACCACAACAGAGACACTTGAGACTCCACCAGCACTTTTATCTCTCCATAAAACCAGTCCTGGAATGAAGGGACAGCTGGCAACAATGATGTTTTAAGGGGGTGGGTGTAAATTACTTAGGACTTGGCTTTCAATGAAAGAAACACTTACTAAAAATGGGGACTAAAAAACTGACATTCTCTACTCAGTGAGCAAAGAACTCAGAATTCATATTGGTAAATGCAACTTCCTTTAGAAAGAAGTTGTTCATCAAATATGCCCTCCCACTTTGTGCTGAGCTCAATCGTGTCCGACCCTTCATGACCCCATGGACTGTAGCCCGCCAGGCTCCTCTGTCCACGGGATTCTCTGGGCAAGGATTCTGGAGGGGGTTGCCATTTGTTCTCCAGGGAGTCTTCTTGACCCAGGGATCAAACCTGCATCTCTTGCATTTCCTACATTGGCAGGCAGAGGATTCCTTTCCAGTAGCATCCCGGGGCTTCCCTGGTGGCTCAGAGGGTAAAGCGTCTGCCTACAATGCAGGAGACCTGGGTCGGGAAGATCCCCTGGAGAAGGAAACGGCAACCCACTCCAGTATTCTTGTCTGAAGAATCCCATGGAAGGAGGAGCCTGGTGGGCTACGGTCTGCCGGGGGCCAGCATGAGGAATCCCACCCATAACAAGGTCATGCGGAAAGAAGCCTGACAAAATATAAGGACGTGATCAGACTTCAGGGGTTCCCCCTGGAATTTCCTGAGCATCCACCTCCCAAAAAAATAAGAATCTGCCTGCTTTTCCACTCTTCTGATATTCTCTGGAAAAAATCAAATCAGGGCTTTAGTCTTCTGCATTTGAAAGGGATGTTTCAGTTAAACCCCTCTGATAGCTCTCTAGCTTGCCTAACAGGTTCCCCAGACCTCTTACAGCTGTGAATTGCTTACAGCCCCTCAACCCAACCGCGAGAGGCACAAAGCTTAAAAGCATCTTAAAGATACAGAGCCTTTTCTAAAGAGCTAAAAATCATGTTGGTGACAGGATTTCACTGTTGACTCAATGATTACTGCCAGGCCTCCATATTCTTTATCTTTTAGGCACCTGGGAGGATGTTAATCAATGTAAACGGGATATGGAAAAAGATATAAAATAGTTTTGATGTTAGCAACACTAGACTTTTGAGTTAATTACTTTTCTTTTGTTGTAAATCACTGTACTCCTTTTACTTGTTATAAACTGCTGTATCTTTGCTATGTAAGAATGTAACTTTATTTAGTGCTTTCTGAGAGTGGCACCAGACTTTGGGAAGATCAACACAAATAAGTCTTCTGGTTGACAAACCGTTATCAGAAAAAAGGCTGTAAAATGTTAATTGGCCCCTTTGGCTGGAAGATGATGTAAATCACCTAAGACTTGTATGCAGAGAGAAAAGCCTGGTTTTGATAAGAGTCTGGGCTGCTAACGCTGCATAATTTTGTGTTACCCATTGATCTCTATGTATAATCAAAAAGTATAAAAGGCCTTCTGAACAATAGAGGACGGGCCAGTCGCTGGACTGGTTTCCCCCGTGTCTCCTTTCTAATTTCTGGCTGAATTCCCATCTGGGGCATGGAGGCTCACCATGTATACTTACTTGTCCCAACTTTCAAGATCCACGCGAGGGGGAACCCAAGGCGGGGCACCCCCCGATATTCACGAGGACGCAGGTGGCCTAACGTAGATGGTGCAAGCTCCTTGTCTGGAACTTTATTGGCTTCCTACGTAAACCAAGTTATTCAGCCTCCTTTCTCCACTTAATTTTCCTACTACATTATTTCTCCCTAATCTAATCTTATATTCTTATATTAATAAATAAATAAGTTTCTTCTCGCCTACACCATCCATGCTTCAGATCACCCTGGATCCACCGGGGCTGGACCCTGGCAACGGTCCACCGGGTCGCAAAGAGTCAGAAACGACTGAGTTACTTCACTTTCACTTTCCATCCTGGAAACCAAGTATAATCTAAGAATATCTGTCTCCTGAGTCAGTTGCATAGTACACTTGCAAAAGCTCCTCTAAGTTGAAAATATCCCTACCATACCACTTAGCCACACCAAAATTTCCCTACAAGCTCTATCACTTTAGCTTTAATACATACATCTGTTTGAAAGGTAAATCTCCAGAAGAAGGTCATACTTTAAGCTCATACTAGTTCCTAACCAGCCTCTTGATATAATGACAGAACGCTAGCATGTAAACCATGTGGAGTCTTCAAAACACTTCCACCTTCATCACTGTGTGTGATGCTTACCATAATAGGGGCCACTGTGGCCTGGGTCCTGGCCCTTTCAATAACTGTACATCTGGTCTTAACAAAAACTCAGCCAGGTAGGTACTGCTGCTGTCCTCCCTTTACAAACAAGAGACGCATGCTCCGGGGTGGGGGGAACCTGCCTGAGATGACGCAGTGGGCAGAGCACTGCCCACTGCTCTGGGTGGAGCAGCAGTGCAGGCCTGGACCAGCCACATGCTGAGGCTTGACTTTTCTCCATAGCCCTGCTGTTCCTTAAACTGGGTTGTGAATCCCAGGGCATCCGCAGTTGTCTTTGGAGAGTCCCAGGATGTCAACACAGAGAAGGCAATGGCAACCCACTCCAGTACTCTTGCCTGGAAAATCCCATGGATGGAGGGGCCTGGTAGGCTGCAGTCCATGGGGTCGCAAAGAGTCAGACACGACAGCAACTTTACTTTCACTTTTCACTTTCATGCATTGGAAAAGGAAATGGCAACCCACTCCAGTGTTCTTGCCTGGGGAATCCCATGGACGGCGGAGCCTGCTGGGCTGCAGTCTATGGGGTCGCACAGAGTTGGACACGACTGATGCAACTTAGCAGCAGCAGCAGCAGAATGTCAACAAGGATTCTAAATTTTGTTTCCATTTTGTTGATAATCTGCTTAAAATTGATGTAAGCATGGGAGCTGGCCCGGGGGCACTGGGGTGACCACTGCAGAGTGGAAGACAGCTGTGGGATTCCAGTGCCTGTGCTTGCCTTTCCGTGTAGAATGTGTTGAATCCATGGAACAAAGTCCAACATCACATCTCAGACGTCAGTGTGACATATGGGACTGAATGATGTCGTGGCCTCCCTAGAATAAAATTGCAGTGATATAAATAGAAACAAAGATGTGAGAACCAGGGTACCCCATATGACTCACACAGCCTAAGCATAGTGGACCCAGAGATCCATCAGCCAATGCACTCAGCAAAGCATCATCCATCTGTCTGTCAGATTAACCTGTAAACATTAATTTCATTAAACTATATTGGGGTTCATGGCTTTATTTCCATTTTGTTGCAAATTTTAGAAATCCATAGCTCTATAGGCCAAAGGTATTTGATGCTAATGCTTAGTTCACTAACTCTACAATAAAAACGATTGAAATAACCTGAGTTTGCCTCTGAGAAGAATGTATTAAACCTACTGCCTCCAGCATTCCTGAGAGATAGAACAGTGGGTGTCATTATCCGCCCTCATTTTGCAGATGAGGGAGCTGGAAATGACAAAGAAGAAGTGATTTCTTCAATATTACCATCTCACCAATGTTCAAACCAGGACCAGAATCCCAAGTCTTTCAGAGAAGCAGAGTGAAGCAGAAAGAGCAGGGATTGCAAAGCGGTGGCCCACAGGCCAAATTTTGTGCTGATCTTACAAAGGATTAAAAAATGAAGACATTTCACATAAAAATCCTGTTTTCCTGGCATCTCTGGAAAAATGAGATCTGTCAACCATCACTGACCAGAGTTTGGAGGAGCTCTACTCTCAGGACCTGGGGATCCTGCCCCAATGCATATTATCATTCACTCTGTCTGGGATGGGGCCTGAGCTTCGCAAAAGCTCCCAGGTCATGTTCAGAGATGTACTCTGGTCTCTTCTACTTCCATCCTCTGCTTTTAAGGATCCTCCTCATTATTTTGGGCCCATCTGGATAATCCAGGATAATCTCCTTCTTTTAAAGTCAGATGACTAGCAACCTTAGTCTCCTTTTTCCCTGTAACGAAATATACTCACATATTCTAGCAATTAGGACAAGGACAGCTCTGAGGAGCCAAGATTCTGTCTGCCATGTTCAAAATATATGCATTATTTTTATAGTTATATTTATTTTTATAATCTATAGTTATAATCAATTTATAATTATATTTATAATTATTATTATTTTCCAAGTCAGGTTAATTTAATTTTCTATGCTGCCCAAAGAGTTGATGAGAAAGTCAGTCCTTGAGCCCAGTTTTTGCAGCAAAAGATAATGTTAGCTTAGATCCTAATGAGTTTTTCTCCACTTCCACTCAGATAGTAGCCAGCTGCTATCCTGTTGCTTTCTACAGATAGACTAATGTACACATACTTGGTCCCAAAAGACTTCACAAAGCTAGTGCACACTAGGTCAAAGCCATTAACCAGCTCAGGGGGCTCAGAGAATGGAGAAGGTCAAGGGTAGAGAATCTGATTTCAAAGCAGAGCTAAAACACCATGCAGCCAGGGCAATGAGCATTTTCTGAGAAAAGATAATGTCATCTTTTCTTTGAAAGCCTGAGCCAACCTGGTCAGGCAAGAGAAGCACCCAGTCTGGCCGAATTAATGAAAGCACGTCTTCAGTTCTGGAGAAACTGCAGTAATTAGGGCCATGCAGTTTCCAGCAAGAGACACACAGTGGCAGCACCCCATCTTGTCTGAGTGCTCTTCTTTCTATGTAATTTGAGACAAGATCGATAAGTTCAACAATACTGACCAAAGTTACCCACTCCAGTAACACTGGGCTTCCCTTCTGGCTCAGCTGGTGAAGAATCTGCCTGCAATGTGGGAGACCTGGGTTCAATCCCTGGGTTGGAAAGATCCCCTGGAGAAGGGAACGGCTACCCACTCCAGTATTCTGGCCTGGAGAATTCCACGAACTGGATAGTCCACGGGGTCACAAGGAGTCGGACACGACTGAGCGACTTTCACTTTTACTTTCACGGTGACCTTGCATGGAGTTCTGAACTGAGTCTCAGAAAGGGAACAACAACACAAGAAAAACGTCTCTGGGTTAGAGTTCTTCCTTCTACTTTTTGTTTTAATTTCTGCTGCTCAAATTCTGGTTAATTACAAGTCAAGAATCTAGGGAATTGTTTTCCCATTGAAATTCTCCTAAATTCATGTGTTTAACAAGTATTTATTGAGAATAGAGTATGTCCCTAGAGTACTGTTTCTTTCTATCATTGTGTTAGTTTCCTCTTTTCAGCAGAGTGAATCAGCTTTGTGCTTCAGTCATGTCTGACTCTGTGCAACCCTATGGACGGTAGCCCCACCAGCCTCCCCGATCCATGGGATTCTCCAGGCAAGACTACTGAAGTGGGTTTCCATGCCCTTCTCCTGGGGATCTTGCCAACCCAGGGATCAACTCTTGTCTCTTAGTCTCCTGAATTGGCAGGCAGGTTCTTTACCACTAGCACCTGGGAAGCCCTATATTTAGCCACAAGGAAGTATATATTGATGACAAACATTAATGAAAACAGGATCTAACATGGAGTGTTCCCTACAATCACATAGATGTGTACATTTGATCAGAAAAGATCCCAACAATAAAAATAGTAGTGTCAGCATTGTTCAAGGCCATTTCTTCAAATCAAACTGCCTTTAATAAGTTTAGACTGTTTACAATGAAAGCAAAAGAAATGGTTGAGCTTGTAGATATTAATGCTGAGTTCGTTTTAACTTCTTTCCTCCCGGTGAAGTATATCTTTTGTAGCTGGCATCACCAGCCTTCTGCTTTCCCTGTGAGTAGCTAAACCCTTCAGCCTTTATTTTATTCCTGCATCTACTTAAGTGTCTTAGGAAAATGTCCCTAGGCTTCAAAATAGTGTCATGGGAGATAAGCCTTGCACCAGTTAATTTAGCAAAACTCAGTGGTATCATGACTCCTTATTGCCCTAAATAAGACTGTTTTTCCTAAGTGAGAGTTGTAAAAGTAAACTCTGCTTTCTGATCCTGGCCAGGCTGAGGACAGGGGAGATGGGTTTTAAGAAATAAAATTAATGGGTTCAATAAGGGTTATGTTATTCAAAAAACTAAGATCATGGCATACTGTCCCATCACTCCATGGCAAATAGATGGGGAAACAATGGAAACAGAGACAGACTTTATCTTCTTGGGTCCCAAAATCACTGCAGATGGTGACTGCAGCCATGAAATTAAAAGACACTTGCTCTTTGGAAGAAAAGCTATGCCCACCCTAGACAGCATATTCAAAAGCAGAGACATTACTTTGCCAACAAAGGTTCATCTAGTCAAAGCTATGGTTTTTCCAGTCATGTATGGATGTGAGAATTGAACTATAAAGAAGACTGAGCACTGAAGAATACATGCTTTTGAACTGTGGTGTTGGAGAAGACTCTTGAGAGTCTCTTGAACTGCAAGGAGATCCAACCAGTCCATCCTGAAGGAAATCAGTCTTGAATCTTCATTGGAAGGACTAATGCTGAAGCTGAAACTCCAATACTTTGGCCACCTGATGCAAAGAACTGACTCATTGGAAAAGACCCTGATGCTGGGAAAGATTGAAGGCAGGAGAAGAAGGGGATGACAGAGGATGAGATAGTTGGATGGCATCACCAACTTGCTGGACATGAGTTTGACATGAATTGGTGATGGACAGGGAGGCCTGGCATGCTGCAGTCCATGAGGTCGCAAAGAGTCAGACACGACTGAGCGACTGAATCGAAGAGTTATGTACTTATTGCATACTCCACCCCACGCCCAAGGTAAGAGAAACCCAAGTAAGATGGTAGGTGTTGCAAGAGGGCATCAGAGGGCAGACACACTGAAACCATACTCACAGAAAACTAGTCAATCTAATCACACTAGGACCACAGCCTTGTCTAACTCAGTGAAACCAAGCCATGCCCGCAGGGCAACCCAAGATGGGCGGGTCATGGTGGAAAGGTCTGACAGAATGTTGTCCACTGGAGAAGGGAACGGCAAACCATTTCAGTATTCTTGCCTTGAGAACCCCATGAACAGTATGAAAAGGCAAAATAATAGGATACTGAATGAGGAACTCCCCAGGTCAGTATGTGTCCAATATGCTACTGGAGATCAGTGGAGAAATAAGTCCAGAAAGAAAGAAGGGATGGAGCCAAAGCAAAAACAATACCCAGCTGTGGATGTGACTGGTGATAGAAACAAAGTCCAATGCTGTAAAGAGCAATATTGCATAGGAACCTGGAATGTCAGGTCCATGAACCAAGGCAAATTGGAAGTGGTCAAACAAGAGATGGCAAGAGTGAACGTCAACATTCTAGGAATCAGCGAACTAAAATGGACTAGAATGGGTGAATTTCACTCAGATGACCATTATATATACTACTGTGGACAGGAATCCCTCAGAAGAAATGGAGTAGCCATCATGGTCAACAAAAGAGTCTGAAATGCAGTACTTGGATGCAATCTCAAAAACGACAGAATGATCTCTGTTCGTCTCCAAGGCAAACCATTCAATATCACAGTTATCCAAGTCTATGCCCCACCAGTAATGCTGAAGAAGCTGAAGTTGAACGGTTTTATGAAGACCTACAAGATCTTTTAGAACTAACACCCAAAAAAGATGTCCTTTGCATTCTAGGGGATTGGAATGCAAAAGTAGGAAGTCAAGAAACACCTGGAGTAACAG